>NC_091810.1:66055625-66679687 GCF_041296235.1 Equus asinus
ATAGATTTGCAGCAAATAGCCACCAACTTTAGTAGAGAAAATTATTTGCACACTGAACAGGGAAGCTGCCAAAGTGAACAGAGCATCTGCTGTGGACAAGGGTATAATTATCTTGCTCATCCAAACACCGTTGGGCATAAAAGTTTTACTCTCTCCCTGGCAAGACGATCTGCTCAGACTTTTAACACAACATTATTAGCAAATAATAACTAGTTTGGAAGTCCTGTCAATAATAAGAGTACATCCTTTAGACCATTTCCCGAAAAACGGAAAACAGGCTCTAATCTGATGAAATTATAAACCAGGTACGTGCCAAAATGATCGAAAGCATCAATCCAGTCTTGTCACACACCTATCACATACCTGCTTACATTGTTTGCCCATAGACTTGAGAATTTTTTAAAAGAGGAAAGACCCTATCTCAGTCATTCTAGATTATAATTTATTGTACATTTCTATGAACTATTTTCTGATCCTTAATGTTTTCTTTCCCCAAGTGTGAGGCTCTCATTACTTTTATGCCATCTTACCCTCATTTAGAAAGAAATATGAGTGGATCATTCTGCTAGACCAGATGGCTGAAAGAAGTCTGTTTATGATGAACAGATATCAACTATCAAAGAGATGGCTGCTCTTCTGACTCCACTGTTGCCCCTTCTAACTTTACTCTGGGGATATCAACCTGAGATGGGCAAGAGACTTATGTCTACTCATAAAAACATCAAAAAAAAGGAAGTTCGACTTCCTCTTCCAATTGCTTATGTACAATTGTTGTGTTGTCTTTTTTAACAAAGAAGAAAGAGGACAGGAATCATGAAGCCATTTCTGATAAATGCCCTTAATACGCAGGACTGTTAAAATAATGCTATGGCCACTGTCTTTTCCAAAAACTTCCAACAGCTATCAACAACAGCTGACAAGCTCCAGCTAATTTGAAATTGTGTGTTCTCTCCTGTGAAGACCAGACCACACACACAGTAATGAAAAACACCCAGTGAATACCATGATTTCCCAAACAGAGGGTTCATCATGCTTCATCTTCCGAGCTTAAAAAAAATGTCTTTTTTATTGAGAATAAAAAGTTTTACCATCCATTTAAATTTTAGGCTTAAAATTTCATTCTCTGGGAGCAGGGGGAAGAGGAGATCAAATATTAAAGTCAATAAAAGAAGCAGAAGTGACAAGTTCCTCCAAGGTTGGTGATTCCAGACACTGGCACAAGTCCTCCATCTGGGTATCTCAAGGACATATTCCCACGTGAGGATCCAAGAGGGAAAGTGACACAGAACTGACAGATGGGCTTCCCTTGCCTAGACCAGCCTAATGGAGCTTTTAGGCAATTTGCATACTAGCTGTCAGTGACACAGGTGTGTGTCAAGGACTTGAGAGAGGCCAAGAGAAGTCTTATAGAGGATATAGCTTCATGACTGATTCATGCTTGCATTTGTTTGTGCATGCTGATAGATGATATTTGTTAGGAGGCCGGCAGTTTAATGGCATCATTTTTTTTCCTTCTGAGTTTCAGGCTGCAGCCGTTTAGTGTAGGTTCAAGCCAGAATAATTTTCATCCCAATAAAACATTAATACTGAAGTCTTACTCTTTCTATTGGTGAATCATACCCCAAAAAGCATTCATATACTTTCACTTTTTATTACATATGTATTGAAAATATTCCTCTTTTCTGGTCTTATGGTTCAAGATTTAAATGTTGAAATGTTGAGAGCTGTCTGGCTCTATTATAATCTCACTGTCTAAAATAAAGAAACAGGGGCTGCCAAAACCAACGTGCACATTTCTGCTGCTCATCATATTCTGGAAAGTTTCACCTGGCCTCTTGTCCTACAATCCACCCATGACTGTGCACTGAATACTGAAACAATGCAAAAAATAATAATAACAAATTAATTAATTCAATAGTAGCACGTTATGTACCAAGTATATCATGCTCTCACAACTTGCTCTTTTGACCTTGTATCTTTCACTTTGGTTAGGTAGGCACGTTGGTGGCTCAAATGAACCACATCTTCCATAATTCATGCTCTAGTGTAGTGCTGTCCCACATTAGCTCTAGGCTTGACCATAAGACTTGCTTCGACCAATAGATATCCACAAGTACGACACAGGAGAGGTTTGATGAGCACTTGCACATTGGGGCTTATTGTCCTGAGACGATCCCTCTTGGAACCCAGCCACCAGGATGTAAGGAAATAATCCCAACAGCATCATTTCCTGAAGTTGATTTATCCAGATAAGCTTTAGAGACAGCAATCTGTACTCAGTGTAAGAAAGACTGTGCTAGGAGTTAGGGCTGAAACACATGCCATTTCAGTTACAGAATACCTGCTGGAGAGAGAGGCCCTGGAGGAAGACCCACCACATGGAGAAAGAGGCCAGGTAGAGGAGAACCAAGGTGCCCCAACTGTGGCATCCTAGCCAAGCTCTCAGATGAATGGAGCTGTATAAGTGACCCCAGCTGGCACCATGTGGAGCAAAGGTCAATGCAGAGATCATGACATTGTTCAATAAATCAACAGTTCAATAAATAAATAACAAATCATTATTGTTTTTAACCACTTTGTTATCTACTGCTATTTGTTATGCAGATAACAGAAGCAATCACTTTAAAAAATGTAACTTTTTTCCTGAAATACTGATGCACAACTAAGTACCTTGATGTGTGACATTTAATTTGCCAGAAGCTGTTTTCTCATCTATAATATGAGCAAGTTGAACTAGATGACCTCAACTTTCCTTCCAGCTCTGAGAGTCTATTTCATTCTGTATTGGGATTAGAATAAAGGTTGCTAGTGACCTGACTACAACAGCAAACTAATTATGCAACATTGCAACCTTAAAAAAAGGGGATTTTAGTTGGCAGCCATGATTTAATATAAATCCACCAGATAACAAAACATTCTTTGTCAAAAAGGCTTCTAGCTCAGCCTCATCATGGCTGAGCATTTTAACGTAGATTCTTCAACTCTGTATTGCGTATATTATGAAGAAAAAAAAACAATAATTGTTTGGTATAGTGATTACACAATATAAATAGATGGATGTGTTTCAGAGGAGCTCGGATCTGCTGATGCAAGTTCACTCCATGGTTTAGAAAGAAAAGAAATACAAATATAATGTAATATGATGACATTAGAGAGTCAGAGATCTGTACCTATCCACATATATATGTCTCCTAAGGTTACAGGGTAATTTAAATACCATTATCAAATACTTATTCTGTACCAATTAAGTACCACAAATAAGGATATGATTGCTTCTTGAGCCTGAGAGGTTTTTCCGTCTAAACCATCGCTTTTATGGTGCTTACTGTTCCAAACATTTCACCGATGGGGAAACTGAGGCATAGAGAGATTAAGTGCACAGCAGGTATGTGGCAGAGCTGGTCTTATAGTACAGCCAGGCTGGCTCCAGATTCTCTAGTTTTACCCATAAACACACTGTTTGGACCCATATGGGAAACAAATCCAGGCTCTTCTTGTTATTTGAACCAAATTCTGACCAACTGAGCTAATAAATATGATAGTTATATGAAAATAATTAAAGAAATATGTCAGAAACTGTTTAGGGATGTGAAGGTATTACTAAGAGAAAAGTCAAAGACCAATTTAAATCCGAATAATCTGTAATTCCGATGCACACTAAACAGAAGGATTTTATTTACTCAGTTTTCAAAAAGTCTGCTATTAGAACTGCTTTCCTCTAAGTTCTTCAATGTCTCTTAAAAATGTTAATATTTATTCACTAATTTTATTGCCATTAATAATGTAAATAAATGTAAATATTAGAATGCTTATGCAAAAAAAATCCCAACAATCTAATTTCATCATGTTGATTTATCCAGATTAGTTTTGAGGACACTGATTTGTACTCACTACAAGGAAGACTGTGCTGAAAGGAGCACATTAGGACTGAAAGGACTCATTTTAGCCACAGAAGCAAGCGGGATGCTCAAGCCCAGCTCAATTATCTCTTAGGGGGAAGAGAGGGGAGGTTTAGAAATGTTTAAGTGCCTGTCTACATGGTTGGACTCTGAAAGCATCTTCCCAGACTAAGATTCTTTGACTCTATATAACTTAATCACATTCAGAAAAGTATATTGCATCAACCTATATTAAGATCCCTAACTCTGCATATTTAAATCAAATTATAGTAAGTATATTGTACCTGACTATACTAAGATTATTTGACTATACATACTCAATCAATTTATGGTGAGCACACTGATGAGCAAAATTGCCCCTAATGTTTAGCCACAGAGAACAGTGGTAAAGAATGGGGACCCTGGAAACTGCTGAGGTTTGTATATCTGCTTTCTCAATGTCATGTGACTTTGGGGAAGTTATTTAACTTCTGTGAGTCTCAGTTTCCATGTCTATAAGTTGAAGATAACCATAATACCAACTTCCTAGTGTTGCCGCGATGACTGAGTGAGTTGAGCAGCTGTAAAGGACTTTGAATAGTTCCTGGAACCAAGCAAGTGTGCAATAATTGCTAGCCATTGTTATCCTTTGTATTATTCTCATTCATAAATTTATTATTGAACTGCATTGGAATCCACATTGGTTCTACAAAATACAAACAGCTTCTGCATATGAGAGCTTCAAACTGGAGACCCAGTCTGTGAGATCAGTATATCTCTAAATTTCGAAGATACGATTTTTAAATGTTGATCAAGGTCATTTCTTCCTTGGAACTAGAAACCTGGATATAGGTTAAGAGACAGAAAATTCAAATTTTAAATTTAAAAATTCTGCCGGTTTTACCTATGGCTCCACTACTTAAATGAAAAGAAGTGGAATTTCAAAGGACTAAAATGACATTTTGCTATTCCTGACTCAAAGTAGACAGTCAACAAAAAATAAAACTTTAATAAAACAAAACTATTAAACTATAAAAGTGTACGTGTGTGCGTGTGTATGTACACACAGATATGATTTCTTTAACACAGTTAAGGGTTTAATTAAGGGTTATAAACAATAGTTTCTAACGCCAAGCCCAGTTTTGGCTCATCATATGTGCACTATAACTATTTGTTGAAATATTGAATGAAAAGGCAAAAGAGTAGAATTTAACAAGTCATGTGGAAGGAATGTTTGGCTTGATTATTCAGGAGGAGTTGAGATGTGATTTGGTGAGCCAGACCACCTTTCATTAGGACACAGAAAGGGGCTTGAATTGTCATTTAGGGAGTGTAGCTGCTTGAAAAGAATGCATCACTCTGTGTCAGTTTTAAAGATTATGATCACAGCTTTTAGTACAGATTTCATTTTTAATAATCTCCTTAAAAATCACTAAAAATATCACCCCACCATGTAATTTGTTTCTTTCACACTGATGGAACTCGTGCTGTTTAAAACTAATTGCTTTTTTATATTATCTTAAGGTCAGGCTCAACAGGATGAAATTGGAGATAGCATAACTGTGAGCTACGACTGTTTAACACATCAAGAGCAGATCACAATGCTGAATGAATGAAAGTCTCCTTCAGAAATGCACCAAAGAGATCTACTTTAATTTGCCTCTAGGCAAACATCACAATGACTGACAGTGTAACTTGAAAGTTTGTTAAACATAGTCTGCGTGTTTATTCGCATCTCTCTGGAGGATAGTCTAGAAATTGCATTCATTTTCTTTTTTTTTTTACTAAATAACTAGGATATGCAACAGGGAAAAATTCATGTCTGTGTTCAGTTGGAATTTTTGGGAGAATATTCCAATGCTGTTTTAATCTATCTAATCGAATACACCTCTTTCAAGGTGGCAAACAAGTCCAAAAGTTGTGCATTCTCTTCACTTTTGCCCAATAGTGGCTAGTCAGAAAGCCAGAACAACAAAATATTTGTCCAAATAAATCACTAAGTCACAAGGTGCACCTTGAGTGATTGCAAATATAGCTGAAATGGCTGCATTTTTCCCTCTGATGTAGATGACGAATGAAGCAGTTGAACAATAGCCATACAATTTGCAGATTGAGTTAAGCAAGATGTGTTTGAGCAAGTCTGTGTGAGTGTTTGTATATGACTCATTCATCTAATTAGTATACACTCCCTCTGTCCCAATTTCCTCAAGATATATTATGACCACATATGTGGCAAATGGCACTAATAATATATCATAGACCAATGATGCTCAGTATGAAAATAATATACCCTGATTTGCCATAAAACCAATAAAAAAGTGGATGAGAATATTTATAGATTCAGAAATATTGGTTGGAAAAATAATTTCTTAGAGTCACTTAAGAATGAAGAACTCTTATAAGCATGACCTGGCAAATGAATTTTCTGTGACTTTTTTAACAATGTCTGGAAGTTAGCATCCAAAAGCATAAACAATGGTTTGACCATCTGTGGTATCTATTTTCTCAGAGAAAGTTTTGACTATCTTGAATTCTCAGAAATAGCATGGAAACTTCCAAATAACTTATTCGTGAAGAACACCCGACTTTCCTATTAAGATCTAACTTTCTTTTGAGAAGAACTTTTTAAAATCTATGAAAAATTCCATTTTAGTCCTAGAATTTAACATGCATTCTAAAAACATAAACTCTAGGCACAAAATGACTAAGCACGATCATTTACCCGTAGTTATTGTTACTTTTAACTCTAGATAAATGCTTTCTTCCATTCCTATTTTTATTATCATTCATTAAAATTCAGAGAAGGTAAGGGAACAGTCTAGCATCAAAATCATTGCACAGTTAAATATCTATCCAAGACTACAATGTTTAACAATTTTTACAGCTACATTTTTCCTGCTGTCTTTTGAGTATATATTTTTTCACTACAGGTGTTAGAAGAGAAGAGGAAGCTAATGTGCCCAGGCTGCAGGTACTTTGCCACCTTCAGAACTGATCCACTTGTAACTCAATACTCACATCTGTGTTAGTGAAGCAAATTGGAGATTTATCATTCAGGGTTGACCTGCCAACTCATTATTATTATACTACCTGGAGCACCCGGGGACAGCAGGGGGCATAAGGGCAAGGGTGTCACTAGAAAGTCCAGAGATATCCAGGCAGTGATGTCCTTCCTCAGAGTAAAAAAAGCCAGCTACCCTGAAAATGGGGCTGCAACTAAGTGACAATTCTGCAAAAAATACAGGCTGTAAATCCTCAACTAAAACATGATCATCACTCATATATATATAAGCAGGGCCTAACAGAGACATTTAGATAGTAGGCTGTACATTTGACAAATGTCTCCTAACTAGTAAAAAGAAAATAAAATGATTGAATCATAGGATTTCAGTAACCATCGAGTGTGTCCCCACTTCATTTCATAAGTAGGAAAAAGAATTCCCAAAAGGTAAAATTACTGTCCCCAAAACAAACAACAGAGTACTCTAAATCAGTGTTACTCAAAGTGCGATGTGTGGACTGGTGGCAATTTGCAAACTATGACCAGTCTGCAACAAGACCAATGACAGAAACTGAGAGTAAGAACTTGAAAATTTTTATGCCAGTTTGACACCGTCACAATATGCAAGTGTTTGGTTTCATACTTTACAAAGGTATCATTCTGCAATGGATTTCAAATAAACAAAAACTCAGTCTCCATCTTGGGTTCTTTGAGAAGCAGTGCTAGCAATCAGCCCTCTTAATTCCCAGGATATTGGTCTCTCCACTGGACTTTTTCGTTCCTCACTCTGATCCAGTCCATGATGATATTGCATAATCCAGTTGAGAAGAATATTGATATCTGATATAGATTTATATCAATAGAAAAGGAAAATAAAACTAATTCAAATTTCTATTACCACAAAGTTTCATACAGGAGAAAAGAGAAATCACTGAGCAGTTTGGGAAGTGTACAGCGCTATCTTTGGGACAGATTTGCATACTTTTAAAAATTTATTGGATTATTTACTACTTTCTCAGGTTAGAAGCAAGAGTAAAGAACTTGTTTCTTCACTAATAAAGATCTTTAATCTCATATCTGCAATCATGTTTTAATAATGACAGAAAAGGAGAAAACTAAAAATGATTGTTTTTCCCCAACTTCAATTGCATTTCATTGTTCTATCCATTGTTCTTTCCAGAGAATTTCCAGTGACCATCATACTACCCTGGAAAAAGAGTTTTGAACAACTCTGGAATGTACTTCTAGAAATCCCATTCTTCAAGTCTGACCTTCCCTGTGAACCCCACAACGGATCGAGCTTAAAGCTGGCGGGGGGCGGGGTGGGGGGCAGCTCTTCCAAGTCCTAGATTAGCTTTCTCCCAGCTCAGGTAACCAGGTGAAGGGAAGATGGAAAAGTAGGCTATTCACGTGGTTCCAATTCTTCTACCTAGAGCCAGATCTGGTTTGTATACTACACAATATTGCTTTCTTCAACCAGATCTCAACTTAAAATGACAGCAGATATTCCACATGCTCAGTTCTAAACAAGCACCTTAAATAGATAAGATCAGTAGCTTTTCGGAAAAGAAATGCATCCATCTACGTCACGCACATTTATTTCCTTTTGACCTCTCCTCCTAAACCTCACTTTCCTGCCAGGATAAGGAAATGTATCCAAATACAGTGCAATTTTTGAAGAACTAAAGGGAAGTAGGAGAAATGTTTGTTTTATTTTCTAACTTTGTAATCTTTTACTTAGCTCGAGAACAGGACGTATCTGATTGATTTACAACCAACAGCTCAACCCCCTCTCCCTTTTATTCTCCTATTTTAAAACATTAAGGGATCCTCTGATACTTTTCTTCATTGCTCCGGGGCCTTGTACAAATTAAATGCTCCAAATAAAGTATAAATAGCAGATAGCTATTGTATGATATCACAGTGTCTTTTGTCTCCCTCTGTTTGGAACTGCTGAGTGACTTTGTGCCAATAAGCTCTAGCTCATCGTCACAGCCTTCCATCTGAATTCCTTATTGGCCCAGCCTCAAAATTCTCTGGTGTAAAGTTCTGCGCCACAAACTGCAAACTTTGTGCAGAGCACAGTCCCTCCCCTTGAAAAATATAAAATCTAATCCCAATTCCAAATCAGTAAAGATGCTATATTTTGGAGTCAGTACAGGGTGTACAGGATGACTCTCCAAAATCTTCCAATTTTTCACCAGTTATACCTCTATTCAAGAATACTTCGCAATCAAACGGGAAAACACTTCCAAGATCTCTCTGAGAAGATCAACATAGCTAACTCACTGCCATCACTATAGGAAACAAAAAATACAGTCAAATCACATCTCACAACTAATATAAAATGTTACTCACATTTTGGTTTTGGTGTTGTAAAAACCTACATCATTGCTTAATCTGTTCATTCAAGGAACATTTATTTAACACAAACTCTCTGCAGGGAATACGAAAACAAATAAGACACACTCTCTTGAAATATTTTGACTGATTTCTAAGATGAGCGATTGAGCTGTTTGTGTATCTGGCTTAATATTGGTTCTGCTGGAGTCTTCCGTACTACCTTGAATTCTTGGTTAAAGATACTTCAGATAAGCTCTTTCTTCATTATAATAATTTTCCTATACACCTGTCTCTTATTATCTATAAGGGCCATAGCATTTACTATTTTTTCAAGCATATGTCCAAAAGCCTAGTCTTCAATATATTACTGAGGGATTTTTTTCATCATTTTCAGTATAAGAAGTCAACCTTGTGGCATAAAATAAAGAACACTGAAAGTGGCAATCATCCACATGTCTCAACAACCAGCAGGCACCAGCTTGGTGTCTGTGCTGTTATCTAAATTACAGTATAGGCAGCTTCACTAATGTTCTTGATGTTTAAAATGCTTTACTCTGGGGTAACTTGTTCAAAGCTGTCTTTCTTTAATTTGAGGCAATTTTCCCTTTTTCAGTTTTAAAAAATTAACCATCATACCATGACCATGAGATAGAAAAGAATTGTAGCTGCTGTCTGAACAGTGAGAGGAATAAAACTTCAGCACTGAAGTTTTTCTGTAAAGGGAGCTTCTCTGTTTAACAAAGTTTAAAGAAAATTAAATTCAAGTTCAGTTTTACTTATAAGTAGTTTTTGAAAGGAAGGCAGATTTCTATTCCTAATCTTCGTTTGGAACTTCCCCCTGACCTCGTTCTATGTGTCTATGCTCCTTTATGATGTTAAAGTGATTATCACTGTTTAAATTAAAAGCCAACCTAATCTTGCTATGTCTTTTCTCTTAAACATGCCCTGGGTTTAAATAAGCAGTAGTAAACAGAAGCAATATTCCTTCCTGTAGCTCTGCACCAACGAAGGCATCAAACATCTTCTCATGCTGAAAAGGTGCATTGTTCTGAAACCCTCCACCCCTCTGACAAATGTTAGACTGAAAATGCAAAGACTGTAACGCAGGATGCCCTAGTTAGATTTCATGCTTTTTTCACAGAGGTACACATAATGGTTTATAACTTGATTTTATCAATGATTTGATGGAATCTTACTAAAATATACTTTTGTACCAATGTTAAATGATAAAACAAAACATTTTTAATAATTTGCAGTTAATATGGATTGGTTTTGACAATGACTAATAGATGTTTCTTGAAATTCTATTTTATTTATTTATATTTAATATGGTCTCTTACTTATAGTAGAGTTTATTTTTGAGTGTTTTAGGTTCATAGCAAGATTGAGTGGAGAGTCAGAGAGTTCTCATATAATTCCTGCCCCTAACACACACACAACGTCCACCACTATCAACATCTTGCATCACATTTGTTACAATAGATGAACTTACATTGACACGTCATGACCAAAGTCCATAGTTTACATTTGGGTTCACTCTTGGTGTTCTACATTCTGTGGATTTTGACAAATGTATAATGATGTGTATCCACCATTACGGTATCATACAGAATAGTTTCACTGCCCTAAAAATCACCTGTGTTCCACCTATTCATCCCTCCCTCCTTGATGGCAACCACTGATCTTTTTACTGTCTTCATAGTCATAGTCTTCCCTTTCCCAAATATCATTCAGTTGGAACCATACAGTATGACTGCTTTTCAGACTGGCTTCTCTCACTTATTATTATACATTTAAGTTTCCTCCATGTCTTTTTATGGCTTAATAGCTCATTTCTTTTTAGCACTGAATAATATACCACTGTCTGGAAGTATCACAGTTTATTTATTCATTCACCTACCAAAGGACACGTTAATTGCTTCTAAGTTTTGGAAATTATGAATAAAGCTGCTATAAACATTTGTGTATTTTATTTATTCCCTTATTTGTTTGTTTAGCTTTAATTTTTTCCAATTAGCTTTCCATTGTGGATTGTGTCATTTTTCTTGGCAGTGTCTTAGTGAGATTTCAGAGTTTCTTTAAATGTAATTCATGAAGTGCTTAACACTGAGAACATTTACCTTCCACTGGATTTAAAGAGGTGGCAAATTGTTAGAACTAGTAAACAAGTTCAGTAAAGTTGTGGGATACAAAATCAACACAGAAAAATCAGTTGCATTTCTACACATGAACAAAGAAATATCTGAGAGAGAAACAAAGAAAACAATCCCATTTACAAGAGCATCAAAAACAATAAAATATCTAGGAATAAATTTAACCAAGGAGGTAAAAGATCTATATACTGAAAATTATAAGAAATTCATGGAAACAATTGAAGAAGACACAAATAAATGGAAAGATATCCCGTGTTCATGGATTGAAAAAATGAATACTCTTAAAATGCCCATTTTACCCAAAGAAATCTACAGATTCATTGCAATCCACATCAAAATTCCAAAGGCGTTTTTCACAGAAATAGAAAACAACCCTGAAATTTGTATATAACCACAAAAGACCTTGAGTAGCCAAAGCAATCTTGAAAAAGAAGAACAAAGCTGGAGGCATCACATTTCCTGATTTCAATCTATAATATAAAGCTATAGCAATCTGTAAAACAGTATGGTACTAGCATTAAAACAGACACATAAGCAAATGGAATAGATTAGAATAGAGATCTCAGAAATAAACACATCATATATGGTCACCTAATATTTGACAAGGAAACCAAGAATACTCAGTGAGAAAAATATAGTCTTTTCAATAAACGGTGTTGGGAAAACCAGATATTCACATGCAAAAGAATGAAATTAGACCCGTATTTTACACCACTCACAAAAATTAACTCGAAATGAATTACAGACAAATGTAATACCTGAAACTTTAAAACTCCTGGAAGAAAACAGAGAAAAAGCTCCTTGATATTGTTCTTAGGAACAATTTTTTGGATATGACACCAAAAGCACAAGCAACAAAAGAAAAAATAAACAAGTAGGACAACATTAAACTAAAAAGCTTTGCATAGCAAAAAAAAAAAAAAAATCAACAAAATGAAGAGACAACCTAAGGAACGGGAGAAAATATTTGCAAATCACATACCAGATAACAGCTAATATGTAAAGCACATAAGGAATTCATACAACTCAACAGCAAAAAAAATAAGTAGTTCAATTAAGAAATGAGCAAACGACTTGAATACACATTTTTCCAAGGAAGACATACAAATGCCCCTTAGGTACATGAGGAGGGGCTCAACATCACTAATCATCAGGGAAATACAAATCAAAACTACAATGAGATATCACCTCACATGTGTTAGAATGGCTATTATCAAAAATACAAGAGATAATAAGTGTTGGCAAGGATGTGGAGAAATAGAAACCCTCATGCACTGTTGGTGGGAATTTAAATTGGTACAGCCACTCAAAAAATTAAAATGGAACTACCATATGTTCCAGCAACTCCACTTCTTAGTATATATCTGAAGGAAATGAAATCACTATATCAAAGAGATATCTGCATTCCTGTGTTCATTGCAGCATTATTCACAATAGCCAAGATACAGAAACAACCTAAGTGTCCATCAATGGATGAATGCATAAAGAAAATGTGATATATATATATGCATAAAGAAAATGTGATATATATATACATACACACACACATACATATAATGGAATATTATTCAGCTATAAAAAAGAAGGAAATCCTACCATTTACAACAACAAGGATGGATCTTGAGGACATTATGCTAAATGAAATGTCAGACAGAGAAAGACAAATACTATGTGATCTCACTTATATGTGGAATTTTAAAAAAGCCAAACTCAAAGAACCAGAGTAGAATGCTAGTTGCCAGGGGCTGGGGGGTGGGGGAAATATGGATGTGTTGGTCAAAGGGTACAAACTTTCAGTTACAAGATGAAGAAGTTCTACTATTCAGCATGGTAACTATAGTTAACAATACTGTATTATATACCTGAAACTTGCTAAGAGAGTAGAACTTAAATGCTCTCACAATATACACATAAAAAACTGTAATTATGTGAGGTGACGGATGTGTTAACTAAGCTTATTGTGGTAATCACTTCACAATATATACGTGTATTAAAGCATCACGTGGTACACTTTATACGCTATATGTCAGTTACAACTCAATAAAGTTGGAAAAAGAAAGAAATGGCAGAAACTCCATGACACAAGTATCGCAAGGTTGAGTAATGCAAGTTATTATCCCTCATTGTATTATCTTCCATTTCTTCTATGATCCTTTCTTGTTTGTTTTTACTCTGGTATTTTCACCCAGGTTTTACAGCAATCTCTTTTCAGCCATTATGACATCTACCCTTCCAGCTGGAACTAACTCCTTTCTAACTCTTCCTCTGATTTTTCCTGGTCTCATCCAAAATTGGTCAGTGTAGGGCTGTAGGGGCTTCTTCTCTCATCCTACCACATCTATTCCTACCCCTTCTGACTGCCTTCTTTTTCTCCTATTTTCAATCTCTCCCTTTTCCTCCATTGGCTCCTGGCAACGTGCTCGGGTCTCTCCAGTGTTTAATATCCTTCACTGGATTTTCTTTCCTCCCAAGACCCTGTTCTCTTCTTTCTTTAACTATTGAGCTCCCTTGAAGAGTTGCCCACATGTCCACACGAGCTTCCTTGAAAAGTTGTCAATTTCCTCTCCCACCTCAAACGCCTCTCATCTGAGTTGTGCTATAAACACTCCAGGAACACCCACAACCTCACAGGTCATCTGAGATTTTGAGTCACCCAATCCAATTGGGTTTTCTCAACTGTCATCTTCCTTGAATTTCGGAAGCACCCTATACCATTCAACGTTCTTGAAACACGATTCCTGGCTTCTAACATTCCACCTTCTGCTCTCCTTCCACAGCGTGTTTGACTGCCCAACTCTGCCCTTTTGGGACACCAGTTCCTTGTCCTCCCCCACCTCCATGTAATGCTGGAAGGCACATCTCAAAGACTCCACGCTAAATTCTCTTCAATGTTTTCTCTCTCGCTCACTGTAAAGCTTTAGTCACCATGCTTGGGAGAATGATTCCCAATACGAAAACCAGAGCAGATCTATATTTCCTATTACTTGTTAGTTGTGCTACTGAAATACACAGAAGTTAACTCATTATCTTCCTCAGGTCTGCTTATTGGGGGAAAAGATAAGACCACTCCCAGTCAACTGCACTCAAACTAGAGTCACCATTGAATTTTGCTTTGTCTTATCCCGTATCACATCAGCAGTTAAGATCAAGAGCTGTAACTACATCTTGCTCTCATTCCCTCTCTTTATCTGCACTGCTTCTTTTCGAATTAAGTTCAGAGCAATACTGATTACATCAATATCGGACCCAAAAACCTTCAGTGGTTTCCAATTACACAGTGAATTGCATTGCATAGACCTTTTTACTTTAGTAATTACTTATTCTCTGAAATGAACTTTCTGGTCTGCGACTCTTCTATGTATCGGCCATACTCCATGCCGCAGGCAAGAGTTTACTTATTCTCCCTTAGAAATGTCATGAACTTCCTGATATTTCTTATCATGAGCCCCATCATTTTCCCTTGTAAAACATGAACATACCCATCAAGATCCCTCTTAAATTAGTAAATGCCATATGAATGGAGAAGAATTTCCCCATTTGGCTGACAAAATACGATCTTTCAACCTGTTGATCCCTACAGACATTTGTTCAATTTGGGGCTTTCTATTATGCTCCCCCTGTTCTAAAATTAAGTAGCTTATTTCTCCCACTTGCCATTTAATCGTACGCTCCTTGATGACAGGTTCTTTGCTTTTGTTTTTTTTTTTTTTCAGTTTTTCTTTCTTTTTTTTTTGTAGTAAAATAGACATAACTTAAATATACCATTTTAACCTTTTTTGAAGAAGAAGAAGATTGGCCTTGAGCTAACATCCATGCCCATCTTCCTTTACTTTATATGTGGGTCAAGCCTGCCACAGGATGGCATGCCAAGCCGTGCATAGGTCCACACCTGGGATCCGAACCAGCGAACCCCAGGCTGGCAAAGTTGAATGTGCCAACTTAACTGCTGCACCACTTGGCTGGCCCCATTAACCCTTTTTAAGTGTACAACTTATTGGCATTAAGTACATTCACACTGTTGTGCAACCATCATCACCATTCATCTCCAGAATTTTTCATCATCTAAAATTGGAACTCCATACCCATTATACAATAACTCCCTATTCTCCTTCGTCCCAGTCCCTGGTAACCACTATTTTACTTTTGTCTCTGTAAATTTGATCACTGTAGGTACCTCATGGAATCATACAATATTCATCTCTTTAGTCTGGCTTATTTCACTTAGCATAATGTCTTTAAGGTTCATTCACCTTGTAGCACGTGTCAGAATTCCTGTGGCATCAAGCACAGTGCTTTGAACTTAGTAGATAGCCCATAAATATTCCTTGAATTGAGTTCAACTATTCGTCTCAGAATTAAATAAAGACAATTGATTGCCTTGGTAGGTTTTTCAAGCTTTTCTACCCAGAAGGGATGGAAAATAGACATTAAAAACATTAGTTATTGCCATAGGTGAATATTCTGCTTGGTACAACCACCTTTCTGCTTCTGAATTTACAAAACTTTTGCTATACTTTTGCTCCATTTCTTTGAAACCGAATACAACAACTCGGTACATATATAGGGTTTGACTCCAACAGGCTCTTTCCCCCTTCACAACCCACCCACCCAACTATTCTTAAATATATATATACTCTTCATTATTCTCTTGAGACACAAAGCAAACACAATTGGTTAGCTGATTCAGCCACCATCCTTCATTCTACTTCTCTCCCTGCATAGAAGCCTTCTAGCTAGGAGTGGCTTTGGGACAGTTCTGGCCAACAAGGCATAACTGGAAGTCGGCTGGGTGAGTATTCAAGAAAAATCTTACTTTTCTAATCAAGCTAATAGACTCAGCTGGCACACATCTTTAGCTTTTGTACCTTTTCCCTTGGCTTTACTGAGGCCTTGAAGACAGACAGGATCCAGGATACTGATGTAATCAGTATCTGATGCCTGGAGGTTCTGCAGCTATTTGAGACCATGAGGCGAAAGCCAATGTACTATAGGTGCCTAAAACTTTTAAGCAGCTTCTCACTCCTGAAGTGCCTCTCTCATCCTTCTTTTATAAAAGACAAATAAACCTCAATTTTCAAAGCTCCTCATAGATAGATTTTCTTTTGTAGCCAAGAGCTTTTATTTTTTAATCAGGATGCTCAGTTAAATTGTACCTAAGCCCATAAATGTAAGAAACAGATTTTCATTAAAAACCACCTTCAAATTCAAGTGCTTCGCTACCAAACCATTCCTGAACTGAGCCTATGAGATAGATGTGTGTATATATATTTATGAATACATACATATGTATATATGCATATATCTCATGTATGTACATATATGAATGTAGGGCCACAGTTGCTTGAGATTTGGGCTTTTTCTATTTGCTCCAAGTGATTATGCCCTGTAATTTATGAAAGAAAGTTCAAATTTCTAGGGACAAGAAAAGGGGATGAGGCAGGACTAGGAAAGGACACTTGATATAGGAAGAAGTGATTCTCCAAAGCTGGCATTCATCCAGAAACACTGCCTAGCCCTGGCAGCCTGGGAGCATGGGAAACGGAAACCCCTCTCTGAGGAGAACTGCAAAGTGATTCACATTCTCAACAAACATTTCCCAGATGTACAGCAGAAAATTGTAAGGAAAACACCAAAACTCTCCTCTTCAAAGCTGAGTTCCAAGAGCCTAAATCACATTCTCTCCTTTATAAGTGCCCTCCTATGTGTCGACATACTATAAAAAATAGACTGGTTGAGATTCACAGCTCTTGGTTTTACTCATACGACGTAAACATTTCCCTGGCCAGTTAACACTTGCAGCACGTGACATTCTTGGAAGACAAGGGTCTTTTAAGCCCTAACAACACTATTTTATTGCATACCCATTTTGACAGCATTTCCAGAAGTCCCAGTCACAAACTGTCATGATGGGCAATGGCTATGTGTTCCGGCTGGAATTCTGCCAACAGGAATGATCTGAGAGAGATGTTTTCATCTCTAATTCAGAAGAATTTTCAAATCACAAAAATAATTCTCGCTTTTCGCAACCCAAGATCTGGCTACTATCAGTTACAAGATTATTTTATTGACTCTGATAGTGGGGACATGGCTCCAAGAAGAGTAGTTCATGAGACATTGGCCACTAGATCTCACTGTGCTACTTCTTGAGGCCTAGAGATATGAAGGAAGAGGAGTTTGCCTTACTCGTCCATGAGCTCCTTGACACAAACTGTATCCATCCTTCTCACCAACCCAAAAAAGCTCTGGAAAGACTGTCTCAGAGTTGGAGCGCAAATTCTCCAAAAATTAAAATTAAGAAATAACATTGCTGGGGCCGGCCCACTGGCGCAGCAAAGTTTGCACGTTCTGCTTCGGTGGCCCGGGGTTCGCTGTTTCAGATTCCTGGTGCGGACCTACGCACCGCTTGTCAAGCCAGGCTGTGGCAGGCGTCCCACATAAAACAAAGGAAGATGGGCACAGATGTTAGCTCAGGGCCAGTCTTTCTCAGCAAAAAGAGGAGGATTGGCACCAGATGTTAGCTCAGGGCTAATCTTCCTCAAAAAAAAAAAAAATAAGAAACAACATTGTTGACTAAAATAACAATATAAATAACATATTCGACAGCAGCCAGCCAGGGCACGGGTTGTTTTATTTGTGTAATCTCATTTCATCCCCACAAGAATCCTCTGAATTGGTATTGTCATTACCCCATTTGATGGATGTGGTTAAGAGAGGTTGGCTTATGATGCTCAGCAGCTAATAAGTGGTGAAGAAAGGATTCAAACTTAGGTCTATTTGAGTCTAAAGACTTTCTCATTAACAGCACTGAGAGTAGCTCTGTGTGTAATTCCCCAGAGGTCCTGAGGAGATTTAAAAGCAGTCTCTCCCACATCCTTCCTTCCTCACCACAGTTTGAGCACTTGGTCATCATGGAAGTATTTCTTCTATTTATTCTGTCACTGATCCCAGAGCAAGACCCTGCGGTTATGGGATTGCCTGCTTGCAGCTCTCTTGTGGCTAAAACCAAGAACAGCTTGGAAGAGAAGAGCTGTAAGGAGGGGGAAGGGAGGAGAGGATTAGACCGTATGGGGGAATGAGAGGAAAAGGGGACAGTGAGGGAGAAAAATTTGGGGGGCATGGCTGTGTTAGGTGATCTCCTGCTTCTCCTGAGGACTAAAGCTAGTCTTACTCCCTCATTGCAAACTAGCCAAGGGCAAGTGCTGCACTGCACGTGCTGAATATAAATGGTAAAGATTTGGGAGAACCACTCAACATGTAACCGTCTAAAACCAAGGTCAATTTTTGTGGTAGCACCCCCACAAACTGAGAACTAATTTACTCTAATTTATCAAAAGAACCCTGGGATATTAAGGAAGTATATAATCAGCCTTTGAAAGTGAATAAATTCAACTGTGGACCAGGAAAACATGTTACTAAACCATGCTATACTATGAGCACTTAAGTAGACGTCTAAGACCATGTAACCAAAAACTCAGTGAATGGGCACTTTGCGTTCAACACACAAGCGCATAACATGCCAAATCAGCCTGGCAATTGTGTTTTTAAAACATGCGCTTAAACAGCATCAGTTGGTTAACTCTGTCTGTAGTCCTCCCCTTATAAAGAGATTTGAAGTGCATATTGAATTTGTGTTCCTAACACATATGGGGTACAGACATTTGAAAATGAACTTTGCACAATTTCATCATTAAAAACTCAGCAGGCTTCAAAGCCAACTGCATTTCATTAATAATAAATAACAAAAAATGAAAATGCAGTAAAATATTAACATATCAAACATCTCTGTATTGCTATTTTTATGCACAAAATGTCTTACCTTCCCAAGAGACTAAGTCCCTGCCTGACTATAAGTTAAGTATTTAGTAAAGAAAATAAACTCTTTCAGATGAGCCAAGAGGTCTCAACCACTGCACTAAATGGTAACCTAGTGCCTCGTTATTTTTTAATGTTTTATTTCGAAATAAATTTCAAATACAGAAAAGTTGCAAGAATAGTACAAAGAATATTCAAGAATATTCCTACCTTTTCCTCAGATTCACCTATCACATTTTGCTACATTTGCTTTAAATTTGGTGTTCTCTCTGTCTAGATCTCTCTATCCGTCCATCTATCTATCTCAAAACATTTTTTTCTGAACCATCTAAGAGTAAATTGGTAAATGATGGCCCATTACCCCTAAAAACCTCAATGTGAATTTCTTAAGAATAAAGATGTTCTCCTATATGACTATAGTACAGTAAATCTAACATTGATACGATACTTTAATCTAGAGTCAGTACTCCAATTTTCCCATTTAACCACACGGCATTCATAGTATTTTCCCCCAACAGTATAGGAGCCAGTAACAGCATATTTGTCATGTCTCTTTAGTCTCCTGTAACCTGGAACATTTCTTTGGTCTTTTTTTGTCTTTTGCGATACTGACAATTTTGAAGGCTAGTTATTTTGTTTTAAGAATGTTTTTTATTTTGGATTCATTTGATAGTTCTTTGTGATTTAATTCAGATTATGCATTATTCCTGGCTGGGAAACTGGGAGGTGGGATTGGGGGAAGGGCCAGGGGTGCAGTTTGTAGATTAAAATAGGGTGGCTTGGGTAGACCTGATTAAAAAGGTAACATTTAACCAAAGTCTTGAAGGAGGTGTGGCCATCTAAGGGAAGAGCATTTCAGACAGAAGACACAGACGGCGTAAAAGAACTGCACCAAGGCCGTGTTCGAGGATCAGCAAGGAGGGCACTGTGACGGGAACAGGGTGGAAAAAGAGGAAAAGCGACAGGAGATGCAGTCAAAGAGGTGAGGGGTGGGAAGAAGGTCACGGAGGGCCTTAGAGGCCAACGTGAGGACTTTAGGGAGGTCTTAAAGGGTGTGGGGCACAGAGGGTACATGATCTGACTCCATTTAATAGGATCATCAGGGCTGATGTTTTTGTTCTATATGGTAAATCTGGTTTTGCTAAATATGATAATATTCACTGAGTATCTGGGTAGCTCATCATCCACCAGTCCTTCTTATTCTCTCCTTATCCTGATTTTTTCCCATTCCGTAGTTAATTTAAATTAATTAATTGTGTGTGTGTGTGTGTGTGTGTGTGTGTAAAATTTGGTGTATATACCTCTTAAACTGTCTCTAACCTGAATTCTTTAATTCTTCAGCTTTCTCCTCTGGTTACACATAATAATTTGAAAAGGCCCGTTCCTTTTCTTTACTGCACTGTACTGTATTTATTTACATATTGGTATCATATGAGTCCTTGAGTCCTTGAGTTGGATCATGAGTTCCTTGAGGGTAGTCCCATGCATCTTTTAATTCTCAGAATCTGATAGTTTCTGGGTCACAGAATGGATCTCTATAATGATGAGCAAATGACTACACATGGAGATAGGATATATCTGTACATGAGTTCACATAGTATGTTATATTACAAGCCATGGAAAAGATCCTGTTCTGCTAAGAGTTAAGTAAAAGTACATCAACATTATAAAAAAGAACCCCAAAACTCAGATCATTTTGAGGATTGTCATTGAAAAATGCTAAATTTTAAATCAACTTTCAGGTTTTGTAAAAAGAAGGAAAACTTTCAAATATTTTAAAAGGTTCACCTCTTCCGAGGCAGCATTCTAATGCAAAGTGACAGACAGCTTAACATATCCCCTTGTACATATTCTCAAATATATATTGGGAGTTTACAATTCAAAGCCTCATGACAAAAATAAAAAGTGGCTCATATCCTTGGGATGCCGAGACATCATTTCATCCTCATCTGAGTATTGACTTTCAAAGATGCAGTTTCACCTTTGTGGTGTAGTTTTCACACATAAACCAGCAAAAACTTACTCATTGTTAAAGGAATCTGTGGAAATACTGGCTCTTTCAAAACAAGAGGGAAAAAAGTCAGCAGGGTGAATTTGACCCTTAGCCTTGGAAGGAAATTATAATAGGGAAAATAGAAGAATCCTTTATGGTTTCTCTGCAGACACCATGCCATTTGCAATGCTGCAACGGGCGACTGCAGTAAAGTGATGCCTGGCACAACCTCTTTCCACCTGAGTAAAGGTCACAGCAGATTCTCTTCTGTTACCCTTGCCTTCCTAGACATGGAGTAATGACTGATCACATTAAGGCAATTAACATACGTATGTAATATTTCCTCCACTGTGGTGTCATGGTTTGTTGTTTAAAATATTTTATCTGTAATTTTAATAAATTACTCAGAAAAATATTATCTAATAGGCAAAGGTTTAAAAGTTCTAAGGAGGATATATTACCAAATTATAGTGAGAAGTAAATGTGATGAATTAAATTTCATTTCACTCATTCATTTACTTTGCAAATATTTTGTAAATACTCATTGAGTGACTCCTATAATCCAGGCACTAACATGAAAGCCAAGATGCAAAAATACAAAAAACAAAGTCTATTTTCGTGAATGATACTTTCCAAGTCGATGAAACAGAGTAAGTAAGCCAAAAATAAGACAACTTCATATATGGCAATACACAATTCCATTATGTTATGTTTTCTAGTCCACCTAATCTTTTCCTTATTTTTCTTTATATTTTCTTAATTTAATTATATTCATCATAGTTATATCTCATTGATTACACTAAACATCACTCTCACAGACATATTTCTCATTTAGTTGTCAGCAAGTTGCATAATGCCATTACTTTATATTTTGGTAAATAGTTTTACAAAAGATATTTCCTATACATATATAAATATTTCTCCTTTTCTTAATATTTCTTTATCTCAGATAGGTTTTCGGCAAAACAAGACTTCATCAAAGGGGGTCTCTCCTTTACAATTCTAGAATGACAGAATATGAGAGTATGAGATTCACACAACTGAACAGTTGCATGCTAAGGTCCTTAGTGACTGTATTTTTTTTCCTTTTGGTGAGGAAGATTGGCCCAGAGCTAACATCAAAGGGGGTCTCTCCTTTACAATTCTAGAATGACAGAATATGAGAGTATGAGATTCACACAACTGAACAGTTGCATGCTAAGGTCCTTAGTGACTGTATTTTTTTTCCTTTTGGTGAGGAAGATTGGCCCAGAGCTAACATCTCTTGCCAACCTTCCTCTTTTTGCTTGAGGAAGATTGTCACTGAGCTGACATCTATGCCAGTATTCCTCTATTTTGTATGTGGAAGGCCACCACAGCATGGCTTGATGAGTAGTGTGTAGGTCTGCACCCGGCATCTGAACCAGTGAACCCCAGGCCACCTAAGCAGAGCACGTGAACTTAACAGCTACACCACCTGGCCAGCCTCATTTAGTTAATCATTTTTATTCATCCCACTTTACAGTTGAGGAAGCAGTGATTACAAAGTTGAAGTGAACCTTTTTCTAAGGATCTGAACCATATCTCTCCCTCCCCCAACCCTTCCCATATAACCCTCACAAATATAATCTGTGTCACCAGCTGACATCAGATTTAAATAGCATTCCAAGAAAAATTCCATGGTTTTAGCTAAGATTATATCAATGGCAATAATAGCTTTTGCACTTGTTTCTCTCCCCATAAACTCTCACCAATCACAATCTCAGACAATCTTCTTTCTACCCTTTTTCTAGTTAACTCCTCCTATTAAAGTCACAAACAGTTTTTTGCCCCAATTCAATGGCTTCTTCAGAATACTTTCTTTGATTTTTTTTCTATATTCTCAACAGTTGCCCCACTGAATTGTTGCATCTATTTTCTTTCAAGGTCATCTTTTATTTCTTCTCTTCTTGTTATCACTGTTCCTTCAAATCTTTCAATAGATTGCCTGTCTTTGCCATGCTTGCTTTGAATAATATTCCACCAGTTATTCTCAAAGGATTTTTAACAAATATTATGAGGTTGGGTGGTGTGACAGAAACTCAGATGGCAAGTCAGGTGGTTTAGGAAATTCTGGTTTAAAGGAATTTCAGCAGAGATTTTACCAACACTACCTCTCAGAACTATGACATACTAATGTACTCTGTGATGCACCAAATAGTTTTTATATATTGTATTTCATAAATCCAAAGACATAGCTTTTTTTCCCACAACAAAAAACTTTGGGCCCCATAGCTGAGTGATTCAAGTTCCACAGGCTCTACTTTGGCAGCCAGGGTTTGCGGGTTTGGATCCTGGTCGCAGACCTACTCCACTCATCAGCCATGCTGTGGAGGTGTCCTGCATACAAAATAGAGGAAGACTGGCACAGATTTTAGCTCAGGGCTAATCTTCCTCAACCAAAAATTAAAAAAAAAGAGGAGGATTAGCAACAGATGTTAGCTCAGGGCAAATCTTCCTCACCCCCCTCCCAAAAAAAACACTTTGATATGGAAATGCTTCTATAATTGAATCATAGTACAATTGGCAGCAATTTTTTCTTGGCAGTATGTTAAAAATGGCCTATTTTACAATCAACAGCATCTTAGATTTAATAAAATACATTAATAGGCAGTGTCTGCCAAGCATTTTGGCTATGAAATTTTTTTAAATCACAAAATATCTCTTTGAATACAGTATGTAGCAATAGAACATATTTTGGGAAATATTGTGTAAAAACCATATTTCCCAAATCTATTTACTTTATAACAGTGACATTTCATCCTGAATTTGGAAATCCCCAAGCTATCTACCAAGGCAGAGGAGATGGGAGTGGAAGGATTTTTGCAATCTTCAATTTTCAAAAGAATTTTTAAAATCTCCATAGTTTTATTACTCACTCAGAATGGAATTTGATATAAAGCCATGCAAATATAAATCAAAACTTTAGTTTTTAGCAGGAGCAGTATCAAGTGGCATTTTGTAGGAGTCCTTTAAAATCTGTTAATTTCCAGGGTCTGGCCCAGTAGTGTAGTAGTTGAGTTTGCGTGCTCCACTTCAGCAGTCTGAGGTTCACAGGTTCAGATCCCAAGCATGGACCTACACACTGCTCATCAAGCCATGCTGTGGCGGCATCTCACATACAGAATAGAGGAAGATTGGCACAGATGTTAGCTCAGTGACAATCTTCCTCAAGCAGAAAGAGGACGATTGGCAACAGATGTTATCTCAGGGCCAATCCTCCTCACCAAAAAAACAAAATAAAACTAAATCTGTTAATTTCCGTCAGCATGCTTACTGCCCACCAAGATCCATCAAAGCCACTGCAAACACAATCTAAATAAAGAGAGTGTTGCAGCCACTTTCAATAGCAATCCCTCACCTCCTCTTCCACTAACCAGCAGCCTCTAACTCCCACTCCCACCCCCATGGACCAGTTCTGGAGCCCTTCATAGCAAGGACTCAATTTCCCCAAGGTGGAGCCCCAAAACAGCAGGAAGCAAAACTAAACCACAACCTTCATTTCGCGGACAAGGATGGAGGCAGCACCCACCCTGAAAGGCTTGGAATTATGGCTGTTGTTTTATTTGGGATGCACTTTTCTAGTCCTAACCAGTGTCTGTCATCATAGAGAACTTTAGAACCAAGAAAGATACTTGCGTTAAGCATATGTATCTCTATCCAATTCAATGTAAGATTCATACATTGACTAGATCAGAGATGCTGAATCAAGATAGTGAGTGGGACCTGCAACGCCTGGAAGTCATCTGACCACAGAGTCAGAATGTCCTTAAGGCTGCCTAGTCCATAAATAAGTTATGCCTGAGGATGTTTAGAGGGTTGTGCACGTCTCTCAACAGTTTAGTCTCTATGACAAAACACTCCTTCGGATACTTAAACACCAGTGTACAGGTAGCAATCACAGAGCCAAGTGCAGTTCTGTAGGTAAAAAGTAGCCTTTCCTTCATTTTTTTTCTCATTAAATTTGTAAACTTGTCTGACAAGAGGTTGGAATCACTGTTATAGCAATCTCAAGGGCAGGCTGTTTTAACACAGAAAATAAAAACGCCAAGCTAATGGCAAAGAAGGGAAATGAGAACCCGTGGCTAAGGAATAGGCCTGGGCAATCAGAGAGGAAAAACGAGAGTGAGAGCTGGATCTTTCTGCACATTTTTATTTTTTCTTGTCTAAAGGGAGAGTCAAACTGATTCTGCTGTTATCACTTCACTATTTTTCCTGAGGTAGGATAATTCTCCAAAAGGATTCAATTAAATGACACTTTTAAGTTAAAAAAAAAATCAAGAGAGGATTTAATTTTTAGTTAAGTGCTATCCCCCTCTACCCAATTCCTCTCAAATGCTCAGACCGGCACTGCGGGAAGTTGCCTAATGATGTGTCTGCATTAAAGGGAGGGAGACATCCAGTCTGCAAGCTCTGTCTGGAGAGAAAAAATGGGATCCTGTTGCAGCAGAAAATTTTGTCACCCCACAGACTGGGGAGAGGGCAAGGGGCAAAAAATGCTATTTACTCAATGCCAAATTCTCTAATTACAGTGTCTCTTTAATTGGCCTTCCTGGAAAGCAAATTGGGGTTAAACATTGCAGTGATGAAAAAGACAAATAATCAAACCAAAACTCAAATATTTGTTATTCATTCAACAAATATTTATTGTGCACCTGCTATGTGCCACGCACTGTTCTAGGTGCTAGAAATGCAGCAATAAACAAAGCACACAAGTTTGCTCCTTCCTGAAGCTTACATTCTATTGCCGAGAGTCCAATAATAACAATCTCCTTACCTACCTACCTACTTACCTACCTAGCAGAATAAGGTATATGGAAAGCTTGGAGTAAACAGAAAGGTGATATATATGGATTATATATACATATATATGTGTGTGTGTGTATCTATATATATATATACACACATATATAGATACACACACAAATAAATGCATATGCATACATATATACATATGCATTATGCATAATTTGGTTGGGGAAGTTCTTTCTGATGGGGTGACATTTCGTTAGAGACCTGAAGAAATAAACAAATAGATAACTGTGGGTGGGATGTCAAGAGGGGGGGATTGGGGTCCTGTTAGTACAAGGAATAGGTAAAAAGCTGGCATGACTAGGATGCATTAATTAGGAGAGGAGAAAAAGGCAAGGCAGAAAAGGAGCAGGGCTTCATACATGTTTATAAAAACTTCTGCTTTTACTTTGAATGAGATGAGAAACTTTTGGAAGGTGTCGGGCAGAAAAGAAGGTCGGGCTGCAGGGTGGAGAATAGACCATAGGGAGACAGGGATATAAACAGGGTCATTAGTTTAAAAGGTATTGTAATAATATAGGTAAGGAATTATGTTGGTTTGGAGTAGGGTTATAGAGATGAAAATGGTGAGAAATGGTTATGTAGGGCCACTGATATTTGCTAATAAAGTCTATGTGATATATGAGAAAAAAAAGAGGAATCAAGGTTTTACCTGAGTCAGCTGGAAGAACAGCCTTGCCTTTTATTGAGATTGTAAGGACTGAAGGTCAAGCAAGTTTGAGAGGGAAATAATGACTTGCTTTGAACATGTTAACTTCGGAATTCCTATTTAATATTCAAAATAGAAATGCTGGTTTTCAGTTTCCTATAAAGTCTGGAGTTTAGTTGAGAAGTCAAGCTTAGCAATATAAATTTGAGTCATTAAGATACAGACGATATTCAAAGATGTCGATTTTGATGAGCTCACTAAGGAAATGAGTGAGGAGAAAGACAGAGATTCCAGCCCTGAGCTGTGGAGTCCTCCAATATTGAAATGAGAGAAACCAGCCAGGGAGATTGAGAAGCAGCAGCTAGTGAGCTAGTAGGGGCACAAGACACAGCTGTGTCTCACAATCCTAATTTTAAGAAAGAAGAGTTGACCAAGTGAGTCTAATGTTGCCAAGAATTCAAAGTAGAACGAGAAATGGAAGCGGTCCATTGGACTGGGCAACATGAGATCTTTCGCGACGCTGACAAAAAGTGTTCTGCTGGAGTGGTGGGATGAAACCATGGTGGGAGTGGCTTCAAGAGAGTGCAGGAAGAGAGCAAGTGGAAACAGTGGGTAAAGACTTATCTTTTAGGGAGTTTTCCTTTAAAATGGGGCAGAGAGACTAGGCAGTCACAGACAAAAGAAATGGAGTAGAGAGCTTTCCCATTTCTCTCTCTCTCTTAAATGAGAAAGATTATAGCATGTTAGTATGCTGGTATGAATAACTGTTTGAAGATACCATGGTAGGAGCATTTTTAAAGTTCTCTTTTGCTGGCATCTATGTTTTCAGTGAAATAGGAAGCAAAGTTATCAGCTGGAGTAAATACTGAGGAGAAAGAGGAGAAAAAATGTACAAACTAGTCATCTAGGAGAGTAAGAGAATGAACAGATGAGGGAAATCTAATAGGTTGCATGAAAGCACTAAGGGCTCACTTGAGGTTCATGGCCACGAATGTTAAGTAAGACCAGTCAGCGTGGTAGAGTATTTTTCTCCAGCTAAGTTCAGGCACATGCAAGCAGACTAAAAAAAGAGTGACAGTGTTGGATAGAGCCAGGAGTAGGATTTTACCAGAGTAGTTCAAAGCAGGGAGAGTGGGACAAAGAAGTTTATATAAGCAGATAGAAGTGTAATAATAGTTTTCCATGAAATTTAAGCAGAATATGGAGGGATGTGGGGACAGGGGAGAATGAGCAACAAAGAAAAGATGACAGAAGCAATGGCTCATATTTCCTAATGAGAATTTTTTTTAAAGTTTTGGAATAAGAATACCCAAAGTAGTGAGATGGAAAAATGAGAAGCCGTGATTTAAGAGTAGGACCCCTGAAATTGGCAGAATGGGGGGGGGGGGGTTCAGTAATTAGTAATGACAAGGTCCAGGATACGACCATTGGATGGATGCCGAGGTAGACTAGAGATGAAAATCAATAGAGGAGAAGAGAGAAGGAACTGAGAGTCCAGGGTACTAAAACCAAGAACATGGCAGGATTCATCCAGGATACAGTGAGTGAGCCAGAAATGAAGGGAAGTGGGTGATAGGGTTTGAAGACCCAAGAGATTCAAAGATGGGGCTTTCTACAGAAGAGAGAGTGAGAACGATCCAAAAATGGCACTAAGAAGGGCCCTCTGGCACCAGTGAGTTGCGCTCCCTGAATTTCAGGTGGCTTGAGGGGAAGCTGTGTCCTCTGGGATATCCAAGTTTCAGTGTGAGTGAGCAAATGAGAGAAAGAGCTCAAGATTGAGGATAAAAGAGATTTTGTATATGACTCTGGGAGTTCCAGGGGACCCAGGGGAAGGAGTTGAATATGGGGTCAGAAAAAGGAGTGGACAAAGCTATGAGTGATTAGGGTCTGAGTGTTAACCAGACAGTCTTGGGCGGCTTGTGGTAACAGGATTAGCCCTGAAGGTCTGCTGGGCATTAAAAACAACTGCAGTCATTTTAACACATGCTCAGAGATAGCAGGTTGAAAAAATCTGGTTTATTTTTCTTCTTAAGGAGTATGTCTTCTGATCAGTGTCTGAATGGCAAATGCTATATACCATCAGCTAATGCTGGTCTAACCACTCACTGAAGAGTATCTATTATTTTGACTTTACCTTTTTACCTTCCTGTCACACAGAGGAGGCAGGAAGCCGAGTGTCAGAGATGAGGAGCTTTGTTCTACAACACATTGTTTTCTTTTTTAACCTCAGGAGTTACAAGATCGTATATCTCTGCCTCAAGAGCACTAACTTAGACAGCTGGAATTGTGGTGACAAGGAACGTACGCTAATACTTTTTCATTTAACCAGAACAAGGTAATCTGAGCCAACTAAAAAGCATTTCTCTCCTCCCTGCTCACAACACTGAGGAATGTCAGAGGCCCTCGGGAGCCAGGATGCTTTAGGCAGAGTGGCCTGGGGAGGAAGGAAACTGCCTATTGGTTTCCCAGCTCTAAACCTCTGAAACGGCCAAATCCCCTTTCATACTTTCTCATTTAAACTCTAGACACCGATAGAGACTCACACTTGGTATACTAATATGGTAAAACATTACATTATCATCATTAGTAGCAAAACTTCTCTCCCTGTTTTATGACACAGGTAGTTCGATAAAAGCTTCAGACCAGAAAGCAGTAGCTGTGGGCCCTATTTGAGTTCACTACCCTCCTGCAATTCCTGTCAGATGTTATTTATCTGGAGTCTTTCTGGCTTATCTTTTTTTGGTGTATGTGTTTTTCCTTTTAGGCAAAGTTAGAATTCCACCTTCATATTTAGATTCTTTTCCATTATAATTTCATAGTTACCAAACACCTCAGGGTAACAGTTCACTTCAAAGTTTGTTGGGTATAATACTTATTATATGGCTAACGAGGATTAGTTGTTCACCTAGGGCTGAGTACTTTACATGCATTATCTTATTCAATCTTCATAGTAATTCTAGGAGGTAAGTAATAATATTACGCACATTTTCCAGTTGAACACATGAAATGTTGAAAGCTTATGACCCAGGATCATATAGATAGTAAGTAGCAGAGTCTAGATTTGAACTTGCGTAGTCTGATTCCTGATCACACACATTCTTAGTTACTACAATATACTGCCAGATACCGAGTTATGTGCTAGATAGTAAAGTTGATTAAGAGTGCTGACCTAAAGGAACTCATAGTCCAGCGTGGAATTGGACAGTTCATGCTAAAAATATCATCCTATCCCTTGACTCCTTAAGTGCATCCCCATACACAACAGTTTGAGTCTGAATCACAATAATGGCAACTAGCCATCTGCACTGATTTTTAAAGCATGCTTGTAATCTGAGAGGGACACTTCTTGGCAAATCAATTTAAAAGTGTCATAGAAGAAAGATTAACATTGCAGAAATAACTTTCTGCAGCCTCTCTCCCATCTTAAAGGGGTAAGAAGCATCAGCAAACACTGATAGCCAAAAATGTACATGCAGAATCAGAGGCAGAATAGAGCAGGACGAGGAATGCCTTATAGCTCTTTCCACATAGAACCTCAAGTTGTGAGAGGAGCCCAAGCTATTCTCAAAAAAGGAATATTTCCACTTAAGTTTCAATTCTTATTGAAATACACTAAACTAAAACTAAAACACAACTTTCACTTATTTATAGAATCAAAACGGTAACAGTTATATCGGCAAAGACCAGCTTCCCGTTACAAGTACCATCCTAAAAAGAAAAGGCATTATTATTTTAATATATTGACAGAATATGTCATCTATGACACTACAGCCCTGGGGGCTGCTTGTGGGACCTGAAAGCCTGAGTACAGATGAGAGCTTCACTAAGCCATTCTCTTTGACAGTTACACCTTATATCTTAAATAAGAGGACAATTTTCTCATTAGAAGGGTCACTAATAATGTGTGTGGATGAGTGTGTATATGTATAGTTTTTTTAATTAATCAACCCCAGATTTTCTTAGTTTACTTAAATAGGATTAGTAAAAGAAATAGGGGAAAAATAACAAAATTCAGAATGCTATTATCCAGACTCTACATTAAAATTGTACACAATATTTTGTGATAGTTTCTTTAAATGGTGGTAGTATAGAAAGGGGGTATAAGTGAAAAAAATTCCTCAACTTTCACATATCTAGAGTCTATATTAAAATCAGAAAGATATTTTAATAGATCATTTTGTAATTTAGGTATTGCCTTCTCAAGTCAAAACAATGTGTTGTTTCCAGGACTTGAGTGAAAACAGTAGTCATCCAATAAAAAAGTTGTTTGAGTTTCAGTGCTCCCAAGAGTTAAGCGAAGAACTCTTAACATTTCAGAGGATTTGTTTTCCCATACCCTTCCCCTCCCCTGCACATAGTGGGCAAATGTCTTAAGAGGCAATCTAGATAATAAAGCAACAGACAATTTGTAACCTTGAAGATGCAGGACGTAATAAGTACCAAGAAAGAAATCAATAAAGTGCAACTCCATGCTTTTACATATATGTTGTTATATCCGTGAGACCATTCATGTCATTGTGCGCTGCACAGCAATTGTTTCTCTTTTCTCATTCACTATCCATGAAACAAACTACTCAGGGCAAATGTCTGTCTTCTATTGGAATAAGGTGTTGGTTTATTTGAAGTGAAATTTTCATTGTTTTCGACTAAGACAACATGAGAACTAGATGTCTTCCAAAAATTCCGCATTTTCCCTGTGTGTGTGCCTTGTTTGTGGAAGTGTCTGCACTTTGCGAGAATTGTAGGCCTTCGGAATGTCTTTATCAGGGCTCTGATATTTAAAATGCCCATCTAGTGGAAATATTCACTCATGGTTTTTTTATCATAAGTTTTTCTAATGCTCCAGTTGAAAGAAAAAACGGAAGGAAGGGAGGGAGGGAGGGAGGGAGAGAGGGAGGGGGAGAGGGATGGAGGGAGGAAGGAAGGAGGGAAGGCAGGGAGGCAGACAACCATCCCTCCATTAGGCTGTGGGTACTGTTTTGTTTCTTTCAGAAAAGGGAGAAGAATCTGGTTCCACAGTCAACACAGAATACCGAACACATGAGGTAACATTAATAACCACAACAACTAAGACAAAAACGAACACATCACTTCCACCCAGGTACCACATCTCTGATATCTGACCCAGAGAGAGTCATTAGTTAAGGAATAAAATGAACCTCTCCAGTGGGAGCAAATGGGAGAAATATGATTTAAGGGTTATGTTATCATATTGGATTAAAAGATAAAGATTTATGGACAATGTGCTGCTGGCACTGATTTGTTGCCTAATGTTAAGAGCACCATTACTTCAGTTCCTTTTATACTATTTTCAAAATAGTGCATCCCCCTGTCCCCCATGCCATAGAGGTAACATTTCAGGAATCCATCCAAACCTCATAACCAATCTCACTTCTCTCTGCTGGTAGGTTGTGGCCAGAAGATTCAGTCATTGCCTTCACAGAGAAAAAAGGTAGCGTATGTCATTGGTCCAATTAACACCATGCTCAAATCTTCTGAACCACTTCACCAGAGAGAGTATTGATAAGTATTTAGCACTTATACCACCTTACTTCTCCCACAGGCTCTCAGTTTCTGGAGGTGTTGCAGGATGGTTGCAGGAAGGTGACATTCGTACTATGAAATCCAAACTGCTACTTGGCAGCGTCAATGGAGAGCAGGAGGTCATATGACCTCTTCCCCTTCTGGACCTTTCTCTCACACTTACTTCCTCAAGGCCCAAGAGGTAAGAATGAAATAAAACGAGCTTCCACAAGGTAAATACAAATGACACTTTTTGCACATGATGTATCATGCAGAATATCAAGAGACATAAGAGAGGAGATTTACCACCTTACTTCATCTACGGCAGCATAGGATATGGTTCAGAGTCTTCCTTTTTGAAATATCTGAGGTGAAGAACCATTTTTCTCCCAGTATATCACGGACAGGTGTGTGGTCCTACGGTTCATGACTCATTCTCGGCTCATGTCCCATGCAATTCCACACTACTTTCACAACACTCAAACTGGTCTATTCTTTGTTTAATGACACAAGAGCACTGATCACACACTTGCTCTCAATATCTGTGCTTATCACAGACCAGTGACCAGCAGTTCACAGGCTGCATCACATTGTTTAGAGTATGGACTTTGGAGTCTCACTGCCCTGCCTTAATCTAAACTCCACTGCTTACTTACTAATGGGTGTGACATGGGCAATTTACTTAATCCCTCCGTGCCTCAGTTTCTTCATCTGTGAAACTGTGACAAAAACAATACCTCATAGGGTTGTTGTGAGGATTAAAATGAGTTAACACATGCAAAGACAACTATAACAATTTGCACAATACCAAGCACATAGTAACCATTATGTGTTAGATTTTATTTTTATAACGTCCCTTTAAACCATAACCTAGCTGGCTTTGCAACCCAGATAGCTCAACGTGTGTAGAGCAACCTACAACAGATGGTAGAAAACACCAACATCCCTTGCCATTTGTCAGAATAAACCATATTTATGATGAGCTAACATGTTTTAAAAAGTGCAAGCACAAGATATTGTTGAAAGTCAGTTCTTTACACATTCACTTGTGGGTGCCTCTCCCCTATAAAAAGCCAGTCAATTCCCACTATTCTTACTCTGTAAGCTGGCAGAAAGGGCTTGAGTAATAGGGTGCCCTCTACTCACTGTGGGCCTCTTCCTCGTCACGTTCTGCCTCTTTGCTGCTCTTTTCTTTGGTTCTTTCTCTCTGTCAGAAATGCCCTCCTCTGGGTCTTTATAAAACTAATTCTTTGTATCTTTTCAGGTCTCAGAGGAAAGGCTGTCTCTTCAGAGTGTCCTACCTTGACCACACTAAATTAAATCTCTTTCATTTTGAAATTATTTATTTACGTGTTTTTGTCTACCTCAACATGGATGAAACAATACCTATAGTCTTCACTACGACATCCCATATCCAAATTGATAGCTACCATATAGTCAATATTCAATAAATACTTGTTGAATCAAGGAAGTATATTTCTTTGTCAATATAAAATAAAATTGAATAATCTTCTTTAGATCTTTTTTTCCTCGTTCCCCTAACTTCTCTCCACATTCAGAAAATTCATTCTCTGATTCACTCATCCAACATTTACCGGATTACAGATACATATCAGGACTCCTAGGTGCAAAGGGATAGAATGATCCATTGGGTCACTGCTCTCAAGAACTGGAAAAAGAAATGATGAACAAATAACCCTTATAAAATATGACACGTGCTATATGTGAGGGCCTGTATCTGTGCATGTGTGTGTGTGTGATGCTCAGGAAACTCAGAGGAAAACACACAGAATGGCAGAAGGAATTTTATCATGGTAGATTCAAAGAAGGCTATAAATTTGAGATTCACCTTAAAGGAAAGTCTCTAGGCAGACAAGATAGAGATGATACTCTGGAGGCAAAAAAGTTGAACCAGCAAACCTGTTTCAAAGAAATTATAAAATCAAATGAGAGATCTTATTCCAAATCCAAATTGAGCTTATCCAGAAAATAAATTATGTACATTCCTATATGAGTGCATTTTGATTTTACACATTTTCTCTTTTTGTTTTAATTTTGATGTTATTTAACAGTTAAAAATAAGATTAGATAAAACCACTTTAAGAGTTTCAACAAAATTCTGTCTCAGCAAAGGCAGAGTCTGCAACCAAATCAGATCTGCAACTAAAAGAATATATATCAGGCGAAAAGTTATTTATGTTAAAAATAATCACTTGAACATATGCATTTGCATGTTTATTATCTAACAGCTAACACTACTTGGCCACCCAGGAAAGTACAAATAATACTCTACAGCTGTGGGGTGACACATTTTTCAAATTTATCTCATCAACATTATCTCATTTAATCCTCACAATACCCCTGTGAGATAAATAGACAGTATTTTGATGTCTATTTCACAGACATGTCAGCTGACAGAGAAATGTTAAGGAACTCGTCCAAGGCTGCAAAGCTAGTTAAAGGCCAATTAGACATGAGGTCTCAGTAGTATTTCCTCTGGAACCTTTGGCTTTCCCTAGCAATCAATGCCCAAAAATAAGAATCAACATCTCCGTAGGTTGAGGTTATATTTTAAATGGGATCGGTCTCTATATGCTGATCAAAAACCCATGAAACAAGAGTCACTTCTACTCTAGTAAGATACTTGCTGAAAGAGCATACTTTAAACAATTCGGTACCATTTTTAGGACTACCACCACTTTTTTGCTGATGATTAGAATGAACCCTTTAACATGTGTGATTCCAACAATGAACCCCTAACCCAGTGGAGCAGTTTGCTCAGCATCTGTCTTGGTGAGGTTGACTCTGGTATGGCAGCATGACTGAGCAGGGGAATGACCGCCATGGCTACAATGATTGGTGTGAGGTGGACACACACGCTCCATGCCAGGCCAATTAGGTTTCTCCTTGGGGCTTTTGATGGAATTATTGGGAAAGAGTCCCTCTCTGATGTGGCAATGAGAAGCTCTGAGGCTCATGCAATCCTGAAGCTATGTGATCAACAGGAAAGTGAGGGAAGAATCACCAAGAAAGTGAACACAGGTGAGTCACGTAGGCAGCAGGGTAACAAGGGGAAGAGGATGTCAATAGGGAGGTAGAAAGTAAAAACAAATCTTAGTTTTGCCTAGACTAGTAGTTTTCCTTAAAAACTCCATGTCCAGGCCTCACTCCAGACCAATCAAATCAGAACCTTTGGTTTTGTTCATGTTCATGTCCACGTTCAGCCAATTCTGACCAGCAGTGGTGCCTGAGGTCTTCTGGCTTTGGCAAGGACTCTGCTGCTGTAGCAGGAGTTGCTCATTAACCGCTAAGAAATGGAGGCACTGAGAAAGAAGTCAATAGAGGACTGGTAAAGAGGATGATTTTAGCAAATTGCATTGCATTTAGCACATTGTGTCTCTCTAACTGCTCCAGTGAAACCTACAGAATTACCACCCTGCTGCTGAGTACCATGTGGGTGGGAGTCAGCGCAATTGAAGTAGTGAATGGAAAGCCAATTTCAAGCTACCAACAACATGTCACAGAGTGCAGAGTTGGGAAGAAATGAGCAGTAGCGCACCATTATATAGTATTTTCACCATACAGATATCATACATGTAAATAGCAAAACACAGTAAAGCCATCATAAAGTGGTGAATTTTGAGTATCCCCTTTTTCACATAATTTACTTAATTACAAGTTTATATAATGAAATTTTTAATAATGACTGTGTTTAAAAACAGCTTGCAAAATTCCTGGAAAATTAAAAAATTGGCTCTCACAAGCTATCCATAGGATACCACCAATACCTTCTACCACTTAGATGTATTCTCAATACAAAGCACTCACATTTACTGATGGGCTTTTTATCCAGATTGTGAATGAATCACCTTCACAATTTGGGTATCTTGTTCTTACTGACCTCTGCCATTTTGGGATTGTCATTACACTCAGATGGAGGAGGTCAGAATGGGTATAGTCCAGGGGCTTATACATGCTTCCTTTCCTGCAAGCCCATGGTGTTCCACCTCACTCCAGTGATAAACCCTCTTTCCCAGCAAATGTGCATAGCATTCTGGGTTTCTTTCCTCTACATTGTGTCTAATGCTCTAATGCTGACCACCCACCCACAGGAAGAATTTTTAAGGTTTCCACATTTACTAGGCAGGATGCTAATACACCATTTGATTTGCATCATTGTGCCTCCAGCTCCAAACCGTCCACAGTCATTTTTAATGCTAAAAAGGCTTTGATTACTTCTGAGAACACTACCCACCCCTATCCTACCCTTTTCAAACAGCAAGGCCTAGAATTTCGTTTTCTGCAAACAGGCAGTCAGAAACCAGCTAGATGAATATCAAAAGTCAATTCCCCTAAATGACTAGCTGCTTTCCAAAAGGATCCCTCAAGGCTCAATTACTTGCCACTTCTTTGCTTGGTTTCCTATGTTAGCATTCCTTCCCAGTGTCTAGCGCAAATCATAAGGACCTTAACCACTGATAACAGTCTGCAAACAGGGAAAGTGATCATTACTATGGCTTTAACCAACACCAAGGGTTTCCTTCCCACAAGGTCTGGGGGCTAAGTCTGACTCTTGTTTCCCTTTTACATCTTTTAGTTAATTGCTTCAATTTGTTCAATTTCCATTCACTTTCTTTTGCTAAATCACAATTATTCATCACATATGTGCAGCCAGGAGGTTAGGGAGAACACCCAGCTGGTATTATTGGGAAGCCAGAATTTCTTTTTAGGGGAGGATTATCCTTGGCATGACCCAACATTATCGCTCCCGTTTTTTCTTTTTTCTTTTTTGCCTAGTTTTAGAAGCTGCTTCTACCCAGAGTAACAGTGTAAGAGTTCACTGCATTGTATACGATCAGTGGGTTCTGGAAGCAAACCAACAGAAGGAATTCAAGATTAACACACATGACATCATCACCACATGCATGTGGCATCCAGACAGAAACTCTAATACGAGAAACCGTATACACTAATCCAGAAAGAAATTCCAAGCATCCTACTCTATAAAACTAAAAATTCAGACAAAGTTATGTATGCCAATGTCTTAGAATCTTTCTTGCTGGTTCTTAATATTTCTATTTGGGTTTACTAATGTATAAACACAAAATGGAAAGAGCTAACATAATTGAGCACTTCTATTTTCCAGGCCCTGTTATATTGGCTTCAAGGGCATTTTTTTCCTCATTGAAACATCACAGTAAGGCTGTGAGGTAGTTTCTATTATCATTTCCAATTTATAGATGGGTAAACCTGAAGACAAATCATTTTTGTTTTTGTTTTTTTGCAATGGTAATTCTAGGCAGCGTAGACATTTCAATTAATGGTTTCTCTTTTCCTATTCCAGGAGAAAGATGTGCTTGGTCTCCCAGAGACATTTATTACTAGAGGAACAACAGTAAAATTGAGAGTGAGATACAGAAATCTAATACTTGAAAAACATTGCAATTAAAAAAAGGCAAGTAAAGTTATTTTGTTGCTTATCAGTTCACGAAGACATTGAGGATTTTGGATCTCAACAGAGCAATTTTTAATTTTTTTCTTATAATAGTTTCCAACCTAAATTTCTGATATTGTCTTGTTTGTCAGAAAGGCAAAATAATGATACTTTAGCTAGCTGATCACAAACAAATAGAACCAAGAATTAATAAAGTTCTTTTTTAAAACATATTTAGTCTTTCCTCTCAAAATGAAAGCAATGTTTTGGTAAAATTTCACAATTAACTGTTCAATAGATTTACATTTGCATGTGAGTGGTAATCACTGGAAGGTCATATGGGCTTCTGTGGTCCCGCTCCTTACTGTATACCTTCTAGCTGTGTTTTTGATTCCACGATCTAGAATAGCTATCTTTGAATCCCTCACTCATAAGACAACATTGATACATGTTTATCACTTTGAAAATGTTCAAAAGATTAAGGAATGAAGGAAGGAAAGAATCTTCTAAAGGTGATGAAGCTGTTGGAAAACAATTCAAAAAGACGTTTTTGTACTTGGAACTAATTGAAACACTGCCTAGTTCTCCAAGCTCTGGATTAGTCCAGTTTGCTGATCTGACTTCCTCTCTCCTCCAGGTTATCATCTCCATTTTCATTCTGGACATTTTCTGCAAGACCTACAGCAAAAGTAAAGCCTTCCTTGAATCCACCATGACAAAATTATTTGTGCCATTCCCTGCCTCCCTTTCACATAACACTCACACAAACACACATTCACACACACACACACAAACAGCCAATAATATCACTGTCATGTTTTAATGTGGTTATTTGTGCATGCCATCACTCAGTTGCCTGAGAGCAGTGACCACATGTTTGTTTATTCAATAACGGATGTGTGTTTCCGAAATCATTTTACAGATAGATATTTAAATTCAACCCTGGTGAATAAACTTGCCTGGCCCATCAAATATATACTTTTGCTTTCTCAACACCAGAGATTGCTCAACCCACTGGTAAAACCAATCAAATGTTTCTGTTTCTATTTCAAAGATGAACTATTTAAACTCCTCACCTTCTACCTGCCTTCCCTCCCTACCTGCACCCCTGCACCATCCAAGTAAACCCTCCCAAACCTAAAACACTACGTATGTTGAAATGATTCTTAGGTAGTTGACATGAACACGGTTGTAGGCCAACAGTTACATCAGAGAAGATACTTCCCACTCCACATACAAAGCACTAGGGTTTTCTCAAAGAACTGTAAAGGCACAGCATCTTGGGAATGCTGACCTAGCTCATTGCGGGTGCTTTGAGCAAACAAAGGTAGCATAAAAACAAAAACACAAAAATAGTATCAGCAATCATGACATTCAGACATTTTTATACCTCTGTTTTAAAATGTCAGCTCCTCCTGACAGCTGGATCCAGCCACTGGAGGTAAGAAATGTTTCTATTTGTGAATCTCTCCAGCCTCTGCCACGTAGGACGACTTCAAACAGGCATCAGTAAACAGCATTCTCATCACTCCAGCCCAGACTGAATTCTAATCAAGGTCTTTTAAATGCCATTGAACAAATCTATATACTATGGATTGTTTCTTGTATGCCTCTGGCCAAATGCTATTCACTGGGTCATTTATTATTTTTAGAAAACCAAAACAATCCACACTAATAGTATAAATTACGGCACATCTAGAAGCAGGGTCCAGGCATCCTTGGTGATTTAATAATAGAACTGAAAGAAGCTTTTAATTATTCCTTCTCTGATGATTTATTAGTCTGAATCTAGGAGTCGCATGAGTGGAAGAGCCAGGTTTATATCACCATTAACCAACAGAAAGGGTCTGGTCTGAATATGCCTTAAAAGCCAAGAACTGAAATTCCAGGGCATGCATACTTGAGTCCAAAGAGAACTAAAATGCGGAAAATAAAACTCCCACAGATTATCAAAGCAATATATCTACCGGGAGACAGGAATCCTAAACAGGTTATCTAACATGAAAATGAATGTTTAACCTAAACAGCACTTTTCATAAAATATTCATGTAAATTTTAATTTAAGACATGAAATGCAGGATTATACCCCAAACAGGTTCATAGGCTTAATAAAGCCCAGCTGAAATCCACTAATGACGTCATAATCTACTTGCCCTCTTTTGAGAAAAGTCCATCAGGAAGGCAGTAGAGGAAACAGCAGACAACTTGGCTGCTCAAGTTCTTGACGTCTATAGATAAGTCAATTAAAAAGACTTCCCAGAACCACTTGTCATAAGGCCTGTCTGTCTGTCATCCCTGGCTGTATGAAAGGAAAACCACAAAGCCATTTCTCTGGGCTACTTGTTAGAGAGACATAATTTGAGGCTTCAAGAAAATGACATCCGAAAGAAGAGCAGGTGCCTGCATTGTATCTTCAGATTAATTAAGCCAGAGCCTTGGAGGTTTGGAATTGAAATTTCAGATAGAGCTGCTATTTTACGGAGAGAAGTCATCTCTATAAATCAGGGTTGCAATTGGAAAGTGTGATAGGAATGACTGTCTTTACAATCTCCGCTGTCACCATTTGGGGACCTTGTTACTGGACAGAAAGAAGAATTTGAGCTACATTCATTTCCAGGTCCAATAATCCATTCCACACTAATCCGTTCCCCATATTTCTCTCTCTTTCTTGCCACTTAGCTCTGATTCTGGGCCCTTTTCCACTGATCATTCCTGTATCATCTCCTTCCTTGATGCTACCTCAACCATCACCAAGACAAGCTGAAAGGAAATTTCAGCATTTCCCTTGATAAGATATCCCAACTTCATTTTCTTCATTGCTCCCTTCCCTCTCCTCCCCTCCCGACCTTCAACCTGTGTGTGTGTGAGTGTGTGTGTGTGTTAATTAAGAAGAGACGACATGGGTTAGGGACAGTGGCTTAAGAAGTTTCATCTGAACTACCACAAACATTTGTGAGATTGAAAAACTATCTAATACAAATCAAGGATTCAAGAAATTTAGAACAGTTCTTACAGTTTTTGCTCTGTATTTAAACTTGAAATCAAGCTATTATTTTTTAATAGCATTTCCTGAACACTACCTTTCAGTAATGATGTGAAAGATAGTTCAGACTGAAGCCTTTAGAATTCATTAAGTCATTCAACAAACATTTATCGAGCACCTACTGAGCACCTGGCAATGTACTAGGCTTTGAGGAAAAAGTGATGACAAACTTGACCCCAGACGAACACAGATCAAGCTGCCCTACTTTTAGCCTTGCACATTTCAGTAATAACAGTTCTATCCTTCTGGGTGATCAGGCCAAGTACCCATAATAGGGTTGGGTGGTCCACAGAGCTGAATCAGCTTCACTCCACACATCCGTACACAAACCTTGGTGGTCTTTTTTCACCAAATGATACAATGTTAGACTCCTTTCTGACTTCTAACGGCAAGCTAGTTCAGGCTGAAACTTCTCTATTTTAACAAAAAAGTTAATTAAATTGATGGCCACATAAGAATCCCAAATCTATATACAAAGAGACATTTTGCAATGCCGTGACTAATGTAAAGTTCGAAGAAGTAGTTCTAGTTTCCATGAATTCCATGCACAAAGTAGTCTCTATGTCTAAAAGAAAGATGCACCAGTGGTTCTCTTATTTTCATCACAGTTGATATCTTGATCATTGCTTTATGGAAGTTTAAAGATATCAACCTCAATATTTCCTTTCATTTATTGGCTTAGAACAGACGAAGAAAGCCTAATAAAATAAAGTGCACTATTGTCCTTCCTGATTACTAATAATCTAGTTGTAGACAAAGTGCATTATGGTCTTTTATTTTTCTAGTTTCACTAAAATATTTGATTAAGAATGGGGAAATATTGTTTGCCTCTTTAAGAAAAATTAGCCTTATGTTTTCCTCTAAGAGTAATGTATGTTCTTTATAGGAAAAAATGGAAAACATAGGAAGTCAGAAAGAAACAACAATTATATGTCTATCAAGCAAATACAACAATTTTTAAAAATGTACATCATTTAAGTTTTTCTATGCTTTGTTTATTGGTAAATTAAGTAACATTTATTATGTTTTCCTGATTTTAAAGAGAACATATGCCAATAACAGAAAATTTGAAATACAGAGAATTTTATAAAAGATAAATATCTGATTCCAGCAGTGGTGCTATTTTGGCACACAGCCTTTCTGCATCAACTTAAATGTTCTCTGTCTTGTCTCCCCTCTCTGTCTCTCTCTCTCTTTCCCTCTCTCTCACATATATACACACACACACGTTGTATATTGCTTTCTTAACATATCACAATTGTTTTTCAGATTAGTAAATGTTTTCCTTGAATGTAAGTTTTAGTAGAGATAAAACAGTTCATTATATAGGTTAAAATAATGTAATGCTTACCTATTATTAGAATGAGACAAAATTATTTTTCTATCATAATTATTGATTGGTGGGATGAATATCAATTTTTCTTTGAATTTACATTATAAGCTTATTCATAAAACAATGCCACATAAAATTTTTTAGGCACGTTGAAGATTCCCCATAAATATCATATATTCAACTCAGGAATACTTTTTACACAATTTGCACCACAGGATATATACAAATTTGTAGTCTTTTTGCTCTTTTAGTTTTTCCATGTGTTTCCAAATATCATTTCATTTTCTATATAATATGTCCCCCATTGTTAGACATCTGGGTTGCCAATTAACCTTTATAATTGTTTTGATTACTTGATCAAGAATCAAAATGCTTTTGTAGTAAAGACTGACTTTCATTTTCATTTTTAAAGTTGTAGATAAAAAAGCAATGATGAAGTCATCAAAAAGTGGCACAGCTCAGCTACGTAAAGGATAAAGGAATGCAGAGAGATGAGTCAAATTTTATTTGTGTTAAAGTAGTTGCTTTGCTCTGTGAGATGTTTAGGGCATTCTTATCCTCCAAAACACAAAATTCCCTCTAGTTCGTTTCAGAAATAGAAATTTGGAGGCATCTTTCATTAGAACCCTTATGTTTTTTAAATATTTCTCAAATAGATCAATACAGATCTATATGGTTGGGTAAGGTTTGCAAGGCACTGATATTAGAATTGTAAATGATTTTTTTTTTTTTTGAGGAAGATTAGCCCTGAGCTAACATCTGCTGCCAATCTTCCTCTTTTTGCTGAGGAAGACTGGCCCTGAGCTAACATCTGTGCCCATCTTCCTCCACTTTATATGTGGGACGCCTACCACAGCATCTTGCCCAGCGGGGCCATGTCTGCATCCGTGATCCGAACTGGCGAACCCTGGGCTGCCGAAGTAGAACATGCGAACTTAACCGCTGCACTACCTGGCCAGCCCCAAATGATTTTTTATATTAAAAGAAATAAGCCTGACTTCAGTTACATTTTTACAAAGAGTGATTTCTTTATCTGTCCCAAATTTAGATGCCTACTACAGTATGCAATAGTCTTAAAGCTGAAAGTTGGTTGAACTCTTATCTCAATCTTCTTTCCTAAAATTATAATCTGGCAAGGACCATCCACAGCTCACAAAGTTAAGGAGACAATGTTTAGGAAATGGAGAAAAGTCTGTGGAAATGATGGGTTTGAGAAGTTCAAAAATAAAATATAGGGAACCAGTACTTGGGAAAGTTTGCAAATTTTTTTGGTTGTTTTTTATTTTCACATTTCCCCTCGCCTCATTCAGGATCAGAGAAAATACAGTAGCTGGTCCATGTAATCAAAGGAAGAAGTAGGGGAGAAAGTTTTGACAGGAAGCCCATGGCAATAGATATGGCATCCTAAGGAGAAATAAAGGATGGCATAGAGAGAGAGGTAAAATAAAAAAAAAAAAGGATATCTTTTCTGAGTATGAGCTAGAAGGAAGGAACATACAAAGAAATTTAACACAAAAAAATACTATGCCTTTTTATTTCATGATTGTTGCATTTACATATCATAGTCTTTCTAGTTTTAGCCTAGAATTATTTTTGAAGATCCAGATGTTTATCACACTTATAAATATTGAGTTTTTTTCTCCTTTGATACAGAGAAGAATATCCTAACGATATTCAGAGTGATGGGAAAATGCTCTATTACGCTAAATTTCTAAACTGAATGACAATTTCTGAAAATTTTAAATGGAATACATACAATATATACCTTTCCTAAATCTTTTTGATATCCTTACTTTTAAAAAGCAAAGCTTAATGGTAAATTTACACGTTATTGCTTTCTGAAGCCTTCCTCACAAATACTGTTCCACTTATAGAAACTGTCATTTTGTGTGGCCAAGGCCTTTTCCAAAATCTCTCTGTCTGAAAATTGCAATTAAATGTGATAATTCCCATACATATAAACAGGTGCTATTTGATATCTTGATGTTACTATTAATAGAAGCTGGGGTCAGACTCTAACACAAAATATCAAAAAGTATTTCATATGATCTTCCATTTTAGCCCTTGTGAAATCTATTTTCATTAATTAGGTCTTATCTTTTCACTGAGCACTCAGAAATTGAGAATAAGGAGGGCTGTGGAGAGCTATTACAACCCAAACTCCACAAATTATTTTAGGCATCAGTGAATCCATGAACTCATTATGCTGGCAAAACTTTGGAGGAAGGAATAGGTCGACAATCCCAATACTTCAAGCTCCAGGAAAATGGAAAAAGCATAAAAGGAATAAGCACCTGAAGCTTAGAAAGCCAGCGTACATAGAGGTTTAATTTATTATTCTAATGACTTTCACAGCATGAGACTCTCACCAGGAGACACACGTCTGTGCATCTAATAAGGCTGCAGAGATTGGGCTATTCCTGAAGGACTCTCATGGCTGTTTCCAAAGCATCCTTTTATAGATGGGAAAATATAAAGTATGTGCAAAGGGCTCAAGCCTGATGCTATTTGCGCTGTTTTGCTGCTAGCTACCTCCACACATATTCCTCAGAAATGAAGCCAATTTTGGCCGGCAAGCTCCAGTTAAAAAATTGAGGTTGCTTTCACTAAATACTTATTCATATTTTGCTCTGGAAGCAAATCTTAGATAAGACCTACTGGAACATACTGCTTAGTAACAGTATGTAACGGGGGTCTGCAACAAGGAGGTCCCTCCAAGTTCGTCCTTCTCTGCTTCATCATCCTTCCCTGAATTCCCCTTCGTCTCCAGGTTACGGCCAATGTTTCTAAGCAATTCTAAATGTTTATGGACATATATCCATTAATCTATTTTTTAATATAATAACATGGTCATTCTATATGCATTGTTTTGCAGGGTTTTTTTTTTTTTTCCAGTCAATGATATATCTGAGAGTTTTCCATGCCACATATGTAGCTGTATCACATCTAACCAACCCCTCTCCACTTTGGGCATTTAGTGGTTTCCAACATGTCTACAACGGACATCTCTATACATATATCATTTTGTACACACACCCCTAACTCCTTGGAGCAGAAATGCTGAACTTGAGATACATAAATTTAAAATTTTGATAGATGTTTCTAAATGGTAATCTGAAAAAGCTTTTCTGATTTAAACTTAATAGTATATGAAAGCAACAATTTCTGCTTATCATTGTCCACATTATATTTTTTATCCATTTGATAGCGAAAAAAAGGATTTCCCATTGTTGTTTTAAATTGGAACTTAAATTAACTTTGTAGTAAAGCGTAAATAGTTTCCCTACATGGTTCAGCCTCAATCATTCTTTTTACATTTTGACGTTTCATAAAAAACCCTGGGTTAGAGAGCCTCTGTAGGTATTACATTATATAGTAATCAGGTCTTGCTAATTAATGTCTTTGTGATTGTCTGCAGTGATGATACTGGTCCACAAAGTAGGTAAACCCAAATAAGAAATAGTATAATTCTTTCCAGGTTTATTTCTGCCCAAATGTATTATAAATTAACATATTGTGCCCCACTCCTTCTGAATTAAGTAGTAAACAGCCTCAGGGATTATAATGAGGCACTCCTCAGATTTAGGCCAGAATACTAGGACAGGCCAGGTTGAACCAAAAGGGGCTAAGAGCATAAATCAGAATTGGATGCTGAAGTCATTATTAGATGTTTGGAACAGCCTTATATCTAGGCCAGGCCAGCTTTAAGGGCGGATGAGACAGAAGGAGAGTGTCTATGTGGTCCAAAACATAAAAGCAAAAGATCCACTTATTTATGCCTTTGCACATGGTAGGATCTCAAATATTGATAACAGAATGACTTCCCAAACAGGACTCTACTCAAAAGGCTAAAGAAATGCCATACAATGGAGTTGCCTCTTATCTGGGGGTAGAGTCTAAAGTCAGTATTAAAGCTCAAGGATAGTCAAAATTACACTTAAAAATACTTCAAGTCAGTTGTGTAGTACACTATACAGGGCTCAATAGAAAAAGTCAGTTGTAGGATTTTGGAAGTAACCATATAGGTTACAAATGTGACTGTACCTCCTATTTTTCCCCTTTTGAAACTGGCTGTTTGTCTGCAATCACTCATGTAAAAGAGCTTGTAAAGGCTGCACCCAATGTAAAACCAGCCCTTTTTATAAATTTCCAAACCAAATAAGACCCAACATTTCTTGAGTATATTATTTCATTTGGTCCTCCCAGCAGCTTGATCCAATAAGTGCTATGATTAACTCTCTATTTACAAGGGGAGAAAAATGGAGTCTCATCACTTTATGGGAGGTATTAGGTGTCTGAAAATATGCACTGACTCCCTGAAACACATACATAGCTTTCCCAGTAAATATCATTTACTCTGTAAACTTCAGACTGATCACATGAATATGTACAAATTACCAACTTTCAAGGAGACACAGTCCCTAAGAAAAACTGTCACACTTAATGACAGTGGCCACGCTATTTTCATATGCAGTCAGCAATAATGGTCAGGATAATCATGAATACTTATTTAATAGAATGAAAGTCACTAAGTCACTTTTGGGCTAGTCTCAACAAGTGGAAGGAGGTTGACCAAGCTCTCTGAAACTAAAAGATACTATTATTTCTTCAGAGGATTCGTTGGCCCAATAAATTGCCTTAAGAAAATATTCTCTTGAGGGATTAATATGATCTAATTGCTTGACAGCTGGATGCCACGGAATTTGCCACTAGGACAACAAAACATAGACTAAAAGTATTTTCCCATCACTATATTGAGAGGGTTGTGAAACCACAGCATACAGTAGTCATTCAAAAGAAAGAAACAGTGCAACAGAGGTGAGAGAAACTGTTAGTGTGAGACCTGTTTCTCAAGAATAATCTTAAAACACCCTTGAATGTCTCTGTTCAACATTACTTTACTTGTGCATTCAACTTGCACTGGTCATACTTCATCAGCATTTTTCTCTGGATGATGTACCTACCATGCAACCAACTAGTGGACCTTACAAAAACAAAAGTAATTGTGATCGTGGTTCTTCTCACTAACTTCTGTTCTTATGAGGTTCACATGAAGTTTTAGAATAGTCAAAATTAAGTTATCCTTAGAAATCTTATCAGTGCTTGCTGAAGGGTGGGAGAGGGGAGCATTGGCTGAAAGGGGAAATACAGGAAATTTCTAGAAGGACAGAACTATTCCATATCTGCATTGGGGTGGTAGTTATGGGTATCCACTTTTATCAAAAGTCATTAAACTGTACACTTAGGACTTGTACTTTTTTAATGTAAATTATTCTGCAATACAATGTCCACCAAGATTTCCTCTTTGGGAAAAAAAAAGGCGATACAATCTATCTAAAGCTTTCCCTTTGATTTTGGAAACAAAAGAGCACATTGTGGAGTCACTGATGTTTTAAAAGACTGAATCGCTGAAATGAGTAGTATGTTTTTTCTGGGATGTGACAAATATGCAACCATGTTTCCTAATTTTAAAAGTTTCCTAATTAAACAAGATGAACAGAGTTTCTATGCTTTTTTTTTTTTTCACTGTGCATATTTCCTATAAGAGTTACCTTGTTTAGCTAAAAGAGTGAGTAGTGTGTTAGGAAGCTCCAAGCTATTAAGAATGGCCATTTGTCATTAAAATTCTAAAGTGCATTGATGACAAATGTGAATTAAGCAGTAGGTCAGATGAGGTATACATTATAAAAATATCAGGCTGTTTTTCTGTATCGACTTCCCTTTGCCAAATTTCACCTTTTCAAATTTTTTTATGAAGGCTGTTTATTAGGGAGGCAAAAAAAAGGGGGTGTTATAGAGACCAAATTTTACTTTAATTCAATTTAAAAAGAAAAAGTTATGTATCCCCCATTACATGCCAGGCATTGTGATGACACTGGGAATAGAAAAGTAGGCAAGATCAGCACGGCTCCTTATTCAAAGAACATGCAGTGACCCATGTCATTAAATGAATAATTACTACACAGGTGACGAATGAGACAGTGCTGTTGTGGATGAGAGTTTGGGCTCTGGAACGTAACTGCCGGTTCAAATTCTGGTTTGCACTTACTAGTTATATAACCCTGGACAAGTTTCTTAAATGCCTTGTGCCTCAATTTTCCATCTGAAAATGAAATGGGTAAATAGCATCTATCTCATAATGTTTTCTAAGGATTAAGTAAGGTAATATATTTAAAGGTCTTTGAACACAGCCTGACAGAGAGTAAGTGATATATAAGACATGTGGGCACCAAGGGAAAGTGTAATAGGCCAACACTGGCATTGGCTAAATAAGCACCATCGGGGTAAGACTACTTCCTCTTGGTCAGTATCCACTCTGCCAAGTGTCCTGATATTGGCAATGAACGCATCATGATTGCAGAGCTGGACACTGTTCGATGTTAGCATCATCTATCTCCTCTCATGTTAACTCTACGGAAGTCCCTGAAAACGTGACTCACTATGTACGTCACGTATATACATAGAGAGAGAGAGATGGACAGAGAGAGAGAGAGAGAGAGAGGGACAGAGAGAGAGACAGACAGACAGAGATGGTATGACCATGAAAAGCAGGATATGGTCTGTTTGAGAGTTATATGTCATACCATAAATGAACAAAATTTTATTATGGCACAAATATTTGTGGGCATAAAATACTTGTGGAAATTAACAGACATAAGTAAACATATGTATACATCATTCACACACACCTACGTAGAATGAAAGACAGCAAGCAAATATTCAAATATGTGGCTCTTTCCTACTTCTATAGTTTGGATAACAATATTAAGAAAAGTAGAAAATGTCAATGATTAAACAATAAATTTTAAGAGCAATTTTAAGGAGTATTTCATAAGAAAACTTACCATTAAGTAAAAACTAGAAACAAAAACAAGCAAACAAAAAACAAATGAAAACCCCTCTCACTTATACTGGAGACTAGGATTGCAGGCAAAGCATCTGGATCTAATACTAATCGGTGTCAGGTGATGTGATTTCAAAAGTTGTAGAGTCCAGATGAAGGACTCATTTACTTCTAAAGGACTTTTAGTTCACACCTAAAATAACTGCATTTGCTTATCAGTGAGATTTTGCCCATAAGAAACCGCATATGGAGGCTGGCCCACATGCCCATATGGTGTAGTGGTTAAGTTTGCACACTTCATTTCGGTGGCCCAGGGTTTGTGGATCCAGATGTCAGGCGTGGACTACCCGCCGCTCATCAAGCCATGCTTTGGTGGTGTCCCACATGCAAAGTAGAGGAGAATTGGCCCAGATGTTAGCTCAGGGACAATCCTCCTCAAGCAAAAAAATAAAATAAAAAGAGGAAGATTGGCAACAGATGTTAGCTCAGGTCCAGTCTTCTGCACAAAACAAACAAACAAAATAAATAAAAGAAACTGCATATGTATTAAAATACAAGTGTTGATCTCCCTTTTCCTGGTTTATAATGTTATCTCATAGAAGTACACAGGCCCTTTGGTAGAAACTTCCAAGTAATAATTAACTATGTTGTTTTAAAACATTATTGGCTGTTTTTGGTTTCCTAAGTTGTGAATATTAGGATCCCATTAGCAAAATCATCAAGTGAAAAATACATAACTCTATTTGATTTGCTATAGAGATTCCATGATGAATAATTAAAACATTCCCACCAGGACTTTTGGTTTCAGATGGCAGAATGAGGCATGATTTTGAAATCTTCCTTCCCACAAACCTAATTATAGTAAGTAAAGGAAGAGCAAACATGCCCAGCTGCAGTCAAGCAAAGAAAAAAGCTGGTGGCCATTGAAGAAATAAATGCCTCTATGAATCTAGTCTCCTTAATTTATACAAAAAAGGCAGAGTTCAAGTCCAATACTGATACTAAAATCACCTCAATAATAGAAATATTTACTTTCTTTACACAAACACACACACATGCACACACAGTCAAATACCATCATCATTGTTAATAGGGAAACAAGAATCATTCACACCAAAATTGAGAATACAACAAGAATGTGCTATAATTTTACACTGCTCTGTAGGTATTAGATAATGCAATCAGAGGAGAGAAAGAAAAAGTTATAAAATAGAATAACAGGAGACACATTTATCATTAATATTAGGTTATGTGATTATGCCTCAAGGAAACCCAAGACTATCAACTTAAAAATGTATTAGGAACACTACGATAATTCTGTAAGAGAGTGATAGATAAAATTACCATTTAAATGTAGAAAATATAATAAAAAGATAAACCAATTTTCAATAGCAAGCAAAAATATAAAATACTAGGTTTAAATCTAAAAGAAATTCACATCAGTTAAGTGAAGAGAATTTTAAATTCTACTACATACCATAGCATATTTTGGTAAATGAACAGACATGCCATGAACCATAAAAGGAAGACATGATAGCACAAATAGGTCAAATTATTCAAAATCAATACATAAACACAATGTAGTCCCAACTAAAATACCCATAAAACAGTGTGTGTACATTTGTGAAAACAAACAAAATGTTTGTCTCAAAAAAAATGACACAAAGACTTGAAGAAAAATTTTGAAAATGAAGACTAAAGAGGGTAGACTACTATCAAAAGTATGTAACTAATTATAAAATTATAATTATTAAAATTGTTTTTTGGGGGAAAAGAAATGGATTTGTAGTGTATGGAATAAAATTAGAAGGGGCTGGCCGAGTGGTTAAGTTCATGTGCTCCACTTCAGCGGCCCAAAGTTTCGTTGGTTCGGATCCTGGGCGCAGACACGGCACTGCTCATCAGTCCATGCTGAGGCGGCATCCCACATAGCAAAACCAAAAGGACCCACAACTAAAACATACAACTATGTACTGGGGGGCTTTGGGGAGACGAAGAAGGAAGGAAAAAAAGGAAGACTGGCAACAGTTGTTAGCTCAGGTGCCAATCTTTAAAAAAATAAAGAAATTAGAAGAATTCAGAAATGTAGCTAAAATATATATGGAAATTAAATCCATGGTACAATAAATTTCAAATCACTGTGGAAAGAAGAATTATTCAATAATTAATGTTGGGACTATAGGTCCAATTGATTTAAATTATATATAACTTTTAAAATTACATATGTGTACAAATGTATGTGTATACATATCATATATACGGATGTGTGTGTGTCTATATGTATGTGTGTGTATTACACTAAAATATAAAAATGAAAGCAAAAAGTCTAGAAGGAAGCATGATTGAATTTATTCATAATCCTTTAGTGGGAGAACTGTTTTTTTAAGTAGGTTTAAAACCTAGAAGGCTCAAAAGAAAAAAAAGTTGGATTTTACTACAGAAATATTTTAAACTTCTGTATGGTAAAAATACCATCAAATCAAATTGCAGAAAACAAATTGGAGAGAATATATACAGTGCTATGTCAGAGACAGATGTTATTTCTTCAATTTACAAAGAACTCAAAAAGTCAGTAAAAAGAAACACAATCCAAAACAAAAATCTGTAATGCACAGTCAAATTTCTGGAAAAATATACAAATGATGGATAAATGTAATTTAACCTCCTTCATAATGAAAGAAATGTATAACAAAACAAGATTGTGTATTTCATAGTTCAGATTGGCAAAAATCTGGAAGTTCAGAAATATTAACTACTTTATCATACTCCAATAATAAGGAATACACTACTGATATTAAAAAGAATGAGGTAGAGCTGTAAGAAACGTAGACAGGAGAAGAACCCAGGAAAAGAAGGAAGAAATCAAGTGAGCAAGCTGGTGTATACAAGTCTATAATGATAATTTTATATACATATATGAAAATATGAATACATATACATTATATTCTTTAGAACAGGCTTGCTTATCTACTGTTAATAGTCAACTTGGAAAGAGAAAACAGCACAGAATGGAAGACATTCACTTTTCCTTTCGTATCTTTCCATCCTATTAAAATATTCTTAATACACACATATATTTTGGTTTTATTTTGTTTGCTTTTTTTTTTTTTGTCAAAAGGCATTATCTGAGTAGTGGATTATGGATCATTTTTTTGTTTCCTCTTTATATCCCTTGATATTAAACAGAAAACACACTACTTAATATTATGCTTTAATGTCTCCAAATAACCAATTACCATCCAAAACAAACTAAGCTACTCCACATTTGTGATGTTGATTAAAGTTCATCCTAGACAACCACCTTGTTCTACAGCAGAGCATAAGCTTTGTTCCAGTAGGGGAGAGTTTTAGTCTACCCATCTTCATGGCCCCTATACCATCTGCTTCAGGGCCTTGCGTATACAAGATGCTCAGTGAAATTTTGTCAAAAGAAGACATTTTAAGATTGAATTAAGTTTTCATTTATTTTATATGTGGTAAATTAACTGAAACTTACCTATATAATTTTCTGTCCCATGCATATGAATGTAGACCTAGAAACATCTGTAAATAAATTGGTAATCTCTAAATGAACCAATCCCAACTCAACTGACTGTTCAATTTATAAAAATAAAACAAATAATCAATAGTATTAACTAATAGGCACACCTATCTCTTAATTCTTAGCCACAATTTTCTAATGATAATTTTTAAAAATTCCCTTACTTTCAAAAATATTAAAAATGAACAGCTAGAATCATATGAATAAATTGGGATTCAATGGATAGATTCACAAAAAGCAAATGGAATAAGTTCCGAACGCTATTAGAATTTAAATCATTTGTAACAGTATGTTAAATCAGATTCTTTTAACTGCAGTACCAAGATAAAATAGATAGCAGATAGCTGAGTAAGTTGCAAGGCATGCCCTACAACAGCGTTTGCAAAATGTCAGAGTAGGATGACAGGAAGCTGGTTAGATGGCCTTAAGTTTACGTTGAAGGTTAAACGATGGTAAAGGCCAAAGAAACAGAGATGGAGGAAGAACTTGTGAAAGTGATCAGTTCAGAGAAAGTTGTTCTGTCCTATCCCTCAACTCAAGTTGAGCTTCAACTCAAGAAAGGAGCAAGGAGCTTCAGAACCCCTCAAGGGCTTAGTGCACTCCCTCTGAGTTAATAGGCCCAGTTGGACTGTGATTGGTCCTACTCAGGAAAAGCAGAGGACAAAGTGAGCAGCTGATAGGCTGCTTTGGGCACGAGGTGAAAGAGTGTGGGTGTATTGGGATTGGCCTGCACATCCGGACTTTGTTAGAGTCAATGATGAGGGAGCCCAAGAGAAGTGTCTTCCCTGGACAAGATGTGGGTTAAAAGGAAGGAGAGAGCGCGCCAAGCTGAAGCTTTTGCGTCCCCTGTCCAGGAGAACTAGAGGGAGGTTAATGAGACTTCTACAGAGAGAATTTACAGACCGGACCTCCAGAGGTCTAACGAGGGAGCAAACAGCTGGAGAAAATGTGTCATCAATGTCACAGTTGTTCTTTCAAACATTCACAGTAGAGGTCTCTGAAGATCCTAAGAAAGTTCCCAAGAAAGAAAGAGATGTGATAGGAGAATGCAAAGCCATCTCAAGACAGAGATCAAGTAAGAACCTCCCTGCCTTCCTTGCCTCTCCTCTTCCCTTTCCCCCTCCCTTCCTCTCACCTGGACACTAGCAGGGTCAGAAATGAGAGTCAGCAGACTGAGGGAGGAGGTAAACTGCTGGAGGAGAAAGACAGAAAGAAGTACCACGCTTTCCTCCCTACGTTGAAGAGTCCTTTCTGCCACAGACTGAAGCTGGAGGAAGGGACACAATTTAATGTTAATCTACATTTTTATTAAAGATTGATTATTGGATGGGAACTGCACATTCTAATTTCTGAATCAAGCCTCAATTTGCTACTTAAAGTCGGTCCTGAATCCCTGTGATCTCACTTAATTAGGAGGAAATTGGAGCTCAGAGAGTTTAAGATTTTTGGTTTTTGCCAATTGCTACTCAACTTATTAACAAAAAGCTGGGACTATAGACAACATTTCCATTATTGTATTGTACCCTTTTTTAAAAATAAAGAGTGATTTGATTTGACTTTTTTTTTTAAATAAATGGAGTCAAGAGTGAAAAGTTCCCATGGCCTTAGGTCTACCACAAATATGCGGCGCTATAATAAAGCCCGTTGATGAACTGCATAAATTAACTTTCATTTTCTGGAGACAGTAAATGCAGTGTTTTGTCTGACTATATGCACCATGAACAATGTAGCATTTTATAGCATTCCTGTTATGCATAACCCCACTTGCATATTATTAATATTTCCTGACTAGATTAAAAGTTTTGGAAATGATTTTGCCTGAAATGTTGTAGTTCAATATCCCCTTTGGGGAATTATTTTCAGCCTTAATTAGCTTAATTGACAAGGCAACCAAGAGACTTGAAATGAGAGGAAAACAAGAATACTGAGGGAAAAAAATAAGGTTTCCAACTTTATTTATACAGAGACCTTGAAACTCGGTGTACTATAAGGATGCACAAATCTGGAATGCCTCTTTCTTATTGTTTACTTCATCACTATTTTATGAATATAGTGAATCTTACCCAGGGCAGTTATGTTCTTTCCTGAAATGTTTTGAATAGGTTATAATTATGATTACCAACCTAAACTTTTTAAAGTCTAGTATCATCTTAAATGCTTCTGCGCTTTATGCTGCTAGAAATTTTTAGCATAAGAGTTTGCATTCTCTCCTTAAGGGTGGCTGTCATAATGGGTTTTGTTTGGAGAAATAAAATAAAAATTTAATTCTGTCTCCACCCTCTACTCCTCCCAAAGTAAACCATTTGAATTGTAATTCCATCCAAGCTCCATTTGGACCTTGGTTCACGAATTCCAGAGGTAAAATCTTTGTCACAGCCTTGGGAACTGTGTAGAATCCACATAATTTACTATTTCCCGTGATTCATCAAAATGCCATTCTTCCCAAGAGGCCATTTTTTCCCGAATCATGAACACACACACACAAGCACACACACACACACACCATAGATAATAACTTTAATTATCAAAAACATACAAAATAAACTATAATTTAACAAGATTACAAGTGTGTTTAGTTTTATTAAATTAAAACAAACAGATCCCTAGACCACCCTTTCTCCTATGCACTTCAGTTTGCGTCCTGTATCCTGTATGCAATGAATGGAACCTATTTAAAAAGTACAGACCTAGAACGAGTGCACTTACCTATCCATATTTGTCACCTGAAGAACACTAACTTGCATTAAACTTGAAAGTGCTAGAAAATTAACTTATGCTTCATAAAACTTCTCAAACAATTTCAGATCTTATTTTCTAAAGAAAATGAAATAAATTGCAGGAATTGGCATGATGGTTATGGCTTCTCCATTTTCCCCCTCTCTCATCAGCCTCCAGAATCCTCATATTTCCTTTTGGGCACCAAAAGAATTCCCGACATTCTTGGTGAAACTCTTTTTTTATGTTGCTGAAGGCATTCACTGAAAATACACCACTTGGCTTTACAGAACACAAAGAAAAGGAAAACCTGAAATCTGGCAAGAACTTATTTCTCATATACTCTTGTTAGAAAATTATGGTCAACAGCTATTAGGATGTTACGTTTGCAGACCAAAAGAGTTGTTTTATGTAATATTTTCTTTGTGCACTAAGAGCTCCAATTCCGCAATATCAAACACTAGCTTTTCTAGACGCTAATAAAATGTTTAACGAAGTTGTGTATGCAAAGATGACTAAAAACAAGCCCCTGCTAATGCATATTAGAAATCCAGAAACCAATTGGCCCATGATAATTCAGGTGTTCTGAACCTATAAGATTTAATTGTCTTCACTAGAATTCACAGAACAGAAATGGCCAAGAAAACCAAAGCGTAACCTGGAGGCAAAACTTCAGAGTCTTATCATTTTGCCATATTCAAAAGCATTGTTTGGGCCGCCTCAGCACACAGACAAATTTTGAGCCCCTACCATGTGCTAAGTCTTCTGCTGGTGTTTTCCTGGGCTGGCATTTCCCCAAAGTAGCCGCAAGCAAGTAAATAAGTGGTCCTTTTGGTTGAGAATTAACTTATATTAATACAAGGCCAACTCTAGGTGTGCAAGTATTCCCTCTGTTCTTTGAAGATGGTGGCACCCATAATCCCAGTCAGCAAATTTGCAAATTGGGTTTGGATAAGAGACGCCAAGATTCACAGAAGAATCACCAATATAAAAACAATTCAAACTTTTTAACTTTGTAATATCCTCTTGATAAAAGAAGAATGACAATTTTAACATACATCTTCACTTTTCCCTTCTCCGTATCAAAAAGTTGGCTTCTCCTGGCCCCATGTACAGTCTAGGGGTATGACCAAACCATTTTTCTAATTAGTTTGAAACACTTTTCTTACTCCAAATTAATCATTTTAATTATGCTGTCAACATCTGTGTCAAGACTTAATCAAACCTGTTTCCTTAATGGTCTCCTCTGGCCACGGACTGTCAGCCTGTCTCTTAAAACATCAGACCCACACATAAGTATGATAACATGCATTTTCAGGGAGACTCTAGTAAGTTGCATTAGAGCATGAGGAGCTTTACATTTGGATGAGAAAAACCACATGCAAATCAAGTAAAATGTACAAATGGAAAAAACCGTCTCCTGTGAAAGAGTTCCTATGGAAAGAGGCATTTTATATCTTTTAGAAGAATCCCCATAAAAGCAATAGGAAAAATCAAGGTTTTAGGCAAAGCATAGCTGAGAGTAAAAAGAGTGAAAGAGAAAGAGTGGGAGAAAAAATATTTGCCTTCCTTCAAAAACATTAGAATATAGGACTTCCTTTTACTAAACATTCCTCAGTCAAGAAAATTTAAATCTATAGCGTTTCTGTGACAGAAGTAAATAGAACCACAACTTTTCAAGAGACAATTTATTCATCCTCAGTCTTTCCGTTCTTCTCACAAAGAAAATTATAGACAGGACTGTCAGATAGAATTCATTGAACAAAGAATGCAAATTGCTGCCCCTTAGCTCATGAGATCATTTAAAATAATAACGGAAGTCTAGATGAATGACAAGACTCCAGTCAATAGTGCACTTCCACCATAACTAAGGAGTTGGCCTTGAAGAAAAATAGTACAGCAGTAATTTAACTTTGGGGTCTTTAACAAGACAAATATTGCCGCCATCACAGTTGACTAAATGTTGTTTGCAGGATGGCTGAAATTCAACATTTGATCATTAACAAGAGTACAATCCTTTGTGAAAAGACTTCTTGGGGTTGAAGTTCTAGCAGAGAAATCTGCAGGCACTGGGATAGGAGTTAGAGACAACAGCCACTAGGGGTGAGTGTATTCTCTTTTCGGGGAAGTGCTCATGGAGAGATTGAAAAATAATTTATTTTATTCATTTCCTCTGTGATTAAATGTCAGAAATTTTTGATTATCCCTTTTGAGAAGAGAAAAAGAGAAACCAATACATGAAAATTGTTGGCCTAAGCTACTTCCAGAAAAGCAACAGTAACCATCTCAATTCCTTACCCGGTGTTTTGGGTGCCAAATACTGGTAGCATACACAAAAGAGAAACGTTACCTTTCTAATGAGTAGCCTGGTTGCACATAATAGCTAATTGATTTTGAACTGCATTTAAGACATTAGCCTCAACAAAAGGAACGCTATTTATAGACACAATAGTCCTTATGAAACCCAAAATAGTAGCTATGATTGGGAACTTGCTCTCTACCAGCAATTCCCAAAAGAAAATTCAGATCTGGTGGACTGAAGCAGAACCAAGGACAATTTCGGTTTCCCCTTGTTTAGTTAAGAGAAATATAAGTTTTTAGGAGATAGTGTCTGTTATAATTTCCAGGAATCGAGGGATAGTTATTGTGTGACAAAACTCTACAGACCCCATTGTATTGTGTTAGTATTCAAAACTGTTTAGCATTCCATGGAGCCTAGCCCAGCACCTGATCTACAGTATGCCTTAAAAAATAATGGATGGATAAAAATGATAAGAAAAGGCTTTTCTTTACAAATATGAAGGTGTTTGTCTTCTTTGCTTTAATGGAAGGGAGGAAAAAAGGAAAGAAGAACATGAGAGAGAGGGGAGGTAGGAAGGAGGGAGGGAGCAAGGAGAAGAGTCAGGGAGACAGGGAGGGTGGGAGGAAGGGGAGAAAAATGTGCTTTCTTCTGTCTGGGATCGGTATAGGCAAAGCAGACTTAGGAAAGAGATCCAGGTTCAAATCCCAGCTTTGCCACCCATCATCATATGACCTCAGGCAAGTACCTTTGCACACACTCCCCATTTCCTCAACTATGAAACGGGAACAGTGCTATTCATGTTTGCAGTGCTGCTCCGCAGCAGTGCATCAATGTAGAAAAGAACACGAACAATGGAGACAAAAGGACCTGTGTGCAGCCCATTCCACTAGGTACCAGAGCAAAATGGGGAATGGAGAGGACGGTCTCAGTTCAAACCTGGGCTCTGCCATTTACCAGCTGCGACCTTAGGATCCAAGACAGTAGAGAAGTTAAATTTATGCTGCTATAACTGATTGTTTTGTGGAGGAATCATTAGAAATAGAGGTATTTTGAGGGGCAGTGAGTTAGAACCAGTTTTCCTTGGCGCTTTCAATTCACTAACATTCCTATCAAACCAGAAATCATAACCTCTGTTGGACTCTTTCTTAGGGTTTTTTTTGCGTATATTACTTTATTAAATCAAAAATATGGGTGCAAAAACATTACTGAATCTCGTTACATATACAGATACAAACTTTCACCGATTCAGAAATTGTTCTACTGAATAGCAACTATATAAAAAACCAATTGCATTAGAATTCTTTCCCAATAGCCCAACTTTTAAAATAGTTTAAACATACAATACATAACATTCATCTGATTAGAATCTCAGTCTTTACTTTAACACAAGCCAGTAAATCAACTTTTCCACCAGTAAACTGGCCCAACAAAAACTCTTAGCTGGCATCTCAGGACTTTCTGTACCTTACAAGCTTAGAATCATTACGTTCGAATTTTACAGTGAGAAGCATCTTTGGAGGATCTTGGAGAAGATCACACTGTTACTGCAAAAATGCATCTCCCTATGACACCAGAAGAAGAGGAGAGTTGGAGCACTCTTCCTCAAATGCATGAACTGTTTCTACAATGTGTGACCTCATTAAATCACAATTTGCAAAGTTTTTTTAAAATTTTTTTTCTTCTCCCCAAAGCCCCCCAGTACATAGTTGTGTCTTCTAGTTGTGGGTCCTTCTAGTTGTGGCATGTGGGACGCCACCTCAGCATGGTCTGACGAGCAGTGCCACATCTATGCCCAGGATCTGAACCGGCGAAACCCTGGGTCGCCAAAGCAGAGCGTGCAAACTCAACCACTCGGCCATGGAGCCAGCCCCACAATTTCAAAATTTTAAGGTACACCTACGTGACCATGCAGTTGGTCAAAATAGGAGAACAGAAGACTCAAGGTTATCATATTTTTGACAACTTTGAAAAGAAATTCCTCACACACTTGGTAATATACTAGGCGCACAGCTAACTGATCCATTGTGTTTTTGCAATCTAAATCTTAAATTAGCTATTTATTGTACTATGATCCTTCAAGATATACTTTTAAAAATACTTTTTTTCATGATTCTTAACTCTCAAAAGCTCAGGCAAATAGAAATGAAACAGAAGTGCAGATTAACAGACAACAATGAGTAAGGCTTAGGTAAATTAATTTTTTGCACATTCCAAACCCAGAAAAGCAACCACGTAAAAATATACTAAAGCCAATAAAAGATTCACCATTTTCTACCTATTGGAAATTGCCTTTAAAGGTGATTTCACAGTTGGTGTGCTTTTCAATATACCTGTGTGGGGTAGAAAGAACTAGGGCTCAAATCCCCGTGGATGATCCACTAAGTCCACCGACGAGGGGTCCAAGCATCTATTTTCTGTTCACATTTGAAGGCTCCATTCTTGGAAGTAACTCAGAATTCAGCACAGTCTCTTCTCTATTTATTACACACTGTTAGCACGAAAATGCATCTCCCTAGCACAGCAGGAATCATTACTACTTTCAGACTTCGCTAGAGTCACTGGCTACCCCAACTGCATCCCCAGGGATGCGATCTTACAAACACATGATGTTTCATGAAGATTAAACAAAAGGGGTGAGATTACACAGACAAGAGAAAAAAATGCCTCTTTGGTTTTAATCCAATTAAATGAAATCCAATTAGCAGTGTTTGGCATGGTCCCTAAAATGAAGAGCTGAGTTCTACATTCTCAGAATGAAAATGACTATAGTTTACTCCCTTGTTTGAGAGTAATTATTATTTTAGATGGTGGGAGATGAAAAGTAATAATTCTACACTTGTTTAATAGGTAGAGATTTATAAAGGATATAAACTACTTAAGATAAATGTATGCTATTAGTTAAGAGCAGTGACAGGAGGAAAAACCAGGATAGATGGCATGGTCTAGGGACAAGAACACAGAGCTGGGGTCATTGGTGCAATGTTCTAGTCTCTGAAGTGCTCCCTAACTGAGAAAGCTCGGGCAAGTCACCTTACTTCCTTGAGTTTTAATCATCTTGTTGGTCAAACTGAATGTTTATTACATGGCTTCCTTAATATAAAAGAGCAGGGATAAAAAGAGATAATAAAATTAAAATACTTAGAAAAATGAAAAACGTTATCCTTGAGACTGCAGGGTAGCATGGAAAGAACATGTATTTTAAAATTAATGCAGAACTATGTTTGAACCTTCTAATGTATGAAAATGGGCAACATAACCTAATTTCCTTGAACCTCTTCCTTTATTTGAAAAAAGGGTGATAAATCTATTTCACAGAGTTGTAAAGAACTAAATGAGAGGACATATGAAATATTTTGATTCTTGTGTATTTCTTAATATTACTTTTATGTAATTACCAGACATATATTTAATTACATATATTATAAATGAAAGATTTCACTGCTAATGTATTTATTTTATATATGCATATGTATAAAAGCTTTATAGATGGATCAATAGATAGATAATTTATTTTCCTCTAACAAGCCAATGGGTTTATGTTGGTGGTTAGATCTTTCTATTCACTACAGGAGTAGGATGGAATTTATGACAATGACATCTCACAGACTGCCAACTTATAAAATAGGGAAGAAAATGATTAAAAAGCACCAAATAAAGATACCTTTTATCTATTCAAAAGGGAAGTATTAATTCTAAGGGTTTTTTTGAAAAAAGATATATATACCGTAATGGAAAGAGGTGATCAAAAACACAAAACATACTTTACTTGCTATCATTTCTTTTATGCCACTGAAACACTGATATAATTATTTTGTCAAACCAAAAATCAAAACAAAAATACATAGAGGAAACTGAGATATTTGACATCTCCTAAAAAGTAGAATTGCTTTTAGGAGATTTTGTGATAAGACCAGCTCTGCTTTTGATATGACAGATTCAGGCAAAAAGCATTCCTTTCTTCTAAGGACACAACTTTTGAACAAAAGAATAGAATTGGCGGGATGGCCCAGCGGTGCAGCAGTTAAGTTCGCACGTTCCGCTTGGTGGCCTGGGGTTTGCCGCTGTGGATCCCAGGTGCAGACATGGCACAGCTTGACAAGACATGTTGTGGCAGGCATCCCGAGTATAAAGTAGGGGAAGACGGGTACAGATGTTAGCTCAGGGCCAGTCATCCTCAGCAAAAAGAGGAGGATTGGAACCAGATGTTAGCTCAGGGCTAATCTTCCTCAAAAAAAAAAAAAAAATAGAATTGGCATTTTGCCAAATCTCACTAGTACAAACTCAGAATTAATGTTATAAAGGCTATGAATAACAGGTAGATTTTGAGACACATTCAACTTTCAGTTTATTTGGCCATTAGAGAATGTATTTCTCCATTCTCAAAATCCTCCATTAAGTTTAAAGAGAACTTTTAATACACAATGTCGAAAAAAGACTTTACAAAAATCTCATTCCATCACAAGATAGCACTCCAAGGGTAATGCACATTGGTCAAAAAAGAGGGAAAATATTTTGCAAAAACTAGTTAGGGAAAGACAGTCTTCATGGGCACAAGACTTGCGCACAGGGCTCCTCACTTAGAAGGATATCGTCCTTGGTTTAGAAATTCTGCTGCTGCTGTCTAGAAATTCCTAATAATTTTTGAATAAAGGGCCTCACATTATCATTTTGCACCACACCCTTCAAATTATGTAAGCAGTCCTGGGGGAAGACAGACAAACTCTTAAAATCTCTCCCTACATGTGGTTGCAGTTTCTCTGATCCGGAATTGGCCCCATATCTGGAGAACACTTCTTTGACAGAAGAAATCTGTCAGTAAAGATCAGTCCTCAGCAAAAATGCAAGATAATGTTAATGCCCCACTCTATCTCATTTTTTTGCACCATTTTTTCCCTTGGAGGTCATCTCCCTAGGTGCTCTAACTTTCCTCCTAACTGAAACCAACAAAATGTGCCCCTTACCTACCCCAGAGCATAATCCAAAATCAGAACTCTGTCCCATTTTGTGCTGTTATGTCAAGAATTCTTCTTCTCTCAAGGCATTTCTACTTCAGGTCCTCCTCAAACTTATTCAAAAGTTTTCCCTCTGTGAAAGGAATTTCTGTGATTTGTCAGGAACATATTATTTTAGACAGGGGTCCTTGCTAGAACTCTTAGAATTTGTACTTGTGAGGTAACTGCTTATTTAATACCACTGGCCCCCTCACTAGAAAAATGTGACTTTCGTGATGATGTCATTCTGTTCTTCTAAAAAAAGTAATAAGGTTTACTTCCACTATTTCACAGTTGTGCTATGAGTTAAATAACAGCTATGAAGCTCTCCTCTCCATTGCTTAGTAATCATGATTAATGACTCTGAAACATAGCACTCTCCAGCCATTTTTGGACAACAAAAGATCAGAAATTCAGATCAGAAATTTGGCATCTGTGAGGACCGGCAGCCACTCCCAGGCGCTCCCATCAGCACAAGAAATGCTGACAGAACAAGTGATCTCCATGCCAATTGCCTTGGTCCTTCTTCAGCCAGACAAGGATAACAAAGTGAATTTAGTGCTGGTGAAAAGGGAATTTAGGTCTAGAGCTTAAGGAATGAGGCTTCCCTACTTATCTCCAGAAGAATTATGGAATGGACTCTAGAGACAGCAGCCTTTCCCAACTAACTCATCCCGTTCCACACCCCTGCCCAGGAGGATCACAGGCAGAGCACGAGGGCCATGAGAGTGAGAGGATTGTGGAGTCTGCTCTGCAACGTCTGACCTTTTGGTGGGTCCTGCCAACAAAGATGCCAATTAGTAGCAAGTGTGACAAAGATAAATAGGAGAGGCAATCATTTGAAATCAGCAAGGAAAACACCCACCAAGAATCATATCAAAGTTGATGATGCTGGTCCACTTATCCACAAAGGGGTGACAAAATTGGCTCTAAACTACAATGGAAGTTCAGAATAATGACTGATAGAGTGGTTGCTTAATAACTATATACTTTAAAAATATTAACTATGCAAAAACCAAAAACTAGGGTACTTAGGTAATAAGAAACAAAGAAGGAAGGGTGGAAGGAAGCCTGTATATTGGATCAGCATAATTTAAATCAGTAGACTAGTCATTTTTAAAGATTAATGTGCATCAGCATTACCTGGGGAGCTTTTAAAACACAGGTTACTGGGCCCCACCCACAGAATTTCTGATTTAGTTGGTCTGAGAAGGAGTCTAAGACCCTGCTTTTTTAACAAGTTCCCAGGTGATGCTGACACTGCTAGTCCAGGGACTGTACTTTGAGAACCACTACTCTAAATGTTTACAGGAAAGATTCTATTCTATAGTTTACAAAGGCTGTGTTGTCAGGCTGAAGGCAGGCCAATTACTCTTTTTTTGTGCCTCAGTTGACATCAATCTTTAAAGTACAAAATACATTTTATTTGCTTTTATATAACTCACAGATGAAGTATAAACTACATTCTAAGCCTCACTTATGATATTTAAGATGCTGGAATTGATATTTTACAGCTGGTACATAAAAATAAATACAAATCAAAGACAAAATAGACATGGAGCTTGTTCAAAAAAGCTTAAAGAAGCCCAATCACAATGCGGAGGAAAGAGCACAGACCAGGCACGCAGATTTTGTTCTCAGCTTCCTTCTTCTTTGACTGGCCTTAGGTGTTGGTCCTGTCACATAGTATTGTTGGTCTCAGTTTTCTCATCTTAAAAATGGGGAGGTCAGAATAGAAGACTTAAGTTCCTTCCATGTGTACCATTCTAACCTAGGTTATCAGGCAGTCAATGGAATTATTTGTTTTTCATATTGCTTGCTCTTTCCTAACACACAATTACCAGATATTATTTTGCACCATAAAATTTAGAAAGATCAACCTTGCCACTCATGTCCCTTAACTATGCCTCTGGAAACACTAAGCGCTAGTAGAGACAAGCACTACTGTGAGGTGGTTTTGTATTTGTGTCTTAGGTTTATAAGGTGGTGTTAGCATTACATCAGTCCTTGGTTCTGTGCAGCTACATATGACACCAGAACACACATGGAACTCTGAAATGTAATTTTCTCTAGCAAATTACTAAAGACTGTGAATCACTTAGGCCATGCCAATGATAGACTGGGAGAATTTTTCAACATTTTTTATCAGATAGTCCTAGGACAATATGCTGGATTGCTAGAAATTAATCCTGTGATAGCAATATTTTCATTAATTTATAAACATCTCCCTAAGTGTCTATCAACTTAATTGAATTATTTTCCTTAATCGTCTCCATAAAATAACAAAAGAGATAGGTTTTAAGGGTTAAGAATCATCAAAGGTATTATATATATATATCTCATTGTTCCAGGGTTACTTTTAGAATTTTAAGCATGTTATAATGAAATTATAATGATAGCACTTTTTGAAAAGACAGTTTCAGATTTTCTGAAACTGTACTTTAAAACATCAAATAGTGTTAGAAGGCTAGGAAAAGGAAGAAGGTACACAGAATTTGAGCTTCATTTTTTCTAATTACTTAAATACGGGTTTACTAAACAGATAAAGATTTTGCTGCTTTTTCTTCTCCTAAGAGTGAACATGCAGGCGAAGTGGACAATGTCAGGCCTGCTCTGAAGAGCTTTGCTAGTATTTTTCAGCCAGTTTACCTTTGGCAATTTGCTAAACTTTAAAAGCTTCAGTTTTCTCATCATAGAGTAACTAATAACTTCTTTACAGGATTAAATGAAAAAATGTACTTAAAATCCCTTTCATGATACCGAATACATGGTAGTTAATAATAAATTATAGGAGTAGTTATTGTTCTTAGAAGGGCTCAGCTTTCCTGGAAGGCAATCCTTTGGTTTGGTCCTAAAGTCCTGCCATCCAGGATTGTTTGTAGTTCAGGCTGTGAACACCACCTCACAGACTCACTGTGCTTTTCTTCACATAAAACTACGTAAGAAAAATCAGTATGGCATGTGCCAGCAAACCATGATTGATCATTTCACTTTGGATACTTGTATTAGAGTTTTATGCGAAGGCTGACTTGTGATAAGTGTGGCGCCTTGCTAACAAACACAATTGCTATATTATATTTTGGATCAGAAAGCATCCTTGAGCAAAATAGGTTGTACGTGCACGGAAAAATACATTGACTCTAAAGCCTGAGAAAATTAACAGAAAGCCTTTTTCAACTGTGCTTACCACACAAAACATGAAGAAAATGTCAAAATATTTTTTCTTACTTATTTGAGAACTATTTTTAGATGGTTTTTGAATAGAGAACACATATTTGTTAAAGGCGCCGAATTCATTCCAGATGGAGGCTTCGCTATGAAGTTATGGGATGCAAAAGATCTGGTTTTCCTTTGTTAAGAAAAACCAGAGAAGCTGATCAGCTGAAAAATCAAGGTTAGCCAAGCCCAGGCCTAAGAATCTCCATGAATATTTTATGACCATTTTTAAGACGTTTAGAACAGAGCTCCCTTCAAAAAATAAAAACCAAAATCAAAGAGAGGGAAGGAGGAGGAAAGGAGGGAGGAAGGAAAGGGAGGATGAGTGGGAGGAAGAGAAAGAGAGAAGTTCAGTACTTTTGGATCTCTTTCTACTCCTCCCTCCAGTGAAAACACATCTTGCTGAAAACCCAGCTCTGAGCTGGGCGGCTGCTCAGCTTTGGCTCTGGAATGCTCACACTTCAGACGTGACAGACATTGTACAATGGGCAGTCCCAGAGTTACGAGTTTCTCCCACATACCAAATCCATTAAGTAGCAGCGGAGTGCTTGGAAGAGCTTTGGCACGGGGCCACTCTGTAACAGGAACTTGCTTGGCAAAGAGCTGCTTTAAGTACATTTGCTGTGTGCATAGTTGTAGCGATTTCTTTCCTTTTAGCCCCTTGAAACTGACATGGGTGGGCCAGTTCTTCCAGGATGTCCATCACTGTACAAAATGCAAATGCCAGACCTTCTAGAATATGCCACATGGGCTCTGTCCACAACTTCTAATAACTGATTCTCCCACTGCTCATGCCAACATTCATTATATGTATACATACCACATTCGATTCTCATCTGTATGAGCTGAGATTTAAAATATTATAGGAATAAGTATTAACATTGGAGATTAAATCAAAACCAGGAAGGAGGTAAATATTGTCTGCTCTATCACAAAACTGACAAAATCAGATATGTTAGGCTTTTGTAGGAAGAATATAAAACCTACAACACTGATAGTGTAGAATTGTAGCAGTTAACCATTTTAAAAATGTCAAACATAACTGGGAAGCAGGCTTCATTTTCCAGGATGTTAACAGCAAAAAAGGAGAACCTATAGTCAGGAGGATAATGCATGCTATTAAAACATAACTGATGAATATTACAGAAAGAGTATTTGTCATCAAACAATGCTTCCGTTGTAAAACAATTCCAACCTATGCATGAAAGATTCCAAACGCTAGTACAGCATTCAATTTGATACTTTGGAGTTTTATCATATTATTTCATGCGAAGAAGAATTATATACTCAATCTGTCTGACAGCTTTGCATATAAAGAACAGTTTCTGCATGACAAATGTGGTAAGCTTATTAAGTTACCAATACACTGCCAAGACATATTGTCTCAGCGACAGCGGACCCTAAATATTTTCAAATGATTTTTAAAAAGGGCAGTGCGGGAAAGCCTGGATAACCACATGTTCTGACTTTAATAAAAGTCACATTCGCGGCAACATTTTACCTTATCTCTAATTAGAACAAATTATCCATAAGCCTCATTTAACCCATATTTAGTCTGTCATAGACTTATATTTTGAGGTAGTTGGAAATATTAGTTTTTGATTTATCATCTGCTGCCTTATAGCTGCAAAATAAAAAAAAACTATTAAACTGGATATAAAAACAGACCACTTTTTGTTTCTTAAAAATACAGAGAGATGAGAGTCTTTACAAACATTCTTGTATGATGGGAAAAAACAAACTATTAAATAATGCAAAAGATTACTTTAAGAGAATATTTAATCCAAATTAGAAATAAAAAGTAATTCAAGCAGACTAGCCTAATTTCTTTATATTCTTGAAGATATCTGAAGAATTCTGAAGATATTCTCAATCTTGATATGAACTAAAAACATTGTTATATTTGCATTTCAAATAGGAATTGTGAAAAGCTCCGATAATAATTGTGTATAATAAAAACAAAAGGATAATGCAACAGCTAGGACTCTACTATTAATATTATTAATTAGTACCACTATTAAGGAGCACTTGCTAGGTGTTGGGTATTATGCTAAGCAATTTAGATACAATTTTTTTTCATTCTCACATCAACTCTCCAATATAGTTCCATCATACATCTGAGGAAAATAAACATAAACTATACAACTTGCCTAAGGCCATAGGGCTACATGCAAACCCAAGTCTCTCTGGTTACAGAAGCATTGAGCTCATAACTATTCTCTCACCAAATTTTGTTGATCCACTGAATGGGGGGGCACTTTTCCTCACACAAGTAAAAACCGTACAGGGTTGTCAGTCATACCAAAGATCACAGCCTAGACATAGTAAAGTAACAAAGACAACTTTGCATCTCTGTTCTTATTCGACAGCTATGCAATGGAGACACAACTTAGTCACATAAATCACTATTTGTTGAATATTTCAAGACTCACCCACTTCAATCACAGGGAAAATTGCCAGATGAGAACAGGGTCTATTGCTAAACTGCTTTAAACACAGCTTCATTATAAGTTTAAGAGTTAAATTTTCCAATAGATTGAAAGTATTCTGTTTTGTTTTGATTCCCCTCCCTCCAATGCGGTCTAGAGTTAAAGAAGAATGGGTTCATGTACTAGAATTTTTCTTAACATATATTTCTTATGTAGCCCCATGACTTCTTTTAAGTTACCTGCCCAGCACTGAATTTACATATGCTGACATTGCATAGTATTCCTGCTGCTTTCTAATTGGGCAAAAACCTTTGCAATGGCCACTATCTCACCTTTGGTGATAAGAATAAGAGAAATAATCTACCAGGTAGTATCATGCCATGAAAAAGAGCAGACAACTGATTTGAAGACAAAGTCATGGTTTTAGAGTTTGCCAAAACCATTTTCTTTAATTCCTCTGATACAAGAGTAGTATATGCAAACATTCCTATAGACATAGACTATATACTCACACACACACAAGCAAATTTAAGAGAATATCAACGAAATGGAAAAAAAGATACATGGTCATTGAGTAAAAGGTTAAATTTACCTGTTACTAAAATTGTTCAACATTAATTTCTTGTTACTGTAATTTTTCCATATTAAAGAGAGTAGCTGAGAAAATAACAAGCAAAATTATACATTAATCTACAACAAGGGTGTGAAGTCATCCTAGAACAATGTCATTATTTAATTATACTTTGAATTCTCATTTCAAAGTCAGCCTGCTAATGATTGCAAGAACATGCAACATAAAAACAACTTCCTTCTTTATTTTTCAATGTTATCAATTACGTATTTGGAAAAAAGCTTTTTGTGCTCATAGGAAATATAGTACCAAGTTCGCCTGATCCTGGTTTTATTTATTCAACATTAATTTGAAAAACATTTATGGAGCACCGATTGTATGCAAGGCACACTTAGAAAGAGACCATACAACTGGACATTTCAGGTATTCATTTGAAGAGTTTAGACCTGAAGGAAACATTGACACCACAATGAGTGTGTTGTTCTAAACTTCAGTAATAGCTTCTGGAACATTCATGACCAGGCAAGTTGTCCATGGTGCCCCTAGGCTAATTTGACATTACATTCAGGTCCACTTTCATTCTTGGAAAGATACTCATTTCTAAGATAAAGTATGTTTCTCAGTTAATATTCCTAAAGTATTTGAGAAAGACACATACAGAGAGACACAAAAAGAGAGAGAGAATAGACTGGAAAAAACATTCTATTTGTGGATAAAGACCCAAAGGAAAAGGCAAAAGGAGGTGAGAGAATGATCATGATTGGTTCGTATTGTTTTGTCCCCAAATGCACCACTTCCTTTCTACATTGCCATCGGTTCTTGATTATTCTGATATTCTGATATTTACTGATTTGAGGATATAAAATTTTATTAGATTTAAAAGAGATAAATCAGACAGTGTTTCAGGAGTTGACCTGAATAAACTGAAACTAAGGTGGCTAATCACAATGAACCAACCATAGGACTTTACCATGAACATAGATAATTAAGTCCTTTCATCAGTAGAAGGCAGTAAGCAACTCTGGGCACCTCTGGAATAGAAAACACCATGCGAGTTACTTGTCAGGGGTTCTGATAACCAGGTACCCTCCAAAGAATTCACAGTCCAGTTTGAGAGACAGACAAATTCTGTAATTGGAGGTGATATATAGCCTGTGTTCCAATAGATGGACAAGCTTATTTCAGAAGGAGCACAAGAGATGCAGCACTTGAGGAAAATCCCAGAAAAAAGGAACTGTTTTGGGTTTGAATACCAAGTGGGCTTTGCAATTTCAGAAAACTCAAAGCAATATTATGGACAAGCCCTTTTCAATCTGGGAACAAAATTTATGATTTCCAAGGGCAGGATGACATGAGTTTATCATGAGAAAAGCATCTCTGGAAGTCAGGTCAGTTAACTACATGAGGATGAGGAGCCCAGTGGCCATGTTCTAGGTAGATCACAGAACAAGGACCAGTGTCTTGATTCTGGTTCCCTAGAAGCAAGGTCCAAGATGAGGATGGGCAAGATTTATTAAAGAAGTGCTCCCAGGAAAAACTGATAAGAGTATAGGGCATGATGGGAAAGGGAAAGAAGCCAAGCAAGAGAACTTTTTCAAGTGAAGTGCTATGAAGAGTAGCTTCAGTTTGAGCCCACTGGGAAACTACAGACTGTAAGTTGCATGGTAGAGTCTGTCTCATTTTAAGACAAGGGAGCTGAGCTTTCATACACACCAGAGGGGACATGAACTTCTAGGCACCTCAGTTCTTCAGTGGTCTCAGAGCAGTCCTCTGAAGAATGTCCCAAGTGCTGACCAGAACAAGCGAAGCATCCAGACTCTGGGTGATGGGAGCACAGAACTGATAAACAGGATTCAAGATGTGAGCAGAGCGCCAACACTAGGTGGTGTACAGACAGATGAAAATGGGTGAGGATGCTCTTTATTCCATCACCATAGCCATTCTTTTCTGGGACAACTCCTGGACCCTACCCTCCTAGGACAGGTCCAGCCAATGCCCTTGTCCCAACACTAATACAAACATGCCAGGATAGCTCCTAAATCATTGCATTAACCCAACACTACAATTAGAACACACAGAAAGGAAAGAACACTACTGACTGTGAAATTCATATGTCTGCAAAGTAATTTCATCCCAGTGGCAGAAGCAATTCAATCACCACCCTGGTGCTGCAGATTTAATAGCTTAATTTTCCATGGACTGACAACGTCCATCCTAACAAGCCCCTTGCGGAATGCCTCAGGACAGGGCTGCACAACACATAATTTGGTGCTGTGTGCTTACATAATTATGCCCCCCTAGAAGCATTTCACAGGGTGGGCAGGGAGGAATGAGTTAGCAGGGGAAACTTAAGCACTGCTTCAATATTTAGAGAACATAAGGTATTATTATAGGATTAATAAGTAAGGCTAGTTCAGCAATAGGGAAGGCTGCCAAGGGAGGCTGGAGAATTGCTATCGCTGGAGATAATGAAGGCTGAGAATAGATACCCACCCAGAATGGATTTTATAGACAATAAAAATCTATCCCACTATTCTAGAAAAGGGGATGAGCTATGTGTTTCACTGTAGTTCTCTTCTAGCCCAAATGATTTCATAAATTAGATAAAGCAGTTTCGTTCAAAATATTACTTGTTAAGTATTACTTATTCAAAGTGCACGCAGTACAGGGGTGGTTTAAGGCAGAAGCTGGTGATTGACATACATTACTGGCATTATAAACCACAGCTAGCACCTGTACACAAATGCCCACTCTGAAAACAGGACAATGGGAAACCAGGAAGGCAGATTTTTGCAGCTTGGAGGAACAGAGACTAAAATACCACATCATGGTCTATCTGAACTTTGGGTATTTGGGGGCCTGAATGAGCAACAGTTGCAAGTATTGAGTTTGTGCTTCCTTCAAACAGTCTGACGTCTGTGGTGTAGAGAGACAGAACTGTGAATACCTAGTCTATTCTGGTGATAGTGCCTAGTGATATCACAGAGGATGACAGAAATTTCACACTGATTTGAATAATAGCATAGGACAAATTGTTCTAAAAGTTGGAGGAATAAGTAAGTTTTTAAAGTATCCTGTGTATGTGACAAGGGGTTCAAATTTTCCAGATCTGATGATTATCTCTTTAGGTCAGGAACAAAATTTTAAAATTTCTTTAGGGAGAGGAAGACCACATCACCACTCAGATGCTGGGTCTGTAGTTAATTAGGCATTATACCTGCCTCAGTGCATGGCACACTGAAACACTTAATTTTCTTTAAATGAGTGAATTGAGACAATGATAAATCTACCTAGTTAATATTCTGTAGTGGTCTCTGCCCAAAAGAGGGGCAGAAAATAAGAGATTTCTCTAAACCTTACCCAGTTTTCTATGATGCTACTTTATGATTCAACTCCTACTAAATTATTTCGTTTGGTTTCATTGTAAATCTTTTAATAAATCCTCTTGCTGGGGAACTAATTCTGTGGCTTTCATTGTCTATGCATTGGACATATGTTAACTATACAATCTGCTATGATTTTTAAATTTTAGATTCTGATCTTAGAGTAACACAATAAATTACTGGAACCTCTCAACCACCTGCCCTACCAAATTTTAATTACACCATGAGCTCTGGAGAATTGTATATACATTTTAAAGGCCATATGCTTACACTTGTAATTGGGTCATGAAAATGTAGATGTGGCTGTGCCCTGAAACGAAAGGGGTTATCTTCAAAAAACTGGAGAAATTCTGATTGAATTATAGAAGGAAAAATATATGTTGTGAAATTAAAAAACAAAAACACCTATGTTACTTATATACTGGCATTGAACACAACGTTAATTTACTTTTCAGAGTAAAGAAGCATTGATTTGAATTTCAGAAAATTGACAAAAACATAGAATCATAACTAAATATACATTTGATAAAGATATTTCAAATGATAAACTATAACTAAAAATAAGTATTTTTAGATCTGAACAGTCTTTAATTTTTCAAAAATATTTTTCCAATACCTATTAAGTGCAAAACACTATACTAGAAACTGATGATATATAATACGTGAGCTGAAGATGGTCCCCAGCTTATGGGGCTTTTGGATTAGTGAGGAACAAAGACTAATCAAATAATCATGTAAACAAATGTGAACCTGAACTTGTGACAAGTGTTAGAAGGTAAGCAATGTCTTGAGCACCTACACAGGAGGATCTGACCAAGCTAAGAAGGTCAGGGAAGGCTTGCATGAGGAAGGAAGACCTAAACTGAGATTAGAAGAAAAAACAGAAGTTAACTAAGTGAAGAAAGGAGAGAACACTTTCTGGGCAGTGAAAATACTAGTGGCATTAACTACCCGTAAACTTACCTAGAGGTTGGGGAAAGGGGGGACACATTCCAGAGTTCTTAAATCATCTAACTATTGCATGGAACCTGTGGAAAGCAACAGATGAACCCTACTTCTGGAATGAAGAATTGGCTGGTAGGGGATAGTGGAAATTAAAAGGAATTGTATAATACTAAATATCTATTTTTTATTAAACCTCACAAGCTTTAAAATTTCATTTCAGCTTATTCGCATTTACAGAAAACAGATCTATCATTTCTAACAAATAATTGGCATCTCACCATTCTCAAAAACTTTCATTTCAACATTTAAAGTCATGCCCACTGTCATATATTCCTGGTTTCGAAAGAAAATTTGCTCATTTTTAAAATCTTACGTACAATAAGTCAAAGATTTTATAGTACTAGTAAGCCATTTGAATGTGCTACATTGTTTAAACGGAAGGGCACTTTGAAAATAGATGAAGGGCAGCTACACTGTATGACGCCATTAGCAAGACATACTGATGCTATAATAGACTAGACCACAGTAGGTCCCACTAAGTGAGCGCACTGCTAAATGATGCCATTTTCTTTCTTTGGTCACAAATAATCATTTATTGATAAAAGAAGAGGGAAAGCACCCAAAAAGTAAATGCAACCACTAATATTGCTTTTTCTCAACCTCCAAAAAGCACTCCAAAGTGATGAATAATAGTTCTTTGGTGATAATTTTGATGAACTGAAAAGGCAATAATGAGTTACACATAAATACTAGCTTTTATTATGAGCTACAAAACATAGAGCCTAATTCTTGGGGGAGATAAAGATATCTTGTAGTAAAGCTCTCCAACGCCAAGTACCACATTAATGTATACATGCGATCAACAAGACCCACATACCAACAAAGAATTTAGTCTAGGATGAATATTTACTCCAAGGTGATCATTTAATATTTTTCAACAAAAGTAAAAGTCCAACTCAGATAGGCCAAACTAACGGGCTATTATTTTTCCAGATTAGGGAAAATATCAATATTAATAATAATAATCATTATTATTAACAATAATATTAGTAATAATATTAAGTAACGGGAGGAAAAGGAAAAGGAGAAGGGAAGTAGGAGAAACAAATCTCTCATTTATCCTACACTCAGAATTTTCAGATTTACTTTTTGGAGGACACTCAACTCTGTGTATGATACAGAGGTAGCCTGAACTTTTACCATTAAACATGAACATAGGACTTCAAAGCAACAGGACCAAGATTTTTAAGGCATAATCAACAAAAGGATTTAACACAATTCATACTAGCACATTGCCTTAATCATCATCAAAATAAACACAAATATGAAACAAAGGAGATAATCAAAGAGAACCTGGTGGAATACATTCAAAACTAAATCTTGTCCTTATTGTAAAGAGTGAAGAAATCAGAGCGTTTGCTTTAGACTTGAAACTTTCAGGTCATAATGTAAAGATGCTTTTTTCCCCACTCCTAAGATCTTTCTTAACAATAGTCTTCCATCTTTCTTAAAAAAAATTTTAAAAAACTCCTTCCTTACAGAAAAGGAGTCCAAGAGTGAGACTGAAGCATTACTCAATATACCAATATTTAGTAAGCATAAAACTATGTATCAAATACTGGGTTAAGCATAGGGAAGACACGGGTAACCAAGACCTGCGTCTCTGATGTCAAGCACTCACTAGTTAGAAGCAAAAACAGTCACATAAACAAATATCTGGAATGTATCATAATAAGCACAATTATAATAGGGGTAGTTATGTGGGACCACAGAAACATAAATAAGAGAAAAATTAATTTCGGATGGCTCGGGTCAGAGCTACAGAGAGAAGACTTATTTCTGTGGAATGTTTACATGGTAATAAGATGTCTAAAAGACAGAAGTTGGAGGAGGTCCTTCTTGGTAACTATAAAGTCATTATCAAAGCCATGCAGAACTATTGGGGAGTGCAATTTGGGGAAAGAACAGGTATAGAGTGTTTATGCAAATAATCACCGGCTGGAGGTGAGAAAGGGGCTGAACTGCATGCCTTGCAAAGGTGTTTAGTCCGTATTTATTCTGTAAGAAATGAAGAGAGATGGATGTGGGATGGTTAATTTTATATGTCAAGTTGATTGGACTAAGGGATGCCCAGAGAGCGGTAAAACATTATTTCTGGACGTGTCTGTGAGGGTGTTTCTGGAAGAGATTAGCATTTGATTCAGTATACTGAGTATAGAAGATCCATGCTCACCAATATGGATGGCATCATCCAATCCCTTGAGAGCCCAAATACAACAAAAAGATGGAAAAGTGTGAATTCTCTCTCCTTTTATTTATTTATTTTTTTGGTGAGGAAGATTGTCGCTGAGCTAACATCTGCTGCCAATCTTCCTCTATTTTATGTGGGATGCCGCCACAGCTTGGCTTAAGGAGAGGTCCTAGGTCCAAGCCCAGGATCCAAACCTGTGAAGCCTGGGCCACCAAAGCAGAGTGCACTAACTTAACCTGTAAGCCACAGTGCCGGCCATCCTCTCTCTCTCTCTCTCTCTTCTTAACCTAGGACATCCCTCCCTTACCTCATCACAGGCCTTCAGGCATGACTGGGAGTTACACTTTCAGCTCCCCTGGCTCTCAGGCCTTTGGACTACGACCCAATTCTACCACCAGCTTTACTGTTTCTCCAGTTGGCAGATGGCAAACTGGGGGACTTCTAGGCCTCCCTAACTGCTTGAGCTAATTCCTATAATAAATCTCCTCTTACATATATCTATATGTAGACTGTTGGTTCGGTCTCTCTGGAGAACCTGACTAATACAGGATGAATTTACTCAGGAGTAACACGATCCAAACTGTCTTGGAGAAAGAGAAAGTTGGTGGCAATGAGAACTTGAGACTCACACGGAAAGCCTGGAATTCAGAGTGACCTCTCAGAAGAACACTATAATCCCAGTGAAAGATTATGAGGGCTTAATCTACAGCTATGTGCAAAATTAATAAAGCTTGGATGGAAAGGTAATTCAGGAGTAGAACTGCCACACCTCACAGTACTATCCAGGTGGCCAAGGAAAATGAATGAAATAAAACTCCAAGGGTTTCTATAGCACAAAAGAGAAGTGAAATAATACTTTAAGGATATAATAGCTCGGGCAATCTGGTGATGGATTTTTGATGACTTAACTAAGATAAACACTCTATTGAAACATATGAAATTGCCAATATTCAAGAGTTTTGTAGTCTGTGAAAATGACAATTTTACACGCTTCAAACCATAAGCAACTAATATGCTAGCAGGGCACCCATGAGTTTGGACAAATGTACCAGTCATGTCAATTCTTTATTTTTTTTAGCACTTAATGGGTCAGTAGTTTTCTTTCATCTAAATCTTACTTTGGCTTTTGAGGTTTACATTACGATATTTAATTTCCAACATGTTTTTAAAATTTAATAAATACAAAAAGGCATAAACAATGAAATCTCTCCTCCAACTATTCCTCAGTCCACCCACCCCTTGACACCCAGGAGTAGCTTCCTGTTTTTCCTACACAAAATTTTGTGTGTTTACTAGTTAAAATTAAAAAAACAAAAATAGAATCTTATTCCTCACCAGCTTTTTTCACAAAAGGAAATACAAAATACAAACTGTTCTGCACTTTGCTTTTTCACTTAACAAAGTGTCCTGGAGATACTTCCAAATTAATACATAGAGTGCTTTCTGACTCTATTCTAAGTTGCATGGTGTTCTATTATGCGGACATACCATCATTTATTCAACATGTCCTCTACTGAGGGACATTTGAGTTGTTGGCAATCTTTTCTTATTATAAACAATGCTGCAATTAATAATCATTGGCTTGTATCCTTTCACTTGTGTGCAAATAGATCTATGGGATAAATCCCCACAAGTCGAGATCTAGTTTTCATAACCAAAAAAATAAATAAATAAAAGTAGAAGAAAGATAATAACAGAGAGAAAATAATAAAGGAAATAATGAGAAGGAAGGAAGGAAAGAAGGAGAAAGACTAGGAAAGACGAAAACAAGGAAGGAAGGAGAAAGGGGGAAAAGGCGGGAAAAAATAATCAAGAGAGGGGAAAGCTCTTGACTTCTGTAAGATCTTACGAGGGAAGTGATTAAACTGTGGTGCAGGGGGTGGGGGGTTTAATGGAAGGGCACATGGGAAACATCAGGGAGCTCCACAATGCTGGGAGAACACAACAAGGAAGTGACTCTTCCTGTTCAAACAATCCTACCCACTACAGCAACACGGGAGAAATAAGTTCCGAGGCTAAAAATACAGCACATAGAGGCAGACGTCTCTGAACAGAGCCCAGGACATGGCCATTCTAGGTTATCTAGCAAGTGAGCCATCCAGACGGAAGCCACATGTTTTGAAAAAGAACCAAGTACATACAAAGACCTGGCTTTTGAGGCAAACATAAATCATATTAGTTAAAACTGTGTATAACCTATAAATAGTTAAGAGGCCTTAACTATAGGAAGCCCACAAGAGCAGTTCAAATAGAAAGGGACAAAGAAGAGATCAAAAAAGGAAAGAAGAGCCCAGACCAGACCAAAATACTGTGCCTCTTCGCTCAGCCACAGTGACTGATCGTTCCAACTGGGTCCCTCCTGAGGTAAAGGTTCAGTGTTCATGACTTGCTTTACAGAAGTGCATTTAAGTTCATTGCATAGTAAAACTTACGTTATTCCCACTCCAGTGAGTTTCTTTCTCCTCTTAATAAAGTCCAGAATTAAAAATGAAAACAATTAAAAAAATCTCTAGGTATCGTTGTTAAAGATAGTGATTTATCTTACAGTGAATTTATTTCCATGCAGAGTGGGCAAATACAAGAGAATGGGCTCCATTTCAGAACCCTGTTTGAACAAGAGGAATATCTGACTGGGTGTGCTATTTTATTGGCTTCATTAGCGTTTTCTGAAAATGCCTACAACAGCATAATGCCTTAGAAAGCTTATTTCATGCCTGAAGTTGCTGCTATGCTTAAGTAGAAGTCATGGGGGACTGATAAGAAAAGGTGTGAATGATAATAAGAGATACTAAATAGCTGATTTTTAACATTTCATCTAGAACTCATCCATTTAAGAAAGGGCACACATTTCAGAAGAGAAAGGGGAAAGGAAGGAGCCAAGAGTCTAACAGACATATTACATATGATATGGCCTCTGACTTTTGTTTCTTTCTATCAGTAATTTGACTCCACATACTGGAGTTAAACATGCATTTTAGGTCACGTACAGATCAGAATAATGTAAATAATACAGAAGATTTGAATCTCAGCGCTTTTCCAAATTCCAGTTGCCCCAGTCAAAAGTTTGCCAAAGTATCAACACTGTTCTGTCTAAAAGTTCAAATGATCAAAAGAATAACACGAGCTAGTGTATAGCTTTGGTTTTTTTACTATGCTAATTGTATATAATTCTTCAAGTGTAAAAATTCTATGGTGTCATGCAAGTCTATTACCAAAAAAAAATCAACTTTCTGTGAAAAAATAAAGTATATTTTTATTTAGAAAAAAATAATTTATATTTTGTATATATGTATGTCTGTATGTCTGTTATCATGATAACCACTGACATACATAAAATATTTGCTATCACAACAGCTCCTTCAAAAATGGAGATTTCACAAGTGACGTTCTGAGCCTCAGTCTTTCTTGACTTGCTCTCGATATTAACAGCACCAACTTCTGCTTGGTTCTAAAGGATGAGACTAGAATTTGATAGTCTCCATGGTGATGCCAAGTCCAGTTCTTGGCATACTGTATGCCTTAAATAACACTTATTAGATGAATCAATGACTTCTAGCAAGAAACATCAAAAACATAATCTTCAAACAATGGGCTGCTCCAGAGTTCTAAGCAGCCCCACAAATTCTCCACACTATTCATTCAATGGCAAAGGGGTGCCACTCTATTTAACTTAAGTAGCTAAAGAGCTTATGGCAATCATTTATAAACCCTCTCTATGGCTTGGGGTTTAAGTATCTTCTAATGCCCATGAAAATTAACTCCAAGGAACTACCTACAAATCCTTGGCATTTAGTGGGGTTTCCTTATATGACATAGTTCCTGAAATAAACCAGTGGCTAAAGTGTGGTCTTTTTTTTCAATATATTAAAAATTATTGGCATGGCAACTGACTTGATCTGGATTTGATAGTTCAATAGAATTGGAGTCAAGAAGAGCAAGACTAAGATTTTTTATTCATAAAATGCACTCCTTATATTGACCAGATCAATTGGAATGTTAAAGAATGAACTTTTTAAATCATGTCTATGACATGAGCAGGCTCATATTAGGTGATAAAGCTTTTGAAATATTACTGTATTTTAAATCCTTCAAAGTGATTATAGCTTAATTAGAATTCATATATTTATATGTAAGTAAAAACAACTTCTGGGTAAATTAAAAGCAAAGAAACAAAACATTTGCACTAGATTAGAAACTCTTCAACTTCTCATATCCCTACTGCCTTGTATTATGTCCGGCTCTTGGTGGAGATACAGTAAATGTTGGTTGACTCAAAGAAGAAAGGAAGAAGGAAAGAACAGAAGAAAAGAAAAAAAGAAAGAAAAACTCTTCACACAGGGAGTATCCTGTAGAAAACTCTATAAAACACTAACCATAGTGCCTGGCAAAATCACTGTTAATTATTTTTCCATTTTTTCATCATGTGTTCTTGGGCATTTTTGTCATTAAAGCCACTTGGGATCCATTACAATATCTAATTTTTAAAAATCAAGAAGAATGCATTAAACATGTTTTTCTTCTTAAAAAACAACATTTAGGGCCTCTTAGAGTTACTCAGGAAAGGGGCACAGCAGTTAGAAGAGAAGGGACAAATGTACTCTTGGCTCAGGCTCTAGCAGTTGTGGCCCTATGCCGAACACCTCTAGCCAGTTTGGTGGCTTTGACCCTTATATATGTAAAAATTGCTTTCATTTTTAGTCACGTAACTAATTATTTGTGCCCTTGATGGAGCTCTAGTTGAAAGGCAGGAAGCATATGGAACTCTGGTGTTGAAATACAATTTGCATTCATCTTATATAATACAGTTGGCTAGTATTTCATAGTCAACTGTAGGGAAAAAAGTACATGTTGACGTATTTCCAATTTGAGTCTTCATTTATAAGGAATGAAAATAAAATTTGTTTTATTTCATTTTATTACACACCAGATGATAATGTAAAAACAATTATTTTTAATTCGTAAGGAAGTTCCTAGGATCATATATTTCAATTAAAAGGGCTAACATACGTAAAAGTTTGGGAAACATTGCCTGGTAAAACACTTAATGCAAAGTGACTATTTGGAGGCTATTCAGGTTGTAAATGCAGAAAAAGCCCTAGGGAATTCTATCTTCAGACTCCGGCACCATGACACGAACAGGAGATCTAGGAGTCATTTGGTACCTGAATTGGTTAAGTAGTCAGCCCTGGTGGTCTCGTGGTTAAGATTCCACACTCTCACTGTGGTGCCCCAGGTTGATTTCCCGAGTCAGGGAACCACACCACTGATCTCAGTTATACTGTGGCGGCTGCATGTTGCTGTGATGCTGAAAGCTATGCCACTGATATTTCAAATACCAGCAGGGTCACCCATGGTGGACAGGTTTCAGCAGAGTTTCCAGACTAAGACAGAGTAGGACTAAGGACCTTGCCACCCACTTCTGAAAAAATTGGCCAGGAAAACCCTATGAACAACAGCAGAGCACTGCCTGATATAGCACCAGAAGGTGAGAGGATGGCACAGAAAGACTGGGCAGGGTTCTGCTCTGCTGTACACAGGGTAGCTAGGAGTCAGAACCAACTCAACAGCACTAACAAAAATTGGCTAAGTATTGTGTATCTTAACTCAATCTATTCCTCAAAACTGGTATTACAGGACAGGGGACAAAGCTCAAAGACTTTCCCAAGATCTTAGAAACAAAGAGCACTGGAGCCATGGTTTATATATAGCCATATTCTACCCTCTCTGACTTCAAAGCCTATTCTTTTCAATCGGTCACATTCTATTTACCTCATCTTTTTGTGAAAGGATATTTTTATCTGGCATTTCAGTGTCTCTTAGTAGCCTTCTGCTTAAAAAAACTATATTTATCTAGTCAAAGTTTTAATTCATAACTAAAACAATATCCTTTCTCCAATGCACTCCTGATGATTCCAAGTTGACTGAATAGCAAAGCCATGACCTTGCTAAGTAGCTAAGAGAAAGCAGAAAATCAACCTGCCAGCAAATGCTTCATTTAAAAATATTCCTCTGTAAGTGAATAAAATTCTCTTTGATTATTATTTCCAGGAATTAAGCACCTCCAATTGATATATGCATATTTGCAAAGTTTTCTCTATGACAGTATAAATGCCTCCATTTACATACTTTAGAATGTTTCTAAGACAGAAGATCATCTAGTTTATTAAATAATGAATAGCACCTTTCACCTTTGGAGAGAACATTTTTCATGAAATTCCTTGAGAAGATTTCCAAGAAGTTTGATATTTAAGGGTTAAAATAAAATCAGGCATTCTGAACTTTTCAGAGAACTCTGAATTTACAAAGCCCTCCTATTTTACAGAACCTCTGTCCCTTCCCATCCACACACAACTGTTCTAACTTGAAAGTGAAATTAACTTCTCGTTAAACTAAAAGGAGCCCAAGGTCTTGTGCTAAGGTGATGTAGGTAGACTACAGGATGTCTCACGTGAGGAAACAAAACCCACAGGCTTAGAGGGAAAGGACTCGACCAAGTAGGTCAGCTGCCTCCATTTACATAGTAGGGACTGATGTTCAGACAGGTTAACTGACTTAAGTCCAATCACAAAGATTGTTATGGTGAGCACCAGGTTTAATACTCAAACCTCCAGGATCTCAAAACTCATTGTTTCTACCATGTGCCTGCCAGAATATTATTGCAGGAGGTTTGCAAGGACAGGGTTTTATGCGAGAGGGTGCTAACTGACTGAGTCATTACCTCCTACACTTCCCCTGACAGCATCTCTGCCCTTTTTCATATACACTCAAACTAGTATAAATCAAGGGAAAATTGTTCACAAGAACTAGGCAGGCTGAGCAGGCCCCCAGAGCTCAAGAGGGGAAATACAATTGAAATGAAATAAAGAAGATATTCTCTCAGCAGCTGGTGTGTGGATTCCATTTAGGAAAAGGAGTCCTGCCTTTACTTTGAAGGTCATACCCTAAACCCCATGGAAATGCCCCGAATGAGGCAAAGGAAGTTTTGTGGCTGTATGACCTGGAGTTGGCATGATGCCAGAGTGCTATGGCATGGGCAGGGTAAAGCCTTCCTTTAACCTAGTTCCAAGTTGTGGTGTTGCATTCCCTAACTTAGCATCTCAACCTTTTGAGATCTGGCCTCTGGCTTCCACCCCTACCACCTACCTCTCAGCTCCCATTGCTCAAGACATGCTGAAGTATGTATTACTCAAATACCTGGTGCTGTTTCATGTCTCCCTGACTTTTTACAGGTTATAACGCTGTCTCACTGCTTCTTTAACCAGCAATCCCACTTGTTCTTCAAAATTCAGTCTAAATATAGGTTCCTCCAGGGGATTTTCCTTGAATCTGGTTTTGATGCCCTTACACTCTCCCAGTATTCTGTTCATGCTTCTATTATAGCACTGATAAAAATGTAATGTAATCATTGATTTGCATATTTATTACTTACTAGAAGCCTCTGGAGGTTTGGAATCTTGTCTCACTCAACTCTGTATCCCTGGCACGTGGCACAATACCTGGCCCACAGTTGGCACTCAATAAGTGATGAATGTATGAATGAATTAATGAAATGCCAAAAGACTGGAGCTGCTCCACGATTGCCTACATTGGCTGTCACTTTGGGCAAATCACAAACTCTATTCGATCATCCAAAGGTAATCACTCAGAACTAATTGTTAATCAGTGTCAGGGGATGATATATTTCATGGGAAAGGGGCTGTTGTATTTGATGAGTTAAAACAATGAGGACCTTGCATTTTGAGGGCTTTAAAGAAGTAAATTATTGGAAGCTGACACATAAGGCCATCCATTTTTCTTAAGCAGTGCACCTTCCTCTCTCTATTGCTATTGCTTACCGTACCCTGGCTAGGACCTTCTGCAGCTTTGTGAATCTTCACTTCGACTTGCAACTGATGCCCTGTGACCTCAGTTCCCGTATTTCTAGCTCACAAGATTCTTGACAGTCTATTTTATGAACTTAAGAAAAAGTTAGCCAAATAAAGCCATGAGGAATTATTTAAGATGGGTACTGCATAAAATACATCCTTCTTTGAAATATAGTAAAGATACCAAATTGTTATGAATATCACCAATGTCTGGTTTTTCTAGATGGATTGACATGAACAGAAGAAAAAACAGGAAATTAATACTGAAGACTTGCAGGACAATAGAAAAGTGTTTAACAGGATCCCAAATGGGGTAATTTGATCTTTCTCACTATTACCCTGTATGTACTGACAAATCAGAACAGGAAAAGGAATTCTTGAAAAGAAATTAACTAAGATGAAATAAGATATTGCATTCATCACTGAAATTCAACTATAAAGAGGTTAAAGCTGTCCTGTAAACTCCAGATAAAAGGCTCATAACTCATTTCCACTGGAGGGTAATAAGACAAGCTGTTCTTTCCATGAGTGGATGGAACAAGTGGAGTCTTGTAAAAAGAAAACTAAACGTGGATAAAACATACTGCAGCTACCTCTGGAAGATAAACTATGTAGTTTAAGTGATATGACATCACTGTATTCTTTGACCTTTTATTGTCAGTAGGGAGAAGTATTTCTTTCCAAATCTTTAGTATATAAACACACAATCCCACTCACATTTCTTAAATTCTTTAATTATGTACATCTAGTTTCGTTTATTTCCATGTATTTCTGTGTGTGTGAGTGTATTGTAGATAATTATTGATTCTTGTCTTTTCTATTCAATTAATAATGGCTTATATGTTTTTTGCATCTGTGGCTCTTGAACGGCTGCAAATTCATTATACATTCCTTAGCTTGTCACATTAAAGATAGAAGAGGTGAGATTTTCAAGTTTAGATGACTTAGAGCTTTTAGGTTCAGATAAAGCCTAAAACCAGAGAGAGAGAGACTGAACAAAACTCAACATGCTCCTATAGCTCTCCTAAAGGACATCCCATTTGTGACATGTAATGAATATAGGGTAAAAAAATAAAATAATTTTATTCACTACATTGTGTTTGTTTTCTGAATATATCATTGTTCAGATCTATCATAGCTTAGTTTAGTTAAGCCAAAAACAAATTAGCAACCCACACAAACCTTTCTAGATAATAAATGTCATAGCACTCAAACTGAATAGGTTTTCTTTTAGACCTATCATATTTCGATTTAGGAGTTTTTTCAAATGTTAGACTGAGCCCTTTATAAACTCCTTTTATCTCTAAAAAATTTTTTAAAAAGAGTGAATATCAAAGAATAAACTAAATCTGGCATATGAGAAAAGGAGCAATAAAAGTATAAAATTGTACACCAAATTAGAGTCTTAGACAAATTTTATTTGATATGTCAATATACCCAACATTCACGGTTCATATTAGAAGCACTAAATTTTCTACAGATGAGTAGTAATGGTATCAGTATTTTTCATTCATTCAACAAATATCTCTTGAGTGCACAGGAATTAAAGTTTCAGCTGCACAGCCATTTACACAAGCCTCATTTCCAAGAAGTTTATAGTTCAGAATAGAAGATAATATTATATTGCATACTTGAAATTTGCTAGAGAGTAGATCTTAAACGTTCTCACTGCACATACACAAAAATTATAACTATGTGAGGTAATAGATATGTTAATTAGCTTGATTGTAGTAATCATTTCACAATGTATATGTATATCAAAACATCATATTGTACACCGCAAATATAAAACAGCTTTTATTTGTCAATTATACCCCAATAAAGCTGGGGAAAAAAAGAGTGGTTGAACTTTGGGTAGTAGAATTGAAGTGAGCAACATTTTGACATTTTATTCTATATATTTGTGTTTGATTTCTTTTAAGCCAGAATAGAATTCTTTAGTAAGATAGATAGATAGATAGATAGATAGATAACACTGTGAAGAACATCTCTGAACATAAACATCTCCTACCACTCAAGATACAGGATCATTAGATGAGAGCTTATGACATTTTAAGGTTATTGATAACTATTGCCATGTTGCTTTTCAACAGTATCAATAGAGTCTAATTTGTATGTTTTCTTTTTCAAGCTAAAATTCAAGTTAGATTTTAGCAAGGGCTGTAATCAGACCAGAAATGGCCATGGTCCTAAGCCTAAAAGTTTCAGACTATAAATATTCAAGCCCTCTATTTCTGACTACAGGCATTTAGAATTTTTCCCAATCCTGGATTCCCCAAAGTCAAATGCAGATAGAAGATCCATGCTCTTTTGGCATGTTTCTTACTGATCTCATACGCCAGCTACTGGCATCAATTTACCAAGCAAAAGCATATGCCCTTTTGTGGCATTTTAGGAAAGAACAACTCTAATTCAGAAAAATACAATACAAGATAACACTCATGTTTGATACATGAAGCTAAGTTTAAAACAATCCGTTCAGTTCATAAAACTCATTTTGAGATAAAACTTGAACCTTGAATTCAAAGTTGAGGCCCCTTGACAAGCCAGCTCCCCAGCAGGCTTTGTGCATACCATGTCTGGTTACCTCCACTCCTATGCACATAGGAAAAGAAGCAGAAGGCAATGCTGAAACACAGGGTATCTATAACTAAACCAAGGTCAGGGCCACGGTCTCCTGACTCTTAAGCAAGAACTTTATCCCCTAGATATCTTTTACAAACCTCAGCCTATACTGCAGTAGTGGAAAACATGGACTCCAGAGCCACACTGACTCACTAAGCCTCCTGCCTTCTAGGTTTGTGATCTTGGAAAAGGTACTTAAACGCTCTGGACCTCAATCTCCTTATTTGTAAAATGAGGATACAATAAGAGAGTAAACCTTGGTCATATCTTTTTAAATGGGATATAAATATGCAATCCCATAAAATAGGAGAATGCGTTATTGCGAGAGTAATGAAATGACCAGAGTTAGCTAGGTGGCTGAAAGCTTTAAGGATTCTGGAGTCAACTGCCAATTACACTAGATCCAAATTTGTAGGGTACAGTGTCATGGAGTTTTACCATAAGATTGCTGTGAGGACTGAGTTAATATGTACAATACCCAGAACAGGGCCTGGTGTGAAGTAGGTGGTATATATAATGCCAGCTATTATCACTATGACTGCTTCTATCACTACCATGAGCCCCACACAGCCACTGCCACACCACCACAAAGTAGACAAAACCAAAGGAAAAGAATTGGGTAATGACGAAGCAGCAAGAGAACGATAAAAAGTAAGAGCAAGGAGATTTCCATACATTTGTTCAAGGGTAATCCCTCTACATTGTACTGACTTCTCTCCACTCATCCAGAATTTTCCCTTTGCCAAAAGTTGTCAAGAGATAAAATCTAGGAGGAAACAGGGCCAAGCCTTGAGGCCGGCATTCAAGAGAGAGTCTCTATAAAAGAGACTGGACTTATATTAAGCATGCTGTCCATCTATGAACCCATCATCTGCCTGGTACACAGTGCTTGCTCTGGAGACGTAAACTATCTTTCCTGCGGGCACCATACTGTTTTAATAAAGTACTGCCAATCTCAAGTCTATGTCCCATAAGCTGTAGACTATTATTCCCATGAGGGACTTTTAGGATTCCTGAGGGGGTGAAGCATTACTTTGCGACTAGCCAATCTGAGAGGTGGCAGTCGTTCACATCACCTTTATTAATGCTGTAACATTTAACGTGACACTGTTGCAAGTACATCATGTCACTGCAGACACCAGTGACCTGTGCCTCAACCTTCCTTGTTCAAGGCAGGAGTCCCAGATTGGAATTTGGCCACACAGAGACTTCGTGTCCATGGACATGAAAATGAGTGTGGCAAATTCAGCTGTTGCGGAATTAACTTCCTTTCCCTACTGGAGGCAGGAAGTTTCATAGTACAATGGCAGAAAGAGAAAGACCTAGGGCTGAGGACAGTGAGGGCTTGTACATGTTTCCTACCTATTCCTTGTCGTGCACTAAGCAAGACCAGATGTTTCGACAAAGAAATGAAATGCAGTCACACTGTGTTTGATTTGTGGGACCACCCTTACTTGAAATGCCAGCTCATAGTTCCAAGGTTTGAAAAATGATGTGCATAACAAGTGAGATAAGAAATGTGAACATTCCTTCAAAAAAGTAATTAATTATGATCCACAAACGGTAAGAAAATGCCTTTCAGGTCGGCACCGAAAAATACAGAGATGACTTGGTAAGGGGTTAGAACAAGGGTGAACTCTCTCATCCCTCTCATGCCTCTGTCCTGAAACGATGGGGTAGATGAGAATGACACTGCACGGAGAGAGATGTCTCAGGAGAAAATCGAAGTGAACCCACAAAAGCCAGGAGAGGAGAGTGAGCAGATCAAAGGCAAAGGATCTTGGGATTATCTAGAGTGTCCGCGGTTTCCAGGGAACAGCAGTTCGGCAAAAGGTCAATACAGGGAGTCACAGCACATGCACATTTAATTTACAAGAAATCAGCTCTATGTTTGTGGATGTGCTGGCTTCAGGGAAGATAAAGAAGGAGATGGAAGGGAAAAGAGAGGAGAGAGAGAGAAAAGGGTAGAGAGACAGAGATAAAGGGACAGAAATAGAGATGCAGATATACAGGGAAAGAGACAGAAAAGACAATCAGACACAAATGCAGACAGACAGACAGAGGGAGAGAAAGAGCGCATGCAGAAAGAATGAGGACAAATCAGTGATTTTAAATGTATTGGTCCCTCACGATGCCCAACACCTTTCCACCAATAAATTCATAATAGAGGACGAGCTCCAGTCCTGAAATATGAATTTGCCTCCCCTGGTCATTCTTGGTTCTCTTATGTCTCTATGTAAGTGAACCTCTGGCCAAGTTGAGAGCAATTCAAGTTTTTAAAAATAGAGCATATATACTTCAAAAACATGGCCTTTAATTACAAGTCAATCACTTTATCTCATGCTCAACCAAAGACATAGAATGCTGGAGAAAAAAAATAACTGGCTGTTTTAGATCTTAAATTCCTAATAATTGCCTTATAATTTAGAATGTAACCTCAGTGTTAGAATATAACACTGAAGGTGTTATTCTGCACAAGACTATGTGGTCACAAAACTCAGGAAATGGTGGGTTCATCAAATTTAAACAGGTTTCCTATCTTCAGATCCTCTCAAAGCCTTTAATATACCAATGGGCATTGGATTCTCCATGATGCATATGGACTATGCAGCCTTTCCCAAACTGACTTGATTAGAGAGACTTTTCTTTTTCAAAGCACATCCCACAGCACAAGTGCATTGTGGAACACACTTTAGGGATCTATGGTCCAAGTCAAGCCTTCTCATTTCCCCTATTCTTGTCTTCTGCTGGCCATATGTACAGTCATGTGCCCCATATCAACATTTCAGTCAATGATAGACTGCATATACAATAGTGGTCCCATAAGATTAGTACCATATAGCCTAGGTGTGTAGTAGGCTATACCATCTAGGTTTGTGTAAGTATCCTCTATGATGTTCTCACAACAATGAAGTTAGAACAATTTCTAATTTATCATAACTTATCCCTATAATTAAGCAACTCATGACTGTATATGCCATAATCAAGCAAATCTTCCTAACTGTGGATTTGATTGCAGTGTTCCCATGCTTATTACTCTATTGTGGCTTCTAATTGCCTATAACTGTACATCTCAAACTTTTCCCAAACATCTGAATTATATGGACACACCAGAAACACATGCCATATTTATTCTCTGTCTTCACATATCTCCTGACACAATACCAACTTCCTTCTGTGTTTTGTATATGGTGATAGGAAACAGACATTTAGAATATCAAGTACTTATTCCTCAATCAATCTGGCAATCACTGCCCTTCACAGTCAGACCTCAGCCCAATTTTCTGTCGTACCTGTGTCCTTCCTCTCTTGAGGTCTGACTATAGAGCATAAAGCAGCCTACAGAAACTGTTATTACGTTCTTCAAACCCAGACTGGCTGGAGGTCTCAACTACAATTAAGAGAAGGGCCATATTAGAAAACTGGAGAAGGATATTCTCCTGCCAGGGCTCTCTAGAGATAAAAAGAGAACCTAACAAACACACATCAAATCTCTTTGCACATAAAAGATCACATCTAGCTTTGCTTATTAGCTCTGTTTATCAACCAGTACCATGCTCAGCAGCCCCATTAACCTACTGAATCAGGGATATGATTTGAAAAGAAATGCCTATGGCTTAGACCACAGAAAAGGCAGCACTCAGGAGTGGTAACACAGTGGCATCGTCGATGGATAACATCAGACAGAGATTTGGACTCACTGGGAGTTGCGTTGTACGAACTAAAAGATTTTATGTTTTGTTTTTATTTGCTTCACTCATCCAATAACAGAAAAACTCAGTGGGAATAAAACACTAGTTAATCTATGTAAGAAAAATAGAACAACATGTGACTATCACAGCCATAAACATGAACAAATATGGCAGATGCTGCTCCCCAAAGTGCCACGCGACAGTAAATTTTCATCACATCAATTTACTCCAAGGAGTCCATCTTGAGTGATTTTTCCCTCCAGCTTTAGCCTAATAATAAGGAGGGAAGGTGGGGCTAGAGGACATAACTTCTGTGGCTTTGCTTTGTTTCATGTTCCCCAGGAAGCAAAAATCTTCCCATAAAATAAACAAAATAAATCTCAATATTAAAATGCTCACACACAAATATGTTTTATAGGCCTCTCCTTTTTAACCACAGCTTTTAGAATTTCACTAAAAGTCAAAGCTTTTTAAAAAATACAGAAGCTTAAAATCTTGGATTCAAGTGTATTTAAGAATTTGAGTGGAAAAGTTCCAATTCCACTGCATGCATTTCCCGTGCATTTAGCAATAGCTTCCTCTGTTTCAAAATTCCTTAATTATTGGGACTATAAAGCATGAAGTTCTACTAGGAAGAAAAATTTGCCTTTGCCTCTCCAGATATGACCTCTCCCAGGCCCCCTGGCTCACTCACAGAAGATGACCTACTTTACTGAGATTAAAGTTTTCAGACATGATCTATTTCTACTTTGTCCCAACGCAAAATTTATCTGTGTCCTCATCTACCCTTCCCTTCCTCCCTTCTTAGAGGAAGAAGTGATTATGGATTAGGTTTTCTAAGGCCAGTTGTCCCATCTGTGCCCTTGATGTGTTTTATATCTGCCCCTGGATGCAGGATATATGTGTAATGGCATCCCTTACCCACTTCCTCTCATCTCCAATCCTTCACTGTCATCTCTTCCTTCGACTGAGACCACAAATACGCTCAAGCCTCCCTATTTCAAAAATACCTTCTCTTAATTACATTATCCACATTAGTATCTGCCCATGTTCTCATTTTTAATCTCAAACTTCTAGAAAGTGCGGGCTACACTAATACCTCACATCCGACTAAATTTTCAAAGCCTGCTTCACCTGCCCTCCATCTGAAACTATTTTCCTGAAGGTCAACAACAACGTCAACTACTAAAGGCAAGGCATTTTTTCTCAGTCTTCAAATGCCTAAACTCTTTCCAATCCACGAAATCACTAAATACTTCTCTTGCTATGATATTTCATATTCCCTTTGCCATCATATACTCAATTCTATTTCTTCCATCTCTCTGACCAATTCTTGCTTCCTCACTGACAGGCTCCTTAATGTTCCCTAGGATTTTATTCTTGGATTTTTTTTTTCTATTTCTACAATTTCCATTTTAATCTTGTTTGTTCTAACAGCTATGCTGATCACTCCCAAATGTAAGTAAAATGATGATAACTATAGCACCCATCTCACAGGCTGTTGTTGGGATAGAAGGAGTCACTACAATACAATACAGAACTCTCAAAAAAGTATTTAGTTGTTGCTGTTACTGTTATTCTGCATATTATTAAATCTGAAACTTTATTCCAGATCTTTATTATAAGCCTCACTACAAATGTCTAACAGACTTCTAGGCAGCTACCGCTGGCTGATAGACCAACAAACAGTTCCAAATTCACAAGTCCAAAACTCAACTCACTGTCATGTCCCCACAACTTGTTCCTCCTCCTATGCTTCCACTCTCAGGTGAGAATGTCCCAGCTTCAGTTTATGCAAGCATTTCACTCACCTTCGAAACCTTTCTACCTCTTAACCCCCAAAATTGAACTACTACTCAATTTCTGCCAATGCTCCCTCTACAATGCCTCTTCACTTTCAACAGAACTTTCCAAAACCAGACGTTCATGATCTCTTACCTGGGTAATTTCTATAACTTTCTAACCTGACCTCCTGCCTCCAAGCTCTCTCATTAGCCTCCCCATCCTAATCAATACTAGCATTACTGTTCAAAACCATTATCTGACACTATCATTCCACACTGAAAAAAGATTACAGCTTACGATCTTCATGAAAACATGTCAGCATCCGTACTATGGCATTCAATGTCTTCCTGATTTCTGACCAAACATTCTTTTCCAGTTTCTTCTCCCTTTTTCCCACCAGTAAGTTCTATTCTACTGAAGTGCATACTTTCCAACTCAGACCTTCGGCCATTCCATCCCTTCAGACACTGCCACACAATTCTGTACATTCTTCAAAATACATCTCAAACAACACGTCCTCCATAAAGTTCTCACTAATGCTTCTAGACTGACATAATCACTAAACTCTGTTTGGCCTTGGCAGATTTCTGTACCTACTATAGGACTAAACCAGGCATGTATGTTTCTGTCTTAAATCCTTTCGTAAATTAAATACTGATGTCTTATTTAGTAATTTATCCCCCTTACTCATCCATTGTTGGATGAGCGTTTTCTGTATATCAGATACTAGGACAGACTCTAGAAATGCAATGTGAAAATAACTCTGTCTTCTCCAACGAGCCAGCCCTTTCAACCAGGCAGAGGGCCTGGTTCATGGCTGGCGCTGAGTAAATATTTGTAAAACGGAATTATCCCTAACCTCACAGGTGAAATAAAGGCACTATGAATTCAAACACTGCTCCAAATCTCTATAACTTGCTAGAATTCTGAGGAGCTGCAATCAACATTTATCAGTTTTAAATATTCATTCCAATTGCCAGAACACAACATTCCACAACCATTTTTTTAAATAGAATTTTTTTTTAATATTTTATTTTTTTCCTTTTTCTCCCCAAAGCCCCCAGGTACATAGTTGTATATTCTTTGTTGTGGGTCCACCTAGTTGTGGCATGTGGGACGCCGCCTCAGCGTGGTTTGATGAGCAGTGCCATGTCCGTGCCCAGGATTCGAACCAACGATACACTGGGCTGCCTGCAGCAGAGCACGCGAACTCAACCACTCAGCCATGGGGCCAGCCCCTCTACAACCATTTTTTTAAAAAAGTTTTATACTACTTTACAGGTTTACAAAAATGCTATTACACAAAAACTTGTATCTCCTATATATATACTTACATTTTTTAAGCAGTGAAGAATCTTGTACATTTTCAGTAAATTTAACTCAAAAGTAAAGCATGAGTTGCAATTTTCTTGATTCATACAATTTACCTATTTATGAATTTAACGATTTATTCATTTAGTTATTGATTTATTCATTTAAAAACATATTTAATATACAATATTAAATATCTTACATGAATAATAAAATTGTTCAAACACCAATAGTTGATTTATACTCTTAACCTGTAGCCCCCTCATATCATAAACAAGATTAATTTACAAAAGCTTTTATTTTCCACATTTGTAGAATGAAACTACTTTTGGATTATTGTAATATCCTTCTACCTCATAGACAGCATGCTCCCCTTTCTGTTCCCTTGAAATCCCACCATCAAAGACAGCTACTGTCTACTTGTATAGTACTCTCTATGGGGTTTCTCGTCAAGTTCTGCTCAGGCTTCAACTTTGCACCAAATGGCATCACAGTCCCGAGGAAACACAAATACTGCACTATGATGAGTCACCTAAATCCTTCTGGGTTTCCTTGTTCATTCCCAGCAAAATTTTGATCTCCAGAAAACCCCTCTCCCTATACAGACGACCACTACTAGCCAGGCTAGCATGGGGAGGGAGTAGGAGTTACTTTATAAATAGGGAATCACATGCCTGCTCATTGCAACACCAGCTGTAAATGAATTACTCAAAATAGGACTAACAGACACACTTAACTAGTTATAAGCAATGCAAAAATATTTACATTGGAGAGAGCTCGACCTTCCTCCAATCCCCCACTTATGATTTCTTTAGATAAAGTACTACACGTTGATTAGTTCTCTGACCAGTGGTGGAAAGAACACTAACGCAGGTGGAGACATCTGGTAAGGGGAGTGGAGTGAAGATAGAGAGGCGAAGATGTTTTAAGGCTGCCTCAACTGCATGAATGAAATAGAAACAGTGGCAGCAGAACTAGTAGCTATTTTGAACAAAGTCAACATTGCAGCAGTGACTATATTTTTTAAAACAGTGAGTTTGCTCTTAATTGTGTGTCTTTTTCCCCTTCATTTAACAGATTAAATTAAAATGTGGCTTTTTGTCTAGCAACAAGACATAAGTCCCTTGGCTATGTACTGTACAGCCTACAAAATAAATAAGACTCAGTGAAGGACAGAGGAAAGAAAGGACAGGGGAAAGAGATTAATTTTAATATCTGAAGCTATAGTTCTAGGAATTAGGATGTGAGCAGGTTATGGAAGATAGAGATGGGGCAAGAAGATCTGAGAAAGATTCCAAACAAAGGAGACGGTATAAGCAAAGTCAACCCTACAGAGCCTCAACTTGATCAACTGAAGGGACCCTTCTCATTAGGGAGATTCTACATCCTTTGGAAGTAACAACTGCTTCATCCTTACATAAACACACAGCACGTAGCTCTACTTCAGCAGAAATGCAGAAGGAAGGGAGGGAGAAATCTGAGGTTCTGCTGTATTTCTCCATAACACTAAATATCAATTCTATATCTAATTAATATTCAACGTTTATTAAATCCTTACTCTGTATGAGTTAGGGTTCCAGGACTGCAAATAACAGCAATTGATTCGTATTAACCAAAGCAAAAAAAATATGACTAACTAAAGCAAAGGCTAACCTGAAGAAGCGTGGCTGAAAAGGTAGGGTCCAGAGAAATTGCAGAGACCTAAGCTGATGGAGCTAATAGACAGTCTCTTTTAAGTGCTAAAGTTAACATGAATAAATCAAGAAACATCTTAGCAAAGAACATCTGCTTTTCTTAGACTGAGTCAAAAGTCTACCATGTGTCCAGGTGCCTTGACCTTTGATAAGCAATAGAACCAAAGCCATATCCAAAAGAATGGTTTCCCAATAAGAAAATTGGGCTGCAATGATAAAAACAAGGGAGAATGGATGCTGGGCTAGCAAAATCAGACGTCCACACCATGCAAATTTTAGAAAAGAGGTTTTCTAAAAGTCTAAGAGAAAAGAAAGAAGAGAAGTGTCAAACAACACATTGGCATGGGGAGTGTACCCACGTGTATGTGTGCCATTGCTTCTTCACATGTTTTTAGAACAACTGATGATGCTCCCTGGCCTGAGGTCCATGCTTCCTTCTGATCACTCTGACTGCTGAGCTCTGGTGGGACCCAAACTCTGGATCTCTACATTTTAATATTTTGATAGCTGACCCTTCAGGAGTTTTTAAAATGAAGAATGAACTTTGCCTAAACAATTTCTTCTGAAAAAACACTTTACTTAAAGAGAATGTGGATAATTCCCTGCAGGTACCATCAATTCAATTCTGGTAGAATGGAAATTCAGAAGTGACTTTAAGGATTAAAATGGACATGGCATTTTGATTTCATGCTCAGGTAAACTGGTGTTGCCTGCTGAAACACTAGGAGGATCCCAAGGCTGTGGTAGGCATACCTATCAATTATCAATGTCTCCCTGGCTAAGAGAGGTGGGTGGAGGACACTAGCCAATGTATCCGAGGTAAGTAGGTTCATTATTGTTATCAGAGACAAAGGAAGAAGAATTCTGGCAAAGGAACTGGAAGAACAGAGACAGACAGAACAGAGCCAGACACAGAAATAAACCTGAGGAGCAGCTGGGTACTCATTCAACAAATATTTACTGAGTGCCTACTACGTGCCAACCATTGTTCTGGGCTCTGAGGATAGAGCAGAGAACAAGATAGACCAGATCTCTGTTCCTGTAGGGGGTATATTTTAATAGGGAAGGCAGATAGTAAACAAACACAAAAATAAACAAGAAAAATATTCAGTAATGATAAGAACTGTGTGCATTGGAGGGAATTAAAATATGGCGAAGCAATGGAGCTTGACTGAAGGCTGCTTTTAAACTGGGTGGTCAGCAAAAGCACTTAAGACAGAATACGAAAAACAAGAAGAAATCATCCATGTTAAGATTGGACAGGGTGAGGCAGGGAATTGAGGCAAAGAGAACAGCTCTTGCCAAGGTCTTGGCATGTTGGAATAACAGAAAGAAGGCCATTGTGGCTGGAATATGAGAGGGTAAGGAGAGTGGTAAGAGATGAGGTCATGGAGTTGGGCAGGGGCCAGGTTGGTAGTAGTAAGGGCAGTTTCTAAAAGGCAAATCAGATGATGTTTCAAGAAGTAATCACTGAGGATGTACATTAGGATGGTGGAAAAACCAAGAAGACAGTTAAGCCAGTGAGGAGCTGTATGTGAGAATTTGGGGAGTGAAGCAAGGGAGAGCTCAGATCACTGAGCTGTAGAAAAAGACTATATTTCATTTAGGAGGAAGAGGATGGTTATGAACATTGCTAGGGATCAAACACCTCACCGTGAAACAGCATAGAGCACAGGGAGGATAGCAATGTCAGGTGGAATAACACTAGTTAGGGAGCTGGGGCTAAGGGAGAAGCACAGTTCTAGAAAACTCAAGAGCCACATGGCTACCTAGAGGTGGCCTTGTGGGGAGTGCTGAGGAATTGCCAATACTTGTAATTAGATTAACACATATCATACTTGGGTGGGTGAGCTACCTGCAGGATCTTCCAAATGGTGAGGTTAAAGCTGTAATAGCCCTTTTTCATTAGTGAGGACTAGGGCAGGCCTTTATCTGTAGGATTATGATCTCATTGGATTCAAATGTGAAAAGCTAAAGAAGGCAGAGGCAGGGCTAAAAAGTAGAGTCTACACATATTCTCTCAGTGCTTTTAAATCCATCTTTGCTTAGAGTCATACCACCCATTCTAAATACCAGTTTAATTTATAATATACTCTAAAAATAACGACCATTACTCAAGTGCATACCAAGTACCATATACCAGGCAAGTTGCAGACACTATGTCTAATTCTTGTAACTCTTTCAGAGAAGAAAAAACCAAAACCCAAAAATGATAGTAAATGTTTAGAATCAAGTTTTTATGATCACTTTTTCCCATTAAAACAAACAAATATTGAGTTCCCTAGGAAAAGAAAAAAAGTTTCCATATTCCTCTATATTAATTAATGAATATTAGAATGTATGCTTTCAAATGAATGGACCTAGTACAGCAGATCCACAATCCATTCAACCTCATTTGGTACTCTGATGTACATTTTTCCTCTGACATGTTCTTAAGAATACATTTATTTCAACAGGATTTATTCTTTGAGGTTTTTATCAAGATGTGTCATCCTCTGCTACAAAGGTTAAAAAGAGAAGTTCAATGAAAGGGAAGTTCACTTTTAACGTAAGCAAAACAGACAGGTTTTATAATGCAGTTATGCACATCTTAAATTAAACTAAGGGAAGGGCCTTGAGGTTAAGGTTTGATGGATTCTCGCTCTAACATTAGCACTTGAACCCAATGCCAAGCACCACACTTCAGACTAAGATATTACAAAGGAGAAACACCCCACCAGACTGTGGAATATTTCTGAACAGTGAACCCAGCCTTTTGAATTATGTCAATTGTCAGGTTCAAGAGATAGATTCCAATGAAAGGTTATAGCCTCAACCTCGCAATGAAAGGGCTGGCCCTGATGACTTCAAAGTTCCTTTAAGTTTCATAAAATTCTCTACTTTTGTTTCCTAGTGAATGAACAAATGAACAGGAGGTGAAGTGCTCAGAAAAGCAGATGAGTCTCCATTTAGGCATGATTGTTAGCTGTTCAGAGGACCCACCAGTTGGCTGTCTTGATGGATTTATGGCAGTTCATGGTTGCTCTCCTAGCCCTGCAGATTCAGAAACTGGGCTTTTTCAGCACACAGCGAGATGGCCAGAATCCTGGAGACAGACTCAATCTAAATCAATTCACATGAGACTAAGGTATAAACAAGAAGGTCAATTTATCAATAGACAACAGATATTCTTGAGGTCAACATAATCACATTTTGTAGAAATAAAAACATAGGAAGTTTGCTAATAAAATGCAATTCAAAAGCAGGGAAATGGACAGAGAAGAGGGATTTTTTCCCCCAGACCAGGGTGAGGCATGATGAAGCATCCCAGTCACACAGCAGAGACCCCTTCTCTGTCGGCAGAAATGTTCGGCTTTCAGGATGCAAAGTTCCTCGGCTCAGATGGGGCAGCTTACATCTAACCAACGGTCAGGTCAGTCCTTTCTGTGACACATTATTTCTTTAGATTTTTTTTTTTTTTTGAGGAAGATTAGCCCTGAGCTAGCATCTGCTGCCAATCCTCCTCTTTTTGCTGAGGAAGACTGGCCCTGAGCTAACATCCATGCCCATCTTCCTCTACTTTATATGTGGGACACCTACCACAGCATGGCCTGCCAAGCAGTGCCATGTCCGCACCCGGGATCAGAACCAGCGAACCCTGGGCCGCTGAAGCAGAACGTGCGCACTTAATTGCTGCGCTACAGGGCCAGCCCCTCTTTAGATATTTTTTTAAATCACTGATTAAACCAGATATTCATACATACATGGAAAAATAGTGTTTTTCAGCATGAACTGATAAAAATCAATTAATTTTAAGTCTCCAAAGTCAACCTAATTTTTCTTTTTGCCAAGATCCTGAGGACAATTCACTGTATTTCCCTTGAAGCCTCTTTCCAACCATCTCATGAAAGTCTGAAGGCACCAGGGTTAGGAGGGGCAAGTTACAAAACAATTTTAATTATTTAAATTACAGGTGAATTCAAATTTGGATAGGGGCTGGCCTGGTGGTGCAGTGGTTAAGTTCGTACATTCTGCTTCTCGGCAGCCCAGGGTTCGCTGGTTCTGATCCCGGGTGCGGACATGGCACTGCTTGGCAGGCCATGCTGTGGTAGGCGTCCCACATATAAAGTAGAGGAAGATGGGCACGGATGTTAGCTCAGGGCCAGCATTCCTCAGAAAAAAAGAGGAGGATTGGCAGAAGTTAGCTCAGGGCTAATCTTCCTCAAAAATAAATAAATAAAATAAAATCTGGATAAATGGCTATACAGTATATAACAATAATCAGGAAGTGCCACCATCAATAAATTTCAAGAGAGTACTTGGTGATGTAGTTGGATGTGCCTTCGTGAAAAGAGGCTAAATGAAAACGAAAGTGGGCTTCAAAATCATGTTTCCTAGAACACTGTTCTTCACAGTGGTTTGCAGACCAACAGCATCAGCCTCACTTGGGAGATCATGAGAAATATTTCTTGGGCCCCACTCCAGGCCTATTGAGTCATAATCTCAAAAAAAAAAAGAAACCTAAATCAGTGTCTTAACAAATACTCCAGAGAATCCTTACACATGCTAAAGTTTGAGAACCAGTGCCCAAAAACACAACTCAAGAAAGAAACACCACATGAAATAATTAATTGGTCAAAAATAAATAAATAAAAATCAATTATTCAGACAAGCACACAAATGAAACAAACCCAATCGTCTCACTCTTTGTGAATAAAATTTCTCAAAAATGGGTCCACACAAAAGGATCATTGAAACAAAACAGAAAATGAATGGCAGAGGACAATCGCATGCAAGGATAAAATTTGAACCTAGAAAAGAAAACTTCAGACTTTAAGATAGGTTAAGTTTCTGCCAGCCAAGTCTTTTTTTAATTCTCTGATGTTTATCACTCAAATATTCTTGCTAGTAACTAACTCTTTTCTTAACATTTAAAAGATCCTTGTCATGCTGAGGACAATAAAGCCATAAGTAAAGAAAAGCATGGGGCTGGCCCAGTGACAATGGTTAAGTTCCCACGCTCTGCTTCAGCAGCCCAGGGATTGCCAGTTCGGATCCTGGGTGCAGACCTATGCACCACTTATCAAGCCATGCTGTGGTAGGCATCCCACAAATAAAGCAGAGGAAGATGGGCCCGGATGTTAGCTCAGGGCCAATCTTCCTCAGAAAACAAAAAAGAGGAGGATTGGTGGTGGATGTTAGCTCAGGGCTAATCTTCCTCAAAAAAGAGAAGGAAAGAAAAGAAAGGAAAACAAAAGAAAAGCATGGCACAGGCAGAATGGCAGGCAAAGAAAGCTCTCTTCATTATCCCTTTTACAATTCTTGCTTTGTCATTCACACTTACTAATTTAAATGTCACCTCCAAGGAGATGATACCTACACGTCTATTTTCGGCATTGGATTCAGACCATGCTTCAGCTCTCTCTTTCTCCTTGCCTAGAGCACATCTTCATCTGGGTGTCCCATTGTCACCTCATAGGTAACATGTTTAAAACTGGATCATCATCTTTATTTTCAGATCAGAAGCAAGCATCTTTCTCTAGTCTAAGTGTCGTCTACCACATTGGCCTTTCTCTGGTCACTGACGTTTTGTGCTTTCCTATCTCTGCTCATTCAGGTTTAGCTTGACTTTCTAAACATTACCTTTCAGCTCCACTGCATCTTGCAAAATACTAGTAATCAATTCAAAGCACTCCTTTCTCATGTATGTTACTTCTCTCTCAATTAAACAACTTGTAATGGCTTCCTTCTACTAATTGCATCAAGATCCTTACTTGTTAGTTGCCTTCCTCTTAATTTGTTATTACTATTTTTATAAACAACTTAATTTCCAGTGTTAATTGTTTACAATAATCATCAACTCATACTCAAAAGCATTTTTAAATGCCTGTAACTCCAAAAATCGAGACAAAATCTTTCCTATATTTTTGTAGGAAAAAACCACAGACATAAGCATAAACATGCACATGCATCATACACAGATCTTAAAGATAGGTTTAGAATTGTATTAGAATACTGTTTTATAGTTGATTTTTTTTAACCTAACAATATGTCATTTTCCCTAGTCAATATATCCATAGTCATTGATTTCCTGGCTACATGGTGGTTTTTTGTAAAGATATAATGTCATTTACTTAATCTGCTTCCTATCCCTGGACATATAGATTGCTTATAGTCTTCTTTATTAAAAGCAGTGCTGTAATAAGCACCTTTGTGCATACATACTTTAACGCCTTAGCAGATATTTCTAGAATTGGACTTGCTGTATAACAAGGCACATACATTTTTAAAGCCTTTGATACATTCTTTCGAATAGAGATCCAAAATCTACCTATCCGCTAATACTCCCTGAGAATGAATAGTGTGTGGGAGTGGCTGTCACCATAAACCTCAATCTACCCTGGTTGTTAGAAAATGTTTAATTTTTTAAGTGAAAATAACGTCTGACTGTCATTTTGGTCATCATTTTTTTATTAGTGAGATACTTTTGAGTGCGTGCTAGCTATTTCCATTTCTTCATTTATGAACCTTTATTATCAGAGTGTTTTCTTTTTCTTTTTTTACAATTGAGTAGTAGAAGCATATTTTATATCTAGAGTATTAAACCTTTGTAATATTACGCTGCAAACAGTTTTTTACAAGAATGTTTATTTGCTTTTTATTTTACATTATATAGGGTTTTGCTAAATGAAGATTTATAAGTATTCCTTTAGCCAAAAGGTGGGAATTTCATAAAGACAATGAAGAATTTTAAATCCATCAGTCTTTTCATTTATGGTTTATGTCTTTGGAATGAAGCTGATAAAACCACTCCCTTCATAAAGATTAAACAATTACTCACTTTTTTCTTTTCTGACCTCTTAAGGCCTTTCAGTAATTGCTGTGCTCTGGCTCTCCAACCTGTTCCATCTCCGACTGATTCTCTGTTTCATCTAAGTCCATTTTCTCACTATCCTACCTCCCCCCAATTCCAACCTCATGTCTATGTTATGTTTCTACTCTTATTCCAGCAGGAATATCCTCCCATCCTTCCCCAACTTAACCAATATGCCAAATGCCCAATTTCTTTGTCTACCTCAAGAGTGACCCAAGACTCTTCTTCCTTCATGGCTCTTTCACGTTACTTCAAATCAATGTCACACAATTTAGCATTTAATTACTCCCCTTTGTTCCAGGTGTCACCTCTGGGTCCTCAAATAAATTATCAACATCTAAAGAGCAAGAGTCACTTTATAACCTCCTTCTGTCTTGTCCAAACCACCCCATACAGTGCTGACCTAAGAGAGCTCCATGAACATGGATTGATTGATACATTTTATTTCACATTCTGAAATTCCAAGTTTTAAATCCCTTCTTAATAATATAGACATGAAATGAATGAGCACCATACTGGACTGCAAGATATTATAATTCAACATTACACAAACACTGAAAAATCTTATTTCCCTCTTTTCCAAAACATCTACAGACCAAACATACACAAAAGTATGGGAGAAGGCAGATGTACTCAGACACCTGTTTTTTTGTTAAGTCAATGTTGACTTGAGTTTTTTGTTTGTTTGTTTCTGCTGGGGAAGATTTGCCCTGAACTAACATCTGTGCCAAACTACCTCTATTTTTAGTCTGTGGGCTGCCACTACAGCACCACTGCTAACAGAGCAGTGTAGGTCTGTGCCCAGGAACCGAACCTGGGCTGCCAAAGCAGAGCGTGCTGAACTTAACCACTAGGCCACTGGGGCTGGCCGTGACTTTAGTTTAAACGTGTGAATAAGCAAGAGAAAGCAAATACTTTACAGAAAAAGTGCCAAACACCTTGAGGAGAATTTCACCTTTATATTTTTTCATAGTTTTATGTGAGTATCTTCAGAATTGAAAGTGACATATTATTTTGAAATTAAAGATGAATTAAAATAACTATAAGAGAAGCAGAGATAAGTATGGAGTAGGTTTCACTAAACTTTCCTGAAGATTATAAAATCAATTAAAGGATGTTTAGAAAGTGAGACCATCCATTCTTTACTCAGTAGATACTGACTAGCACTGACTATGTGTAAGTCAATGTTGTAGGATCTGAGGGCAATACAAAGAAAAAGCAGACAAAGATTCTTTTCTCTGGGAGATAATGGGATACACCAAAGTAAAGAAAAAATGGTTAAGTGTCCAAAGAGTATCTATCAGTAAGTGTTATTAGAGTTCAGGATATGGAACAGCAACTTCCTTGTAGTCCACTGATATTTATTAAGCACCTACTATATGCTAGGCAAGGACTGAAGTCACACAGCTTGAAGACTTTTGAGATGGCCTTTGGGTTTTGAGCATGCAAACTTGGTGAGGGTAGCCATTGTAGTCGGAAGAAGATTTACAAAAGGGTAAAATTAAAGTTTAGCAATGCTACATGTGAACAAGTTTGAAGGATATTTGAAAGCTCAGTGTAAGATGGAGAAATTAAAACAAAACTCAATTCCTTCACTCCCCAATGAATAGTCTGGAAAAATTATCTACTTAAAAAACAATACCACACCCAGATCCAGTGCTGGCCTCACTCAAAACATTTTTAAACACAAAGTTTAGCTCTAGGGAAGCAAAAGCTGATGCTCTATAAGGTGGCTGGAAAAAAAACGACACCCCTTCCCTCCTTAATTTAGTTACTTTAGGGGACAAAAAGCATCCTAGGAACTTAAATGAGGAAAGTGCCAGTATTGTGAAATACAGCAGTGCAAAAAGCTGACACTTTCTCAATAGATTCATCTCCGACTGTACAGTGAATTTTATTTGGAGTGCTGAGACAGACTTGCATTGCTTTCCAAAACAAAACAACAATAACAAAAAAATCATGTAAGAACTATGAGAAATATTGAAAGCAAATCTCTCTACTTGATTTCAGTCCAGCTGATTGCAGAGATGGATGCCAGAGAAACATAATGGAAGTGCAAAGAAATGTTTCAATGAATAGCATTGATCTCAGCCTATCAGAAGGATTGGTGCTCCATTATATTCATGTATCAAGTCAATTCTGGGCCTTTCAGTCACCTCTCCTTACCATTATCACTAATAACAATCTCTTGGAGTTAATGGTTCTTATTTATATTTTATCATCTTCATAATATGTTAATATATTGGCATTCTTTGCAGAATATTGAAACACATTATGACTAGTCTAATATTGATCATGAAGAAATTCTTATCAAGTAAGTAAATATTCCTGTGATGGGAAGAAATGGCAGGCAACTGAAATATAAAAAGACAAGGAAACCCTGGGGAAATGGTATTATAGCAAGTTCTAGAATAAGAAAATTGGGCCTTCCAGAACCATTCTTATCACACTCGGAGTCCTTTCACCTAACCAAAGTGCTGTTTTCATTTCTGATTATTAAATTCCTTTTCCAGACTTTGTCAAAATGTTTCTACTTGTACTAAATATACATGAAGCACGGTATACTGTTGATTTTTAAGCACACATAAAAAAATGGTGCGTATTTTAGTTGTAAAAAGAGAAAATACCTAATTGTCTGTAGTGTGTTGAACTAAGCTCCCTATCCTACCTCACACACATGAAAAGTAAAAGTAAAAGGGAAAGGGAAAAAGTCATCCTCGCAGGTCCATGTTTAAGAAAATGCTCTGAGTTTCCAAAGAAGTACATGGAACTGGGCCATTAAGCCTTGAAAAGTGTGATTAAGTTCTATGAAATGTGAATATATGAAAGAGAATTAAGTGTTATTAAAAATATGTGTCCTTGGTCTAACTTTCTTTATAGGAAGAGCAAAATGTTGAGGCTTTATGATCTACTGTTTTCTAGAAAGATTTTAGTCAGTAAATATTTCTATATCAGCCCAGCATAGCATCTTCTGTGGTAAACTTTTGTTTTATTCTTTTCATTGTCATGTTTTGACTTTAATTAAAGTGATTCTGGAAGTGAGAAACAGGTCAAAGTACAGGAGAAAAAATAAATAAAATCAGATTTCACCTAAATTCATTAGATTTGCCAGAGTCACTTTTTTCCAGCTCAATTAATATACCATGACATTTTCCCTATGATCAAGTAGCATCAAACAAGTACAACAGATGAGGGCTATTACAAAATACAATTTTGCAGTATCCCCAAGATAATAATGTAAAAAGAAAAATCTTGATGCCCAAACCCTTCGGACAAAATATTTGCTCTAGGACAAAAATGTCTCAGTGGGATTCCAATTAATTAGGAAGATTTGGGCTGCTTGAAGCTGTCCTTGCCTGCTGTTGCTCTTTCAACTTGCAATATGAGAGAGCAAAGAAAGGAAATCAACCTGGAACACAAGTGCAGCCACATGAAATGGATGAGAAGCAACAAAATGGTAGCACTGCTGACCCCAGGCACGGGTTGGGATCCCAATGATGGTGTCATGAAGAAAATGAGACATTTCTGCTTCTGCCAAACATGAGGGATTCCCTTTCAGCTCAAACTTCAGTCAGGAAGTTCATCATCTCACCAAAAGGAGCAGACTATAACCCTTATCACCAAAACACAAAGGGGCATCCCAATCCCACAGGACATAGAACCTTCAGGTTAGTAATCTAAGAAGAGATGTCAATCCTTGTGTGATAAGAAACTCATCAAGGCAGTTTTCAGTGTTTAAAAGGAAGCAAACCTGCTTAGAAGAGCACTGATTAGTTTTTCAATATTTAAATGAGTACCTTGAAGATATATTGAAGCATTATTTATAATGGCAAAACAGTGGCAAAAAAAGCCCATGCCCATTGATGGGCAACGCTTGCATAAAATGTGGTGCAAACACACTCGGAACAATCACCCTGACAACAAAAAACAAAAAAAATGTCTAATGACCTGGTGAGAACACACAAAGTATGCTTTTCATTGAAAAAAGGACTAAAATAACCTGTTCAGTATGGTCTCATATGATATAGATCTGCTTGTATGTTTGCAGGAGCATAAAGAATGCTATGGAAGGACACATATGATTTTATTATCAATATTGGTCATTTCTGAGTTCTTAAGAGAATGGTGTGGTGTCCTGAAGGAGATTATCAATTTTCAAGATATATCTTGAATTGTTTCACTACATACAATGAGTATGGATTACTTTGCAATAGAAAAATTTACTAAATGCTCAGGAATTACATCTATAGAAACTATATTTTCTATAAACAGTAATAAGAACCTTGATGCAAAGAAAGAACATGATAGAGAAAAAATACTGCAGAATAGACATAAGAGAATCAGCATAACTTGGAAAAATCAGGCAGCATCCAAACCAAAAACACAGTTTGTTCTCTTAGCCACAACTGGGTTATTGTTGTCATACATTCCTCAGCGAGGAAGGCTTTGAAGTTGACATCAGAATCCCATGTTATATCATCTATCATTACTCTAGACACATCTTTATACCTGCTTAGTTAATTGTATAGGAAAACTATATAGAGTTCTCTTTCCAAAATAAGAATTTTGTCATTCTTACCTGATCTTTCAAGTTGTCTTTTCAAAATTTTGAGTTTAAAAAATCCATGTCAGTATTATTATGGACTGTTATATGGCATGAGCGGATGATATATGACTATTATACTCCAGATCCTCTGTCTGGAATAGCAAAATAGACAAAAAGATGGGCCTAACATTCAACCCAACTCCTAGCTCCTTAAGCTAAGTTTACCTCCTGGTATGTCCAACTCTGCCAACCCAAGAAAGGAAGCCACATATACAAGCTGATATTCTTGGCAATTGCTCAGGAATGGTTTCTCTGATTCCTTCCAAACCACCATTTAGTCCTGACCTACTTGCTTACTCTCATCCCCAAATTCCAAATACTGGCTAGTTACAGTCTTTGAAATCTACTTCTGCCCCTCCCTGAGTTGGCACATGTCCTAATGCTCTTGCCAGCATCTTGGAATGCAACACTATGGCAGTTTTTCTTTTCTTTTTCTATTGCAGTTTCTGACTTAGTTCGCCTTCTCTCATAGTGTGTCCCGTTAGCTAGAGATGTAACCCAACTCCAGCCAACAGTCCTAGGGTACTGAGCCCAGTGACCCACATGTTTCAGCAGGGAAAGATGGGGCAGGGAGAGATTGCATCCATCTGTACACGTGAAAAAAAGAAACTTTAATAAAAGTTACTTCTGGTACACAAAATGCCTTTTGACATAAAGCATCACAGGGGTGAAGATGACATTAAGCAACTCTGGTTTAAAAAATCATTGCCTTCAGCAATGGAGTAATGCACGAGACACACAGAACACCATAGATTAATGCATTCTGAGAACCTTTCATTGTGCATTCAGTCTGCGTCAGGCACTCTCCTGGAAACTGCAGGGCATTCAAAGATGAAGACCCTGTGGTCCTAGTCCTTAAGGGGTTCACGGACTAACTTTGACACAAATATGATCCTGTGGAGTAAAAGTCTGTTCGAAAAGCCAAAAATAAATATACAACAAAGCAAAAGAAGAAGTTGAAACCCAATCCCACTCTACCTTGGAAAGAAATGGAAAAAAAACAACTAAAAAGATAAGAGGGGACCAAAAGCTAAGAGAACAAAAAGGAAGAAGCAGAAGTTTAGGAGCTAAAAGGCAAGGAGGCAAAGAAGGCAAATCCACAGCAGAAACTTGAGGAGAGGAGAAAGGGGTTGAGCAGGAAATTGCAAGGAGATAGAAGTTGTGACAGAAAGAAAAGAGTTAGTTCCCCAGAAAGGCCAATCTGGGAGAGGCGAGGAGATGTAGAAGATGCAAGGTATAAGCAATGTCACTTCAGACAGCCATCCTAAATGAAATAAGGATGGAAAAGTGAGTAAAATGAACCTGGCAGAAAAGACAGACCGAGGATAATAACAACAATAATAGCTAACCTTTCTTGAATCTCTATTGAACTAAACTCCTCAATGACCTGTTGAAGTCTAGACACTCTTTCACCAGGCCCCACGCTCTAACATATGCATGTGCTGAGAGTCTAGAGCATAAAAGCACGATTGTAAGCATATCCTCACTTCAACTGCTCCAGGGATCCCTAGGCACATTAGCCACCCTCAAACATCATTGCTGTCTGGTTAGCACTTTGTATTGTATGATTCTCATGCCAAAACAGCTTTGCTGGTTTTTATAACTTATGCTATTGTTTTCCCTTCTCAAAGCCAAATTCTTTATATACAGAACAACAGAATTTCGCTCATGATTATATTTTTGAGCATATATGGATTTCATATGAACATTTTATATACAGAAATTCCAAAATACATGTTAAAATTTGATTCTAAAGACTTTCTGAAAAACACTCCTGTTTCCAATCAAAAGCATCAACAGGGTTTTCATCCAGTCCTCCCTAAGCACTAGTGATGGGCAAGCCAGAACAACAGAAGCTAGCGCTGAAGGTTACTAAGTGCTCTGACATGTGAAAAACCAAAACAAAGCACTAAGTTGTCCTCATAAGCATTGATTTTTTTTCACAGGACAGCAAAAGCCTCAACTATATGACTCCTCCATATCAAGTTCTATAGTCACATTAAAGTTTTTCTCAAAGACAGTTCTTTGATTTGTAAACTATCTTTTCCTTGCCAAACAGCTCTCATTCTTTGCTTTTGGAAAGGAAAACAAGTAATCAAATTCAAGAAGTTTTCAAAAGTGGATTAAGACCTGATACCCATAGCCTTTCTATTTTCTGTTTCTTTTTCTCTTTGTTTTATCTTTTTTCTGCTTTTCATAAATGTTTTGTTATATTAAAATTATATACCTGCCATAGTTTTGTTCTACCATGCTTCTGACAGCCTCATCACTAAAAGCCTTGAGGATCATTAAAATCTGCACAGTATAAACAATTATTATGAAATTATTTGGGGAAAAGTTAGAATCAATCAGTAAAATTTCTAAAAGATGCTATCAAGAATAACAGGGAAAAGAGGTAGATATCTAATTTGCATAACATATTATCAATATATCTCAGATTGTGGGAAGAAAATTCACTTTTGAAAGAAAGTGAAAATTATTAATCACCCCTGTTTGGGTGAAACTCATCCCTTTTTTGCTACCATCTAGCAGCACAAAAAATTCACTAGAACTGGAAAGAACAGGTATATGTTATGTCTCCTGAAGACCACTTTGCCCCTCCATATTTCTCTGTGATTATTTAGCCTCAGAGAAAATCAGAACCATTTAAATAATTCTTAAGGTTTCCAGAAGTGTGTGTGTGTGTTTTACGTATGAGATAAATCAAAGCTGATTCATTGAATCTGCTGATGAGATTCAGTGAGATCTGGCTAGGGGGCTGGGAAGAAAAATTAAGTAATTATGTGGAGAATCAAAACATAGGGCGATTATGAGAATTCTCCCTCCAAGATTAGGGGAGGGAGTGAATTTTCAGGTATGAGCGTACGCATGGAGCTAGAGAAAGAGAAAACTCTTGATTCAGGTGGGAGGAGACAGTCGTGCTCTGGGCCTGGGATCCTGATTTTCTTGTATTACTGGGATAAGAATGAAAATTAAAGACCCATCATGCTTGCTTTGGTCTGGGGAAGCAGTATCTTCAGGGTACCCAACTAATTGTGAGAGTAATGGTGGGTCTGGTTGGAGTGTGTATACATGTAGAAACATGTTTTTTAAGAGGTGCATAGATTCTGAGAGCTGAGAGGCACCTCTGGACACCAAGAGAAGTTATCCTAGGTGAATAACTATGGAAAATGGGGAACAGGAGGAGGTGACAGTTTTCATACATGTAACAAACCCCTGACCCTATTTAGAGACAGAAGAATTTAGAAAGATCATGCCATAAAACAAGTATTGTGCCATTGATTTGCCCCCTGCTTGTACCCCTAAACTGGGAACCCAGGAAAACACTTGTTACATTGAAGCTTTTTTTTCTTTCCAATTGGTAAACAATTCTACCAATTACACAATGAAAAAATCCTGTGAACCTGGCACCCAGATCTGGAACTCAGTTGCTCTCACTGCCAAAGGTCAATCCAATGTGTCTGCTTTTGACATATTTTAGCCAAAGAATGCTAATGACATTTTCCGATACTCTGTGTTGTTCTACCACGCGCCCCACCCCGGAAATTTGGGATTACTAAAATACAGAGATATGTTGAATACCAAAAGGCCACAATAGCCAGAGACATGGCCAGCTTTTTAGGCTCGCTGACCAATTTAGGGACCCGCAAAAACACAGGAGATGAGAAAAATGTATTGCCACCAAACTAAAAAGAAAACTGAGAAAACAAAGCTAATGAATATGTTTGCATATCTTCAAAATACAACATATTGCCAACTTTATTCATTGTTCTTAGTCCTTTGATAATTTTCCTTTGTACCTCAAGAAGATTGTAGATTAGAGTTTTTTTCACTTTGCAAGAACACCCACATATGCAAGATGATGGTCCAAAATTTACAGGGACGTATAAATGAATTTACTTGCACTCAGAGAGTTTCAGCAGCAAAGTCATAAAAACTCTTTCAATATTTTATTGCAAAAATAATCAAATTTGATGTGGACCATGAGTGCACTTTAATTTCTTTGTTAGGATGTGGGATGAGGGCCTCCAAGAGTATCGAGGAAATATGGAAGGTTTTAAAATGACCCTGCACTTCTCCTATTGTTAAAGGAAGTCCCTAAACTTGGAGAAAAATTCTTCCAGGTTCATTGACCTATTCCCTCTGACTTTTTCCTTATCGTTTTCCAGCTTATCAACAAAGTCAAACACAAGAAGACGAACAAGCCAGAAAGGGAAAATTTCCCATTGCTAACATGAAGTCAAGTTGTCCTAACAGGTGAAGAATGAAGTCTAAAAGAAGTGGAATTTGGGGGAATAAATTGAGAAAAGAATATCAGAATTTTATTCTTTTCAGAATTCCCTGCCTACTTTAGATTAAAACAACACATCCTTCTTTCAAGAGGTGTGGTTCTGAATTGGTGTGCATGGCAATGAACAAGAGAGATCAAGGGGCCAAAAGCTAAGACCAAGGGTAATCCAGGAACTGTCACAACTTTCCAAGGGACTGGAACAAAGTTTTTAAAAAATGTATTTTTCTCATCCCTCAAGAAGAAATTAAACATAGGTACGTCATATGGTTTTTTCGCATGCTATCCTGGAAAACAATCTCTGAAATTTTAAATAAATATGGAGATAAGGTAGATTATTAGCAATATTATCACTAGAATGATACCAAACTTTGTACACACTTCTTCAAATACTTAATCTGCTCAAAATTACGTGGGCATTTAAAAGTATATTTGCTTGAATTTTAAGCTACCTTAGCTTTAATTTATCTTCAGAGTGCAACTGTCCAATTTGTGTGAATAAGTTTTAAAAGCAGAAACATGGGAGTTTACAGACATGGATAATACTCCAAATAAGGTTCACATAAGAAAAGCTTTTAAGATATCTTAACCAGTTCCAGAAAACCAGATAGTTAGCATTCTGTTTTCCATTTTCCTTTCCATTAAATTGTCATCAATCAGCAATATGACTACGATAAATAGACAGTACCCTAGACAAAAATAGGAAACCTTCTCAAAAATCCTCATTAAATTCTACACATGATCCATCTTCAGCTTGAAAACCATCAGCTAAGAGAGAACCAAAAGTCATCTGCATCTAGCATATTGAGTGCAGTATATACCAATTTCTTAACCCTACAATATAATAATGGGAAAGCCAATTCTAAAGCAAATTAAAAATCAGTTCTTAAAACAATTACCACCAATATTGAGAATATCATAAGATTTATTTTTCTTCTATCATACCTTACTTTCCACACAACTGGAAAAGACATTATCAGGGTTGCCTTGACTGTGTATACAGGCTATTTTTTGTATTTGTTTATCATTTATAAGTACAAGATTCAGGGTTCCCTTTACTTTCATTAATTCAGCAAACAGGGGCTTTTGGAGGGAAGAAGGATACCTCGCAAGAACAAGAGAAAAAGATAATGTTCTTGTTTATATGTCCTGAAGAAGCTATCGTTTTCTCCTACAATAACATGTACTATGGTTACTACAGTATTTCTTTCCCATGCTTTAAAGGCTACTATTCAGAAGTTAGGGATTTGTAGGTTTTGCAAACACCAATCAAAAGGGTATTTCATCTTTTGATTGTTATTTCCATATTTACACTAGCTCCTAGATTCATTCATGAAACTAGGGTTGTAGGGATCTTAATGAGGCAATCCCACTTCCTTCATTACCTCAACTGGTTTAGCCAAACATACGCATAACCATTCAGCTCTTGTACCACCTGTAGAGAGCAAGTTAAATGAGGAAAAGTAAAGCATCACACTGTCACTGTTAAGTCTTTGGATAAGCTCTCATTTTACCCACTGAAAGAAGAAAACTTTAACCGCAACAACAAAGCTGGCAATGATCATGATTAACTGATGCCTGTCATTTCGTCCCACCCCTGGGAACTGCTCTCCACCCACTCCCAGGTGATGGATGTGTTTCTCTCTGTGCACTGGATTTAGATGTGGCCAAGGATGCAGACAGTTAAATTTGTCAAATCATGAGAGTCAGTAAAGCAGCATTTGACCTGTTCTGTAGAAAGCATTGGGACCCAAACAAAAGTCATCAATGGCACAAAACAGAGGTCATCTCCCAGTACCACTAATATATCAAAGCAGGCTCATCCATCTCAGAGCGAGAGTCACAAATGCTAAGCCTGGAAGAGATCTTAGAGAACCTGACCTAGAAACCAGTTCATTGACACACAAATCAGAGAGCTTCCCCAAAGAAAAACAGAATCCATATCTTATCATTTTGTATCCATACTCCTGAAATTTGATATCTATTAGATGTTGATGTTCTGCATTACAAAACTTTATCCAGATATTTGTTCCACATGGTATATATTTCCTGACAATAAATCTACATGCAAAAAGTAAAAATTTCTAAATGTGAACAAATTATCTGCCAATATCAACCTGAACAAGAAAAACCAAAAACAAAAGCAAACAGAAACCAACTTACCTCTGCCCACTTCTCTTTTTTCCTTTTTAAAATTTAGTGTCTGAAATCTGAAAACTAACAGCCAACTGTATAACCTTTCTCAAAGCCCTGAAAATAATGACTTACTAATAAATCTCTTATTAGTTTATAATCTCTAGAAAACTAGATTATTGTTTTCATGAACAAATATCCTTTCAAAAATATTATAGTTAAATCATCCCATTAAGAAACAGAAACCTCTTTACTATAACAAACCTGCTAAAGAAGTAGAGGCAAAAGTTGTGTCTCCTCGTGTAACTACGTAATTTTAAGACCGGCAACAAAAAAGAGCAATATTCATACAAAACTGAATATCACATTTTCAAATATCTTAAAAAAGAATCACACTGCTGCCTATTTTGCTCTAATTTGCTGACCCTTATTATCTATCACTCTTTTGTTTAGAGACAAATGGCCTGAGGGTTTTCTTACAATAGTTCCACAGATTAAAGCAGCAAAAAACAGAGAAGAAAAACATTTATAATCCCAAAACAGGAATGAGAAATTCACTCTCACTGCTTGAATGTGTGCTCCATGGACATCATTTTGATCTTTCCATCTGCATTGGTTTCAGACCCATTCAGCAACTATGTTTTCCAATTAAATGGCACTCCATATTTAATATAAAAATTGGTGTTATATGTCTGTTCCCATTTTCAGAGAGCATATTTCTTAATCACATCCAAAACTAAATAGTTCAGCCTTTTTCCTACTACTGCAAAAAATAGCAACACACATCCCTAACACATGTATTATGATACATGAATACATTCTTGCTCTTGGCCTCCCTTCAGTTCCATCTGCACTCTTGCTGTGGAACAGCTATAGCATAAAAACGTCTATTCTCACATGTTTTTGATATTACACTATTTAATCACATACAGCTGTGGCTTATGAGACTGTTACAAAACACAATTTTTATGTAGTACTCGAAGCCAATTTTGGATAAACATCAACCATTTACTCCGAATAAGAAGTCCGACACTAAAAAGATTCTCTTTTAAAGGAAAAGACTGGTTTTCTGAGAATCTGGCATGGGCATAATTGTGACTGAGCCCTCTCTCTGCCAAAAAGACTGATAATGTCAAAAAGGATTGTGTAAAATCATATTAGTGCAAAAATGAAGCTTTCCAGAATTCCTGGAGCCAGAAAGACCTGGAATGAACTTCTATCCTCCCTTCTCTTCTTTTGCCTCCCTCCCCGCAAATCGCCCCTACCTCCACCCCTCACATAGACTGCATTACTTCATGGAAATAATGTGGAGTTATAATTCTGTTATTCTTTTTCCAAACTGAGAGAAAGTAAAAGGAAAATGCATTAGAAAGATACTGTTAAAAGAAATATACATGTGTGTTTCCCTTAAGTTTGAAATTATTCTGGAGAAAAAAATAAACTTTTTACCTTTCTACTCCTTTTAAGCAGGCACTAAATCTAGTGTGGTGAAAACAATGACTACATTATTATAAAAGACAATCCCAGTGATAAAGATTTGGAGGAGTAAAGAGAAAAAAAAACAACTAAAAAGGGAAACGTGGACCCTTTTCTATTTTTCTCTTATTTAAAACCAGTTAAAATTGTATACATTCTAAAATGAGACAAACAAGATTTATCACAGTTTCATGCTATCATATTACCCCCTTGAAGCAAAAGAAATATTTGGAGTTGTACCTAAAAATTCTATTGCTGGAAGATTTTTACAAAACCAGTTTTGTATGTTTCAGCCTTTCAAAGGAAAACAGAACTTGGGAGTTTTCAAGGCTGTTGTAAAACTGGCAAGTTACCAACTCTGGCTATCAATGCAAATCTGAGGCAGGAAGTACTAAGGAAATTCTAAACTCATTCCCTCCCTCTGCAAGATTTTCTACATTTTCATGTGCAAGAAGTGTGTTAAGGGGTTGCTTTGTTTTGCCTTTGAAGGATCTGTACATTCACATCTTTAAGAATACCCTTTGCCCTATTGGAGCCTCCCTGTTCCTTTGCCCACGCCTCAGTCCTGTGTTTTCAAGTGCTTGCTCTTTCTATGGCACAATCAATTGGGTTCTAGCTAGACTTTTAGAGACGGGCGGCCATCCAGGCTGCAGATGGTTGGAAATTCAGCCTGAAATCAGTTTGCAGTTGATGAATTACTCCTTACACCTGACCCCAACTTTGCACCAGGCTCTGAACACAACCTGAATACCACCAGCCAGAGAAATTCTGTCAGGGTCCCATAGTCTGAGCTCCTTTCTTCACGATCTTCTGGAGAAGCAGACAGCCAAAGAAGGGAATGCAGTAGACTGATGTAAGAGCAACATGATCAGAAACTGTGTACTGGATTGGTAGGATCAGTGAACTGGTAAGGATGTGGAACAGGAAGAAAGGACAAGTTTGCTGTGTGTGCTTGGGTGAATTTTAAAGTTTTATGAAGATGACTCAAGTTTCCCAAATATCACATATAAGAGAAATATCTATTTCTCACTGCAAAATATCAATTCACCAAGCTGAGACTATATGTTACTCTTTTTAGCTTTCCCAGTTCAACTAATTTGTTTTTCCAAGAAAAACCCCTAAAGTACCTCAAATTCAGATTGAAATTCACCCTGGGTCTCACAATGCAAAAGCAACAGGTTGATTGCTTTGAAGGGGCTGTAACAAAATTCTTGAGAAATACTAGATTACAACTCAATCAAACATCATTATGCATATCATCATTAAGTGAATGAACTATGTTTTTGGTCCCCTTTCTCTAAAATTTGCTGATTATTCTGGGTGGGCTTCCAACAGAAAATTTGTTTTGATGAAACTCTTTCTTTAAAAAATCTAGTTATGTCTCTTATTTAAGTATTATGACATTTCACCAAGATTTTTTCATTACTTCTTAACCAAAAGCAATATTCCTTTTTGAATTGCTTCTTTGGTAGGAAAAAAAAAAACGGTCAAATTGACAGATGACAACTTTTAATGTGAAATCTGGGAGAATAAGCATACTATAACATTGCTACAAGGTATAGCTACAAGTCAGCCACTGAGTTTTCATTTTATTTAACTTAAACATACATTTTTCTAACATAACATTTTAAGCATTGGAAAACTATTCAAAGGCAGAAAAGCAGAAATATCATTTCTATTTTTTCTCTTTTTAAGCAACAAAGTTAAGAGATTGGTCCTAACGTAATGGGAAATGAGAGGAGCAGGGAAGTACCCTAAGTTTTTCTAAAACTTTAATTGCATTCGTGGAAAAGAAGATTTGCATTTATTTAAAAATCTTATTTTCATCTTGTTTCATCATAAGAAAACAGCAGCTGTTTCTAACATGTATTTATAAGTAGAAAGAGAAGTTTCAGTATTTTTGCATTTTCTGAATGAATACAATAAAACACATTTCAGTTCTTTAAAATTCCATGAAGATTTTCTACCGAAAACTAATGTCAGCAGAAAACTTTTGTGGATTAGTTAAAAACAACTGAATTTAGAGGACAGTTTAAGGTATGTTATCAGCAGAATATGATTTTTGTTGTCAACCAACAGAATTCTATTTTTATCAACCATAAGTATTCTTTATATATCATCATCATTTTAAATAGCTATGATATTAAAATTGAATTATAACTACAAGCCAAGGCTGGAAGGACAGTGGATTTTATGAATTCCACCTAGGCTTACCAAATAAATATAAGCAGCATGTACTTCCTTTAAAATTATTATAGATTATACTTTGAGATTTAAGTGCAAGGGGGGCAAACTGATACCGAAATAATCCAGTTGTTACCATGCTATACTGGGGCATGAAAGTACTGTATTATATAGTATTAACGCTGTCAGAGAGTCCCCATGTTTTAAAATATGATTGCACACTGACCCTTCCTTCATTCTCTGTGTGTCCAAGTTTCAAAACAGGGCACATTTTCATATCTTCAGCTTCCAGGAATGTTATTAATGCCTGTCATTTCAGAGCTGCTGTAACAATATCAGACAACTTCACAGCACTGTCGAAATTTTACAACATAATAATCAATATGAACTACTACGTTAGCCAAAGTAGCTGATCTTGTATTCCCTACCCCCTGATCTGATTACTCAAATATCAGCTTAGGTCGCCTAATGGATCTAACTTCTTTAAAAATGTTCCAGAAGTTGATGGCTTTGACTAGCTTGAAAGTAACAAGATCCAGATGCTGCCTGTCTACACAACACTAAACTACATAGGTCCCCCAAACAGATTTGTTTTTTTAATTCTCTCTATATTTTTCAGGCTCTCCTCTTTTCCCTCACCACTCCACTTTCCCTCTTTACTCCAGTCACACACAGACACACACACACACACACTTTCCACCACTGAAGCTCATCCAGCATCCTGTGTCTTTAATACAATGTGTGAGACATTATTTCCTGCTAGTAAAAGGTTAAAAGAAATCTCAAGCAGAAAAGCAATTATTCCATTCATTTTGATCTAAAGTTTCTTTTCTGAATATACTTCACAGTAGAAAACAAAGACCAAGAAGAAAGCGTGAATTTTGAAACATTTGGAAAAATTTAGCCAAATGAGTAAAAGGGATGGAATGTCTGATATTTTCATGCAACCCTTGAGTTGGTTGTTTTTGTTTCTTTGGAGGATGAGAAATGACTATAAATTTCCCCTTTCTAACTTGTCCTTGCTTTGCCATTTCCTTGAGGAAGGTAGGCAGCGTTGTCTATCCAATCCCCCAAAGAGTTAAAGCTCAAGGCACTGGAGCAGGAGGGCTGGGCTATTTAAGCAGCAGCAGCATAAACTAAATGCTCACAAAGGCAAAAGGCAATGTGAGTCGACCTTGGGGGGGGGCAAGGCGAATCACAGAGCGATTGAAAAAGAAAGGAAAAAAAGCAACAACCTTTAATATAATATTGAAAGTCGGCTGCCTCCTCTGGTTTACAAATAGGCATTGTTTGATGAGACAGAATAAATGAGAGATAACTACAGCATGAATTACCAAACCCTAATCACATCAACGAGTCCTGGTGACAGCACAGATCACTCAGGCACGCCTTGCTCACTCTCGGCATATTTATTTATTAAGAAGACAGTGGAGACGGGCTAATGCAATACAAAATAATATCATCTGTAAGGAAATATAATCCATGCATTCAAGGTGGGAACCCTACCAACATTTTTTCCCCCAAATCAAGTCCAATTTAATTGACAAATTGGAGCAGTGATTTCACACCTGAGAGTCTTTCATGTCTGAACTGCAGGATAAAGTTCATGGCTGGCACTGCCCAGAGCTTAGTTACGTGGGCCTGCCACTGGCCCCCTAATGATCATTTGAGCACACACATAAAGCCTAAAGTATTTAACCAATTGACGTCCAATTATCATCAGTTATATTTCATCCCGTTTCAAGACCCAGGCCTCCTGATGGCAGCCAGCACAGAAAAAAAGAGCTTCTAAAAGTAAAGAATATCTTTTGTAAAGCTCCTAAATTCAGTCTCTAGCATCCTGATCTCCCTCAATATAAAATGAAATATGTAAGGCAAATAAAAAAACAAAAATACACCCAAATAAACTCCAAGAGACTTTAGTTAGCTGTCCTATACCATCCCACACCCTTCTTCCATTCTATACTCTGCGATTAAAAGTTTGAGTTGCCTCCACCCTGGCATGTCCTATCCAGTGGGAAAAACCCTTTTAGAGCCACAAACAAAGAACAGCTCACCAGAAAAGCCCCTGAAATGGTATTCTTGTGCGTGATAATCACTGATATGATCTCTTTTCTAACAACCCTGCCCATCTGCAAAGGACTTTACGGATATCAGGAACATTTATGCTGCCAAATAACAACAAAGGAACTCCAGTGAAACTATTATCTCTCCCTAAAGAGAAAGCCACAATTCCAGGCTCCCTTTCTTCTTCTAGTCTCCTCTGCCTCATTAACTCCATTGGTATGTTACTAATTTCAAAGAAGCAGGAAGAGGTGATGGGGGGGGTTAAATAATAATTCACAAGCCTGTCGGTTTCCCATCCCAAGCGCAGACGGATACCACACTGATTGCCAGACTGTGGGTTGAGCCATACCTTGGTTTGGAGATAATGAGGATAGTAGTAAGTGTACTGGGGGTACATTTGTGGCTGATCCAGGCGTTTGCCCATGTAGCTGGAATCTTTCTCTCCGAGGCAGGGAACTGGATGACAGGGTATAGTGCCCCAGGCCGAGCTTCCTCTTAAACCACTATTCCTGACAGTCCCGATGACTGATGAGGCTTCGAAGATTCCTCGTCTTCCACCACTCGCTAGTTCCAACACAGCAAGAATTTAAAAAAGAAACACACCAAAAAAAAAACCAAAAACAAAAAAGGAGGGGGATCGGTAGGGAAAAACTCCACACACAGCCTCCCCAGATCTTGCCTGCCTTCCCCCAGCGGCCAGGCTCCACTTGGGATGAGGCAGTTTGCGCTCTACCAGGCTGTCTGTAGTGATGTCAATTGCCAGCGTTTGTAAAGGGAAAAAAAAAAAATCAAAGTCCTTTTAGCACAACTCCGAATCCTTGCAGATCAGCTTCCTGTCTCCTGTTTGTCTCTTTCCCTACCTTAAAGAAAACAAAAAAGACAGAGAGAGAGAGAGAGAAAGAGAAAGAAAGAAAAAGGAAAAAAGAAAAAAAAGAAAGAAAAAGAAAGGGGAAAAGAAAAAGAAAAAAAAAAACCTTGCACAGCTTAGTTGCTGCTGTCTCCCTCCCAGAGTGACATGGTGTTCGGGGCTTGTCCTGTCCTTTCATTCACTTCCCCTCCTTCCAGCCGGTGGGTGGAACCGAGGGAGCCTCTCCAGGGAGCAGCGTACGCAGTCCAGAAGGCTGCAGTATTTCCTCCAAGAAAAAAAAAAAAGGCTGCTTCAGCCCCTGCTGCAAGCAAAGTTCCGATTCCCTCTGCTGGCTATCTCGAATAGCAAAGCGATTTTTGCAGCAAAGCTGCTGCCGCTGGAACTGAACCCGGGGAACTCAGATGCGGGCAGTGGATTATTTCTTATCCTTCCCTCCATCTACCCCACACAAGAGCTGCCTTCGTTTCTTTTCTTGCCAAGTTTCAAGGTAAGCCACGCTGCTAAACAAAACACAGAAGACCACGGGAGGGAAGAGGATGAAGGGAGAAAGGAAAAAAATAAAAGCAGAGGGACTAACCTTGCTGGTTAAAATGGAAAAAGTGTGTCCCGGATGCTTTGGAACCTGTTAACACGCTAAAGCCGGATTTCTGGTTTAGAAACTAACCTTTTACTTCTTGGAGGACACGGAAGATGCCAAGTGTTGAAGGAATTTTGAAGTCTGCTCCAGGACCACTATTAACAATCCAGGCACCATCAGATCACAATGACCAATGTAACATCACAGAAATCATCATTGTTATCGTTACATCCATTTTGTAAAAATCAAAAGAGGAGTCCCCTTAGGTTTATGAGCTTCTTTATAAAAAAAAAATCGCTGTTTCTCTCATTGTCTTTCTCTTTATGATTATTTTAATTCATGGATGCTTTAATCACTTTACTGATAAATCACAAAAAAGGAACAAACATCATAATTACTTGGCAGAGTTTTTCTCCACCAATAATAAGTAATATTCTGACATGTCTATCAGCTGCTACATTGTAATACAAATTGTTTCCGAGAAAATATATTTCCTTAAAGGGTCCCTTTTCAAGGCGGGCAAGGCTAAAATTAGATGTGCCAGCTGTGTTTTGCTGAGTGCTCACGCATGCCCAAAGTGTGGGCAGACCAATATTGAGCTTCTCTCTAGTTCGTCAAGTCGGCTCTGTTCTCCCCAGCCCAGAGTCGCCTTTTCAGATAAAAGGTTCCTGGTACAAATCCAGCTTCCTAGTCAAGAAGAATAGAGAATCCGGGCGCTACCACAATATGGTGTCCATTCACGTACAAGCCCCCCCACCCCTCAGGCGACTGGCTTCCGCTCAGGAGTCTGGTTTCTGGAAGCTGTGTGAGTGCATATATGTTTCTTGGAGAAAGATAAGGATGGTGGGTAAATAGTTTCATGTTTGACTTTTGACAAGAAAAACAATCAGAAGGAAGGAAAGAAGGAGGGTGGGAGGGTTAGGAGCCCTGACGGCACCGTAATTGAGAAAATTAAATCAACTCTGCTTACGTAGATGTGTTATTCTGGGCCTCAGTTATCCCATCTAGAAAATGGAAGTTACTGCCAACTTGCTGACTGAAGGCCATAAACTGAATGAAATAATGAGTAAAAATCAGATTGATTTAAAAATCCTTCAGTGGTATCCCATTGTTCAGACAGTAAAGTCCTGACTCTTGGAAAATTTCTCGAGATACTTGGAAACCCAATTTCCTTCTGCAGACTCAGACAGTAAACTCTGCCCCTCACGTTCTATACCTGACTCACACTGAACTGCTTTCAGGATTGGAATGTGCTCTCTCAGGGTCGTTCCCTCTGTCTAGAGTGCTCTCCCAACCGCATCTCCACATCTCTTACCCTCCGGACCATCCTTCAGGTCTCAGCATGGATATCACCCCCTCCAAGTAGCTTTCCCTGAATCCTTACTTCCCACAGCACCTTATATTTGCCCTAACAGTCTGCTTATCCTACTGTAACTGCCTGTTAATTGCTTGTTGCTTCTACCATGCTCTCAAAGCATCAGGAGAAACAGTTCAATAGGAGTTCCCATCATTCTTCTTCACCTTCACCTTCATATTCCAAAAATTGGCATGGTATCTGGCACGAAAGAGATGCTCCATTATTGTTTGAAAAATAAGACATCTTAAACATAATAAACAATTCTAACCCAACTCATATCCTTCTTTCAGTACATTTCTGGGTGCAGGGGATATTGTGATACACAGATCAGAACCAGGCCCTTCCCTCACAGAATATATTCTCCTGGGAGAGAGAAATAAAGGAATAAGCAAGTAAATGCGCGGTATAAGATCGTGTGATATTTAGTGCTGTTAATAAATATAAAGCTGAGTAAAGACAAACGGAGTCTCAGGGACTCCTCTTTAAATAGGCTAGTCAGGAAAAGCTCTCCATGGAAGAGGCTGGGGTTAAAGGAAGGGCGTGAGCCATGCCCTGAGTGTTGTGAGAGCACTTAGTGTGAAAGTCTTGGCTCCCACCCAAATGCCTTGATTCCAATCCTGCCTCTACAGCCTCGCTTTGCCTCCATATCCTCATCCATCTAACTTCACTGCCCACTTCATAGGTTATCATGAGAATTCACCAAGATAAATATGTGAAGGGTTTATAACACCTGGAACACTTGGAACATAGTGGATCTGCTCAATAGATGTCAGTCTGAATCTGGGGGAAGAGCATCCCAGGCCAAGGGAACAGCAAGTACAGAAAGCCTGGCAACAAGAATGTGTCTTTAGACTGTGCAAGACATGATGCAGAGGCCAGGTGGAACAAGCAAGGAGCAAAGACTATAAAGTGAGGCTGGAGAGGTACCCTGGGGCTAGATCTTACAAGCCTTGGTGAGAACTTGGTATCAAAAGTTAAATTACTGGCAGTTAATAATACAGCCAGGACTCTGTCCAAATATTCTGACTCTAGATCTAGTCTTCTTCAACTATAGAATGCTGTCCTCCTAAATGACCTATTGATGTTCCTCTCAATTCTAAGATCTATAAGATCAGGATCCTAGACTGCTTCTGCCAATTTTGCTGCTATGGACAAAGGACATCAGTATTCTTTCATTAATAACTGGCCTACATACTCCTTGAAAGGAAAGGAATACAGTTTTATTTACAAATGAAAGGCCAAATATATAACTCCTCAGCCCAAGCTATAGCCCACTTATATTTCAAGTTCCCAGCGTATGCTGATGCTATCAGCAATTTCTACACAAATTGTCACTTTCCAAAATAATAGTCTATTTCATTGGATTATTGTTATGTTCTGGGCATCAACTGTCATTAGCCTAAGAACATTCATTGAACATTTAAAGCTTTTCTTAAATAATGCAAAAACGGTTTACCACTTGTAAGAATTGTAAAACGTGTGTTTTATTTATTTTTAATTTTTTTTCCCTCAGAGACCCCAGTAGCCATGGCAATTCAGGAGGCAAGATAATCATGTCAGAAATAGTTTTTATATCATGTCTGCTCTGTTGGAGCAGTAGTGCTTTCCATTTAAATGATCAAGTTAAGGTAGGAGGTAACTAGATTAAGGCACTCTCTAAATCAGAAGCCAGCTGTGTCCCATTTACCAACTAACAAATAAATTGTGTACAAATCCAAGAGCAGTAAACTGAATCAAAGAGCATGGACTCTTATAGAGTCACGTGATTCACAGTGAAGACGGAAGAGGTGCTCATTTAAGACAAGTTCTTGCCTAATAGGATTGAGAGGATACCTCAGACACCATCTGGAGGTGAAGAAGCGATGGTACTGAAATGAGGGTCAAGTGGGTAGAGATGGAGACTCCCTTTTGGTTTGTCCTTGACCTGTCCACTCAAAGAATAACTGGGTCCTCTCTTTGGGTGATTTATTTTTTAAATTACAAAGAAAGACTTATTTGAAAGCCAAAGAAATGAACAATAGAGATATAAGGAAAAACCATAACTGTACTATCTTTGAAAGCAAGTATACTATTCTATCTTCATGATCTTGAACAAAATTTAAAAAAAAAATCTTGGCATTTCCTCCCTTCTTTATTCAAATTTGTGAAATCCCTTTCCACCACAGCAGTTATCAAAGGGGTACTAAACATAAAAGTTGGTTAAAAAAAAAAAGACAAGATGGTAGATTGCAAATTCCAACAGTTATAACTTTTGTTTCTCCTACTGAATACTTACCAATGGTTGAAGAAAATACCTGAGACAAATTAGGAGAAAGAGACTACTAGTGATTCAAGCATCTGTGGTCCAAATGTAAACTATAATTGAATGTAAAAATATTAGTGTAGATAAAGACAATAAAAATTGGCCTTGGAAGAAAATTTCAAGCATCTGGATAAAACTATAAAGGACTATAGTTCAAGGCAGTTAATCAAGTAGAAAAGCAAGAATGATTTAAAACAATGAACATTTTTAACGCCAACAAAGTTTTATTGTGCATCTACTATGGGCCTAAATAATCAAGGATGTCAATATACATATTACCACCCATGTCCTCAAGTAAACTTACCAACTCAGCCTCTATCAAACGTCAGACATTCGTAAATGACCTTAATGTTTTTCTCATATCTAAGTACCAATTTATTACAATAGTTAGTAAATAATTCTTAATTGACTCAAATTTTTTCTGAAACACATACGTTTTTATAATTCTAAGCAATAGTATACATGAAAGCTCATGTTTCTTTTTCCTCTATTATCTTTTTAAAAAATACTCTCACTCTGTCTACGTATTTTTCATCGCAGTTAATACTGAGGCAGACACTTCTGGTTCTCTTTTACCGCTAGGATTACCAAGACTCACGCTTCTCCACTTCCTTGAAAGCAGGCACAACCAGGTGACTTGCTATGGCCAATAAAATATGAAGCAGAAGTGACACATGTAAAAGCTTTAACTGCTACTGCCTGATTCTCCAGCCCACTCTTCTCTGATGGAAACATGTTCTGATAGGGAGGAGCCATAAGAAGGAAGTGTCTTGGAAAGCTGAGGACAGCTGCCTTGAAAGTCCCCTGGGCCAGCCATTGACTTGTCGTGATTGAGAAATAAGTCTTTCTTATATTATGCTGTTGAGATTTGGTGACGTACACAGCATCATTGACCCTACCCGGACTAATACAACATTGCTTGTAGCTGGGTTACATATTTGTTGGTTTTCTTATTTGAGATTCTCCCCCACTAAAATCTAAGCTCCACAAGGGCAGCGAATTTATCTATCATGTTCACTGTTGTGTCCCCAACACCTAGAACAGTCCTTGGGATTTAATACATACTTAATAAATGTTTGTTAAATAAATGAATGCATAAAATGTTCATCTAAAATCATCTCATTTGTCAATAAGTGGCTAATGTATGCTACTTTATGAAGTACTAGAAGGGGAAATGAGACATATGCTCAAAAAGTAAAAAACGTTAAGTTTTCTGAGAGAAGAACTGCTACAGCCCTGACTGTTCATAGGAGGGGAAGGCTTTTCCACACTGACTACTGGGAGTGGGCACTGGGGTGTGGGGTTGACTAATTAAGAAAGAAAGAAGGTGAAGGAGGACATGAACTAAAATATAGATGGCCAACTACATACTAGACACTGTACTAGAAGTTTATAAATGTTTCCTCAGTTAAGACTCACAAGGACCTGAAAAGTGGGTATGATTTTTTATACTTTACAGTGGAGAAAATTGGGAGGGAGGGAGAGAGTTTAACCACCCTATCCAAATTCAGCCAGTTATGACGTAGAGGAATATTCCTGACTCATGTTTGTATAAGGCCCAAACCCAGGCTTTTTCCTCAGCATCATTTGATGGAAATCTTAAAATGCTTCATTCCAAAATTAGATGAGACAATATTTGTATTTAAAACAGAAAATCCACTGTATATATAAAGTCCTAAATAGGTCAGTGTGTCTTCATAGAAACAGATGGTGTTGAACGGAGAGAAAACTGGAAAGAAAGAGCATGGCCTTCTGTCAAATACCATAAACTCTATTTGCACAACAGGTGTGATGGTTAATTGTATATGTCAACTTGGCTAGGCTATGGTGCCCAGTTGTTTGGTCAAACATCAGTCTAATGTTGCTGTGAGGTACTTTTTGATGTAATTAACATTTAAATCAGTAAACTTTGAGTAAAGCAGATTATTCTCCATAATGGCGGGGGGGGGGGGGGCCTCATCTAATCAGTTGAAGGCTTTAAGAATAAAGGCTGAGATCCTTCAAGAAGGAAGGATTTTTGTATCCAGACTGCCTTTGGACTGAAGACTCAACATCAACTCTTCCCTGGGTCCACAGCCTGCCAACTTGACCTGCATTTTTTGGATTCACTAGCCCCCACAATCACATGGACCAATTCTTTAAAATAAATCTCTCTCTGTATCTATATTATATACATATATAATATATACATACACATATATGTAAAAATATATATATCCATATATATAATTTATATAACATATATATTTGTTACTCATGTTTCTCTAGAGAATCTTAATACAAGTTAATAAAATACAAGGAGATGTGGCAGCATTGAAGGTCAGTGAAATGGGCACTCTTATAATTTCCTAATAAATGTCTATAATGCTTTTTAATACAGCTTAACAAAATGTATAGCCTTAAAAATCTTCATTCTTGTCACCCAGTAATTTCCGTTCTTGGAATCTAACAGAGATCATCATTAGAATTTTAAGAATAAGTAATTAGAGAAATTTGAATGTCCCACTCTAATTGGTTAAATAAATCACAGTATAGAATATGATTGAACCATTGAAATGATACTTAGAAAGCATTTTAACAATATGGGAAATGCTTAAGTTGAATAGCTAATACAAAAAACATCAGAATACAGCATTGTGTATGCAGGAGGTTTTCAACTATGAAATATAAACATAGAAAAAAGATAGAAGAACTGCATCAAAATAACAACAGTGAAGCTTTTCCTCTGCGTGGGATTATTGGTGATTTTACTTTTCTTTTGGATAACTTTTGGCATTTTCCAATTTGTCTTCGAATGAGGGTATATTTCGTTATTTAAAGTAAAAGTTATTTTAAGAGAAATTTTTAGATAAGCATATTCCTAAGTATGGTTTTTATTATCAGCTGACAGGAAATTTTTAAACACCCAGATGTGACAATATCAAAATAAATTACATGTGTATTTTAAGTAGCCATTTCCTTCTCACCTGAATCAGACATTAATTTAAGAAAAGTTTAAGTCTTTCTTTAAAGTCTAGGAGCATCAATTCTACATCAAGAAAATATCCAAACTCTCATTTAAGACCTAAAAACAAATATTTTCATTTAATGAAAGAATACCAACTACCAAGAGCAGAGGACATATCTTCAAAAGGATTAAAATAAGCCTGTGTAGGTATCTAAGACTTTCATTTGTTTTAACATCAACTAATTCTGCCTTTGGACTTCTAAGTTTCTCATAAATTTATTTGTAAAAAATATTGATGCATCTCTGTCAGCCTGTTTACAATATGTTGTAGGAATAGGGAATTTTGTTTTTGTTTGTTTGTTTGTTTGATTTTGCTGTCACTATGCCTCCCCCTATACTTCCACACAAAGAATTCTACTCTTTGCAATGCACGCAGCCAATTTTCTCCTGCTGTAGCTGGCAGATTCTAGTGGCCCTTCTTATAAGCCCACCTTCTGCCATGACTTGTGCCACCAGTGGAGCAGGGCTTCGGAAAACACCAAACTAAAAGCCTCAAAGTAGGGAAAGATGAGTAGCTGCCTTGTCCAACAGGAGTCACATTTTTCTAAATGGACGATCATGTCTTTATATTGATGGTCCAGCTTCCAGTTGCCAATAACTAAGCAAGTTGGGTCGATATGGTCAGATTTTATTGGCTAGGTTGATTCTTCTCCCTAGAAAAATCCAGAGTTGCAGAAGTCCAGGCCAAAAGGCTACTACTAGAGTTACCAGATAAAATACAAGACATCCAATTAAATTCGCACTGCAGACAAATGATGAATAAGTTTTTAATATAGGTATATCCCAAATATTACATATGGTATGTCCCATGACATATCTGGGCCATACTTATAAAAATTGTTCATCGCTTGCCTGAGTTTCAAACTTAACTGGGTATTCTGTATTTTTATTTCCTAAATCTAGCAAACGTACTCCTAACTGATGCCCTGAGACAGTTTACAGGCCTTTCAGAGGACACAAGAAGTGGCAGAGAGTTCAAATTTAATAATAACTGGCATTGATTAATATTTTTAATCTGCTTCCCACTCAAACTAAGTAAACCAAAAAGGTCCTCAAATTATGTCTACCTTTAAGGGACTTAAACCACAGTTGTGTGCCTGATATGAATCCATACAGTGTTCTAGGAGCTCTGTATTTGTTATAATTGTGAATTTGTTTCTTTATTTTTAGCATGACGGGAAATTCGAACATTTTTCTTAAATTGTTATTCAACACAATAAGGTGCCTGTCAAGAATGAGAGATGCCCAGATCCCCATCCCTGATATCAGAAAGGTCAAATTTAAAGAAGTAGAAAAAGGTACAAAACACAAGAGAAAAGGATATCATGGGCAGTGCTACCCAAAGTGTGGTCCACAGACAAGTGCCAATCGGCACACTCTCCTGTGTCCATGACCTGTGAGTACAGAGATCAAGAACAAATGTCTGGCAACTTCATAGGAATTTGTCAGAAGAATTTTATGTCTCTTGACTCTAAGTAATAAAAGTTTGGACTTGTATTTTGAAAGTCTGCTCTTTGCATTTCATTTTTCTAGTAAATTCTAGTCTATTTTACAAAAATATCAGCTAGGGTCAGTTAGAAAAGAACAAAAGCCAGTCTTTCATGACAGATAGTTTCAAAAGTGCTGATGTAGAAAATATACAATTGTCATATTTCCTTTCATTTCCATTTGCACGTCTAGTGGTGAAAAAGTTGCACTGATGTGTTTTCTGATTGTAATACAGAGAATAATGAAACCTGCAAGAACGACAAAGGAAAAGCTTAATTCCCTCAAATTTACTCTTCTTGTCTTTCTAACTCACTCTCTTCTACCTGTTCCTTACCCTCTAACCTATGCCACCTTCCTGACCCCAGCGAAGACATTTAAGAGTACCAAACCCGAAGCCAGGAGGTGCAGGGGTTCTTGGCTGTGAGTGACCCTGGAGAGACGGATTCCTCATCTGGAGCCTCAGTTATCTCATGTGTAAAATACAGGTTGTAATTAGGTCATGTAAGGTCCTTCCTGACTCCGATATTCCACAACACCAGGACACACTTGATGAGACTGCATCTTTTTGGCTACCTGGGCACATGGGCTGGCCCCAGAGGTAAATGGCAAGGCTCATACCAATAGCACAGGGTTGACACACTTGAGCCAGTGGTTTTGTGCGACTCTCAGCCATTCCCAGCAGCTGCGTGCTGGGAGGACCCAACTCCAAAAATAGCCCCACAAATTATGATTTGCCTTCTAGAGATGACATCTCCCGGAACAGCACTAAATCATGGCCATATGGTCCGCCCGACAATTTTGCCATTGCCTCGAAACAGTTCAATCCCTGGAAGTCCAGCTCCCCCATCATCCCACCCAGAGGCTTTCTGTATTCTGAATGTTCATGCTCATTATGCAGTCAGCAAACGTAATTATTCGTTTTTCTTTAAGGAAGTTTATGACCGAAGGTAATGGGGGGAACATAAATGTACTGACTGTTTACTGAGACTCGTAAATGCTAAGAACACAGACAAATAACTGTCACTTGGAGATTTGTTCTTGTAGTGTAGAATCTTCATTTTTAGCAATTTAACTACTAAAAGTTTACCCACCTTGAGGAGAATTATTTAGGAGGAAATAAAACTTAGCGCCTATTTCATTCCCTGCTCCAGGAACTTTCATCGTGTCAGAACACCAGCTTTCACATAAAACGTGCAGAGGGCGGTTTGTTATATGGGGCTAGTAAAACTAAGAAGTAATTAGTCCCAGGTAAACCTCTAAATAACAATGCCAAGTTTTTAACATTCACAGAGCTCTAGATCAACACGAGCTAGTAAGTTTTCTGTTTTCCTCTGTGAGAGAGAAACATTGTTATTCACAAATTATCAAGAAAGGAAAAAAACAACAGCAACAAAGAAGTTAAGAAATCTATTCTGGCCAATTAGTGAAAAAATGGCAAAGCTCAGGTCAGAATTTAGCAAGTATAATCAAAAGCTGACACCTCTTCAGAGTTAAGAACAGTGTTCATTTATGGTCAGCATGGGCCATTGGTCGGACTGAGCTCATCTTAGGAGACGTTCTGGGAAGGTGGGGCCCTGCGGGGTGGAGAAACCAGGGTGAAGGTGAAGCCCCTGAGACTCTGGGACTTCTGATTCCCTATCGTAACTGCCGCAGTGACAGGTAAATGGTGACATTACGTGTGTCTGTCGACAGCTGCATTGAATTTAACAGTTCACCTTGTCTCACCCCCTCCAGCCGCAGCCATTCTCTCAGGTTCCCCAGGATGCTACCTGTGCAAGCAAAGCGAGTTAAAAGTGCACCCCAACAAAGAAAAAAAAAGTTTTTAATGTTGAATAAGACCCCTTACTAGCTCCCCTCTTTTCCTTCCTCTCTACACCCAGTGGCAAAGAAAAGTGAGTGTTTTTCAGGGTTAGCAGCGTGGCATCGAACAGCCCCTTGCAGGGAGGGTCCAGAGAAGATTCCCTGATACCTTGCTTTGGGGAGTGGCACATAGGAACCCAGGGACAGCACCTCTCCAAAAAATAGCCTTTGGAAAAGGAGACATCTGGTCCAGAGATGCCTCTCCATTATTCCTCCCTTAGGCTGGAAATGCTGAGTTCTTAGGCCATAAAAGACCGCAAATTATTGAGAGGAACATAGGGAACACTGAGTCTAGATCTCAGTATGATGGACTCCCGTCAAACCATGATCTGCTGTGAGATGCCTATTCTTTATCTTTCTCTGACTAGCTGTGTGCGGGGCTTCTGCCAATGTTTGGGTTCATACTGGCACGGAGACTAAGACAAATTCTTCTGTTCCCTCCCAGGAGAAAGGTACACATGTTACCAGGGACGGGGGAAACAGGCAGGGGAATCACTGTGCTAAAATGGATGGTTCTGATGTGCCATCGTCACATAGCATCTGGTAAAGACCACTGTCCAACGCCAGCTTATTTATTTTTGCAGCAAACCCTAAAAATTAGTTTAGTTTCTGTAAAGAAGCAATGCTTGTGTCAAGGCCCCTAGAAAAACTGCACAGCATTGTTCCATAAATTCATAATGGAAGGATCTATCCATTATGACCAGGGATAAATGTATTGGATTCAATATGTTTGGTTTGGGAAATCTCTTTTTGTCAGTTCCAGGATAACCAATTGTCCATTATACCACGTCCTTGCTCAGAGGAGTTGATGTAGAAATATTTAACCTCCCCATCCATAAACATTTCTTTCTTCCCAGAGCAGGAAAGGGCTGATCTTCTCAAGGCCTTAATTCTATTTATTTCCCAGGGAAGGGATATGAGTTTTATACCAAGTGCGGTTTTCCTTTAGTATTTTTTTAAGTGTCTGCCTTTTAAATGACTCTTAGAACTAAGATCCTGACCACTTGCCCTTGTTGAATATCTGGTGATCCTTTTCCCCAACAGATGGGAAGGGCCTCCTGATATGCCCCTGGCCTAATTTCAATTTGGGTAATTGCATTCTGTCGACTTGAAATTTCCCCACCAGTTTTATCTGCCCGGGATATGATGCCTCGTTCTCAGCCCTGAACTGCCTGGCGTGCCGTTGGAGGCTGGGGAACAGCTGGCACATTCCACCCCAGAAGTGGATGTGTTTTAGTGGCAGGTGCAAAGGTTTTCTTCGGTCGAATACAAATTCTAACCTAGGAATAAGCTTCACGGATGCTTTTTATTTTTTCAGTGAACATAAGTAACTACCAGGAAAGCAAAAATATGAAAGTATCCAAAGCATAAATATGAATTGAGAGGAAAATATATTTTCACTAAAACCAGTCTGTTGTGTGATCATTTTGCACTCCATGAATCTTACAATGCTTCTCGATTTGAATTTTGACAATAGGATAAATAATTCACATAAAGCAGAGAACCATTCCCCTTCCGAAAAAAAGAATTTTATATATACATACATATACGTATATACACACATATACTTACAAGTGTGTGTATGTGTGTGTGTGTGTGTGTCCCAACTCTTAGCTCCCTCTGGAGAGTCTTCCTCAGTTTAAAATAAAAGCAACTTTCCCTATGAAACCATGTTAGGCATCCTATGCGTACCTCATTTGAGTAGGCACACATTTAATTGTAATGAGCTTATCTTCTGTACCAAACTATAGTCTTAAAAGGTATCCTATCCATTTCTGTTTCCATCACCCAGAACATAATAGGTACTTTATTAATGAATTAAAATAGAGCCTACATAGGCCAAGCCTGATTAGTCTTAAGCTCTGAGCCAAAGATGCTATGTCTAAGAGCTGTTAGTGCGTATTTTTTTTTAGGTACACACATCTGGACAAAACCCTAGGAACTTTGATGGCCCATGTCACATCCTGTTGGTCATCTCAGCTCCAGGAACAGTTCCACGGAAGCACAGGCTCACCTTGCATACAGCACCCCTCCTCAAGCAAATGCCCCAGAACCATGCACCAGAGGTGGCTTCCAGAGGTGCTGGACTGCTGTGCAAGGGCAGCCTGGAGGTGCAGGGTGATTGCATCAAAGCAACACTAAGCCAGTAGAGGACAGGAGCTGGCAGATAAATGCTCCTGCCTCCCAGCCTTCAGGCAGACAATTCCGGAAGTCCTTCTATACCTTCTCAGGATGTCTCAGTAAAACTGAATCCCACTGACCAACCTCAGCTTTTGTTTTCCTGCAAACTTTTTAGCAGTGACTTTGATAATACATCATTACATTGGACTTTCCTCCTTCCACTCTCCCCACTGCCTCACTCCTGCTTCAGGAAATCACATCCCAAGCAAATTGTCTGCACCCAAGCCCTTACCTCAGGCTCTGAATTTGAGGGAGCCCAAATTCTGACAACTTGGGATATCGCTACACTGATAGTCACACCAGGAGAGTATCCACACAAAACATCTAATATACCTATTACTCCACCATTCATTTCCTCTTCCTTCCATAGGACAGATAAACAATGCACCAACAGTGCCCCAATATATCTAGGTTGACAGATGATATGCTCCACTTATGCCAGGAAATAGGAAGGAAGACTAAGGCTACGCCTTGATGTGTATTTTGATATATTAAATATTTTAGCCCTAAATAGCCTATCTTACCAATGACTCAGGAGTCATTCCCAGAGTCTCAGAATTATTGGAACTGTCCAGATTCTGCCTCATTTTAGCCTCTGTAGGTCACCATAAATTAGCCTAGAGTCCCCAAGCCTCTGTACGACTCAAGCTGACTTGAATCCTAATTTGTACCATGCAGCAATCGTGATGCCATCCGCATGCTTAAGTCTCATGCTGCCTTAGCCCTTGGGGTGGAAAATAACATTTATGCAGTAGTACCCATCTCTGTCATCCTTGCTTAATGAAGATCGTTAATGGGTAGAGCCCTAACCTCAGAAGAGGGCTTGATGAAGACCAGAGTCCACCATTTTATGCCTACGCTGTTCGTGAAATCAAGGGCAGGATGCTGCAGAAGAGGGCCAGGCCACTCTTCAGCTGACAGTCTCATACTCCCTGCGAGACTACCTCACTGGCCACATGAGATAGAGAAATGCAGTGGATAAACGGACTGCAAGGAAATTCTCACCAGGTTTTAAGGCACTAGTGTTTAGATCTCTCACTTCCGTAAGGTATTCAAATTGAGGCCAGAGCCTGACACAGTGGTCGGATTGAGGTAAAAGTGGACCGAGGGGCCCAGAGTCTCTCAGTTCATGGAAAGGACTCCAACACTTTAAAAGTTACATTAGAGAAGGCCCATGAGGCGCCTGGATCATCCTTGTTTGATCTTTGTGAAATTAATTTTCTATCGGATGATAAAAGCTCTACTTTTTCACAGTACAGTATTTAAATGCAAAATTATATAAAAATAAACAATAATTCACACATCTGATCCCATCACCCAGAGGTAATTGGTATTAATATTTGGTCTTTGCTTCTGGACTTTTTCTCTATGAGTAGAATATACATTTCTCTCTGTCTCTGTTCTATCTCTTGTTTCTTTGTCTCTCTGTCCATGTATGTGAGATCTGGATAAAATATTTTATATTTTTGTGTCCTTCTTTCTTCTGACAACATATTGTGAGCATCTTCTTTGAAAACGCCACTCTATGGGAACATAATGTTTTATGATTCTCTGTTGATAGATGTATAGGTTGCTTCTACGTTTATTATCACAAATGAGACTACAACATACATATATCTTTGTATGAGTCTTGGGGTGTCTCCCCTTTTGGTGTGGATTCTGGAACTCCTTTCTGCAAAGGAGGAGGCAAATACCCATCAGTAGATGGTGCCAGGATCAATCACTTAATCATGGCAAACCATCCTCTATATCCTAATATCTGCCCTCATGGTGGCAAGATGGCTGCAGCAGTTTCATCCATCTTATCTTAACCCATCAATATCTGGAGATAGCTACCTTTTCTCCTGCATCTTTTAAACATGCAAGAAACCTTTACAGGAAGCTCCTGCCCCCAGCAGTCTTCTCCTCATGTTTCATTGGCCAGAATTGATCATATGCAATTTTCTAAATCATTCTCTGATGAGGAAATGGAATTCCATGATTGGCTTAGACTACACAATACCACCCTTCTGAGCCGGGGGCTGGGGGTGGGGTGGGCAGATCATTTTCTCAGAATAAATAGCTACATATGGCTGAAGAATGGAGCATGTATTATGGACCAAAATTGGAGCCCTCCAGAAAACAAAGGAGAATTAAAGGGGAATTAATTTGGGTAGGCAAAATACAATTGTCTCCAATATAAGATAAACTTGCTTTGTTACCTTCTCACCTACATTATCACTCTCTTTTCCCTGATAACATGATCCCTCCCTCCTTAATTTACCATCTAGACACTTTTTATTTAATCTAATATTTGCTGGTTATCCATGAATCTCCCGAAGTTAACTGAAAATTAACATTACAATGATAATGAGCTGAAGTCTTGCCCCTCCTTGGGGGCATTTCTGTCGTTGGAGGGAGTTCTAGAAGAGAGAAACATCTCCAAGATCTACAAGAATAAATCAATGATCCATGATAGGGCAGGCAAAAAAGGATGCTACGTCCCATGTGACCCTAACACCTCCTCCCTTCATTTCCTACAATGCTCCTAGGTTCACTCTGTTACAGCCACACTGGCCTCCTTGCCGTTCTCCCAAGAGGCCAGCACACTCTCACCTTGCAGCCTTTATGTTTCACTTCCCTCTGCCTGAAACAAGCTTTCTTCAGATAACCACAAAACTTAATTCCTACTTCCAACAGATCTCTGCACATACACCACCTTAATAAGGAGGTTTTTCCTGATAATCTTACATAACATAGCACCTTCACTTCATTCTTTATCCTATTACCCCACTTTATGCATGTTTATGACACTTATCACCACCTGACATGGTATATGTGTGTTTATTGTTTTTCTCCTAAGCAGATAGTTAATTCCATGAGAGTAGTATTTATGTTTTGTTTACTGTTGGCTCCTCTGAGCCTATAACAGTGCCTAATACATCATAGGCATTCCATAAATACAGGTAGAATGGATTGATGGTTGGATGGATATTTTGGCAATAGGAAACTTACATGGTCATATTCCTCTAGCTTAACCTGCAGAAGCAAGTTAAGCTTAACTTGCTTAAGTTAAGTTCTCACAGCAGAAGTCAAGTAGAATCACAGGGTAGTAGAAATAAAAGCAATTTTTTTCTTCTATAATTGATCTCTATTTTTCCTATTATTTTTAAAACCAGAAAAATGTATTAAAAGAAAAAAATGTATAATACTGCTTATTTCATTGCTCTTATTCTTAGCCTGGAAAATAAATTTCTTCTGAACCCAAACTAAGGAACAACTAAAGAAGAAGATCTGTTTAAACTATTGTTGAATCTAACTTCCAATAAAACATACCTCAGCTCTGCTGTTATTTCTGTGGGTTCTCCCCACTCCCACTGATTTTGGTGGAGTTTCTGATTAATCATGATGGTGGGAGATGACCCAATTTCATAACATCTGAAGCTATTCAATTTTTCTATGATACAATTCCATCATGAGCCAAGTCGAATGGCCCAGCAGAGAGATGCTCTTGCATTCTCTGAAAAAGTTATCCTTTGGCTTTCTTTTGAGATATTGTTTCTTAGACAGGAGAAAAATTGAAGCTTACATCTAAGGACCAAACTATGTGATGAAAACTTTTTCTCTGTTACCAATCCTCCACCTTCACACGGGAAGAAACAATTCCGAAGACTGAGACTTTCAGTTCTAAAACCATGAATGAGTACAAGTGAATTTGAACCTATCTTTAAATCTGCATTTAAGTATTTTTTAAATCAGTTCAGGCATTAGCCAACTGAAAATTTTGATAATTTGTAAAATGTCTCAAAGCTGACTCTCTGACAATGGTAGATAAAATGAAACCAATAAACAAAAACAATAAATAAGATTTTTTCTTTGTTACTCTTAGCTTTAGTTAATATTGCAGCAATTTCCTCTGTAATAAACAACTCAAACCAAGCAAAGACATACCAACCATAGAGGAGAAAATGAGTCTGGTCAACAGAGATTTGGGACCTACCTTTAATCCTTTAATAATGGTCCAGAAAATAATTTATCTCTTGCTGTTATTTTGTATCTGGCAATTCAACCAAAGACATCATTTTGTCCTCAGCAGGGGCAGTAATTTTTATGCTAGCCTCTGAGGATAGCTTTGTATAATTCATATAGTTTTTAATTTTGGTAATAGCAACTAGCTGGCTAAGGCAATAAGCCCTTTTTAACACAGACTAAATAAAGAAATCTCTCATATTTCAATTAACTAACTGAACCAAATCATAACGAGTATGACTGTTTCATTTCATTTAGCTGTTGCTCACAGAATGTTCATTTAAAAAAATGTTCCATTGTTAATATTTATAATGTTCACACTAATATTATAATTAATATCATAATGTTCACATTAATGTTGGAGAATTAGAAAAACATCAGTCTGTAATAGAATGGCCCATTACACCAACCAAAAATCTTGTTTTTATCAAACTAATCATGTTGTCCTTGGCTTTTTACCTCTTGAAATGTGCCTAGTGCCAGGGAAGCAATGGGTAGGGATTGAAGATGGTGTGGCATACAAAATTATGCATGAGTGGCCACATTTATTGAAAAATCTTTTGCAATTAGCAATAGCCTCACTGGTTTTATGCTGCATGCTGAAAATTAAAAAATGTATGCACAAGAAAACACTATTTCCAATACTGTATATACCATTATAGCAAATCATAGTAATTATTGAGTAACTATTGATAAATGCAATTAATCTCTTTCAGATATGACACATAATGATCATGCATGAGAACATCATATAATTGTCCTCCACCAAATACAAGTTTCAAAACGTATATGCAGATTCTATCCAAAGTCCATCCTTTTGATCGACTTAGAAGTACCTATAATTCTTACAAACACTTGTATGTACTATATTATTTTTAAAAGTAATAATTATTTTAAATAACCCAACATAGAGTTAATTTCAAAGAGATTAAATTAATTAATAATCTAATATTGTAAAGTTCTAAATATAAACTTCTTCCTGCTTGTCATTTGGCCATCAATATTTATAAATTTCCAAATTGCACGTACTCTTTTTTTGAGTACTTTTCGACATCTCTGAAAGCAGGTTGTGTCACGTAATGGACAATATGAAATATGAATTCTAGTTTAATAGGAAGCATTTTGTTTTCCTTCCTAGCAGAGCAGAACATAAAATAATGATGTGTCTTGCAATCAGCACTTCTTGGATTAGATGAAATACAGGAATAGACATTGTTTCCCTGGTTCACTAATTAAGTTTGTTGTATGATATTACACCTGGCTGAAAGTTGGTAAAATATTCTCCAGGATAGGCCACTGCAGAGCCCCAACTCACGCACGTAAGGCACTTAGCACGGCACTTGGCGAAAAGTAAGCTCTCAACAAATAAGAATGATTGCCTTCTTTGATATCTATCAAATATTTGAGTATGTATAGTAGATGCTGTTTCTGCCTCTACCAGATCTCCTTTACCAAGCTTGTGTTCCCATGTCCCCATCTTCTCTGGAGACATGCCTTTCACCTACAGGAGCCACCACTCAGAGTTGCCTAGGAGGTTACAACTACTGCCCTTTCTAAGGGTTAGCTCATGACCAAAGGTTTAAAGTCTAGCTCTTGGGGCCGGCACAGTAGCATAATGGTTAAGTTTGCATGCTCCACTTGAGAGGCCAGGGATTTGCAGGTTCAGATCCTGGGTGTAGACCTACACACTGCTCGTCAAGCCAAACTGTAGCGGAGTCCCACATACCAAATAGAGGAAGATTGGCACAGCTGGTAGCTCAGTGACAATATTCCTCAAGCAAAAAGAGGAAAATTGGCAACAGCTGTTAGCTCAGGGCAAATCTTCCTCACACACACACACATACAAAAGTATAGCTCCTTTGCCTAAAGCCAGGCACGCTGCAGAGAGCTTCCCCTTGGACCAGGTTGAAGCTAGACTTCGGAGAGCATGCCTTTGCGTAACTCCTTCCCCTGTCCTACTGAACTTCCCTCACTCCCTCAAGGTTTCTCCTGAGAGCGATCCTTCAACAAATCACTTACACAAGAATTGCTGACTGTGCTTGTAGGCAATCCTACCTAAGAGTATGTTTCCTCAGGTTTCAACTGGGCGTGGTATTTCTACTGGTTTCTACAAAGTGTTTGACCAGCATAATCATATGAAGACAACCAGTTGAATACTCGGGAACCATACCTATGTATTTAAATGTCTGCCCTCAGGTTCTCAGAAGAGAAAGAGATATGTAAATAAATAATCACAAATTAGTAAAATGCACATATACAAAAGGTGCTATAGAAATACAGAAGAGAGAGTGAATGACACTGCCTGAGAAGTCACTGAAAGCTACATTGAGAAGGTGAGATTTGAGTTCAATCGCGAAGACATGAAGATGGCTGACATTTGGTTAGTTTGACAAGGGGGATAAGGCTAAACCAAAGAAAATGCCACGTGTTAACACTCTGAGGTTTGAAAAAGCAGGTTGTTTTCATAAATCTGTAAGTAGTTTGGCATGGAGGGTATAAGATGCAAACTGGCACAAGATGAGTGTGTATGAAATTACATACAACTCATGGTCAATTACATGATGAAGAATCAGTGAAACAGAAGTAGGAAAATGACATCATTCGACTTTTTAAAAAAATTTAATTGTTTTATTTTATGTAAAGTATGCATAAGAAAAAACTCATAAGGTACAAAAAGATATAAAACTTGGGTTCAATAAAGAGGACTCTAGTGGCAGTGTAGAGAATGCATGGGAATGGAGTAGATCCTGCAGGGAGGGGGACCAGTTGAGAGATGCGAGAGTAGAAGTGCCTAAAACTCAGGAAGCTGGGGATGCAGGGTCCTGAGGAATTGATCTGCAAGGAATTCTCATCATAAGCACTCAGGAGTGTGTTGAGGTTGTTCTATCTCTTGCACTCAGGAGGTAGGCAGGCATATAGCCAGACCCTCTAAGACATTCAGGAGAGGTCAGAGGGTATAAAACTCAGTGTGAGAAAGGCAAGGATAAATTCTCAAGGAAGTAATGAGTTCATTCATCTGTCAGGCCCTATGATCAGCTACAGGGTCCCTCCGTGAAGACAAGGGACATTTGTCTCTCCACTGGGGTGAATGTTTCTGAATCTCCAGCTCTATAAAGTCATTTCCGTGCACTGATATTGCATCTTTTCCTTATATTAAAGAGGCTTGTATTCTTTGTACAATCACCATTATTTGTACATTCTTTGTACAATTCTCTGTAAATCACCATTATGTTTTTGACAAGCACATAGCAATCTATTACAATACCCCAGGGAAGAAGTGATAAGGGTCTAAACTAAGGCAATGATCTAGGGAAGGAGAAAGGGGTGAGAGGATGGGGAGGTGGGGCACTGAAAGATTAATTTGTTAAAAGTATAAGAAAAGCAAATTGGCTATCCTTTGCAAGTAAGACAGAAGGAAGGAGAAAATACCTACTTAGGCCACTTTAAAAATCCTCTTGCTAGAAATGCCTCAGTGTTAGCACACTAAAATAATATTAAATAGCCTGACGTTTGTTAAACCACAAAAGTGTATCAGTTCACAAAACTCAATTCAAGAGGGGCAGATAAGGAAAAGGAAAATAGGGACATAAACAAAAGCTATCTACCTGAACCGTAAAAGTAAGATATGAACGTTTAGGTTAGATATGCAGACGAAGAAAACAAACAAAAATGGTACTATTTTTCCCTTACATGATTTCATCGTTAAACTACCTGCACACTAACTATAGCCATGAATCATAGCTCTGTGGCATTGATGCTACTCTCTTCTCCTCCAAGCAAGGCCACCATACCATTGCAGTTATGAAAGCAGATCCAAACTCAGCCAATGGCTGAGCATTGGGCATCCAACAACTTATGAATCTCCTGCCAAAAATTAGCAGGCTCTGCTCTGAGTTGTAGCTTGCTGTCAGAAAGGAGGTTTGCTAAGGAGTGAAAACTTTTCTTGCAAGAAGAGAGAATAAGGAAACAAATACCTGCTCTTCCTTTGACTACAGGGATGTGCTTGGCAATGACTCAACTCCTGAATGTCAAGTGAGAGTAGACTGTTCATGACTGGCCCAGATCCCCTTCATGGAGCTGGTTATCATCCCCAACTCTTGTGCAAATCATCTGCTAAAGGCTCACAGTTGCCCGCCTCTTGATAACTACCCACAGCAATACCTCGCCCAGTCCCCACTTTCCAGGGAGAAATATTTTATAGTATGACTTAGGCTCCAGCGTCCCCTGAGGATCAGGACAAGGATCACTGTCTTCACCTGAGCACATCCTTGTTTGACTCTTTCCCCTTCCCTATTCTGTTTCCTCACTTCCTTTAAAGAATTTTGGTTTGTTTGTTTCCTGAAAAGCACGCCTGTGATAAATCACTTAAACTCAAATCACTGCCTCAAGATCTGCTTCTAGGAAACCTGACCTAAGACAAATGGGTTAAAAACAATATGGTTGTTTTCAAACAAAAACTGACAACTGAGATTTTTAGCAAGAAAAGAGAACACTATTCAGTGATAATATTCATAACCCTGACAATACTGGCAGAAAAAGAGATGCTTATATTTTATTAGATCTCAAGATAACATGATGGTCCAATAGAGAGGAGTTATGTAGTAATTATCTGTGACAACGGCAACATCACTTCAGCAAGGCAGACTAACAATTACATGTTGTATTCCTTTGCAATTGTATTGACAGGAATACAACTCTTACACCACATCCTCATATTTGTATATCATTATGTATGTGACTTTGAAAACAGTTTCTTAACCTTTCTGGTCCTCAGTTTCCCTAGTAGTGAGATAAGTTTAAGAATGCCTTCCTCCTATAACCACCATGAATATTAAACAAGAGGCTGCTGCAAAGCTAGTTAGCATAGTGCTTGGCTCTTTCCAAATATTAATTTCTTTCCACTTTCCTACCTTGTCACTGTCAATGAATATTTCTTTTTAACATACTGGCTGTATTGTACCTTAATCAACACCAAGATTTCATTGAAATTTCTTTTATCATTTCTCCATGTGAGATGATTAGTATGAGTGACTATTTCCCATGCTTCTGAAAACAAAATACAAAAAACTGATGGGATTAGCTCAGTTACTGCAGTGGATATTTGTGGTTTTGCCTGACCCACATTCCTTTTACTTTTTTATTTGGTAATAGCATGCTAGTTTTTCTATGGGGAACTGTTCCCCAGTTCCTCTGTATTTCTGAATTTTTGTTAAAGATGGTCTTCTATCCATACAAAGCTAGAGCACCTGGCTCAATTGAACCAATCAGATTCATTTCCTAAAAATGTTGGTCTTGAGTGACCTAAGGAAAGAAATGTTTGGCATTTCTTCCTTGTCACAGTGATGCCCTGAAGACAGTCCTCCTTAGTTCCTGTTCCTTGATCTCTCAAATTCAGCTCTTCATTGAGAGGGCTTTGATTTCCCAATCTACATATCATTTCAATAAATTGCTTTTATTGCTGTTAGCCAGACATAGTCTCTGTTGCCTGACACCAAAGGACCCTATATACAGTGACTCAAATAAAAAATGCAATAATTTCAAAGAATCTTGAAAGATGGACTTTTGACTTCACATTCTACAGTGGAATGGTCTAAAGAAAAGGCAAATGAAGAGAGCATTCTCAATTTTATTTGAAGGGATCAGTATCATGAGTATTCATACATATGTATGTTTGATGTATAGGATCACTTGCCAGTTCTGAAACCAATAGATTACGTATCTTAATTAAATATTTTTATACAAGAAATATAAGACACATGTCAAAAAATTTCAGATATCCCTTAATGCCACTTTCATATCGATTCATGTGTTTTAAAAAATAAGCCTCTGCTCAAACTACAAATTAATACATTAGCAGACTTTAGCATCCCTACCTTTCAGGTTGGAAATATAAATATTAATGAGATTGTGAAATTATAACTAAGTTATGGTAAAAGAGAACAATATCCCAGAGTTTCTGATTACAGATGAATTCCTACACAATTAACAATGCACTATTCCACAGAGAATGTCCTGGTATCTATCATTAATCTGCCAAATGGGAGTTAATATGGTGGCAACAGACCCTGAGTAGTACCGGGATGATTCTCACAGTTAAGAGGAGCATCCCTTCCGGAAATGCCCTCCATCCATCCCATCCATATCACCAATATGCTATCCCACCCCTGGACTACATGCAAGGATTCTTAGACTAGACAGGCAAAGAAGAAACCAGGGCCTCCATGGAGGACAGCTCTTGATCCATGGAAATGTAAAAGGTCCATGGCATTCTGCAGACCAAGTACAGGTTCCTAAGGTGCTGTGACATTCTCAGTATATCTCACTTTGGTTTTAAGCCACTAAGAGCTCCAACTTGTCCTACTCAATCTCTTACATTGCTCTGTCTCTCTCAGAGAATTTGCTTCAGGTCAAGCCCATTTCACTGTAAACTCATTCACTCACCGAAGAGTTGCATTCAATATGTGGAAGGCTCCCAGCTAGACTCAATGAATACAGTGGTAAAGAAAACTGACAAAGTCTCTACCACTATATTTGGGGTGGATGAATGGGATGTACAAGAAGCAGGCAAGTAAATAGACTAATGATAATTTCAGATAGTCATAAGCACTGTGAAGAAGATAAGTAAGATGAGTTGGTTGTGAGGGACGTGTTTGTGGCAAAAGAGGATGGTCAAGTTTAGTTTTGGTAGTTAGGGAGGGCCTCTCAGGAGAGGAGACCTTCTTATCCTATAAGGATGTCAAAGAACTGTAGAAACTGACAAATTTTGTGGGAAGACCAGAGGCCACAAAATATACCCACATTGCATTATTTTACTGCATGTGTCCCACTGGCCTATATTCATCTGAAACACACAAACCCAGGATATCTTTGTTTAAAAAAAGAACTTAAATCTTGAACGTCACACATTTTATCTCAGTTCTGGTGTGTTTTGCAAACATAAAAGATAAAATGACTTAGCGACCTAAGTGCTTTCTTCCTTGAGAAGAAATCATTCTCTTTTTTTCCCCTTTTGGCATATTGATTACTCATTAATCCAGCAAAACAAAGGATTAATTAATCTCCATGGTTCAATGAAGAATAAATTAGCACAGTTTAAAATGGGCTTGATCCAATATTACAAATTGGAGGAAATGTTCCACACACTCTCTCTCCATTCACTTCTCCAAACCTAATTTCCAGAGGGTGGTATTGGAAGACTGAATTTGGTTTGTATAATATTCTGTATTCTGGCTCACTCTTTAGAATTCACTCTCTTGAAATAACTCATTGCTTTTCCCAAACCCCACTCTAACGATTTCCAAACACAAAAATAGCCCCACGTTTTAAAAGTACTTTAGACATATCACTTATCTGAAACAACCTCTTCCTATGTAGAAAACAATTTGAATAGCCAGTTTTTCAAAACTGAAAATAATACAACAGCCACGTATTTCCAGGTATTTACATAATTGTCTGATTATTTCCCCTGGCACATGAAAAGGACTCATACATATCATCATATTCAGTCAGGATGCCTCAGTAAACTACAAAACATGTGTAAGGTGCAGTCTCGCTGAGCATCCTCAGGAAAAAAAAAAATGATGTGTTTTCTAAAGTCATTTTTTGGGGTTGTAAATTGAGTTTTTTCAGAGCTATAAAAGAAATGCAATGTCAGATTCTCAGAATGCATTAAGGGGTAGAATCCACACTTGTAAAGAAAATACTGCTATTTGAAATGTCAATATCTAGGATATGATATCCCCCTCAATGTCCCCCCCCTCATGTGTTGTTGCAATTAGATTAGTTTAAAAGAATTATACATCTAGATTTGGCCTGTGGATTCTTAACCAAAACTCCTAAAAAAGAGGTAGCATTTGAAAGAGTAGAGAAAGAAAAACTTACAACTAGTCCTGGTTTCTTATAAGCTTATCTTTGTTGTAAGTATTTTAAGACAATAACTTCATTTTCTGTTTCTCTCCTTGATGAGAGATGATAAACAATTTTCAAGTATGAATTTTAAAACAATAAATGAAAAACCAGCTCTTTTCTATAAAGATTAAAAAACAAAATCTTATCGTATACTATATCCCAGCTATTCGATATTTATTTCTATAATATAGTATAAACACAGTATAATATAGTGCCAAGAGGAAATTCTATCTGTTGCTAAGGGAAATTATATGGTGTGTCCTGACAATATGGTATGGTTGAAAAAGTTCAGGAGTGGGAATGAATATATGTGGTTCCTCTTTCAGGCTGCCCCTCCCTGCTTGTTTGGTTTATGCAAATTCCTCCAATTCCCTGGAAGCCAGCCTCCTCACCTGGAGAATGAGAGGTTCTAATCAGATAAATTTTAAGGTCATTTCCAACTCTCAAATTGTATGACTCAGTAATTCAGCTGCCTACTCCTGATGACACAGTTAAAATGACGTTGGCTTTGGATCCTATATTTAGAGACCAGTCACCTTTGAGAAGATAAAGCTTTCAAGAAGCCAAGCTGACAGTGAGACTTGAGGAAGGCAAGTGGAAGCACTGCTATTGCTGGCAAAGAGCCACTTATGGTTCTCCATCAAAGAGGCCCCAAATCATCTTGGGCTGTGCCCATAGTCACAGTTACCCAGAGACCAATAGTCACTGAGGAAAATTCCTTTTAAAGGAAGATAATGCTCACTAAAATGCTACCCTATCTAGGGCTTCATGCTCAGCTGGACCTGGGATCGGAACATGTGCTAAGGGCTGACCTAAGTTGGGGAAAGACTTCTGTAAGCCTCAATCTCCACATCTGTAAAATGGACACTGATAACCATACTTCCCTCTTTGGGTTTTTGTGAAGATTAAATGAAATCGTGATTGAAAAGCACTTAGCATAATATCTCTTACTATTTTCAGCAGTTTTTGTAAACCTCTCTGACCTTCAGACAGAAAACAATGTGCCTTGAGGCTCACTTACACCATATGTTTTAGAAACACTAAATCATTCCAACAGCAAGTGGAAAGAGTTTCTCAATAGGTAACAATTTACTTCCTTAAAGTCAAGTGTTTTGTTTTATTAAAACAAGCAAAACAAAGGTAATAAGGTTCAGTTTCTACTTTTAGCTGAGCATTCGCATGAAGGTAATTATAGCCATGCTCCATAAATCTGACAGCCATTTTCAAACTCGATTGGTAGATTTTCTGCAAGTGTATGTACTGCACATTATGTTGCACTGTTTGGGACACAGATGACATACAAATACAGCAGCAATAAAATTTAGAGAACCATTTGGAGGCCCTCAGAACACCAGAAACAACTTCAATATACAGACTACAAGCCCGGAATACCCACAACCTTGATGTTTGTCATTGGTCATGCTGGGCAGGCAAGCCTCTGCTTTCTGATCTAATCAACTTCGGAATGATTGTGAAGCCAACAGCTGTGTCAGAGCAATTGGAAAAATAGATTCAGAACAAAGGGGAAGACCCGTCTCTCCAGGACATCTCCCTCTGGAACGTACACTAAGCTTCAATGGAATGTATAAATATTTCATTCACTATTTTGTACTACATTCCTCCCATGATTTATATGTCCAGCCCATTACTTTAAAAAGCACATTAATGCCCCCTTTTAATGGCATCTCTCCTAAATGCTTGCCTCCCTTATTTAATGAGCCTACTGGGATTGGAGCCCTAAGCAGATTCTATATCTATTCTGTATATCATCACAAGATAACAAAATATAAATTCATTTATTTTCATTTTGTGGAAGTGTACCTTCCCTCCGGACAGCTGCTATCCAGGATGTTTTCTGTTTTGTGTTTTCTTTTATGTATGATATTTGAGAGGGATGAGGGTGGCTTCTGAAAAAATGGCATGAGAGGGTAATGAGACTCTGCACTTTCTATTTCTTTTGGCATCAAAGGGAGCAGTGACAGAAATGGAAGAATAAGCAAGCAGAGGAAGGGCAGGAAGAGGAGAGCAGGTGTGAAACTACCAGGAGGAGCTGGGGGTCCAAACTCTGGTTCACTAATCTGTTCACAATCTCACAGTTGGGCCAGTGGCTTCAAGGACATGGAGTGGACAGGATCAACATGATCTCCTTCAATTGCTGGCTTTCGTCTTTGCAAATTACAGGAAAAGAAAACAAATTCTAGAGTTCAAGTGGATTGAAATAAATGCAACATATGATTAAGCACAGTTGTCACTTGGAGATTTTCACTTTCTGATGGTGGACCATAATTAAAATTCAGAAAGATGTGGCCTAGAACACTATAGGGTATCCTCCAAGTCAGGAAATACAAGATTTAAAATATTTTAGTTACATTTTTTAATATTATGATTATTATGATTTTCGTTAACCTCCAGGCACATTTTCAGGTGAAGTAGCTCAAATTTAAAACAATGGGTTCAATTGTGCTTCTGGAAAACAGCACAGTAAATATACTATTTTTCCTCTGTTGCCAGATATTTTGGGTACTCTCAAGTGTTCCTGATCTCCTGAATATAAACAGAGATGCAGTGATAGAGAACAAATGCTTCAGGATGGATTTATGTTTTTTTTGTTCAGTGAAAGGTTCCTGTGCAGGTAGGTCCCTTGTCAGTTTGCTTTCATGTCCGTTCCTTGCCATCCTCCCTCCCCCATTAGAGAGGTGATTTGGTGCACAGACTGTTTCCTAGGCTCCTGTGTCTGCTGGAATCTGCCTGGGTTCCGTCTGGCCAGAGGCTGGATAGCAAGGAGAAGGAAAAAGTAGGGTATCCCCTCCTTCTTCTCTGCTTTTGGAGATTTCTCCATCAGCAAGCAGCTTCTCTGTAGTTTCAGCTGCCAGTTGACACTAGTCTGGAGCTCCAACAGCAAAACTTCCTCCATTCCCCTTCAGCCTAGGGGTGATGGCGGCTTCCTGCCCTTTGATGATCCCTCGGTTTCCTCACCATGTCCTGTTTGGCTTCTCAGCTCTTTCATCACCCGTGTAGACAACTCCCTGCATCAAGTTCATTTTTTCAAAAATGTAATTAGCATAAATTCTGTATTCCTGGCTGGCCCACAGTAATCTATAGACTACTAATTTTTCTTCAATTCATCCAACATTTATTGAATACCTAAATGTGGCAGATACCATTTTACTTGGTGGAGACATAGCAGTAAGTAAGGCAAACAGTTATGTTTGTTCTCACAAAGCTTCATAAGTTTCAGTAAGAGAGACAATAACCAAAAATGTAAAATAACAGATAGTAATAAGTAAAGTGCAGAGAATTAAAGCAAGGTGATGTGGGGATGAGAGACTGAGCACTACTTTAGCTTGGAGAGTCATAGAAAGCCTCATTGAGGAGATGCCAATTGAGCTGAGATGTGAAAGACAAGAAGGGGCCAGCTAGGCAATGAAGAGGGGAAAGAATATTCCAGGCAGAGGCAGAGAAACTTGAGCAGGAAGGGGTAGCATAGTTGAGCAACAGAGAGGTGAGGAAGGAAAAGCTCAGAAGAGCAGGCAGAGGTCAGGGATGGAGACAGAAGACTGATCAGGAAGCTAAAAGTTTGAATTTTATTTTTCTAAGTAGGTTTGGAAGCCATTGGAGAGTTTTAAGCAGGAGTAGGGAGCACAATTTAATTGATAGTGTTAGAAAATCACTATGACTACTTTTTGGGGAGCAGATTATAGGAGGGCAGGGTGGAAGCAGGGAGATGAGTCGCTCCTATTGCCAGGTAACTGAGATGGTGGTAATTGGACTTGGGCAGTAGCCGAGGAGAGGGAAGCAGTTTAACAGATGTCAGAGGGAGGGAAGACAGGATTGTGGATGCATAGAATATCAGGGGAATGATAAAAAAGAAGAATGGAAGATAACTGTGATTCTGGATTGAGCAATTAGAAGGATACTTCAACCAAAAGTCTTCTTGATCATATTTCTGTCATGTCTTACAACTTTTTTTCTTGAGAAGTATTTATACATGAATATAAACCTGATACTAGTTTCATTCCCCAACATTTTATTTTGAAAACTTTCAAATCTTTGGAAATGTTACAAGGACAGTACTATAAACACTCACATTTTCCTTTACCTAGATTCACCAATTTTAACATTTTGCTACATCTACTTGTCTTAACTCACATTCCTCTTTCTACACTCCGCACACACATGCATACACAAATTTTTGCTGAAACGTCTAAAAGAAAGTGGCAGACATGACACTTCCTCTCTTGATTATTTAGCGTATGTCTTCTAAGAACAAGGATATTCTCCCATAGAACCTCTATACTATTTTCACTCCCAAGAACTTTTACTTTAGTGTCACACTGACTCCCAAGAATTTTTACTTCAGTGTGACACTATTATCTGACATACAGTCCCTATCCAAATTTCCCTAGTTGTTCTCCCCAGAATTGTTTCTTATGACCCTCTTAGCACAAAAAAAAAAAAAAAAAAAAAATCCAGCACCCAGTGCAGGATCATCTTGACATTTGAACAGTTCAAACTGGTTAAAATGGTGCTCAAGGGAGATTTACTTGATTGTTTCCTCATGATTGGATTCAAGGCAAACTTTATTTAGCAGGATTATTGCACAGTTGATATTGTACCCTTCTTGGTGCATCTGTCAGGAGGCACATGCGATTACTTGGATCCAAATATGGTGATGCTAAGTTGGAGCACTTAGGTATGGTGGCTTTTGATTTTAACCAACACAATTTTTAATAGCTCTCGCCAGCTGCTACCAACCTTAACTCTCTAAATTAGAGAAATCTCTTAGTGCTATTTAAAATGTGAGAGTAGGCACTGTACACAATGTGCATAAAAAATGCCCACTCCCTTTAAGAATTTTATATTCAAGCTGGAGAGCTCTCTAGAAATATAGGGAAACTAGTAACAGTGATACTGAAAGAAGATAATGTAAGTGTCACTCGTCTAAATCAAGCAGCTGTAGCTAGTTTCCACTAGCAATAACTCTTTGGAGAAGAGTTAGAACCTAGTACGAGCAGAAAATGATATGCAGATCTATATTTAAATGATCACAGAAAGTGGATACTTCCATGCATAATGTCAATCATTTGCTTGGAAATAATTGCCACCAACTAATTCTGGGAAATAAAATTTGTATGTAATGAACAAATATTTATGCCACACAATATGCTGGACATTCTTGCACTATTTTCCCAATTAATCCTCAGAAAAACATTGGTGTTTTTTTTGTATGAAGTAATGGAGGCTCAGAAAGTTTCTGTACATTTCAAAAGCTCTCAAAGTTATTATGTGCCAATTTATCATTTGAGTCTATATCTATATTACTCCAAAATCCATGTACTTTCCAGCCATATCTTGCAGCTTCACAGAACATATTCCTTAGTGACAAGTTTCAGACTCATCATACTTTTCCCTGATTATAATCACAAAAGGGAATGGGAATAAATTAAGAAATGAATTAGAACACACAGTTTGTTTCCATCTCATCCTTTAAAGAAAGGTGGGAAAAGAAGTAGATATTTCTTCCTCTTTCTCTTCAACTATAATACCTTCAGGAAAACAATAAATAACCAGTGAGAATTAGAAATATAACACTGTCGTTAAAAAATCTCAATATAAGTTAAAATAAGTTATATAATACATTTAAGTGTTATTTTAAAAAAACTTTATAGTACCCTCTGTAAAACTCCTTTCTATAATTTTTAGTTCATAGACTCAATTTTTGATGGCTGGTTGGTATTGTTAAGGTCGTTTAAAGGTTTAGTACTCTATACTTAATTCCTAAGACATTGACTTATTTACTGATAAATATGGTCTGTAGATAATCGGTCCATACAATTGAAGGCAATGGAAAAATTGGCAGGAATAGTAAATACACATTCTTTCCAATTACTATAACTGAACTACAGGCTAGTTACATTTGAGGACAATAGCTGTTGAGTGTTCTATGGAAAAATCCTGAAAGGAAGCAGAATTGAGTAAGACATGGCTCCTATCCTTAAGTGGCTTATAATTTATTCAGCCCTTAGCTTTTTGATCTGAGAATAATAGCAAGAAATATTTCAACAAAGTTTCTTTCAGCACCTTATGTTGGGACTTAAAATTCTCTCAATTTGTCATGTCATGTAATTTTTTCAATCATCCTTAACTTTCTCAGAAACTACGCCTTTAAAAACAATTTCTAAACAAGTGGTGAACATGGAAATCTTGGAATAAAAAAGAAGATGAATAAATATTTTCTTAGTACAATCAGTTTGCTTTTTTATATCACTTTCTAACTTGTCAGGAATATTAGAGCTTCATGATTAATGCAACAACAATAACCAGCTTTAGGCAAAGAAAAAAAATTAACCCTCACACTTGAAGTTTCCTCACTTTTCAATTTTAGGAAATTGTCTACTTTTCAGTCCTTTGATTTTGCTTATTTTGACTGTTTATCTTTCTTAAGTATTAAGATCAGCAAATAGATAAAATGCTTATAAAATATTAAATATTTAATTTGAAAATACAGAAATTTTCCCTTAAGGATCTCCAATTCTTTAAAAAATTGGCTCTCGAGTTATGATAATATCTTCATTTGATAAGCAAAAGGCCAGGGGTTTTGATAATCAGGAGGGATAAAACTTAGATATGCAGAATATTTGAATAAAGCTTCCCAGAGTGACATGATAGTCAGAATGACAGTGAATAGGAGCAAGAGACAAAGGGAGAGAGAGACAATGCATTCCTGAACCCCTTCATTCTGGATTTTGTTACTGAAATCCCACTCCTATCCCCTTATAAACATGAACACCAGTTGAGGAATGAATAAATACAAGAACACTGAATGGACATCCTTCAAGAAAGCACAAGATATTTGGGCTCTAGTTTGGCTTTGAAATTACTCATCCCTCTGAATTTGGAAAATTTTCAGGTATTCCACATGCCTCTGTAAATGAGGAGATTGGATTAACCTTGTTCCAGCTCTAAGATTTCACAACTCTGTGATTGAAAATTTACAAAATTGTCTTTCTAGTAGCTCACTGCACAAGGTAGTGGGGACAGAGTATCCTTATGACCTAGAGGGAATTCAAGATTATCGGACACAACTTTAGAATTACCAAAACAATAGTTAGATTTTTTCTATATATTTATTTCTTAACCAGTGTGTGTGTGTGTGTGTGTGTGCGCGCGTGTATCTTTATATGGAAATACTAAAACCCTACTACCTCATTATCCTGCAATAAAATTAATTTGGACGTAAGACTATGGGCAATTGATTCTTGGACCCTAAAGCTTCCAGTCAGCTGGCTGAGCTAAGTCACCCAGAGCATTCCATTAAGTTCTCAATAATATAAACAAACATTTTGCACATTTGAATTTTTGGTCCCCACTTACAGTGCTGTGTTGAGGTTTTACAGATATGTCTGAGTCGGTGTATTTTTACTTATCTCAGCAAATATCAAGCTAAAGGTGGTTCTTGTTGTGGTTTACAATGTGTTCTACGTTAAGTGTGAAAAGATTTTGAACTGTCAGTGGAAGGGTCAGGAGGCAGGCTGTTATTTCAAAGATTCCCTTGGACTTTCTGGATGCCTCCAGATCCTTTCTGCTGCAGGAATATTTCCTGATCAATGGTTTCACACCTGCAGGACACTGGCCAGACAGTCCCAAGAGAGCAATCGCTGAAAAGCCATTAAAAAAAGCAGCATATTCAGATGGAATGAATAAGTTTTAACACCTAACCACTGGAAATTCTCACACACACAATGCAAATGGGCCCTCTAAAGCAATTCTCCACCCTAGTTTCTTTCTCAGCACTTTTACAGATAGGATTTTTTTTCTCTCCCCAGTTGAACAAGAAAGAACAAAAGTAGATTCCCCAAAGGAGGAATCATTCGTACTAAGTTTCTTTATGTAGGTCACCTCTGATGTGTTCTTGGTTGCATTTCAACTGCTAAATTTCCCACGTCAAGGTTTCAGTTCTGATGGCTCTGCACATAAATTCTATTGCTTTCAAAAAGAATAACTATTTAAATTCCCTGTTTGAATGTTGAAGGATAATATATGTTTGACAGATGCTCAATACATTATTGGTTATGTTAGTAGCATGATACAAAATGTTAGAATATTTTACTCTGAGGTGTCTCTGTGTACGTATATTTTAATATGCTAACAGGAAAAAATGTTTCTCATTAAACAAGTGTCTAAATTAAAGAGAATAACTATCAGCTACATTCAAGTAGATTATAAATGTATGTTATTTGTTGTTACCATCCTAGCATATACTAGGCCAGTTTCTCTACATTTTTCCCTTCTTCAGATTTCAGTCTTATAAATATCTCTTGAGCCCATGCCTTCCTCTTTATTCCAACTGTCACTGTTTTGGTTCAAGCCTTTGACAAGCTATTCTTCACCTCTGATCCTCCGATCCATCCTCTACTCTACATCAGGTGTTTCTGAAAAAATAGGTCTTCTCAATTCACCTCTGCTTAAGAACCTTCCCCGTTTCCTCTCTGCCTATGAAGAAAGATTGAAACCCCCTAACATGGCATTCAAAATCTTTGATAATCTGTTGCCAATTTATTTACTCAGCCTCACTCGTGTATTTATTTAACCATGCAGCAATAGAATGAATGTGCCCCTGCTAAAATACTCAGTGCCCCACTAGAAAGTACACTCCACAAGGGTATGGTTTCCATTTATTTTATTCACTAATGTTTACTAAAATCTAGAATAGTATTTGGCTTTAGGTAGATGCTTAAATATTTTTAGAATTAACGAATTCAGCAATACTTGCTGAGTGCTTATTATGTGCGACAGAGAGAGTCTTGCAGTGGGAATCCAGTGACAAAAGCCATTATCTCTATTTTTAAGGAGCTGGCCAGGTAAATTGACATTTTTCATGAATTCAGTGTGTATCTGTAAATATGAGTCTGTTTTCTGTAGCGGTTCGTACATAGGAAGCAGAGTCATAGGACATTCATCTCTATATCCTTCTTTGTAAACTAAGGGTTTGTTAAATGTTTACTAAATAAATTAATCTAAAAATTCAATTAGAATGTCTGAAGGCTGTGGTAGGCAAATAATGGCCTCCACAGTGAGGTCCAGATCCTAATTCCGGAAGCTGTCACATTATACGACAATGGTGACAAATTTGCAGATATGGTTAAGGTTAAGCACCCAGGGATGAGGAAATTATACTAGATCATCCAGGTGGCCCAATCTAATCACCTTAGCCTTTAAAAATGGAAAAAGAAGGAAAAACAGTGAGTCAGAAAGATACGATTTGAGAAGAACTCAATTCACTATTGCTGGCTTTGAAGATGGAAGAAGAGGGACAGGAGCCAAGGAATGTGGATGTGCTAGAAGCTGGGAACAGCTCTTAGCTGACAGTCAACAAGAAAATGGGCACTTCAGTCCTACAATGGCAAGGAACTAAATTCTGCCAACAGCTCAAATGAGCAGGAAGTGGAGCCTCCAGGAAGGAATCCAGCCCTGCTGATTCCTTAAATTTAGCCTGATGAGTTGCCTTATCAGACTTATGACCTACAGAACTATAAGAAAATAAATTTGTGTTGTTTTAAGCCATTAAATTTGTGGCAATTTGTTACGGCAGCAACAAAAAACGAATACAGTCATGCACCCTATAATGATGTTTCAGTCAATGATACATCCTATATACAACAGAGGCTCCATAAGATTAGTACCATATAGCCTAGGGGTGCAGTAGGCTATACCATCTAGCTTTGTGTAAGTACTGTGGGGGGAAGAATTTTCCTCCACCCTTCTAGATTTTTCTGACTGGTCTAAGAATTAAATTGACATGAGACAGATTAACTGGAGAAAAGCAAACAAAAGTTTAATAACATGTATAAATGAGAGACACCCAGGAAAACCAAGCAACTTGCCAAAATGGCCAAAGCCGTCACCTTATATACCATCCTAAGCTAAAGACAAAAGAAGATATTGGTTGCAGGGGGAGAGTCGGAGATTACAAAGGGCAAGAAGGCAATATGCAGGTAGGTGAAAAGGAGCCAATATCTGGAAAACAAGTGTTTGGCCATACAGAAACAGAAGAACACAGAAGGGTGCCCAACAAACAGGCTTTTCTGAGTTCCTCATTGTCTATCACCTGGTTCATGATATGCTAAGGTGGTAGCTCACTTCCTGAGATAGGTTTTTTTTAAAATCTGAATTCTTTTAGGGAGTTAAGGGGGAGGTAACAAAAACAACCTTTCTGAGTCTTTTGTTTCTTAAAAATAATCAGAATAAAATAATCCTCATGTTAATGAACACATTTTAGGGTGGCAAATTTTGTTCCCCTTCAGTACACTCCATCATGTTCACATGATGATGAAATTGTCTAATGACACATTTCCCAGAATGTATCCCTGTCATTAAGTGACACATGACTGTATAGCACTCACCATATGTTTGGAAGACTGGCCAAAGTGAACCTCTGTCATGGATTTCCATGACCAAAAAAAAAAAAAAAAAAACCGTTATCCTTCAAATTCCAAAACTACAATCTCAACATTTTCTTGCAAAGGACATGCACAGATAGAAAATTAGCTACATTTCCAGATAAAACAAAAATATTCTTTAGAAATAAAATTTAGATAAAAAACCATTCTCCAAAATGATGGGTGATTGGATCATCATCAGAATTAGTGTCTTAGGACTTCAAGCTGTACTACGAAAAAGCTGTACACACGTAGCCTTTGGAATGTGTTTTCAAATTTTTATGCCCTTGAAGACTAACTTCAACATCAGAGAGGGTTCTGAGTTATAGTCTTCCTCTCAGTCCAGGGAGGAGCAGGAAAGGACCACAAACAATGGCCCAAGAATGGCATTTTGAAGGTAAGGAAGCACCAGGTTATAAATTAAATAGGAAATTTCCTTAGCTATGAATGAACAACTTGGCACAAGGCTGCCATTTACGTCCGTGAAGATCACTGACCGCAAAATAGGCAAATTGTGGCTAAAACGCAGGCCACACTCTGTTCACAAAGCCATATGCTCTGGCATGGAGCAGTGACCTCTCAGAAGGGGCCCCTTGATGGCAACACCTTAGGGCTGAACAGGTTATATCTTCTGAACAACTCCAAAAAGCATCCTTCGTAAAGCTTACCATGAGAAGAGTATCCCCTGAAGTTTTGTTCTACAGTGGTCCTAGACATCTTTTTGTAGTTTTCTTGCCATGAATTCTCCAGGCAGACTGCTTTCCCCAAGAAGGGAGGTGTTTTCTAGTTTTTGCAATGGTCACATATGTTAACAATGGCTCTGGTTCTGCCTAGCCTGGGAATATGTGTTGGTTTTCTATGTTATTGTAGCCAGACACAAAAAAATTAAAAAGGAGGCTAAGACTTAGGTTCAAGTGTTATAGGGGCAAATGAAAGTGGTCTCTGTGTCCCATTCTCACAAAACCCTCTGGAGGCTGTGAGTCTCTGTCCCAAGTAGAAGCAGAAGATAATCTCAAGAGTTTTAGGCACCCAACATGGTGCCTGATGCGGGGTCGGTGAGCCGAGGAGTCGAAAGAAAGATTTCTTAGACTCTTAAGATCTGGCAGTAGTGCTCTTTTATTTAGACAATAGTGTAGCATGGGGACAGGACCCATGGGCAGTCAGAGCTTCCGCTGCTGCCGCTTCTGCTGCCCCCGTTGGCATGGGGACAGGGCCCATGGGCAGGCAGAGCTGGTGTGTGGGGACAGGACCCACGGGCAGGCAGAGCTCCTGCTGCTGCTGCTGCTGCTGCTGCTGCCCCCGCTGGCATGGGGACAGGACCCATGGGCAGGCAGAACTGGTGCGTGGGGACAGGACCCACGGGCAGTCAGAGCTCCTGCTGCTGCCCCGAGTTGAGGGTTAGGACTAAATTTAAGGCATAGGTATGTGAGTCATCTCTTTACAAGACAAAGGAAAGAACATGAAAAAGAAGTTAAAATGGCATCAGTGCAGGTGGGGTCTGGTCATTGGGTGATCCCATGACTTTTAGACAAGAATCAAATCAGATTAAGTAAAGGTTAGAAAGGTTAGATGCCACCACCCTAAACCAGTTACATGAGACTGCCAGACAGCAACCAACTTAAGTTCTTGCCTTCCCCATTAAGAGTTTCTAGGGACAAGGTCATCTCTCCTCTTCTTCCTGGCACAGAGAGGGAGGCATCTTCACAGATAGAGGTTTCCCTTAGAAATGTAAATGTTTCCCAACAAAGGGGCAAACAAATTCCACTCCTTGGAGCCTGAATCTCATCTGTAGTTTTAAAACTAACCAGCCTAAAAATCCTCATCATAAGCCATTTTAAAATTAAGCAGCCTAAAAATCCTCATCAGTGCCTGCTACAGCCTTTTCTCAGGCTAGAAGGCATAAAAGTGGAAAATTCACCCAGAGCCATTCCCTGCCTCTAAGTGCGGCCTCCCCTTCAGAATCTCCCTGCTTTGGGTCTCTGTTCAGTGCTTTCAGTTCATTGTTTTTTGTATTTTGTCCAGAGTTTATATTTGTTATCTGTAGAAAGGTTGGTCTAATATGAGCTCCTCTGTCAAATGTGTCTGTGTCACAGATGCCCCAGAAATGTTTATCACAAATAGCACAACGGTATTCTCCAGTTTTCCTCAGAGGATCCAGATTTAAGCCTTTGTGCTGGCATACTAACCAGTGTCGCATTTATACTGAACTAAAGTATTCTGGCTTTGAGAATAAAAAAATCTAGTCACCCTACACACAAGACATATTAGCAAGAAAATTGTATCTTCCAGAAGACAAATCAAGAAAAGAGGGACTCATGCAATAGCAGGAAAAGTTTACTTCCATGCCTATCTACCTTGTACTCAAGGAGAGAGCATTATGTTTGAAGACACCCTGGGGACAGTAACCTATTTCTATGTTAATTATGATAATACTCTACCTAAGCACTCTTTTGTTGAAATTTAATCCCATTTTCTCTCATCTTGTACTTTGTATAAATTGATAGTGTGTTCCTTTCTTCCTTAAAATTACCCTTTATATCCTTCAAGAGAATTAGGAGATCACCTCTTAGCCCTGTCTTCCGGACTGAGTAACCCCAATTCCTCTTTCTCCAGTCATGAGTACTATTTTACTTTATTTTAATCATTTCATTTGCCGTCCTTCACTCCGAACAGCATTCCAAATCCCTATTTGAAAATATAAGCCTGACCCTATGACTTAACAATTCCATTCATAGGTACATACTCAAGCAGAGTTAAGTGCTCATGTTCATACAAAGATTGTGACATGAATGCTCTTAGCAGCTTTAATCCACGTATCCATCAATAGAAAAACGGATAAACAAATTGGAAGATATCCAGACAACGAGCTACTACAAAGCTATGAAAATGAAAAACAAACAAATACTAAGGGGAAAAGAACATGGCTGAACCTCAAAAACATGTTGAATGAAAGAAGTCAGACTCCAAAGAATGCATGCCGTGTGATTCCACTTTTATGAAGTTTAAGAACAGAAAAAACTAATCTATGGTGATAGAAGTCAAAAAAATTGGTGACCTCTAAGTGTGTATATGTGTATGCGTGGGGGTTGAGGGTGGGAGTGCTGTTTGCTTTGAACTAGAAAAGGGATGAAGGAACTTCCTGGGGGAGATGGAAATATCTTGATGTGGGTGGTAGTGACATGGGCATACATGCAAAAATTCATCAAGTTATACATATGTGTATATATATATATATGCAATGAAATACATACATAAATGCCTGTATATACGTAAAGTCATATCAGTGGACGCACGTGTTCTTGTGTGTGTGTATGCAAATCAAAGCCAAACATTGCTTCACAAAGAAAGCCCTCAATGATGAAAGACCTCAAAACCTAAATATGCAGCATCTTATCTTCCTAGCTGCTCTTTGCAGGACAGAATAGACTGACTGTCTAACAGAATGGACAAAGGAAGAAAAAGTCTTAGAGACTCTTGTGAAAATAGAGACTGTTTACAGCAGATACATGAAAACGCCAGCAAGATACCTCCAGGTAGGAAAGTCCATCTTATGGGAGAATGCTGTCCATAGATGCTTCATATCATGTCTGCAAGTGACTTAAAAATCATCAAAAAACACTGATTAGATGAGCCAACTTGACTGAGTGTAATATCTCTGGGTCCCTGCCTTAAAACATCAGGTTGGAGGAGTTGTTATAAGCCTAGAAAAATAGCAAGGGCTTTGAGGTAGGATAGTCCTGGAAGTATGTCAGTCCCATATCTCTATCTAGCTGTGTTATCCTATGAAATGCTGTTAATGTCTGAGGTGTTCAGCTGCCCTATCAGGAAGATAAGATAATCAGGAAAATGTCATGGCATTCTCTGAGGATTAAGTGAAATAATATATAGGAAGTGCTTAGTAAAATTTTGGTAGAGAGAAGAAAAATTAGTATTACTTTAAAATTTTCATCTGTATAAATTCTATGAAAAGATTGTAAGGTTAATTCTCTTTTGCTAGTTTGATAGGCACTGTTATGGAAAATCCCGGATTCCATAAAGAATCAGTGTTATCCCAGCACTGCTTGATCCTGGTTAGAACGTCATTCTGACAAGTATATGGCGGCTTGGTGGAGCCTCACAGGAGTCAGTCAATTTCAATTCGGGCTATGGTCAGTGGCCAAACTCTTAGCTCAAGCCAACTCTCTATTAATTCTAGCATCTGGCCACAAGTAACAACAGACATGAGAGCATGAAATGAACACTGCAAATCTATCTATCAAGAGGAGAGAAATGATTCAAGCTATGACCTGCTCACCATGGGTCAGTTACATTGCTATGCATAAAGAACAGAATTTCTTGTGCCAGGGAAAATGCAGAAGACTCTAGAAATGGCCAGAGGGAAAGATTTGACAAGGAAAGAAATAGCTCAGGACAGTGTCTGGACTACACAACTGAGCTGCTACTTTTCATTCTCTCCTACCTCCCGAAAAAATATTGAAGTATCTTGTCAGCGACCAATAAGAGAAGAGCTGATAATACAAAACTCATTTGCATAGTTTCCCATCGGTTGGAGACAGCATTACCATGGCTTTGTATCCTACATGCATCTGTGACAGACAGGAATAACTGGAGAAAACTGGTATATCTACTGAGTAGGCTATGTACATCCTCTAATGTGAGTCTATTGATTTCCATCCACTGCCGTTGCCCTCTGACATATAGAACTCTGGTATTCTTTCCAAAATACACTTAACTGACTTTCCTAGGGAAAATTATAATACTCTTCTCAAAGTTTTTGAAGTATTATTTTCTAATCCAAAAGTTTTCACTGAACATCACTCAGGGCCGTTCATAACATTCTTTCATAAAATACTAGGCAGAAAAGATACTTTAAGAGAAAAAAATCTTAGACCAAGGAAGTTTTGAAAATGAAGCATAGAGTGTTCACAATATCTGTATCCACACATGCCTTTGGTGATAGGATTCAGTCCTATGGCTTTAAATAATGTCCATAAGCTGAAAAGCATCTGAATTTCTAATCTACAGCCCAGATCTCTCCCCCAAATTTCAGACTCAAATGACTATAATGATAACAGCTAAAAGTTGTTTAGTGATTAATATATTTGGATATATTCATCTAGTAATTTAAAAACTCTATGAAATAGGTACTATTACCATCATTTTAAAGATTGGAATTAGAAGCACAAAGAGGTAAAATAGAATTTTCAAAGTAACACAGTCAGCCAGTAAATTGCAAAGGCTGAACCCAAATAAGTTAGTTCAAGATCTTACACTCTTAACCATTGTGCCACAATATCTCTCACACCCGCCTGTGTTCTTGGTAACTCCACTTGGATGTCTAACAGAAATCTCCAAATTTAACAGGTCTAAAACTGAACTCCTGGTCTTTTCCCAAAACCTTGTTCCATTCCTGGTCTTCCCCATTACTGTAAATGGTGACTCCATCTTTCCAGTTGCTCAGGTGATAGACGTTGAAGTCATCTTCAACGCTTTTCTCTCCTTCACGTATAACTTTCAACCTATCATGAAATCTTGCCTCCTCTAGTATCAAAAATATCCCCTATCTGACCACTTGCCACTGCCTCTACTGCTGCTGCTTTAGACTGAGCAACCTTCCTCTCCGTCTACACTGCTCCATTAACCTCAAACAGTCTCCCTGTTGCTACCCTGGCTCTCCTAAAATCTACTCTCCAAAGAGCACCACACTGACTTTTGCAAAATAGAGTTAGATTATACAACTTTTTTGTTTAAAATCTTTATTGTTTTCCTATTTCATTCAGAGTATAGCCAAAGTCCTCTCAATGGCATAAGATGCCTCACACAATGATGTCTCTGACATAACTACTTCTCTCTGCCTCATTCACCTCTTCACCTCACCTTCACATCCTTTTCAGCCACAAGGCCTTTTTTCAAATACTCCAGGCACCCTCCTACCTCAGAGTCGGCACTGGCCGTTTTGGCCTAGAATGTTCTTCCCTTCTGTTCTTATGGCTAATGTCCTGACCTGCTCTACATCACATTCTCAATGAGTCCAATCCTCACTGAGGGCTTCCAAGTTTATGCCTGTCTTCTTCCATCCTTGCCCAATCTCCTTTCCCTACTCTACTTTTTATTTTTTCTAAGCATTTATCATTTTCTAATTCAACATATATTTTACTCCTTAGTTTATTTTTTAATGTCTGTACCCCCCTCTTAGGGTATAAACACCATGAAGTTTGAAACCATTTTGTTACAGCCATATCCTAAGTCTTGAGAATGCATGCAACCTGCTAGAACATCAGACAATGGCTCTGAAAAGTCCTCTAGAAAGATTCTCTGTATTTTTTGCTTAATCAGAAAATTTTTCAAACTTATTGATCACAGAACCATTTTTTTCCATAAAACACCTACCAAATTTCATGACGTTAATGTTTCAAGGGAAGGAGCTTGGTGATGGCTGTTGTGGGAGATTCAGGAAAAGCACATGCAAGATTTGTAGGCAGCTTTCTAGGAACTGCCAAAAAAACCTCAGGGTATAGTTTGATAGAATTTAAATGGTTGCGTATATACCATCAAATAACTATCTCTGGTGTTATGATATTGCTTGCGGTAGGCCACCGAATGGGAATACAACAAATAAGATTTTGCACACATATTTACTGTCATATCCAAATTAACCTAACTAGGTCTTTCTGAATGATCCCAATAATAAATCCAATGTGAGCTACATTTTATATCAAAATTTTACAGTAACCCCCAAAAGAGTCAATTAGACTAAGGGATCATGGACAAGAAGTAGCAGGCAAAGAAAGGCCCAAAGACTGCTGATAATTGTGGCTTATACAATGTGTTTAATTCATTCTTAAACAGGAAATTAGGTTTAAGCTTCAAAACACCATATAAACTGTCAAGGAACATTTAAGGAAAAGAACTTTGGACCAAGAGACATGAGTTTTAGTCATGGTTCTGCTAACTAGCTGTGGGCCTTTGGCCAATTTATTTCACCCAGGTTTTAAGTTCTTCATCTGTAAAATGAGGGCGTTGTAGTAAGTCTCAGATTGGTTTCAGGTGTAAGGCCCTTTACATTTTTTTTTAAATTGAAATCTGATGAGAGGCAATACCAATATTTTTTGTAGACGAGGATTACAATGATCATTTGAAATGTCATCTCACATGTTCCTTTGATAAGTATTTGTTGATTTAAGTTATCAAGGTGAAACAATCTAACAACGCGTGAGTTTGAATCTCTGCATAGGAGCTATTATAAGGCATGCCCAACCTTCTGTGTTAAGCTGTGGAAATTTGGGGCTTTTTGCTATGGCATGAACTAGATAGGCTAAGGTACCAGATGGCTAATTCTCTCCACTCAGACAGAGGAGAGAAGAAAGACAGAGGAAAGAAGTAAATTATATAATAAGTCACTGGTCATGCTTCAGTGCAGACATGGCACTACTTGGCAAAAAGCCATGCTGTGGTAGGCGTCCCATGTATAAAGTGGAGGAAGATGAGCACAGATGTTAGCTCAGGGCCAGTCTTCCTCAGCAAAAAGAGGAGGATTGGCAGTAGTTAGCCCAGGCTAATCTTTCTCAAAAAAAAAAAAAAAAAAAAAATCCCAGCAGGATTTTAAGGTCAAAATTGACAAACCGATTGTAAAACGTATATGGAAATGCAAAGGAACTAAAAAAGGCAAACAATTTTGAAAAAGAAGAACAAAGTTGGATGACTCACAGTAGCAGATTTTAAGACTGAATATAAAGTTACAAAAATCGAGACAATGTGGTATTGGATAAAGAAAAAACATATAGATTAATGGAGGATAATAGGGAGTCCAGAAATAAACCCACACATGTGTGGTCAGTTGATTTTTGATGAAGGTAAAAGGCAAATAAATGGAGAAAGCAAAGCCTTTTCAACAAATGGTGCAGAAATAGTTGGGCATACACATACATAAAATGAACCTTGACCCTTATCTTGAACTCTACAAAAATTAACTGGAAGTGTAAAATCTAAATCTACACAATTAGTATGTGTATATTGAATCATCAAATTGGACACCTTAAATATTTACAATTCTTAATTGTCAGATACACTTCAATAAAACAACAACAACAAAAAGAAAACATAGGAGAAAATCCTTGTGATAAAATTTCTTAGATACAACACCAAAAGCATGTCACACGAAAGAAAAAATTGATAACGAGTCTTCATCAAAATTAAGAACTACTTTCTGAGAGACATTGTTAAAAGAATGAAAAGACAAGTCACAGATTGAGGGGAACTATTCATAAATTACATACCTGCTACAGGACTTGTATATTCAAAATGTATAAGGAATACTAGAAACTTCACAATAAGTAAATAATAGACAAACAATTTGAACAGACACTACATCAAAGAAGATGTATGGATGGCGAATTAACACATAAGTAGCTGCTCAGCATCATTAGTCATTAGGGAAACATTAATTCAAAAAACCTCACAATATAATACCATGACACATCTGTTAGCGGGACAAAAAAAAGAAAAGAAATAAAGACGTGAACGATATCAGTTGATGGTGAGGTTGCAGAGCACCTGGAACTTTCACACATTGCTGGTAAAAATGCAGAATGGTACGGCAACTCTGGAAAAATGGCAGTTTCTTATGAAGTTAAATATACTCTTAGCCAAATGACCTACCAATCTTATTCCTAGGCATTACACATGGAAATAAAGAATTAGGTTTACATAAAAACCTATGCAAACACGTGTTATAGTAGCCTTATTCATAACTTCAAAAAACTGGCAACAATCCTAATGCCCCTCTACTGGGAAATGGATTTAAAACCCCCCAAAAAAACAACAGGGGCCAGTCCAGTGGCATAGTGGTTGAGTACATGCTCTGCTTTGGCAGCCTGCAGGTTCAGATCCCAGGTGCAGACCTACACACTACACATCAAGCCATGCTCTGGTGGCGTCCCATACACAAAGAAGGGGAGGATTGGCATGGATGTTAGCACAAGGACCATCTTGCTTGAGCAAAAAGAGGAAGATTGGCAACAAATGTTAGCTCAGGAACAATCTTCCTCACCAAAAAAAAAAAAAAATCCACTACACAAAACAGTGGTATATCAATGCAATAGAATATTATTCAGCAATAAATAAGAATGAACTCTTGATACATGCAATAACACAGATACATTTCAAATACATTATAGTAAATAAAAAAAGCCAAATTTAAAATGCCACATATTGTATATTTCATTTACATAATATTCTGTAAAAGACAACATTGCAGAGTCAGAAAAAACAATCAGTTGCTGCCAGGGACTGGAAGTAGGAAGAAAGGTTGAGTACAAAGGGACATGGAAAATTTGGAGGTGGTAATGGTTACGTGGCCATGTACCTTTGCCAAAATTCACAGAACTGTACACTTTTAAAAAAGGTGATTTGTCCTGTATGTAGATTATATCCTAATAAAAAAAAATTTTAAATAATTATTCATTTTCAAGTTTTAGCCTTTCCATGAATTTGTTCAGATACAGGAATACAACAAATCTACTCAGAAAATTATTTTCCTAAAAACAAAACAGAAGCAGTTTTACTGAAATAACTCTTTAATCAATTGTAGGAGTAAAATTCAGGAAGCAAATGCTAGGGACTTTGGAAAGATAAAAAAAGGGATATAAATGGTACTTTGAAAGTCACTGAAAATAAGATAATGAAGGCAAGTGTCGCTACAAATCAATTTACTCTAAATCTTAGAAATGTATTTAGATAATTCAAGGAAAACTGCTCTGCTCTTTAATTCATGGAATACACATGAATAGACAATGTCTGTGAATCCCGCCATTAAAATATACTATGGCTATGTAAGAGCTACATAGTTACATATTGGTTTTGAAAACTGGAGAAGGTATAGTTAGAGAAGTACAGTGTAGAAGATAAGGGTAATGGAGAGAAATACCGTGTGTTAGACAAGAACTATCTGATCATGTCTTTCCCTTATCTGGACCCTTCTCTGACACCAGGCACGCCATACCTCATTATACACAGGATCACTGCGAACAGCGGGTGAGGCGCAAGGATAAAGGGCAAAGCATTCTTAAATAGAGAAAAGCAACTCTGTGTAATCAAAAAGCTTCATCTCTGCTAGAAAGGTAACCATTATCCTGCCACACTCTCCCATTTTTATTGGATTTTTCAAGTCATTTAAATAAGTATGGATTATTCAGAGTTTTCAAAAGAATAACACAGAAAGGACTCTACTCTGTGTCTAATACAAATACTACTCATAAATAAGCAAAAAACAAGATCCAGAAATATATTTGCTTCTCATATTAGGAAATCAGGATGTAATATTTTACATAGTCAAGAACTCACTGGAAAAAGAAAAGGAGCTATGAGGAAAAAACAATCAAGAGGCTCTTCTTGCTAAGCCACACTATTTACAATGCTCTTAAAGAGTCTTGTGTATTGTGTAACCATGATGACTGAAATCATGATTTGCCATCAGTTCTATATTTAAAGAAAAAACAGTGGTTTCCCAGCTTCGATTCAATTAATGGAAAAATTGTCTATATATTTGTTGGAGTCTTTTTCTTCCAAATTCTCTTACTTGAAGACATTTCCAACAAAGTGTCACACTATGCTCTGATCCAGCAAAGTATAACTTCTTCCATGACATACCACTGTGTCAGCTGGCACCAGCTCAGAAGGAAGACATTTTACAAAATCAACAGTGGCTCAAGTCCTCTGCCCCACACATCTTGGATCTACCCTCTAAGTCCCCTAAAATTGATGTTCTGTGGAGGTGATTCAAAAAGAATAAATTTTCATACATAGTTTCAATCAAATGTTTCCTTGGAAAAATAGAACTTATTTATGCGGTGAAAGTAAATTTAGACATTCACTCATCATTCATTAATTAATTCATTCAACTAACATTTGTTCAGTATCTAATAATATATTCCAGGCATTATTCTAGGAACTGGAGCAAAACAAACATAGGCCATGCCCTCTAACAAGGGAGACAGACAATAAAGAACACAAAACAAACAAACAAAATAAAAAAGGATCAATAGGGAAGATAAATATGTCCACTGGAAAGCTTAGAGCATCTAACAGCAGTCCAATTTAAGTTTCATACCTGTGTACAGCTCAAGAGTTTTATTTTTCACCCTGCCAGTAAAAGACATGCAGAGCTAACCAAAGATATTCTGTTTACACCTCTTCTTTGATCCTTGTTGAATTCAAATGAGATTCAAATGTGCTGACCTGTCGCATAGTTTGCAACAAATCACTCTGAATTATTTTAATCTTTCATCCAGGACTACTAAAAATTCTGCTCTCTTCTATGCTTTCACATTCATATAGATAATAAATTAGATGATTTCCTTTGTGCTTTTGTTGTTGTTTGAATTCAGCTGTGTATATTTGTTCTCCCACTCCCTCTACTATTCAGTAAACAAGAGAACCCCTAGCAAAACAGCTTGCTCTTGCAGACACAGAGTCTCATCGTATTAGAATAACAAAATTACAAGAGGATTAAATAACCAAAGCTGATCAATATATATCCTGATTCTGGCAACATCGAATGACCTAGATCTCTTCACCCTCTTCCACTTTTCCTATGTCCAATCCCACAACCCAACCTCACCAAAGATGGGGAGGTGAAAGGAAGGGAATCATGCCCTCTTTAAATCAGATATTCAATTTGTGGCAGCTTCTGAAAGCTATCACAGAAATGCTCGATTTGACCAGGTCAAATTTCATTTATCTTGTACTTTTATCACTCTCAAAGCTAGCACAACGTGTTTGCAGTAGAAATAAGGAAAACAAAAATGAACTGCCCATCGGCTTGTCAGATTAAAAAAGTGGATTGATTTTACACCTTTGAAATAAGAAGCTGGTTTGTAGGCTCTCCTACTTTCTCTGTTTAAAGATTCTTGCACTCTTTGGACTCAAAGAGAAGTGTTAGGTCAGACAAATGTAGAACACAATTCTCTTCATGATGATGACAGCAGCTAACATTTCCTAAGCACTATGTGCTAGAGGTGGTGCTAAACATCGGTGTTCATTATCGTATTTAACACCGCAAGTAACTATCATTACAACTTCTCCTTCTTATTTCTTGTTAAATTGCTCTCACTCTCCTGAACCCTCTACTTTTTCTCAATCCATTGGTTTCTTCACTTCATTTTTTTATTCAGCTTAATACCATGGTTCATGGTTTTTTTTTTTTTTTTTTTTTAAGGATTGGCACCTGGACTAACAACTGTTGCCAATCTTTTTTTTTTTTCCCTGCTTTATCTCCCCAACCCCCCCGTATATAGTTGTATATCTTAGCTGCAGGTCCTTCTAGTTGTAGGATGTGGGACGCCGCCTCAACGTGGCCTGATGAGCAGTGCCACGTCCGCGCCCAGGATCCAAACCTTGGGCCGCCGCAGCGGAGCACGCGTACTTAACCACTAGGCCACGGAGTCAGCCCCATGGTTCATGGTTTTTAAAATGCGCTTGGTGAGCCATAACCCCCTTGCTGAGTACTTAGAAAATCAAGTGAATAATACACATTCTACACCTGAGTAGCTGAGCTCGGCTGAAGTCCCACAGAAAGACAGCTGGGTTCCACTGTAAATTTATGATCATCAAACTCAAATGGGAGCATAGCATTGACTGGCAACCATGGTCCATTTCTTTGATCAACTCAAATCCTCATCATCTGCAACAAGAACTTCAACCCTTTCTACTCTTCTCAAAGACCCAACTTCTAACCCTTTCACTCCTCCTTTCTCCGTTAGTCTCAGAAGATGACTCTGCTGCCTTCAGCTTTAGTGAAAAAAGTTGAAGTGTCTAGATGGAAAAGCCCTCAGCCACCTTCTACTAAAACTGTAAATGTTACAGCTTCCTTTTTTTTTTGACCTTCATGATCCCTCATGTTACCGTAGAGGGGTCCCCTTCCTATCATTTAAATGCAAAAGCCTCTTTATTTCTTCTTCAGTTCCTATCATCTTCTTCCTTTCCAGTAACTATTGTGCTGCTTCTCTCCTGCACTAGTTCTTCTCAATCAGATCATGCCCATCAACATTTAAACATGTTCACGTCTCCCCCACCTTGAAAGAGTCCCTTTGTCCATCTCCCCAAGCTCTTTACATTCTTTCATTTAGTAGACAAACTTTTTGAAAGAGGTGGCTGTGCATTCAATATCTATGTCCTCAATCTACTTGATACTGGATTCTAACCTCATCTGAATGGAAATAGCATCTACTGTAAGGTAGATGAATTGCTCATTTTACAGAGGTAGCAGAGATTTCAATCTGTCGGTTTGATTCTAGAACCAAGATCTTAACTAATGAATTAGACAACGTTTAAAAAAATTAACCTATATCTATCCAAATTACAAATGCATTAACCTTTTATTTATTTTTAATTTTTATTGAGGTAACATTGGTTTATAATATTATACCAATTTCAGGTGTACATCATTATATTTTGATTTCTGTGTAGACTACATCATGTTCACCATCCAAAGACAAATTCCCATCCAGGACCATACACATGTGCCCTGTCACCTCTTTCTCCCTCCTTCTTGCCCGTTTCCCCTCTAGTAACCACCAATCTAAACTAGTGCAGCCACTATGGAAAACAGTATGGAGATTCCTCAAAAAAAAAAAAAAAGAATAGAACTACACTATGATCCAGCTATTGTACTGCTGGGTATTTATCTAAAAAACATGAAGACATGAATGCATAAAGATGTATGCACCCCTACAGCATGATTCACAATAGCCAAGACTTGGAAACAACCTGAGTATCCATCAAGGGATGAATGGATAAAGAAGAGGTGGTATATATAGGCAATGGAATACTACTCGGCTATAAAAAGGATGAAATCTTACCATTTGCAACAACGTGGATGGACCTTATAAACATTCTCAGTTGCAAACATTTTCCAAAATGCTTAATTTTGGAAAATACAGAAATCCTAAAAGAAGAAAAAGATATCACCAGTGTTCTCTCTCCTGCTGCTCTGAATACTGATGCCACATGTTGAGATGGTAGACCCTCTATTAGCCTAATTCCTGGAGTACTATCTGGAACAGAGTTCACTGCCAATGCAGAAAAGTAGGAAGAGAAATAAATTCATCTTTTTCGTACTAAGCCACTGAGATTTCAGCGATACTTTGTTGGTATAGTAAAATCCAGCTTATCCTGACAAATACCCCCCCACAACCATAGCCCCATCAACCCCTCCAAAAGGGCAAAAAAAAAAAAAAAAAAAGGAAAAAGAAAGAAAAGACAGAGGGAGTAAGGAAAGAAGAAAGAAGGAAGGCAGTAGCCCAGCCTGGACCCATCTGCTTAGTAAGATAAGAGTTTGATGCCAACTGAACGGGGCCACGTATGCTAAAGCATGAGAAAGCTTAGGTCAAGACCATCCTAGTTGTAGTGCTCCAAAAATAGATGAAAACCAAAAACATTTCAGAGAATGTGAAGACTCTACTAAAGTTATCAATAATTACAATTATAATAGTGAAACACTGGCTGAGAGAATATTTTCTGCCGGATCCACTTCTAAGCATTTTGCACATGTTAACGTACGTAATTTGCACAACAAATCTATGACGCAGATACTAATATTATCCCCTATTTTACAGATGAGAAAACTGAGACACAGATGGCATATTTTGCCAAGGTCACACAGCTAGTAAATAACAGAGCTGGAATTTAAGTCTAAGAAGTGTGACTCCAGGAAATGTGCTTTTATCTCCCAGACTCTGCTGTCTTATCAGTAACTGGAGGAATTCACTTCTTCATATGAGAACATGACACATTAATGTGGTCAACTATAAAATACATACAAATACAGTGTACAATAATGTATAGGTTACCCAATTCTATTACTTATATTTGCTTCTAGCTTTGACTTCCTTATGTTCCTGGCAAATTCCTCTGCTGGAGAATAGATTGCTTTCTAGAGGCAGAGAAATAAGTGGCAGAGGCTGAACAAGATGGAGCAAAAAGCAAGGGCCTTTGTCCCTCCTCCCTTGCCACCTTCCCCTTTGGGGAGAGAAGAAGGGATACAGGTTAAAAGCTTTGCAGGCCTAAGGGCCTCAAATTTGAATCCTGGATGCTACTGGGCAACTTACTTTATAAATGAAGAAACAGAGACTATGATATTATTTCACCTTGGTTTTTCATTTGTAAAATAGTAATTATAAAGCCCACCTCAGAGATTTACTGTGGCATTCAATCAAGGCATTATAGGAGGTACTCATTACAATGACCAGCCCAAGTAGTGGTGAATAAATTGCTAGAAAGAGACCATTCAACTGAAACTGGCTGGGCAAAATAGGGATTTTATTGGCTCTTATGATGTGATTTTAAGCAGGGGCTGAAACAAAGTCACCAAGGTCTGGTCTCTTACTATCTTTCAGAGCTGCTTTCTTTGGAAGCATCTCTATTCTCAGCAGGTTGAAGCATCATAGAGGCAAGATGTCTGACAAAGGCTCTAAGACCACGTTCCACTTTACCAGCCTCCCTGAGTAAAGGAAATGCCTCTAACCATAGAACCCTCTTCTGATTCTTGCATACTCACTGTCTTCATTCACGTAACTCTCCCCTCTTTCCTGAAACATATTTTTTCATTTCTCTTAGCTCATTTCCATCAGCACACAAGCACGCTGTATTAACTCCTTCCAGTTTACACTAATTTCTTTCAGTATCTTTACAATAACACTCACTGAAAGACCTTTCTATATTTGCCCTCTTCCATTACTCTCTTCACATCTATCTTGAATCCATTCCAGTCAAGCTTTTTGGCCCCTGCTCCCCACTCCACTGAAACTGCTCTTTTCAAGTCACTAAAGGCCCTCACATTGCTAAATTCTGCATTGAATTCTCAATCCTTACTATATGAATATTTATCAATACCTTCTCTTGATAACACTTTTTTCACCTGAATTCTGGGTTACCACTCACTCTTGGGTTTCTTCCTAGGTCCTTGGACATTTCTTCTCAGTCACTGTGACTGGTCCAACTTTGTTTCTCTAACATCTAACCAGTAAGGTGACCATAGGTTTATTCAGCAGATCTCTTCTCTCTTTAGATCTCTTCTCTTTCGCTACACTCTCTTGGTGAAATTATCTGTCTCACGATTTTAAGTACTATTGTTATCCTGATTAACTGATTAATCAGATAAGTAATCACTGTAACTCCTACACTGGTTATTAGTTTTCAGCTGGCATAGACAATAGCATGCCTTTACTCTCTTGCATCAGGGCTATGCCAGCTCTCCTTCCCTCTGTCACAATCTCGTCCATGGGGACCTCGTTTACCTGGACAGTCTACAGATCACCTCACTGGTCCACTATACTGATGGCACTGTGTTGATTGGACCTGGAGAATGGGAATCAGTAGGAAGCTTAGAAGCTTCACTGAGACACAAGAATGTCAGAGCATAGGCAAAAATAGAGAAATTCAGAGGCCCACTACGTCTGTGAAATTTCTGGGACACCAACGGTCTGGAGCAAGTTGAGATAATTCCTCCAAAGTGAAAGAGAAACTGGCAACTTGAGCTACCTGAATTAAGAAAGAAGCATAATGTTGAGTTGGTGTCTTTGGACTTTTGAGGCAAAATATATCTCATTTTAGTGTGCTGCTCCAAACCATTTAAAGGGTAACTTTAAGGCCTCTGATTTTGAGTGGGCCTCAAGAGAAAATTCTGTTCCAGATCCAGGCTGCAGTGAAAGCTCCTCTGCCATTTGGGCCTCATTGCTCAGCAGGTCCAATGGGGTTTAAAGCGTTTGTGGGGATATGTGTTTCATAGATTTGATAGTAACCATCAACAGGATAATCACAGCACAGACCTTTAAGGTTTCAAAGCAAAGGCTTATCTTATTCTACAGATAACTATTCTCTTTTTTAGAAACAGCTTCTAGATTGCTACTGGGCTCTCATAGATACTGCACATTTGACTGTAAGACATCAAGAGACCATATATCCTGAGCTGCCCACCAAGTTATTTGACCTATCAAACCAGAAGCTTGGGCGTATATACCAGCAATGCACTAAGTGGAAATAGGATATTGGAGATGGATCTGGAGCAGGCACTGAAGGAAGAAAGGAGTTGTATGATCAAGTAATTCATCTAGTACCTACTCCTGCTGCATCGTCTCCTCTTCCTCAATCCATACCTAAGGCTTCATGGGAAGTTGTTATGAACAGGTTAACTGATGATAAACAGTTTATCTGAGTTTATAGCATGATATACTGAAGAAACTGGAAGTAGATTGCTTCAGCATCATTGCCCTAATCTAGGGTGGTCCTTAAAGACTGAAGTGAAAAGGAAACATCCTGTCGGAGAAGATTTGAGCAGTATATTCTATTGTTCCTTTCTCTTTATTCAGAGATGGCTAGAAAAAAGGTCTATACTGATTTATGGGCAGTTGCTAATAGTTTGGCTGAAAGGTCAGGGATTTGAAAAGAACATTATTGGAAGATTAGTGACAAAGAAATCTGGAGAGAAGGCATGTGGATAGGTCTTTGAGAAAGGCACATGTAAAGATATTTTTGCCCTATATGAATTATAACCAAATGTCATCCACTACAGATGACGCCCTCAATAATCAGGTGGCAATGAAGACAGACTTAGTGGATGTCAATCAGCCTCTTAGCTGTTCTAGCACTTGCTAATTGTTCTCTAAAAAGTAACCAGGGCAGCAGGGATTGAGTATACCTATGTGTTCAAAAGTGTGGACTTCACTCACCAAGGCTGATCAGGCTCTCACCAGTACTGAGCGACTAACTTGCAAGCATTAGAGAGCAACACAGAGCCTCCTACATGACACCAATCCCAGAGAGACCAAATAGCCACCTGGCAACAGGTCGGTTATACTGGATCCTTCTATCACAATGGGAGCAGTGATTTATCTTCATAGATGTACACAATTGTCGATACTGATTTGCATTTCCTCTCCAGGATGCTTCTGACAACGTTGCTGTCTCACAAAACATCACTTTTGACTAAGGAACACATTTTACAGCAAAAAGCCTAGCAATGGGCTCATGCCCATGGAATTCACTGGTGTTACAACATATACCATTATCTAGAAGCAGCTGATCTGATTGATCAGTAGAATGGCCTATTGAAGACCCAGACATGGCATCTGTTGAGAAGCAATGATCCAAAAGTTTGGAGTATTAACCTACAGGATACAGTATAGCTTTTTTTTTTCCTGAGGAAGAGTCATCCTGAACTATCATCTATTGCCAATCTTCCTCTTTTATTTGTATGTGAGCTGCTGCGACAGGATGACAGACAAATGGTGTAGGTCTGCGCCTGGGAACCAAGCGCAGGCTGCAGAAGTAGAGCACAGTGAACTTAACCACCAGGACACTGGGGCTGGCCTCAGTATAGATTTTGAACCAGGGACCAATACACAGTGCTGTTTGTCCCATAGCCAGAATACTGTGGTGAAAGTAGGAGTGGTTCCTCTCACTATTACTACTAATATCCAACTCATAAAATATTTGCTTTCTATTCCCCCAAATTTGGGCTCTACTAATTTAGCTGTCTTAGTTCCCAAGGGAAGAATAGTTTGACAAGGTGATGCAACAAGAGTTCCACTGAATTGGAAACTGACACCATCACCTGACCATTTTGGGCCCTTGGTGCCATTGAAGCAATAGGCAAAGTGATTAAAATATTGGGTGGGTAATTGATGTCACTTACCAGGAGGAAATCAAGTTGATGTTATACACTGGAGGCAGGGAGAAATACATCTGGAATCCAGGAGATTTTCTGAGATACCTCTTAGCAATTTTGTGTCCAATAGTATAACTTATTGGAAAACTACAGAAAAACATAAAGGCACAGACATTGGGAATTCGAGCCTTTCAAAGCTTTCAGGGATGAAACCAACTTTAAAACTCTGTTGAGATGAAGGGCAGGCTGATGGAATAAGAAATATGAAAGGAGTAACAGAAGGAGGAAGTTATAAATATTAACAACAGCCTTGATCCAAGAAAACATAGTCTTTATCTTGGCTTGCCAGTCTCTACAAGATCTTCTCCCCAGAAACATCTCAGACCTCCTCTCTTACCACTCTACCTCATGCTTACTCTGCTGCAGTCAGACTGGTCTCAATATTCCTAGAAAACCTGAGCACTATCCCAACTCAGCAACACCACATGTGTGGTGACCTCTGCTTGACTTACTCTTCCATTTCCAGGTAGTTTCTATTTAAATATCCCCTCATAAGAGGGCCTTTCCTGACCACTCACTCTAAACACCCCATGTCATTTCTCCATAACCTTTACCCTACTATAGTTTCCTTCTTATCACATACCACCACATGACAGATCAAATCTTATCTACTTATTTATTCATTATCAATATTATTTCAAAAATATTCAAATTCTATTAAAAATATTATTTATTAAATGTACTACTACTATTACTATACTATTTAATAATGATATTAATTAATTAATTAATTGTTCTTTTCTCCTATCTAGAATGTAAGATCCACAAAGGCAGAAACATTACTTTTGTTTATGGCTGTACCCCTATTGCCTAAAAAAATGCCTGGTATATGTACCACATTCAGGGTATCTTTTTATCTAGCACCACCCACCTACCCTATATCCACTTTTGAAGCAATCAAGGGATTCACTGCTGTCATATGTTCAGCTCTTCAATATATTTGACCTTGGTAAATGAACACGGTGTATATTGCAGCTCTGGATTCATCATTTAATTAGTGACACACTTACAACTTTATAAAAGCAATGCTACTCCCGCTGTGCCAAATTTAACCCTTGATGACGTGTTTGCCTTTTTCAAAGTATTTATTTACTTACTAACTCTTGGATCAGAACCCAAGGGAAAGGAGTAAATGATTAGTGTCCCACCAGTATTAAAGGCCAAAGACATCCTCTCAATATTATCAGGCTATCAAGCCTCTGGTTGATGTTTTTACCTCCCTCAGAAAACATATGCCATCCTGCACTTCTGTTCCTGACTTGAGCAAAATCATGGGCTAGTCCTTGTCACAGAACGAGGTTGTACCTGTAGGCATTGTGGGTACATCTGTTCTCTTGTGATGTTTTCAACACAAAAGATGCCCATACATCATTAAAGAGTCCACCCTAATGATTCCACGTGTCCATGTTCTGCAGAGACAAAACAAGGATGCATCTGTTATATATGATGACTATCAAAATTCTTTTGTAACTCAAGTCTAATGTAAAACTATTTAGAGAAAGAATGGACCTTGCAAGAATTTGAGGATAAACATGAAGAGTTAATACATTTCAGCAAAGCCTGCTGGTTGCCTCCAATGTCTGTTCTCTTTTAACATAATATAAGAATTTTTTGGTACATGGTCATCAAAATAAAAACTTGATGTTTCAGCCTCTCTTTGTAAGAGTGTTGCCATGTGACTAAGTTCTAGTCAATGGACGTGAGATGTGATGTGTCAACTTCTGAGTTTTTCCTAAATCTTTATATGTCATGAAATATATTCATAAATTGCTTAAATTGCTATTATTTTGGGTGTATCTTACAACTGTCAAACTGATTATCCAACATACCTTGAGTGCTTCGACAGACTGAGCATGACATTCAGTGCCCACTTCTTGTGTAATACGGTGTAACCTGAAGAGCACAGGCTTGCATCAATCTCTGGCTTTGAATTCTGGTTCACCATTTATTAGCTGTGGAGCTTTGGTCAAGTAACTATCTCTGTGTGCTTTATCTCTTTGTGCTTTCAGTAAAATCAGGACAGTACTAGTGCTACCACTCAGACTTGCTGCTAAATGCGATGAGCTACTATCCTTAACATGCTTAGAACAGAACCTGGCACTCAATAAGCATTACCTAATCTATTTATTTAGGAATGGCCCAAGGCCATTCATTCATTGAGCCAAGTTTTCATCATCCCAGTGAAGCTTTCTTTGTGTCATACAAGTTTCATTCTCTTAGCAGTTGGTATGACAATTCCTGCTTGAGGGAGAACTGCCTTTGCTGAGAAAATTTTCCGATAAGCCCAGTTGGGTTAGATGAGTTTGTTGGGGTAGAGCAAGCAGAGGCTACTGCCAAGATTTTTAAAAGGAGACGATTACTCTGAAGAGAGCCAGGAGAGACATTTCTTTGATGCCAGGGGTGTAGAAAGAAAGAAAGAGATGGTGCAAGCTAGGATGACGGTGGAAGGCTGTGCAACATCTGTTATCCTGTCTCTGGGGTCACAAAATACTCAGTGAACTTATTCAAGGTCAGAGAAACAGTGTGATTGAGCATTTTTTTTAAGGAAATTGATGATGGAGCTGAGTTTCCCATTCTGGTTATATAGTGTGAAACAGAAACTATGCGAGCAGGAGCAGAGCTGAAGATGGAAGTTACTTGTGAGGATGCAAAATCTTAAAACTTTGTCAAAAAGTAATCTATGGCAAGTTTCTAGGTCCTGTCAATGCTTGGACCTGGGCAATCAAGTCAAGTTCAGGTGGATCTCTGATTGCAGATGTCCGTCCCCTTCCCCCATCTCCATCCCAGGGAGTTGACCACGTTCTCCCTGGAGTTTCCAGTATAGCATGTACAAACTTCTTTTCTATCAGCTATTACATAGCACTAAGTTTTACTACTTGTTTCTTAATACGATTTTATCCCCTACTACAATGGGAATTCCTAGTCGTGGGGATTATATTTTATTTATGTCTATACCCTACTATCTTGTAAAAAATGCAAGTGCTTATTGAATGAATGAGATAAAATAATAACTTGATATCCACTTTTCTGCTCATACTCATGAATAAAGAGAAGAAGGTGGTTGGTACAACCATCTATGATGAGTGATGATATTGAAAGACAGAAAAACTGCAACTGTTTCATTATGAGTCTATTGTGATGATAGCTTATCTACATGTTATATTCTATCAAACAAAATTGCCAATGGCTCATCACATTTTTAAAAGCCAGCTGAGTTTAGAGAGAAGGACACAGAATTTATGCAAAATATTTACTATTTATGTAGTTTTAGTAGCATCTTTTATTGTTCTGATCAACAGAAGCAGACTAAATAACTTACAACCCCAAATGGGGGAAATCTTTAGTTTCTATCCTATATCATCCCCACATAGATCATGACCTTTCTACTTCCATAAGCTTTCTAGGTTCTCTTTATTTATTCAGCTTTTTTAAGATCAGTGGAAATCTTGCTTTCTTAAAAAAAAATAGGGGAACATGTGTTAGTCATCTGGAAGTGAGAAAGATGGTGGGAGACACTTGTGGGAAACATTTAAAGGATGTGTAGATAATGAGAACAACAATCCCTCAGCAATATTGACATTGTGCCCTTATTTCAAGGAATCAAGATATTTGAAGAGATTAGAGTTTAGTTAACGTTTCGTGTTTCCAACTTTATAATCATTACGTGTAATTACGTGCAGATTAATCTGTTAATTTATGTGTGGGTGGTGGGAATGTTCACAAGAAAGAAAACAATAGGAAGTGTAACACAAACTTCCAGGCTGTGAGCTCTTCTATGAATGAAGCTGGATTTATTTTGACTTGCTGTGCCCCTGTCCCTGCCAACTCCAAATGGAACCAAAGGAGACTGTTAATTCAATAATTATCAAATGCATTAAACATGATTTTTTTCATTATTCTCATTGTGAAGTATTGCATTTTATTTTTGAGTTTTAATATACTTTACACCCGGAGTCTATTTGGGGCTTTTGATTTTAGAATCTGATAGAGTTTATCCGTGGCAGAGTAAATGCAAATAAAATTCAACTCAACTTGGAAAGGACAGTATGTGTGGCTTATGAGCAACTTATGGTGGAAAAAGAAAGCCCCAGTGTATTATGCACAGAAAATCTCATTACTTTCTATTGATGGATGGCATTTCTTTGCAAAGCTGTTTTGCTCCTTAATGAAATGAGCAGAGGTACTACAAATCCAAAATTTTAAGTTGGTGGAGAAAAAGACTTAGACGCATGTACAGCAAATGTATGGAAGATGTAGGTAGATACAAACGACAAAGGAAGTTGATAAAGCTGCATGAAGAATACAGACATCCAATCATTTAGCACATATTGATTTAGCTTTAATCTGCAGCACAGCTTTTCATTTATAACATTTCATTCACCACTGCCACTGAATTACAGCACTTCTAAAGTGGGTTTTAAAATTCTTATTAACTCCATAGACCCTGCCCCAATCACATACCATTGCATTTGGAATTATTAAAGATCTGCAAGGCATTTCAGTGAGCAGGTGGAAGAAAGCATGAATGGGAGCTGAAGTTGTGGCAAGTTGGGCATGAGGGATTGGAAGAGCAGGGCTAGAAGGAGCAGTGTGGGAGCATGGAGGAAAATTAGCCCATGCCACAGTAAGAGGACTTCTGTTAACATAATGGCACCAGGAAGAAATGAGTTTGGCCAAGATCCACATACAAAAGTTAGATTTCTTTGTTTGCCCTGCTTACTCTGGTAGATATACCATTACTGAATTAGAACTACTAATTCGTTTGATTTGTGAAGCCCCACAATTTTTTTTGACAGTTTTGTGTTTATAGCAATACCAAAAACCAAAAGGATTAAATTATAATGTAGGATCTTAATCTGATGAGTTCCTTTTGAAGCTTAATTATATTTGTCCAACAGTAATTTAAAGAACCAGAACAGGGCTTTTTCAATATCCTGATAAATCATGGGGTTTTCTGGTTTTCCTGTTCAGCTGAATTCTTCTCATCACACAGTATATTGATGAAAAGCATAATATCTGATGTTAGCCTGTAACATTTATCAGTTTCCTGACACTAGGACAGTTTCTAGTCTTTCAACGTTAAGTTTCCTCATCTACAGAATTGTGATAACAATAGCTTCTATCTCACAGGTAATTAATAGAATCAAATGAAGTAATGTTGAAAGAGTTGCATTCACTGGCAAACATAATCAGCACTCAATAAATGTTAGCTATTACTCCTATTGTTATCATAAGTTTCATCTCAAACGCACATGTCCAAGGAGAGAATGTTCCCATCTGGAAATATACAGTATAAGAATGAGGAGATCCGTTCAAATTCCATGCCTCAGAAGACACAATTGTTCCCATGAAGAAAACTATGAACTGATATTTACTTAATTCCCTTCCCCTAAATCCTGGGTCATCTAAGGTAAGCCACTTAAGCCTCTTGTTTCTTTCTATCTATCACATTAGAGAGCATAACACTGTGTACTTCATGGTATTGTTTTGATAATTATGAAGCAATGACTTTAAATGGTTTAGAAAATACCACATATTTGTGCCAAACTAAATGATATTGGCCTAGAAACATATTTAGAAATTATGAATAGCTTAGATAAAATAGAGAAAGAATTATTTAAATCTTCTTCACCATATTGCTAAAGATCTTCAGATTATAGCCTACTTATTTTGATTAATTTTATTATCTCTATCTAAACGTGATAAACAGATGAAACAATATGCTTTTGAATCTTATACCGACATTAACAAAATATGTGAAATAAACAGTACAATAAATGCCAAGCACCTGTTTTAATATAACTGGTTTTCATATGATTTTTCTTGAAATCATCTGGCTTTCTGTGGTCTTTGGGAATTGTTCTTTTCATGAGAACATAAATTCTAATTTGTGCTAACAACTGATACTACTACAGTGCATTTCTTTTTGAAATATACACAAATTTTTTAAAACCAACATTTTAAAGGCATAGCAATAGTTTTTTTTAAGTGTGATTTTCAGAAAAAGCTAACACCTACTCTCTAACCATCAAAGAAAAAGAACTCCAGGGAAGCCAAAAGGAAATCCATTTTTCAGTCTCAAACAAGGGAGAAACCATCTGTGCTAAATCATAAAACAAATGCACTGAGAGTTTATATCAATATACACATGGGAAGGAGGTTATTTACTCTGTGGAGGAAAGATCCTTGTCATATTTAATCATGTGAATTTCATGGGCAAGTAGACTCCTAGACCGTTTTTATGTTTAAAAACAAAATGCTTAAAATTCTCATCGTACAGAAATGTACTCAATCCATTGTCAATTAAACTCCTCAAACAGAGCCAAGCTCAGGAACCTCCTTATCTCTATCAAATAATGTTCAGAATTTAAATTCTGGAAGGGAGTATTTGAAAATGAGTTATTCAGTTATTCACATCTTTTCACATTAATTCTTTCTCTCTAACAATCTTTCACATTAGTCTTTTTACACGTTAACTGATTCTGCCTGTGAACTCTCAAAGGTCTAACACCAGATTAGCTAGGAAAAAAGAAACACCAAAAAACAACCAAGTAAGAAGGTATTCTGGAAGGTATAATTGTTGTTGTCTTTTAATCAGGTTGCTAATATAATTTTGTTCTAGTAGACGGGTTTGGGTATCTGAGCAATACTCAAATAACAAAAACATTTCTATATTTGAGTTTAGAATGAGGCTGGTCTTGAACCCATCCAAAGGTGTTTATGCCTGTAAGTGATAAAGGACCCTCATTATAACTCTATTCTACAGCAGGAGGTCCGAGGACAGATTCCTTACAAAGTCACAAATTGTGTCTCTGTGAAATACTAAACTTGTGATAGAAAAAGAAAATAAGAGAAGACTTCCCGAAAAGCAATTTCAATAGGATTCAAAATAATTTGCTATAGTTTGAAGATGAAGATGCTAACTTTATAATTAATAAGCATTTAAATTGAAGTTTTCACATTCACAGGAATCTTTACAATCAAAATTTTAATCTATAGCGTTAGCTTAAATAGGAGTTTTGCTGCCTTGGTTAGGTCAAAAATGGGTCTCTAACTTTAAAAAATTATCAGGTTCAGCTGGAAGGAGCACTTGTAGAATTGAAACATTTCTCTAATCAATTTAATTAATAATGAAGTTTCTCTCAAACTGACACCCAACAATGGCAATAGCCTGTCTTTCTAAATAGGTTAAAAGAAAACTGGAAAGACAGAGGCACAAAAGAAAATTATAAATTTTTGGAGTTTTTATTAAACATGGGCTAAAAGTATTTCAAGAATTCTAATGGGCTGTGCCATAAGAATCTGCATAAATGAATTCTATACCCGTGGTCTACACTGTATTCATCAAAATCTGTTGCATGCTGAGATAAGTCTATAAAACACATTCATTCTTTGCATTTAAAACTTCACTCCATCAGAATAACTTCGTGTTTCTCTACTAGTCTTTATGAATACTTTAATATTCATTTCCATTGTGTAAATGAAAAGCCAGCTTGTCGTTTGGTTATATGCAAGATTCATAAAGTTTTATTTCTGAAATAACATCACTTCTAAACTTCCCCTCCTTGTGCACTGTTGGCTTCAGTTAAACAGCTGACATTCTCTCACATCTTGTTTATGATCTACAGATGTGAACTCTCTGCATCTACCTTGACAGCCCAAAAAGTTATACAAACTATCATAGAGAACTTTTTCATTTTTCACTCGACACTCAGGCACCAGTTACATATTGAATATCTCCTGTGTTAGCAGGTATATATTGAATACCTTTGTGCAACCTGCTGAGGAACAGTGTTCAATATACTGACCCGGTGGTTCCTGCGATCTGAGAGGATATATTGTATTGGGGGAGACACTTTTGAGGGATCTTAGAATGAACAATAGGCTGTTAGGAGAGCATATGAAATCTAATTTGTCCAAGGCAGTTTAAACTGAATTCACTCATTGCATCTTCAAAACACACAACACAAATCTTCGCTTTTATTGTCTACAGACGTTGGACTAGTTGTTAAAAGAACAAACCATTCAAGCTGAGGATTTCGTCTTTAATGATGTGAATACTAGAGAACAGCATGCTGGTTTCAGGGTGTTTTCTTTTTTAAATTCATTTCTGCAATTTTTTGTTTTAGTAATGTTTTGGGTAACTTACTAAATTTAACCGCTAAGACTAAAACAAAGCGACGCAAATACCTCCAGTCCTTTCTCCTCATCAGAACAAACATCAGTAATCAATCACAGCTCTTGCTGTAATGAATCTAGATGTGATCCTACAACCTTCTCAACACAGCACTTCAAGTACTGCTGCCAACTGGCTAGCTGAAGAAATGAAACCTCTTTACCATGTCTTACTTAAGAAGAGAGCTAACATTTTCTCCATAGAGGTCAGCACATTGCTTTGCATATAGAAGATATTCAAAGCACCATAGAAATCCTAAGAGCATAGAACTTGGAGAGAGACATGAAAATTCGTCTAATCCAGCTCTCACATGTTATAGATAAATTTGGGCCCAGAGGGACCAACTATGCATAAAGAAATAGCCCTTTGCCTTGCTGTTCTGTCTGTGTCTCATGACTCCCACACACACAGCTAACTCTTAACTTTCCAAGGTTCCATTAAAGTATCCTTTCTTCTGTAGAGTCATACCTAGTTAGAAAGAAAAGGCAGTAAATCATATCTGGTGCTTCCATGGCACTTTCCACAGACCTTATTTTACCCTTGTCTTGTTATTCCAATGATCTGTATGTGTCACCTAATCCCTTAAACTATGAACTCCTTGAGTGATTACATCTTATTCATTTCTGCACCCCAAGCATCTGGACTAACATGCGGCACATAGCAGATGTTTAAGAAATTTTGTCAAAAAAATGAATAAATGAATGACTGAAAATAAAAGCCATTTTTAATTAGAAACAACTTGGTTTTAAAGGAATATTGTAAGTACTTTTAATTAAAAACATATTTCCCCCCAAAACAGATTCATGTAACATTACATAATATAATACTGCATAACCACAAGCCTGTAGCAGTGTTTTGATACAGAGGAGGATGAAGTCAGGAAGGATTTCCTGGAGGAAGTGATACCTCCACTGACTTCAAAATTAAAGGAATTTTAAATGACTCCATTCGTTCCCTAAAAAGGAGCATCATTTGATTCAAAGAGTCTTAAAGCTCATCAAATCCAAGGAAATAATAAGAATGCATTTGCCTGGAAGATGGGAACAGTAGGGACAAATAGGACCAGGAAGAATGGAGGGGCAAGGATGGAGATGGAGGAAGGAAGGCTGAGAGTTGCTGCATGATGCAGGAATGCATAAATGAATGGAGCTATGATTCTATCTACACTTAAAAATTGCTTCCTTGATTCTATAAGAATTTTGCTTTGAATGAAGCAAAATTAGAGAGAGCTTAGAAGTTAGGATGGTCCAGGAATGATACAGGGTTCAGAAAAGACAGGGATTTTATAAACAGAGTGAGAGGAACTTAATAATTGAATCAGAAAAATTTAATTCTAATGATATTGATGTTTTCCCATTAATATAACATTAAACATTTACTAAGTGCTTTCACCTATGTTATAATACTTTTCAGAGAAGAACATCAAGTCAAAATTTACAAATGGTTTGCACAGAGTCAGCAACCAAATAAATGGAAGACTCAGGACACAAATTTAGGTCTTCTAACAATATATTCTCTCTTCATCTTACAGTGTCAACCTTACAAGAGATAATAGGAAAGAAGGAGGGTAAAGAGGAGATAGTGGTATGTCAGTAGAGATTACCTGGTCTAAATGCCTTTAGTTTTGTTCTAAAAAATATTACTCAACTTCTTTCAGCCATGTAAAGTGTTTATATCTATTTAATCTCCCCTGAAAATAATTACAGAGCTCTTCCTATCCTTAAAGAAAAAAAAAATCATTGTTTTTTAAAAGTCTTTTGAATTTGTTAGGCATTAGTAGAATAAAGAAGAACAAAAGGGAGACTTTCTATCCTGAGGTGTACATATCATACGACAATTTCAAAGTTTTACCAACTACGTTTCCAAAGTAGAAGTTTTCCACATACAGCAACACATTGCAGGGTTCCTGTTCTCTGGTCAACCCACATCACTTATGGAAAATAAATCAGAGCACAACTCTTCCACATACACGTCTCTTGTTGAATTACTTTCGTATCCAAGGGTTCAAGAGTGAGCTTGTGTCTGTCCCCCTTAGACAAAAGATGTCATGAGCGAAAAATAAAATGAAAGATAAAGAAAGGCATTGAAAACAACATTGAATGATAGGGTTAGAATAGGACTCCATGGTATCTTTCACCCTTAACTGGTTGAGGACTTCCAGTGGTCTAGATTTGAGGGAGACTCAGTACTGACTTAACCTATTAATCTACACTTCAGAATGAGTTTCTAATTAAATACCTAAACTTAAGGAAAATTAGATGCCAAGAAAATAGAGATGGGAATGAAGGTGGGGGCCAATTTGAATAAATATAAACTCTAAAAACAGCAGCTAGATGCTGGTAAAAAAAAAAAGGCATAGGTTACCAAAAGCTGCATTGACAATCCTCTGAGTTCAATTTGGAACAAGGTTGCTATACATTACAAGAGAAGGGAATATTTGAGAGCAGTACTTCTGTATAAAATTATTTGCATTGTTTCAGAAGTTTTCTTACATCACAATAATTTCATAATTAACAATAAGTATGACTAAAATTCTTAATATAAGAGCAAAACATATTTATTGTGGAAAATGTTAAAAATGAAAAATATTTTGAATGTCTCCCTGTTAAATATACATTGGTTTTGGAACAGTCTCAACAGTTTTGAGTTGTCAGAAATTTTAAGATGGCAGAGCACACTCTTTTGCATCATTCCACAAGTGGAATAGAAAATGAGTTCTCAGTATTGACTAAGAACTTGGTTGAGAACACAGTTGCATCACGGTTAGGCCTTGGAATCACACGTAGGTGTAAGTCTGACTCTAATTCTTCATCAGCTGTGTGATACTGAAGAAGCTATTTGAACTCTATGAGACTCCATTTCCTTGTTTCTAAAAGGGGGAATAATATACACCTCCCAGATTTGTTGAAAAATTAAATGAGATAATGTACCCAAAATGTTTAGCAAAAGCCTCTGTACTTAGAACCGGGGAAGACCTCCAGGACATGCATAAGGTACTCCCTTGGCTCCCCCTCTGCTCATACCATGCCCAGTCTCAGTCAATAAGTTTGGCCTAGTCTCACTTTTTCTCTGAACTCCGAAAACACTAAGCCTGTTCTGACTCTGGCCTTTTGCCCTCCGTCTGGAAAGCTTTTCTCTAGGTCTTTGCCTAGCTAACTCTTTCCCTTCATTCAGGACACAAATGCAATTTCATCTTAAAAGAGATTTTTTCTCTCATCATGCTATTTAGAAGAGCTCCCTTCCCTCTGCTGTCCATGCGGAATCCCATTAGCCTTCGTTATCTTTTCTGCTGCACTCATCCCTATCTCACCACTATCCGTAATTGTCATTTATATGTCTGTTTACGTGTCTATGTCTATCATGCTATACCAGAATGGATGCTCCATACAAGTTAAGAACCTCATCTGTCTTGCCCAATATTATAGCACATTTGGCAGAGACTGGCTTCATGCTCACCAAACACGTTTTTCTCTAGTGCAAGAAAAGTGGCCACATTCCTAGCAAATGGAATGTGATGGCTGTGATGTGTGCCCCTTCAAGGCCAAATCCACAAAGACCTGTCAATTACAATTCTCTATTCTCTCCTCTCTTCTTTGCAGGTTGAATGAAGAAGGTCCTGGGGATGACTCCAGGGCTCTAGGGGATTGTAAATTTGGGATGTATAGTGAAACTAGCACCCTAATCACTGTGTGCAAACTTTACATGAATAATAAATAAGTTTCTCTTTTGTTTAGCCTCTGAGATTTTGGGGTTTGTTACAGCAACCAGCCATAAGAATAACTGAACAAGTATGCTACAGGACCTAGAAAATTGCCTGGCATATAGTAGCTGTTATGGGCTAAATGTCTGTGTCCTCTTAAAATTCATATGTTGAACCTCTAGCTTCTAGCCCCCACTGTTATGGTATTTGGAGATGAGGACTTAGGGAAGTAATTAGGTAATTAGGTCATGAAAGTGGGATCCTTATGATAGGATCCATGGCCTTAGAAGAAAAGGTAGAGAGAAATGTCTATCTTTCTCTTGTTCTCTCTCTCTCTCTCTGTTTCTCCTAGCAAGTATCAAGGAAAGGTCATGTGAGCACACAGAAGAAGTTGGCCATCTACAAGCCATGAAGAGAACTCTCATCAGAACCTGACCATGCTGGCACCCTGATCTCAGACTTCCAGCCTCCAGACCTTTGAGAAATAAATGTCTATTGTTTAAACCATCCAGTTTATGGCATTTTGTTATAGCAGCCCCAGCTAGCTAAGATGGTAGGCACTCAATAAAGTGTAACAAGTACAGGTTAAATAAGAAAAAAATTACATTAATGGTATTATGTGCCAAACTATATCAAGCCTCTGTCCCTAATCTATATTCTCCCAAAGTAAGTCTAAGAAGAAATCACTCTGCAGTAAGAAATTCCATTTAGATGATGCTTGAAGATCTCCAAGGTGTACATACTCTAGTTTCCTGTAGTTTCTTCAGGAAACTACACCTCTTGGGTTTAGAGGTTTAATGAATATTAACATAAAAAAGAAAATCAAAGAGATTTTGGTGTACAGTGTTACTCATTCCCTGCACTGACATTTCCTGTTTGGGATCATAAAGGGAATATGAAGGACTCATAAAAACCTAAATGAATTGTGCCATAAATGTTAACTGCCACTGATAGCGGTGCTGAACACCACTCCAGTGCAATGCTGCTACGGGGTAAATCTCTGCTGTGATACCTGAGAATAAAAGCAAAGCCAATATCAGGTCTAAATGTGTACCATTAAACGCGTGTATCCCCCACCCCTGACGTTACATTTTTATTCATGTCTGTCAGTAAAAATCTTTGCCAACAAAAGTTATACTTGTCTAAACAAGATAGAGCTCCCCATTCTGAAGAGATTGCTTCACAAAATATTCCTATGCATTTTAACTATTAAATCCAACACTGACAATTATTAGCCTTCAATCTACTATCTTTCAAAATGAGGCAGATGTCGAAATATGTGACCACATGAAGTTCCTCACACTTACCCTTAAGCATTGAAAACAAACACATTTGGGAGATTTAAGAAACTGATGGTCTCAATTTAAGAAGAAGGAGAAGGTTGTGAGCGTCAGGTCTATATTATAATATAGGTAAACTATCAATCAAGGAGAACAGTTGGTGAAATTTCAAGAAAATGTTTTAGCAGAGTGCTTTTGAGTAGATTTGTTGAGTCATGTACCATTGCTATTTTTCATCCCTTCCTGCAGATGCCTTTAAGAACTTTTATTACTGGTGGTGCCATATGAACTAAAAGAATTCTAGTAATTGCTATCATTGAAGTGTCGGCCTGTGCCAGATTAACTACAGGCATCCAGGCCATTCAGAATTGGTGAATTGGCTCCACAATCCTTGCAGTGAATTGCTGCCAAATATACTGGCATCTGAACCCCTCAGATGTGATCATTAAGCTTTAGAGTGGTAATCCTCTTTTATGTGCCACTGCAGAATTGGAAAAAGACAAGTACTGAGGTTTTAATTTTGAAGAGACATTTTACAAATATGACAAAGCATAAAGCATATATGCAAATACCTGTGTCTGTATCACCCACCTTCAAAAATAGAACATTACCAAAGAGTCGAGGTACATGTGTACCCTCCCAAATGTTCCCTCTTATTCTGAATTTTGTAATTTTCCTGAGTTTTATGTATGCTTTTATTACCTTCTGTCATTAACATAAAAATATTTTTGCTACAAACTTGCTCTAAGGAAGAGGGCTTAGAATTCTGAATATATAACACCTGTTAAAAGAATTTTTGCAATAATAAATTAATAAGCATTTTGTTGTCCTTTTGTTTTGTTTAAATTACCTCTGTTGATTTAAAAATATTTAGCATGTAATGGTTCAGACAAGATAACATAGGTGAAAATGTTTTGAAAATCTATTCTTGTTTCAAAACACCAAAACTAAAAGATTTTGGGTAGCAACCCCAGACAAATACATTAGTTTTTTAACATGGTTAAGTTTGTGATGTTTTAGGTTAACAAACAGCCACAAAAATACCAATTTGCAAGTGACTTGAATATAATCCTGTTGCTTTTATGATGAAAATACAATGCAGTAAAATGGCAAACACCTCTTCAGTTACACTGCTTTATATTGTCCCTCTAATTTTATTCAGGGAAGGAGCTAAATTCTTAAAAAATTATAAATGGTTGATAAACATTTGAAAAGACAGTTGGCCTCTCCAGTGATGAGAGCAATGCAAATTAAAACAATAGAATACCATTTTCACCCAGGTTAACAAAAGTCTAATTGACTGACAGTATCTAATACATAGGCTAGAGTATGGTAAAGCATACACTTGTCAACATCGATGGGAAGGCAACCTTGCAGCTACCATAAAAAGTTTAAACGAAAATATCATTAGTCATAGCAATTGCATTTCTCTGAAACAGTACTAAAGAAACAATCTCACAGATATATAGGGATACATATATATATACACACAAGGCCTGTATATGTATGCATACACATGTTCACCCTATCATTATGATACTAAAGAACAATTGGAGACTACCTAAATGGCCCCTAATAAAGGAATATTGAGATACTTCATTATAAAACCATATTATATTTTACGGAACAATTAAAAGGAATATAGATTCTATATTTCTAGCAAGGGAAGGATGTTCATGATGAGTGAAGAAAAGGAAGTTCCAGAATAGTAAGTATAATGGGCTTCCATCTCTGTTAGGTTCTATTTCAACTTCAACAGAATTTTCTCAGGGATAACATTGTTCCAAAGAAATTCCTTGATATACTTGTCTGGGATAGAATCTGAGATCGCATGGGGACCTGAGTAAATGTGGCATTGTTCTTTCCCGGAGAACTACTTGATTGCTCTATAGATCATGCTGAGAAAGAAGATGAGAGAAACCAGGAGATAGGGTGGGGTACATGACAACACACTGCACCGAATGTACGAACCCTCTTAATCATCCCTCAAATTTCCAATGCAAAAATTCTAAAAGGATGACTGAGGGTGAATTTCTTATGAAAGGGAGGAAAAGATTTGGCTTCCTTGTTCCAGTTATCCTAGAAGGAGGACAGAGGAGTGAAGAGGAAGCTGTTACCTGCCTTGTGGTAAAAAAGAATTTCTCAAAGAACACACAAAGAGAATGACCCATCAAAAAAAGATTGATTAATTTCACTACATTCAAATTTAGAACAATGTTTACCAAAGGGCACCATAAAAAATGAAATATAAGCAACAAACGGAGAGAATATATTTACTATATATAGAGCTGTCAATAGATTATTATCCAGCTATTTAAAGAAACTCTACAAATAATAAGGAAAAAGACAAATATCTCAATAGAAAAATGAAGAAAAGATAGTGCATTTCTTTCACACAAGAAGAAATGGGGGATTCATTCTCAACCATAAATTGTGGTACAGCTACAATCTGGCATTGCCTAGACAATTTGAATACTCCATACCCTACAACCCAGCTATTCCACTCCTTGGCATAGGTAATGTGCATCCCAGGAGACAGGAACTCAGCAGCATTGCTCACTGTAGTAAAAACAAGAAACAACCCACATACTATGAACATTAAAATGGATAAGTCAATTGTGGTACATTCAAACAATTTCATAATATGACAGTGAAACTGAATGAACTATAACTAATCACATTATAATGGATGGATATCAAAAGCAGAAAGTTGCACAAAAAAAGTGCAAAATTGCAAAATACATACAGTATGCTTTACATTTACATAAAGTTCAAAACTAGGCAATGATATGTTTAAGTACCTATTTATGGCAAAGCTATGAAGAAAGGCAAAGAAATGCTTCAAATAAAATCCTGGATTATGGTTACTTCAGGGGGCTAGGATGGAGACACAGGGCGTATGGAAGCTTCAAAAGTATCCAGAATGTTTTATTTCTGAAGCTAGCTGTTGAGTTTAGAGGTGCACATTTTGTTAGCTTTTGTTATTATTTCTCCATTATTAGTATTTAAATAAACATCTAAATTTGAAGAGCTATTGAAGGAGAATAAGCATTCACAACCAAAAAGTGTCTAAAAGGATAAATCATCTTCCACAACTAGGGAAGGAGGAAATTGGAATTTTACTTTAACTTTAAGGTATATTTGAAAAGTTAGAATGTTTATCCCAAAAGAACCTGCACTAATTTTGTAACTGAAAAGAAAAGACCAGACTCAATGGATCTTCATACACGAATGATTATGGAGCCACTCCAATGAGCGGAGCTGGTGCGCTGATGCCATCCAAGTTCACTGCCTGTGATTGCTGCAAAGCTTGGCTTTAAGAGGCGGCATTGAAAGCCCCTTCACAAAAGTGATTGATAAAATTTGCCTTCCCTAAAAGCGTGAGGGAAGCTAATCAGAGCCTTTTGTTTTTAAGCTCAAAATTAGTTTTTTTTTCAAAAGGGATTCATTACAATGGAAGCGTATTTTCCCCTGGTTTCTTTCAAAGACTCAGCTTAACAAGTTTATATTTAAGAGGCTTCTCTCACATCGATAACAGATAACAGACAAATCTGGTAATTTATGTCAGCCCTAGCATTTAGAATAGCACTGATCATAAACCAAAACCTTCCATTTCATGTGCCTTTTTGTAACAACGGTGCCACTTTTTTTCTTATCATCTTTAAATTCTTCTCATGTATCAGATTCCTTGTTACAGAGAGTTTATTCTCACCCCAGCGGTCATCACCAAATTGCACAAGATACCATGCTACCAACTGAAGTCTCTGAAAATAGTTTATTTCTATAAGGTAATATTTCATTGATGAATTTAAAATTTACTATTTAGTGTGACGCTATATTGCATTTAATCAATTTTAATGTTAATTTTTAGAAATTATCAAGGCAAGTGATTTTTAAAAAATCAAACATACAGAACTGAGAGCTGTCGGAGTTAAGATTGAGTAGCATGAGACCCTGCCTGGAGTTCCAACGTCTTATGAAATCCAAGCTTCTGCAACAAGAGATATGGACCAAGCCTGGATGGATGGCTGAAACCATTCCCCAGAACATCTGGTTTGGATACCGATAATTAAGTAACGTCAAGAAATGTATTATGGAGATGGGGTAAGGGACTATTAGAAGAGAGAACTGGCCATGAGAAATGAGACTATCATGGCTGAGAAATGAACAAAGGGCATGAAATGCACCAGATGAAACCTCACCTCTTCAAACAGTGTGGGAAAACTAAAGGTTAGGAGGGAGCAGCATAACTGGATTCTCAATTTTATCTGTAAAACATTGCTTTTGGGGAGAAAACCACAGGAAACGAATGGCATTTAGATCTTAACTCTCACTAGAAGTGACTAACTCCGGGCAAAGTTATAATGCCTTCCTGGCCTCGGTCTACTAAAGCGTGATGTTCAACAGCAAACGAAGGAAAAGTGCTGAAATTTCCAGGCAGACACAAATTAGTCTTCATGTACCTGAGGGGCTGTCAATAATTCAAATCCTGAGTCCCAGGGTCTTAAAGAAGATGCCATCCAAATAGTGCCAACTGGGAGTCTGTAAGCTTTCTCTGATGACCCAACTTAAAATTGATTTCTTTCCTATTTTAACATAACTTCTACCTATTAAGTGATTTATAAGGAATAAGCCTGTGTTAAAGAGCTTTGCATGTATTATCTCATTAAATTTTCACAATGACCTGAGGAAGTAGGACATAATTTTCCTATTTTATAAGAGAACGAAATAGACTCTGAGAGGTTCAATAACTTTGCCCTACGTCATCCAGCTACTAAGTGACAGAGCTGGGAAATGAACCCAAGTCAGCCTGATTCCAGAGTTCAAACGCCTAGCCATCATATGACTGCAATTTCCTCAACCTACATTGTTTCAAGGGTCCCCACATCTAGCATTTGAGAACCATTGGTTTAGAACCTTGCTACCATCATGAATATCAGTCTGTTTCTTCAAATCTCTTCCCCATTAGCTTTTAAGTAACTTGAAAATATGGACACTTTGTATTATTTTTCATTTCCTTCCACTTCTACCCTACTTCCTACTATTGTGCTCATTTAGCACAATGTCCAGCTTACAGTATATACTCAATGTTTTCTGAGTGAAGACATGACCTCGTTCAAAGTTTAGGAGTGTGGAAGGGTCATGGCTAAAACTCGCCTTCTCTAGGTAGTATCTATGAGTACTAGACTACTAAAAAAGTATAGTCAGGAAACAAGCACACTTTAGTGAAATAAGCCTTAGCCCCTGAAGGATTATGCAAAAGAAGGAGAAAAGCTTAGGACAATAAGACCAAGAGTACATGGCTCTTTGAGCCATGTGCAAACGAGCAGCAACAGACCAGGCACACAGAGAAGCAGAAGTACCACAGGTGATTCAAGTCTGTGTTTATAAATTGTAATAAAGCAGGAACTGGCTTTTAGTGTCTGATTTTTAAAACTGTATTCCAAGGAGACTTAATCTTCTAGAAAGATGCCTCAGAGTATGCTCGGGGAGGCAAAATAAAACAAGTCTGCGCCCCTATAGCAGACACTGTTGGCTGCTCTCCCAATTATCATTTCCCTTTTTCACTACTAACAGAACCCTGAATTCATTTAGGTAACAATATGCCTAGCCCTGGTGATAAATTATAGTTTGTTTAAACCAGTGCTTTTCAAACTTTCATTTGCATACAAATAAACTGGGGATCTTGATAAAATGCAGATTCATATTGAGTACATCTAGACTGAACCATTTCTAACAAGCTCTTAGGTGGTGTTGATATCATTAGTCCACATACCACACTTTTCAGTAACAAGTTTCTAAACCAATGATTCTCAACTATGATTGCACAGTAGACTCACGTGGATAGGTTCTGCTTTCATTGATTGGAGGTTAAGCTTGGGATTAGTTATTTTTTTAAAAAAAGATCCCCAAGTGATTTAAATGTGCATGGTTTAGACCAACATTGGAAAGTATATTTTCTTTTGCCTCTTATTAGTCTAAAGTTGAACAGGAAAACCGGTTCTGGTCAATGAGATATAAGGGGAAATCTACCAAAGGAATGCTGGGGAAGATCCTCCTCTTTGATAAAACAATAATGCAAGATGAAAGTCCCCTGCTCTCTTCCTTCCTTTTTGGGGTACTGTGGTATATAAACGAAATATTTGGAGCTGTGGGCTTCATCTTTTGCCAAGGAAAGGTGACATCACAACACACTGAGGATGACAGAGAGGAAAGACAGAACAGACACTTTCCTTGATGATGCTGATAAACTGCTGCACCAAACTTGGAAATACCCATTCTTCCAGTTACTATTGCTGAGTAACAAACTATCCCAGGTTATTGACTTAAAACCACAATAATTTTATTATGCTCACAGCTCTGAGGTTCAGGAATTTGGACAGGGCGCAGTAGGAATGGTTTTTCTCTCGCCTCTCATGTCTGGAGCTTTAGATGGGAAGTCACAAATACCCAGAAGTGGCTCACACAGCTAGAGCCTGGAGGCATCTAGAAGCTTCTTCACTCACATATCAGGTATGTGGGTGAAAAAGATTCAAAAGCTGAGCTCAACTGAAACTATCGACCAAAGCACCTGCACATGGCCTCTCCATGTAGCTTGAGTTTTTCACAGCATAGTGACTGCATTGAGAAAGGGAGTGTCCTAAGAGAGAGCATTCAGAAACTAAGCGTTTCAAGAAAACCAGATAGAAGCTGCATGGCCTTTTCTGACCTTTATCTGGGAGTCACGCAGCATCACCTCCACCACATTTTATTGGGCAGAAGTGAGTTGCAAAGGCTAGCCAGATTCAAGAGGAGAGCATTTAGATCCCACTTCTTGGTGGGAGAATGGCAATTGCAGAAAAGTATATGGGATGGGTGGTATTATTGCAGTCATATTGGCAAATATAAATGTGCACCTCTACATCCAGACTTTTTATCAAGACAATTAATATCTACCTATCTTTTTGAAGCCACTGTCAGTTGGATATTCTGTTATTTGCAGCAAAAGAATCCTAGCTGATAAAGTTCCTCTTGTCAACTTTTTTTTTTTTTTTTTAAGATTTTATTTTTTTTTTCCTTTTTCTCCCCAAAGCCCCCCAGTACATAGTTGTATATTCTTTGTTGTGGGTCCTTCTAGTTGTGGCATGTGGGACGCTGCCTCAGCGCGGCTTGATGAGCAGTGTCATGTCCGCGCCCAGGATTCCAACCAACGAAACACTGGGCCGCCTGCAGCGGAGCGCGCGAACTTAACCGCTCGGCCACGGGGCCAGCCCCCCTCTTGTCAACTTTAATTAAAGTAACCGTGTTATTATCTGCTTTGTATATTTAGTTATGTAGAAGATTTTTTGATGGGAGGGGGAAGGGATAGCCTTAGATGTAATATAATATGTAAGAGATACAGATATGCAGAGACAGGTAATCTCTTGGCCTTTGGAGCAGCTGGGCAAGGTTTGGGGTAGCCAGAGTCCTGAGCTGTGAACAGCTTCTTTCACTGTAAGGAGCCTCCATGATGCGAAAAAAGAGTTTAGGAAAAATTACCATTGAGTAGTGGTCTTCAAACTCTGTTCATGTGTTCCTAGAAGAATTTTGAAAAATTACATACCCTCTTTCTCATTTTTAAGTTATCTAAAAATTTCATTACGAGTTTAAATAATTGCAAAGAACGTAAAGTTCCACATCATGATACACTATTCTTCTCCCTTAGCACAGAGATAAATATACAGCTGAGAAAGACTGGAAGCCCCATTGGTTTATGGTGCCTGATTAATCATTACATGAGGCGTCTCCTTTGTTGCTGCCCCCTGGGAAGTTCTTACACCCACAGGCAATAGACCAAAGTAAGATTTATGTGCAAGGAATATGCTTTCTTTTATAAAGGGCTATGGTGGGGAGACCATATAATATATCTTCCAAACTTGACACCAAGGGGACACTATTAATAACTACTCTAGGAAATAAGCATAAACCAGGAAAACTGGGATGTATGGTGACCTTAGATATTGGAATACTAGTAAGTTACCAGGTGAATCTGTTTACGAAAGAGAATTCATGGAAGCTGAAGATCTGGTCATTATTTCACTGAAAACTCTCCATTTTCAGTACTCCTTGAAAAGTTTTCCATAGCTCCAAGAGTTTGTGCAGATTTACTATTAAGCTAGTGTCCAGCCATATCAGTTATTAAAGTATTGAAACACGTCCACACGTTAGTAAATAGAATACCAGTAATTGGGATTACCAATAAAAATAATCAATAATCTAAATTCCAGTATGTGTATTTCATCTCAGAAACCACAAGCAAGCCAGCTGTGATTCCAAGACATCTTTGTGGCATGGGTATTAGAGCACAGACCTAGGGAATCTGTTACAGAGGATTTGCTATCTATTTCCAAAGTTGGTAGATAGACTTGAAGCATAAAAAGGAAACTTGTGACCTCTTCCAGTCTCTTCTGTAAACCTCTAAAAGAAAGGCTTGTCCCAGCCCATGGGGAGAAGTAGGGTCTGGGTTCAGGAAGCAGCTAGTAAGGCTACCGGGCGCCATGGATATAGACAGTTGCCATGGGCATAGACAGCAAATGCCTTCATTGAGGGATAACATCCCCTCTGATAGGTTTGTAAAACCCTTGTTTTATCTGACAACTTATCTCCCAATGGAAGGCAGTTGTCCCTGTGCTTTGTAAACGAATTTCTAGACAGAGAATCTCCTAGAAACCTATTTGAAGACTAAAGGAGAGAGTCCTCTGGCAAGGCAGTGCTGTGTCTCCACTCTTTCCCTTGCATATTTTCTAGCGCCAGGCTGCCCACTCTTCCCCCGCTGTCTGCTGTTCTCTTGCAGGAGAGACAGAGCCCTATAGTCGATGCCTCCTCACTCCTCCACCTCCAGGGAGCATCACCCTCTGAGAACACTCTTATTACTTTTTAAATTTTCTTTCTCCCTTTTCTTCTTTAGTCCTTTCTGCTTTGTCCCCATTATTCACTGGGCTCTACCTGATCATTGTCTTGTGGCACAAGCTGTCTCCCGATTAGCCTCAATGGGGCACAGAAGCATATTGTGCTTCCTCACCAGAGAAAGAGAAAGTAATACAGAGGCTCCTGGCCTCAGCAATGAGGATCAGGTAATCCCCATCTACTTTTCATCTTTTCCCACCTCCCCTCTCCCGCTCTCTGAGAGTGATCACCAAAATGATAACACCATTTTAGGTGTGAGAAGAGAAAGGTGCAAGTGAGGAACAGATGCAAGGAGAGAGCTAGTATGCAGGGCAGCCCAACGATTTCCCTTCTTTTATGACTAACACGATCCCCAGTCACTTAATGCTTAATGGCTATCAATCCATAGGAGGTTGTTGGAAATCTGATGTAGGTCCCCAAGTCAGGAAGCAAACTGGGTTATTCTTTAGCTGCTGATAAACGTATCAAATGAAAGATGAAAATCAACACACTAGTCAATATACTACTTGGAAATTATTAGAATGATTTTATGAATTAAATGTTACAAATAATATGACTAAGTAAGAAATTCGCATTATATATCATTAACTTCCTTAGATAACTGAGTACAGTATATTTAATATTTGACTTATTTTATCAGTTATATTACTGTACTCCTTGAATATTTTCAGTATTACTTTTTGCCATTTTATATCCCAAGTTGAAGGGGCTGTCCTAGATGCCTAAACATGGTTTTTCAATTGCATGGTTTCTTCATTTACTAGCGAAATGCGTTAAACATTAGTAGAGTTTTAATAACCTTGTCTGCATATTTTTCTTTTAAGATACGTATTGGAATGGTTATCAAGGGGATAGTTATCTCATTTTAGCAGTGGAAAGATGGTGGGTTTCAGAAGAATCAAGCTTATGTTAGCGATAGTCAATAATTTTGAACTGCCATAAGGTATCCGTTTCAGTTCTTTTCACGCAAAAAACCCCTCTCACATTGTCTCCCTCAGTGAGAAGACCCATCAATTTCAGAAAGCCCTCAAATATTACCTAATGGCTCAGAAGTTAGCCATTGAGTCACTGGATATTATGAGGCTGAATAATAGTTCACCCAGACGTCCACAACCTAATCCCCAGAACCTGTGGGTGTTACTTTATATGGGAAAGGAACTCAGCAGACGTCATTAAGTAAAGAATTCTTTAGATGGGGTGATTATCCTGGATTATTTGAATGAGCCCTTAAATGTCACCATAAGTGTCCTCATAAGAGAAAGATAGAGAGAAATTTGATTACAGACAGAGAAGACAGTGTGAAGATGGGGCAGAAATAGATTTGAAGAAGCTATGTTGCTAGCCTTAAAGATGAAAGAGTGGCCCAGAGCCAAGGAACACAAGGAATGTAGCTCTAGAAGCTGGAAAAGGCAAGGAACAGATTCTCACCTAGAGGCTTTTGAGGGAGCACAGCCCTGCCAACTCCTTAACTTCAGCTCAGTGAAACCCATTCCAGACTTCTAGCCTCCAGAACTATAAGAGAATAAATGTGTGTTGTCTTAAGTCCTCAGGTTTGTGGTAATTTGTTACAGCAGCCACTGGAAACCAATATAGTGATGTACTATAGGGCTTTGAGAAAATCTTTACTTTGTCAGGGAGAGGCTGTATTCTGAGATTTCTACAGGCTACCAATTTCAAGTTAACTAACCAGACACTCATAGTGTATCACGATTCCTCAGTTGCAGGAGAATGGAAGCAAAAGGAAAGCTTTTGAGTCACATCTACTGACTACACAAATATCACATTGGCTGACACCCTTGTAACCCCAGGAAATTAGTTAAAGGGCTGGAAGTCTTCAATCGACCTAGTAACTTAGTGAAAAGGGCCAGAATCTTACAAGGCAGACAGAGCATTTATAGCTTCACTAAAGGCTACTAAATTATATGACTCAAGAAAATCACTGGCAATCTATTCAGACAAGAATTCTGTTTCTGTGGTTTTAACCACAAAACCTCTGTGGATCTTATACTGCACGGCAATGATGGAATCTACTCTCACATTTTGGAGCCCGAAATATTTCTCTAGTACTTTGGCTTGTAATATGGACCCAAGTAAAAATTAGGAGGCAGTCAACATTTTTGGATGTTGTCATCATAACCCAGCTCTCCAAGTCTCCCCATACGGAACCTCTGATGTATTTTCAGACAACGTCATTCCTTTTACAAGGCGGAAGGAGAGCTAAATGGGCAATGATCTTGAAGGCAAGAGTTTAAAGCCATCAACTGGACATAAGAGGAACATTTGAAAGAAAAGTTTAAATGTTAAAATAATGAAAGAATGTCAAGTAGGCTTTAAAATTGATCATTAGAGTATCCTTGAAATCAGAAGTACAACATCCATGACTATTTTTTAAGGATTTTCTTATCTTTTGCTCCTACTTTCTATATCTGACTTATTTTATTCTCAGTGAAGTATCAGTTTCTAGATTTTAAAGCACAAAAAGTGACTAGACATATTATAATTATCCCAGTGGTTTCCAAGACAGGATAGCACCTATTCTTCGTTCCTACCTCCAAGAACTAAAATCAAGTATCTTATAAATATAAGCACTTCTCTAAGGAGTAGCATGCAAATTTAAACTAAGTGATTATGAAGAGTTCAGCCTGGGGTACAATCATGGAATTGTTCCCAGCATGTAAATAAAGACACAGGGACTCAATGGTAAGGAGCAACATAATACAACAGATAAGAATACTGGTTGGAGGCTAGACAGCCAGTGTTTGAATCTCAGACCCCACTACTAGCTTACTTAATTTTTCTGAGCTTCATTTCACTAATCTTTAAAATGATGACAAGAATAATACCTACCTCCTAGGGCTATTTTGAAGATGTATACATATATATTACACATCAAGGCACTTAGTACGGAGCTTGGAAAATATTAAGTGCTCAACGAATGTCAGCTACTTTTACATGACCTTGAGGCCAATAAGAGTATGAATTGAAATATTTCATTAAATTATAATTTGTCATAATCTGGCTTGACAAATAATGACTGAAGGGAGAAGCTAATGAAACATTTTAGATATGGAACTGGTAACTAAAGAAAATTTTATACAAAATATTTGCAACTTGGTGTTTTTTTTTTTTTTTTAAAGATTTTATTTTTTTCCTTTTTCTCCCCAAAGCCCCACGGTACATAGCTGTATATTCTTTGTTGTGGGTCCACCTAGTTGTGGCATGTGGAACGCCGCCTCAGTGTGGTTTGAAGAGCAGTGCCGTGTCCGCGCCCAGGATTGGAACCAATGAAACACTGGGCCGCCTGCAGCGGAGCGCGAACTTAACCGCTTGGCCACGGGACCCCGCAACTTGGTGTTTTTAATGATTATGAAAACAAGTTGCATATAGTTTGAACATCAAACAGATCAAATGATATATAAGAAAAGGTTAGTTTTCTTTTTACTACAGAACTTCTATTCCGTTCTACAGAGGTAACCACACACGCATGCTGTCATGCCTTTGTGTGTATACGTGTGTGTGTCTGGTACTCTCCTAATTTAACTCCCTGATTTCCTTCTTGTTTCTCTACCAGAAATTCTTCACCTCATAGCCAGAGTGAATCCTAAAAAAAAATTAAATTATGTCATATAATTTCCTTGCTTAAAATTCTCCAGTGGTGTGCCTTAGTACTTAAATAAAATACAAACTCCTTACTCTAGATTACAAAACGCTACATACTCTGGCCTCTGTCTTTCTTTCTGAGCTTAACTCCCTCCATTCTCCCCCAACGACACTCTAGGGATACTGGCTTTCTCTGTATAGCGAAAAACCAGGCTCACTCCTGCCTCAGGCCCTTCACACTGTTTCTTCTGCTTAGACCATTCTTCCTTCTGAACCCTGCATCATTATATCTCTTTTTATTCAGATCTCAGATGAAACCTGGCCTCTCAAGTTAGAACTTGGCTAACCATACAGCTCAAGTAGCCACCCAGCTATTCTCTATCATTTCAACCTATTTTGAGTCTCTGGGTAGCATTTAACACAACTATATATTTTTCTGATTTGTTTGCTTCTTTTTATTTATTCATATGTTCATTTACATAATTACTAGCTTCCCCATTCCCTAGAGTGGAAGTTCCATGAGGGCAAGACTTGGTTTGGTCCACTCCTGTGACTTTTTCACCTAGAAGAATGCTGGGATGTAATAAATACCTAATAAGGCTTAACAAATTTTTGTTTAAACAAGGGATGAATGACAGTAAATAAGGATTATTAGGTCATTTTTCCAAATAATTTCAAAAATGTTGCTAACGTTGTCCTTGTGCATATATCCTTGTACATGTCCAATTAAATGCCAAAAGTTTAATTACTGAGTCAAAAGTATATGCAATTTAAATTATGATAGTTATTTCCAAATCACCTTTTAACAAATTTATACCAATTTACATTTTGAGTGGACTCCTTGAGTCTTCTTTTAAGTGATTTTAGGACATGATATTGGAGACACACTCTCTCAATTTAGAAGCGGGGGACACTTTATAATTCCATAATCTTGAAATGCAAAGAGGATAGCCAAAGTGCAGAAGTCCACAATGGGCCTTCTGAATGGCTGAAGAATCCATGTCTACAGTTTCTGACAATTGGAGGAGTTACTATGAGAAGCTGGCATGACTCACTTTCAAAGTTCTCTCATTACCCAGGAGTCTTGTGTCTAGATTTTTAGCAGCAAACAGAGGTCTTCCTAATCAACATTCATCATGACCTTTTCCAAGTGTGCAAGTGTAATTTACAATAACAAAAATCTTAACTTCTGAAGATTGGATTGAGGCACAGAAAAACATAACGGCAGAAACAGACACCCTATTCTAAAACTTTCTCAAATTCTGTAAGTTTACTTTTCCCCACTACAGCTTTATTTGTCTTGCCCTTTGAGTCATCTATGCCAACAACCTCAGACTTCTATGTAGTAGTAACTGGAAAATACCCTACTGATGAGTTTAAATCTATATGTTAATATCTATTTAACTATATCAACAAGGCCATTGATGAAAGCGGGGACTCACAGGCCCCAGTGACTCCTCTGTACCATTTTGAAAGACACCCTCTCCCAGCACAAAAGCAACCAGCTAAATTCATAAGCAACAGCCAGGAAGAAGCCAGAAAGTAAAACCAGAGACATACGTACATTCAGACTCCACACTAACACCAGTCTGAAAATTCTGCCAACCTATTTCACCTAGAAATGACTTTCAACAAAACCGTTTTCAGCAAAGATCATCCAAACACCTGTCATTGAAACACTTAAGCAGTTCTCCATTGTCCATCTCTTTTACTCAAAATCAGCATATTCTTGCCTTAGAAGAGTTATAGCCTTGGAAAAATTGCCCAGTTAATCAAGAAATATCAATTCTGAATTCAAAATGTACATACATAAAGCATCCACTGTACTAAATACAGAAAAATGGGGTACTTACTGCAGGGTGTCCAGTACAGTAGGTGTAGCTGGCATGGGACTGGTAGTGCAAGCTTGCTCTTGGAAAGGAGTATGTATTCCAGGCTGGTGGACTGCTGTTCCACTGGGAGCTGAAGCCAGGGCTCATGGTCACTCGTGACTTACTAGTTTGATAGGCTCTCACTGTGGAGCTAGACTATCAAGAAGAAAGAAATGCAATGTAAAGACAGCTCTGCATAAAACCCAAGGCAGCTATATATAGCAGCATGCATTCTCACCTATGATCATGGACTCAGTTGGTTAAGGAAAATGGTTGATTTCTTAAGAAGAGGCATTAAATACTGTTCTGCCTAGGATAAGAGTGTATTCTCACTATTAGAATTTTGACTGGATCACAAAGCACAAAGGCTCACTGAAATTGATCTTATTGAAAACATTTTTTTTTACAGTTGCAACATGCAACTCCATCCTTCAGAAATCAGATATGTTTTAGTGGTGGCATTTTCAATTCCTCAGCAATGGTGATATTTTCATTCACATAAACGTCCTTTCATCACAGCCTTCACCTTAGAAATTCACCATTAGCCTCATCTGAATGCAGTAAACAAGAATCTTAGCTTATGCGGATTGGATTGAGGCACAGACTGGTTTCTTATTCCAAATGCTCTTCAAATTCCATGAGTCTATTGCACTCCTGTGGGAGACATCACCAGAAATCTGGGCATATTCCAACATGTCACCATTTCATTGCCTAAAGACAGTAAAATGATGAAGGATTTGAAATCGTCATTTACCCCCAACTGGTCCTACCAATGTAATTAAAAATAGACGAATAGGAAAATATCAATCAATTTGCCAAATGTTAAATATATCTGGTTGTTCATAGTTGTATATAGGGTAGAATGAACAGAAAATAAAACTCACTTGTATCTTCTGTCCTTCTTTGTCCTCAGATGGCCATGGCATATAGTTTCTTTTCAGAGAACATTTTCTATCATGAAATTGCAATAGCTACTTACCTAAGTAGCATAGTAACTTTCACAATAAATTCTATTTATAAATCTATGGGCACATGCCAACTCAATCACTGAAAAATGTACTAATCTCATCACTGTTATATTTAGGAAACCTAGTGGGGAAGAACCCTTTATTCAAGGTTGTGGTTCCCATTGGGCTAGACTCTGAAACCATTAGATACTCAGAGGAACAACTTTTCTGAAGACAGGTTTGGGCATCTTGGAGTAACCAAAAGAAAGTAGGACCTCAGCAACTCAAACTCACTATTTCTCTCCCAAAACACTCAAAATATTTAGAAAGGGAAAAGAAAATTTAAATCAGTGATTCAATGGTAGTTAACAATTTAAAATATTTAAAATAAAAACTAGAGACCACAACTTTGTTAAGGTAGACAAATTTATTTGGTTGTCTGTCTTTCTCCACTTTCATTCCCATCATAATCCTAACCATGTGTGCTATCCAACTGTTCAATAGTTCAATGAGACGTGTCAATGCAGCAATAAAAAGGTATACAGAACTGCATACCTCCCTAGGACAAACCTGTGTGGGAGAAGCTATAGTGGACTTTTATAAAATTAGAATATTTGTGTTTGGTTCTAAGTGCAGAAGCTCCATATTTATATAAAAACCTCTGATACTGTACCACATACACAGCCATTTCAAAGACTAAATGAGTCCAATCACAAAACTACCTTTGGCCCCAAAAATGTCTTGGATTCTTCTGCTCTGCATTTATGGTCACTAAAATCAATCACTCTCACTAGCTCAGTTGATTCTATGAGTAGCTCCTTCAAGACTAGGCATGGTTAAGTCCTTTATCTGTTTTCACATTTAGATTAGCTCAGGGACCCTAAAATTCTTGGGAAAGCGGGCAGAGTGTGCATAAATATGTTTGTAAATACCCTCATCTCAAGTTTAATTATGTTCCTACATAGCATCAGTCTCTCCTCAATGATTTTATTCATGGTGGTTTTCCTCCTGCAAATTTCTTTCTCTCCCTCTTTTGCAAAGCTCATGCTCAAGTTACACCTTGTACTTGATCCCATTCCTGATGCCTCTGGCTTGTGTTGACCCCTTGCCTTCCTGCCCTCACATAGGTCTCACAGTGTGGTTCAAACACTTTAGCAAGTGATTATGTTGTTTTGTATTATTCCCTAGATATGTAAATTTCAGCTGTCCAACCAGGCTGAGAGCCTAATGAGGTCAAGATTTTTGTATTGCCTTTTCCACAGCTCAAGGAGTCTTCATCTTCCTTGACCTTTGAAGCCTCTAATAGTGTTTATTCCCTCATCACTGCAACCATCTTTCCTTTTGACTCCATGGCACTTCTGAGTGTACCTTCTTGCTCACTTACTTGCTTCTTTTTCTCTTTGTTCTCCCTAAATGAGGTATTTTGCCAGGGCTTAATCCTCGGTTCTGTGTTCTTCACTCTTTTAACTTTCCTCCTTTGTGATCTTATTCATCATCAAAGCTTTAAGTATTACTTCTAAGAAGATGCCTCTCAGGTTTAATGTAAAAGTACAAACTGTCTCCTGAATTCCAGTCTCCAATCTCAAAATATCTGCTGGATTTGGGTGTATAACTATCAATCACCACAAAGGGAACCAAAGTTTTAATTATCATGCATAAAGTTAAATAAATTAATTGCTATACTCTAAAATTTTACCTCCCCATAATTTCTTTATTTCTGTTAATGTTATGACAATATTTTGAAAACAACTGCCTTGAAAACTTAGAACAACATTGACTTATTTATCTGTCCTCCAACTTCCATTATCAGTGTCACCAAGGTCTATTGGATCTTTTAGTTTTTGAATTGATATTGTCCTTTCTATTACCATTACCCATTTTAGAGTTTTATTAGTTTATAGCAGAGTTACTAAACCTACATCAAGAACCTTCTACCTTAAGCCTTGATTGACTGTCTACAATGACACTAGATAAGTTTTTCTGGAAACCTGCTTTTTTTGTGTTACTCCTTGCTGAAAAATGTTCCATGACTCTCTACTGCTTATGAGACAAAGTCTAAACTTATTAGTCTTTCCTTTGAGATTCCTTCTAATTTGATCCTAAGCAACATTGTAAGTCTTATTGTTTGTTCCTTTCCATGTAATCTCAAGCTTCAGATAGATTGTTACTCCAGATATGGTTAGTATGTCTACGCCACCGTCACAACCCATCTACTTCATACTTCTCTCCTCCTCTCAGTTCACACTTTAGTGACCCTACCAGACTCTACCTTTTCTGGAAAATCTATTCCAACCCTCAGCTACCAGCCTGTAGGGACTTTTGTTTCTGCTAGGCACTAACATTACTGATTTTCTGCCACGGTCACTTTCATTTGTGTGGCTACCCAGGAAATCAATGTCATAGCTTCATCAGCATAACTCGTCAAATCTCTTAATTATTCTTTCACACAATTCTTCTGTCCCAACACACATCTTTGAGGATGGGTATCTCAGCTGTGTTTTGTAGGGAAGGAAAAAACTTTTTCTTCTACCCTTCTAGGTTCGTTTGGCTAGTCTAATACTTTAATTGACATAAGACAAATTAACAGGAGGAAAACAAATTTGATTCTATATGTATGGGAGCCCCACAAAGATATGAGAGGCTCAAAGATAGTCAGGCAAATGAGGTTTATATAGCATCCTGAACTAATAAGAAGTGAGAAGAAGTCTGGAGCTTCAAACAGAAAGAAGACAATTCACAGGAAGATGGGAAAAGCAAATGTTTGCTAAACAATTGTTTGTCATGCCATGCAGAGACAATGGGACAAAGAGAGGAATTTGAACAAAAAGACCCTGTCGAGCTCCCTGCAACTTGCAAAGCCCATACTCTTTGCAGTTATCTCTGGGGATAGCTCTCTTCCTGGACCAGCTCTCTACCTAAATTCTTTTAGGCAGTTAAGGGGGATGTAAAAAGGTCTTCCTGAGTCTTTTGGGTCTTACTGTCCTCAGCTCAAAATAATCTGCATGCCAAAGTGGCATATTTTGGGGTGGCATGTTCTGCTCCCCTTCAGTTTCCCCAGAAGAAGATCACAATATAAGAACTTGAGTATAAGTAATTCATTTTGGAAGTGATCCTAGAGAACATCAGTAGGAGAATGAGAAATGTGATAGAGAAAGAAGGAGTCAATAAGTTTGCATCACTGAATAAGTTAGCACTGTGGAGAACTGAGGCTTGATTTCATTTGGGGACTCTAGGAGACAGTATAGAACGTGCTTCAGAGTTATTCTACCCAAAGTGCAAAGAAGCTGGGATATTTAACCTCCAACTCCCATTTGTCATTTCCTGAGGGCTGCTGCTGAGAGCATTAATTCCTTGGCATTTCTTGACTGCCCCACACATAAGGCAGAAGAACATTCTCATATTGAGAGTCCCAGGACCTTGTTGACATGCTCTGGAAAAGTAAGTGCCAGGAGCATATGGGCAGAGCATTGATAGCATTTGGTACCAAGACTATGACTCTCTGAACTTCTTTGTATCTCCCATACAACCTCAGATACTCACATTTTCTTTTTGAATGATTGAGAACAGCAGCTCAAAAAGATTGGTTACATTGCCTTGACTACTTACTACTTGACTACTACCATTAAGGATTTGAAAGGACAATACACAAAAGTAGACATTGGGATGGCCAATTAAGCATGGTGAAAGGTGCTCAAAGTCATTAGTCATCAGGAAAATATAAATAAAGCTACAATAAGATACCAGTTCATACTCATCTAGAACAGCTAAAACTAAAAAGACTGCCAACACTAGATGTTGGTGAGGTTATTGAGGACACGGAACTCTTACACATTGTCAGTAGCAGGGTAAAATGGTATGGTCTCTGTTTGGCAGTTTCATATAAAATTAAACACACTATGACCCAGCAATTCCACCTCTAGTTATTTACTAGAAGAAAATATATTTACACCAAAATACTTTTATAAGGATGTGCATAGTGACTGTATTCATAATAGTCTAAAATTGGAACTTATTCGGATATCTATCAACAGGAGAATAGATGGAAAAAAATTAGAGTATGTTCATATAGTGGAATACTACTCAGCAATAAAATAGATCAAATTTCTACTACTACACAACTACGTGGATGAATCTCAAGATTGTGCGAAATAAAAGAAGACTAGACAGAAGAATAGATATATATGATTTCATTTATATGAAGCCTAAGATGAGGAAAACATATCTAGTAAGATAAATTAGAAAGTAGTTACTGAGGGACTTGAGGGGAATTGATTAGAAAGCAGAATAAGGTAATTTTCTAGGGTGATGGAAATGTGTGCCATCTTATTTTGGGTGGTCATTACATGAGTGCATACATTTGCCAAAACTCGTCAAGCTGAACACTTGAGATCTGTGCATTGAATTATGTCTTAATTATATCTCAATCAAAGAAAAATATACTGCCGCTGCAAAAGGCTGATTCTGAATTTTCCATGGTAACGGAGAATAGGGATGGCCCAGAAAACTGAAGCCCAATGTTCCAAAAATCCTAATTTTCTAGACTCCATAATTGTCTAATCTGAGTTCCGCTATCTTTTCCCTCCTTGGCGCACCCTCTGAAAGCAATGCCAGGAAGCAGCTAACAGCCAAAAGGCAGGCAGCCAGAGAGAAGAGCAAAGAGTCTGGATAAAGTGCCTCTGAATAACCAAGAGCTGGCAGCATTATCTGGTGTCTGCCAACAGAGCAGGGGTCAGGGCTGTTGGAGCAACAAAAATGGAACACGACACAAAAGAAGGGCCTCGCACATGCTTCCAGAAATTACAAAGCTCCAGGGAGCACTTCCTTTTCTCTCTACTTTGTCAGCAGGAGCAAACAAAAGAAAGATAAAGGGAGGGGCAGAAGGAAGCCGCATGCAGCCAATGCAATGAGGAAGAAGAGATTAACTAACACTAAGGATTCTAGACATAATTGAAGGAGCGCTGCAAGGGGATATTAAGACATAACACTTACATGCAATTTACTACTGATCAGACATGGTTCTAAGTGTTTTATATTTACACTGTGAGAACTCATGTATTACTCATAACAATATTATGAGGTAGTTACTATTATTATCTGCATTTTATAGGTGAGGAAACTGAGACAGAAAGAAATGAGGTAACTTCAAATGTAAGGACATATAACTACTAAGTAATTGATTAAAATCCAGCAGACTCTATAATCCATGCTTTAAACCACCCTATTATTATGCAGTCATAGTATGGATTCTCTCTAAAACAGATTCTAAGGTAAGAACTAGTTTGGGGGTTTTTTGGGGGGGGTGGTGGTGAGAGGGAGATTAATTACAAAAATCGGGAGAGAAGGAATAATGAGACTGGATCAAAAAGTCAGGGGAAAAATTGATATTAATGTGTGTTTTGGGGATCTATGCTGTAAGTTAAAAAGCAATGGATTCTGCTGAGGCCTCTGAGAAGTGTTCAAAATGCCACCCAGAATTGTCATTGAAAGATGGGAGGTTGGAGCATTTGTGGACTGGCTTCTGTCCTCCACTGGGTAACGGTTACCCTCAAGGAAATGAGCACTTCCAAGCTGTGTTTGGACATGGGGGAATGAAGTCTCTTGGCATCAGAGGAGGCCCTGGGGCAGAAAGTGGAAAGATACACAGATAAACTCAGATAAGATGCTGTCAGTGCTTGGTGAACAAGAACTGGCCACCAGAGTTGCAGTTGAAATCAGAGATGAGCCCAAGATGGGGTTGGGGGAATGTGATGTGGTCACCACAGGCAGCTACTACAACCGCCTCTCCGCCTCTCAGAGAATAAGCACAATGGTAGTAGTCATAAGAACTGTTCATAGAACACTTGCTGCACGTTCACGCACTGTCTCTCTGAATCCTCAGAACAATCCAATGACACAGGTGTTGTTATCTACATTTTACTGAAGAAACAGGGATGTACAGAGTTTAGGAAATTTGCTTAAGGACACACAGCTAGAAAGGATACAGAGCTAAGGATTAAAGATTCAACAGATGCAGAACTAGGGTTGATTAAGTGATTAAAAACTTGTTATCTCCAAAGAATAAGGTTTAGGAATAAACCACATACTCCACTCTGAAAGAGAGACTAAGAGAGAAACCATTATAGGTATAAGTTAGCATAAATATATAGAGAAAGTCAATGATCCAAAAGAGCACAAAATTGTCGTGAAATGCAGGCATGAGGACCACTCACCGTTATGGAATAATACCAAACTTTTCCCTTTTGGTAATATCATCACGTGTAAAGTTAACTCAAGTTCAATCATCAGTGATGACACATTAGCCAATTGAAACTGCCCACATTTGTCTCCTTTAAAAATTGCTTGGTTTCTATTAGTGAACGTCCTCCTCAGTAGGAAGAAATTGCAAGATAATTCTGGAAATATAGTCAATAAGTTTACACTGAAATTACTTTAAGTATATTCCAATGATAACCTAAAAATACTGCTAAAGTTAGTCTTAAGGAGAATTTATATCCTTTATAATAAATACTGTTAAAATATATGGACTATACTGCATGTACTAACAGAGCAGAGAGTCCTATAATAATTATTGTAGCGGATGTGTTTCACCACCTTAGCTGCCCACTAGTCTTCCCACAGCTCCGGCTGAACACAGCATATGCCTATATTATACAGACATGGTTACCCCAGGTGACCTTCTCAACCTGAGTCTGATTGAACCAGGTGGTTACCTGACCCAACCTGGGCCAATCAGATGACTTCTCTTGGAAATATGGAATTGCCATTCAATGACTCATAAATCTTCACTGGGCACTTGGACTAAGAAGTGGTATAAACGAAGAACTGGGGTTTTGTTGTATGAAAGCAGAAACAAACAAAGCCCTTCTGGGAAGGGGTGTGAGAAGCAAGAGTGAGAGTGAGTGGGGATGGGGAGAAAAAGAAACTATAGACAGTAACAGAGACAAGAGACACTCTTGCTAAAAGGAAATGGAAAGAACATTCCAGTTCTGGATGACTTTTATAGTTTTTGGCTCCAGTCTCTTGCAACACCTGGCTGTACTCTTGATCCTGAATTCCATAAGATATTCCTGTATCCAGATATTAAATCCTTCTTTCCTGCTTAAGGGATCTTGAGTAGAAATTGCAATTAAATGACCACTACTACACAAAGTGAAAGGAGCAGATATGTAGAAAGAAGGAGAGTTGAGAGACCATGTGGCCCAGATGGAGAGAGAAACCAAGGGCTTTCTGGTTCCCATAAGGCCTGTAACATGTTCCCTAGGAATCCCATGAACCATTCCAGTGATTTCTCCTTTGTATTTACTTCTTTGAGTGGATTTCTCTTCCTAGCAACCAAATGGTTACTTTTTGGACATTGCTATTCTTTCTCTTTATCCATGTACCTTCATTTTTACCTGTAAAATGTATTTATTATTCTTCTCCTTTGGCCTTTTAAATCAGCATTTCCAGTTGACATTAGGGATTCAGTGACCCTTTATCGAAGATTTTAAAGTTGTTTTAGTTCTAAAGCAAGAATCATATAAGCAAAGATGAAAAGTGTGAACCAAACAGTACATATAAATAATGACATTCTAGGTCAAACACCTAGTGTAAAACACTACCTGGTACTTGTGAGAAAGGCCAATCAGCAGATTGTTAGGAATTATAACATATGTCTAGCTTCTACTCCTAAAAACACAGTGTTGTAAAAGGTATCCACATCTGTATTTCTTGCATTATTCTTTTATTCTCATTGTTAATTTGATTTTCTAGCATCACATTACAATCGTGGTGATATGGGAGAATAGAAAATGTTTATATACACAGATACACATATATGTGCATACATGTATACACACACACACATATAAATTTCTTAAGTACCTACAACGAAACTTTTTGGTAAGCAAATGTCAACATGAAGTTCACAGAGAGGCTAAATGACTTCCTGTGTGTGTTTATTTCCCGTACTGCCCATGAGGAAGTCTAAAAAGAACAGTTTCTACCCAACAGCTCTCAGAGTTTCAATAGGGTTTTCAAAGTTCCCTCCCCACCCCCTGCCCCAAGCAAAGGATTCCCGCTGTGTGGTTTCTAAAGATTTCACTTACAACCAGCTGCAAACAGAGCCTGAATGGACAGTAAAACCCACACCAAACCTCCCTTTGCACCCTGTGTGGGACAAGTGGTTACTTTGTTCATTTACAAAAGCCTAAGAGAGAGAGAGAGACAAACTGCTCCTATGGTATGAGAAGTTTCTTTCAAATAAATCCTTTTAAACAGATCTAAATCATGACACTCAAAAGGAAGGAGGCTACACAAGGAAATGGGTAGAAACTTTTAAGTTCTTCTCACACCCCATGGCCCTAGAGGAACAGAAAAAAGTCTTCTCTTCTCTGACGTATTATCTTTTGTAACATTCCTCAAAGATGAGTCTCTTGCTTGGTCTCTGTAGCAGACTTGCTTGTCTGAGGAAAATGAGGCTTTTTTGTTAATGTTATTGTTGCTGCCCTGACATGGGGACTGTCTTTACTTTTCCAACATCACTTTTTTCGTGATTTGTAAATGTAAAGTATCTGAGTGAGCTTTGCTTATCAGAGGCCCATTTTATAAAATAATCATAAAACATGGTGTTTTCTGGCACTTAATTCTATTGTCTAACTTCAAAACTTCAAAGGGGGGAATGTGATAGAACATTCTGTATGCTCTGCAGACATGTTTTACTGTTCTGGCCAAAGCCACTCTGGTGCTTTCCCACATCCAATTGAAGACTGTCCCCAGACCAGTAAGGTTATGCCAGATGACTCCCCAACTCACTGGTATCTGATTGGGCCAGGTAGTCACCAGACCCACCCTGACTGATCAGATGCTCTCTCCTAGACTCTGAGAACTGCCACTGAGTGACTAGTAAACCTCTATTAGGATAAAGTAAGAAGCAGCTCTGTCTACTATTAAGTACTAATTATTACAATGACTCAGTACTTTGGAGATTAGAAAAAGGATTTCTGTCATGAATGTGAATGGGGAGGAAATTTCACATTCTGTCAGTTGCTTACACTTATTTATCTGGGAAAGGATCACAAAGCCCAGCTCTGCTCTCCCAGCTTTATAACTTTGGTAAAGTCCCATACCCTTAGGAGGCTGGTATGACTATGCAATTCTTGCCAAGAGGAGAGATTGCTAGTATAATGACTATACTTTTTTATTTTCTTTCTCATTTTCCCACGTCACCTCAACGTTTATTTTCCCCTCGGTCACAGCACCAGGGCTGCAATTACAAGTGCTGGAAACAAGGATGACTCCTAAGCAAGAAACTAACTATGTTTTAAAATCTTTATGTTTGAACTCCTAAGGGCCTGATGGAGCAGATTGTGCCTTCACCCCATCTGGTATAATGGGGGCTAACAGTGAGTCTAGCTATATTACCTGGGGTGAAAATTGCCTGCTAGTTCTGCACCTATATAACCTTATCCTGTCTCAATGGAAGTGGACCATTGCTAGACTAGTTGCCAGCCTAGTATTGCTGCCTGCAATCTACACCAGTACAGTGGCTGAATCTGACGTCCCTTCCAAAGATGGAAGAGTTTTGGTGTAAATGGAGAGTGGTAGGAATAGCAGCTGAGGGTAAAAGAATGAATAAATGGTTATGTAAAGAGAGAAACCCAATATTTACATTAACACCTCGAAAGAAGCTCAGAGCAAGAGATGATATTGTCTCTTGGATCAATTACAACAGATGCCTGAAAGGGTGGAGACATGTTTGGCAAGACCACTCATGCTTTTTGGAACCTGAAGAGATCAAACGGAAGTCTGCAAACCTGAGTGGTCTTGCCCAAGGAGACATTTTTCATATGCTATGATGATGCACTGGACTAATTATTAATGACTGAATGGGATTCTAACAACGTGCTAGTATCTTTTGAGTTGTATATTGTTTTGCTGTAAGGGGTCTGTGGCCAGAGACCAGGGGCTGGGTTGTGAAATAATAGGAAATATATATGTTGGTTTCTATCCCTGGTTCCTCGCACAGAGCTCCTAAAACCCTTGTAATTTCCTAAGTGATAAGAGCACGAGGGGGATTATCTGTTTTTCTAATATTCTGTCTTTGGCCCCAGTTCCTAATACAGAGCTCCTAAATCCCCTGGAATTTCCCGGGTGATAGGAGAGTTTTTTGTTCTAATGAGGCAGTTCTTGGTGGGCTCCTGGATAGCTTCAGAATGGGAGCTGGTCACCAGAAACACCAAGCCATGATAAGAATCTTCGAACTTTCACCTCCATCTCCCATTCTCCGGGGAGGTGAGAGGGACTGGAAATTGAGTTAATGCTTGATCATGCCTACATGATGAAGCCTCCATAAAAATTCCCAAAGTATGGAGTTCAGGTGGGAGGGTTTCCAGGGTGGTGAACACGTGGAGTTGCAGGGAGAGAGAGAGTGGAAGCTCCACGCCCGTTCCCACATACCTTGCCCTATGCATCTCTTCCACCTGGATGTTTCTCTGTACCCTTTATCACATCCTTTTATAATAAACTGGTAATCTTGTAAGTAAACTGTTTTCCTGAGTTCTGTGAGCCACTCTAGCAAATTAATCACACCTGAGAAAGAGATCTGTAGCCAATCGTTCAGAAGCACAAGTGACAATCTGGACTTGTAATTGGCCTCTGAAGTGTGTGTGGTGGGGAGGGGAGGGAAGGAGAGGCATTCTTGTGGGACCGGGCCCTTAACCTATGGGATCTGATGCTATCTCCAGGTAGACAGTAGCAGAATTGAGTTAAATTGTAGCATATCAAGCTGGTGTCACAGAATGGCTTGGTGTGGGAAAACCCTCCACATATTTGGTGATCAGAAGTGTCAGAAGTGAAATGTTTTTTGTGAGTAGTAAAGGAGAGGCACACAGAAGTGTGTCCTTGCTACTCATCCTTCCTCTGTCTCAGTTTCCTTTTCTGTAAAGTTGAACTAATAATAGAACTTACCTTGTAAGACTTTCATTGGGATTAAATAAATTAGTAAAATATTTAATAGTGTTTCATATTTATTAGATGTTACTAAAAATTATTATTAAATTAAAATGCTACTATTTATTTTTTATTTTTAAAACAATACAAACACACAACTTTGGGGACTAGAATTTATGAAAGCTTTCTTTCCTTCCTTCCTTTCCTTTTTTGTTCCCCTTTTCCCTGCTTTCCTCCTTCCCTTCCTTTCATCCTTCCTCTCTTTCCTCCTAAACGAAAAAAAATATCAATGTAGCAGAGGCTAATTTCTTTATATCTGAGTAATTGATTCTAACATTTATTTTTCTTTTCTACACTAAAAATCACTTTACAGCTAGTTCCTGGCTCAGTGCACATTCAATGAGCCCGAGTGCGCTACTGCTCCTGCATGAGTGTGTTGGAAGTTAAAGTCACATAGAACATCCCTGGAGGACAGTCCCACAGCCCCACAGTGACTGAGACTGGAATCCGCTGATTCCCCAAAATGAAATTAGCCTATAAAAATGACTATAAGATAAATAGAAAACGCTTATTACAAGTCTTTTGATAGCTTAACCTCAAGAGGTAAGCTAGTTTATCTGTTTCAAGAGGAATTTCAATGCTAGACCATGAGTGATGCGAGGGCAAGAGTTAATAATCTTCTTATCTTTCCAACTGGAACTCTGTCTAGCACAGGGTAGATGTTCCATCTGAATCATCCATCCATTCATTCACTAAACACTTATTTAATGAGGACCTACAATGGATATTGTGTAGGGGCTGGGACCACAACCATGAGAAAGAAATTAGTAGAGATTAATAATTAGCAAGCGAGACAGGCATTTGAATAAACACATAAATAGGGATATAATTGTTTTAATGAGGAAGTACATAGTAAAATGAGAATATACAGCAGGGGCTACTACCATAAATTGGCAGCAGGGAAGGAAGCTGCAAGGCAGGGTGCATATACTGCTGGGTTTAAACTGAAAGAACTGATATTGAAAATGGCATCTGAAAGATAGAAAGGAGTGTTCCAGACAAAGAGGATGGAGACACTGAAAAGATGGCGCCAATTACGTGAAGGTGTCAGAGGCTAGAGAAAACAGGGTTAACGTGGGAAGTCAGTGTGTTAAAAATTAAGGGAGAGAGCAGTGCCCTGAGGCTGTTCTTCAGGGAAAGGGCTAAGGAACTGGGGAAAATAAGAAAAAAAGAAAAGATGAGCCTGGAGAGGTAGGGAGGGCATGCATCCAGAAGGATTTTAGGAGTTTAAATTTTTACCCAAGAACAAAGGATAACCAGTGAAATATTTTACTCAGGTGGGTGAATGATTGGATTTGCATTTAATAGCAGATACTCTGGAAGTCCCTGGAAAATGGATGGGGGCAGGGTCAGACCAAAGGGTGAGGATTTGATTAGGAAGGGCATTCAGTGGTGCTGACAAGAGGTGATGGTGACCTGAATCAAGGTAAGTACAAGTAGATAGATCTGAGATGTATTTAGGAGAGGCTGTCATTAGGACTTGTGGGGATGAGAGGTAGGAGGAAAGATGTGAAGTATCACAGAGGATGCCCAGGTGATAAATAGCACTGCCATTCATTAATCTAAGGAGCACAGAAAGATGATTATTGTGGGGAGGTAGGATGGTGTAAAAGATAATAAATTCAATTTTGAAAGCATCGAAGCTGAGATGTCTATGTGCTTAATATGCAGAGAAATGTGGGTTTGTCATTCAGCAGAAATCTCTGGGCTGGAGACTTAGAAGTCATCAGTAACTAAAACCATGCAAATCAACTGAGTTGAGAAGGCAGAAAACTTAAGGTTATCACCAAAGTTATTAGTATAAGCTTAAGGTGATGTGGTAATTTGACTGGGCCCAGTATTCAAAAAATTAATTCCCATCAGCCAAAGACATGAGGAGTGGCTTATTAGTGGAAAATTCTATAAAATTACTGTCTCCATGCTGCAAAGTATGGCAAAGTACCAAGGGTATTTGCCCTTGGCATCAAGATCATTCTAATATTAGTACCACTTACTGAGTTCCTACTTCAAAGAACACAGACAACGGGGTGTTTTCATCCTAAAGCAAACAATGTACTCTCTACTAGCCATGAAAATCATCACAAATTGAAAAACTGGACTGGGTGTCAAAGAATTAAGGCTAGAGTAACAAATGAATCTTGGTGAAATATGACAGTCATTACCCAAGAGCTATCCTAACCACCATAGTACTTCAGCGGCAATGACCCTCCAATGCATCCTCTCCAAGAAATCCTGCCAGCAGTTATGTCTTCTCAGCATTGTTACTGTTTATGCTGTAGAATGTTATCATGTATTTGTCACATGCTATTTCATCAGCTAATTAAATAACAGGTATTTATTGTTAACTTACCATGTGCAAGGCACTGTGCTAGATCCTGCAGAACACAAGGAAGCGACCAGTTCTCACCTTGAGTAAACTTTCTATCTATTTGAATATTTCAATAGATACTCAGCAAATGTTTATTGAAAAAACTACCTCTGCTCACCTCTTGTTATCAAAATTATACTAATTTTAAAATGTTCTACTGAGATGTGAGCTGCTCTGTGAAGTCTTACCCAATTTGTAGCCCTTAGGCAGAAATTAATTGTCCCCTTATCTTTATTATCACACCATTTTCAAACCTACATCTTTTGTGTGTGTATGTGGCAGGTATATCTAAGTTCAAAGGTGTTAGAATATGTGTTTATACAAATGTTTATATCTTACGCTATCACAGAAAAACAGTCACACACACACACATGCATTCCACCATCTTTTAGATCAGGGATTGACAAAGCTGTTTTCTGTAAAGGGCCAGACAGTAAATATTTTAGTCTTTGTGGGCCATACAATCTTGGTAGCAATTATTAAACTCTGGCATGGTAGGGCGAAAGCAGCCATAGACAATCTGTAAAAGAATGGGCATGACTGAGTGCCAAGAAAATTTCATTTGAAAAAGCAAGCTGAATTTGGCTTGCCATGGTTTGCTGAACACTGTTCTAGATTGTCAACTTTTTAAATTTATCTTTGTACATTCCCCAACAACTAGTATAATGCTAGGAAAATAGGCACTGAAAGAAAAGGCTTTGAATCAACTCGTATATTTCTTTATATGATGACAGAAAACAACTGATTTTGAAATTCAAAGGGAGGAAAAGATAATCAGAATCGTAGGTCTATAAAACAGTGGTACTGATTGACAGGGAAGAAGAAAAAAGTATTTTGGTGGAAAATTAATGTATCTATCAGTATTTTTCTCCGTATACCTACAGAATCTCCAATTGGAAATATGCTACAGAAACCAAGATGAAGAAGTCTAAACATAAAGTTAGAGAACTGTGGCTTAAGAAGGATATTTTTGATCATGCACCAAACAAGAGCAAAACGTTTAAAATTATTTTAAAAGATGATATTCCTGAGGAACCAAGTAAAAAAAAAAAAATTTAAAAGAATCAAAAAGCTAAGAACACGGGGCCGGCCCGTGGCCGAGTGGTTAAGTTCGTGCACTCCGTTTGGACAGCCCAGGTTTTTGCCTGTTTGAATCCTGGGAGTGGACATGGCATCACTCATCAAGCCATGGTGTCCCACGTGGCTCAACTAGAAGGACCTACAACTAGAATATACAACTATGTACTGGGGAGCTTTGGGAAGAAGAAGAAGGGGAAAAAAAGGCTAAGAACAAAGACCTGGGGTTATCTACAGGGAAAAATCAATTTTCAAGTATAGGGCTGCTATAGATTGAATTATTTCCCCCCAAAATTCACACTTTGAAGCCTTAATCCCCAATGTAATAGTATTTGGAGTTGAGGCCTTTGGGAGGCAATTAGGTTTAAATGAGGTCATAAAGCGGGCCCTCATGATGGAATTAGTGCCCTTATAAGAAGAGACACCAGAGAGCTTACTTCCTCTCTCTCCACCTCACGTGAGGACACATCAAGAAGGAAGCCATCTGTAAGCAGGAAGAGAGCCCTCAACAGAGAACCAAATTGGCCTGCACCTTGATCCTGGACTTCCCAGACTCCAGGACAGTGAGAAATCAATTCCTGCTGTTTAACCCACCCAATCTATGATATTTTGTTATGGTAGACTGGGCAGACTAATACACGGACAAAGGAAAAAGTTAGTTAGTTCATACCAACTAGTAAATTCACCTTTAAAGGAATCTCACTATTTGAATATAATTATCACTTTTACAAGTGCTCCACAACCATATGTCATTCTACAGCCCTAAACAAAGAATAAGAACTTTCTAAGTTTCTTAATTTCTTTTTCTCCCAGTATTGCCACTAATCCAGTTCACTCTAGAGATCACATTTGCAAATATGGGAAATGTGGTTTAAAGGGTTTAGGTATATACATGTAAATTCGTATACTAGTGTAAATACATAATATACTATATATATATATGTACATAGATATTTATATTCTTACATAATATACTATATATATGTACATAGATATTTATATTCTTGTGATCATAAAATAGGTATGATTCACCTAGAGTTGTTCATAATGACAGTTTTCTTCATCTCCTCTCTGCCTTTAGATATAATCTGCTGAGAGTTTGCTCAAGAATCTATATAGCTTCCAGGGAATAAGAAAGAAGTGAGTAGGCTCTTAGAGAAGAAGAACATAAGGAACAGAATGAAATACACTTGCAGAGAAGTACAGTTCACTTTATATGTGTGCATACATATATGCATATTACATCCAAAACCACACTTGTACTACCAAACACACAGAGTGAAGGAGAGAGAGAGAGATCGAGAGACAGGAAGTGCTTATCGTTGCCCAGCACTTTGTGTACATTATTTAATTCATCTTCACAACAACTGTGGGTGGGTAAGGTCATTACCAGGAACTCTGGGCCTAGGGCTAGCAAATGGTGAAACTGAGTCTCAGAAATAAATACCTCCAACCTCAGAACACATGCTCTGTATCCTCTTTGCTACATTGCCCTCTACTCAATGGGTAAATCTCAGAAGCAGAAGTTGGAGAAGTAACCAGAAGGGTCCAAAAAAATACCTGAAACAAATGAGAGAGAGGTACAAGAAAAATTGATGGGAAAGGGCCCTCAAGAGCCATGTTTCCATTTGAGAATTTCTTGTATGGGGGAACAAGCTGTGGTCTGTGATTGGGCAGTGACAATACTGAGAATCTGTTGCAGTGGCTTCTTTGGTGATATCTGTGCTAATTGGCTGAGGAGCCATAATATTCTAATTCTTTCATCCCTCACTTATCTATCCTCACTTTCAATCTCCATAGTTTCTACTGACATGAGGAAGGTATCTGGCCTGAAAGTCGTTCACCCTCTGCAAGCACAATAGCCAATGGAAGGCAAGTAATGAAAGGCTGCTTTGAAACATCTGCCTTGAGGTTGCAGATAGTAATGTGAGGGATGACTGGAGCATAAATGAGGAGCTTTAGAGTGGGAAACTGTTTCAAAAATAAACTAACAATTGTTAGATGTTGGAATAAAACTGACAGAGGAATTTCAGTGATGCCTCAGTCACTGCACATGTACCAGATGGTGTCTCTGTTGGTAAAGAGGGGATTTGGCAGAAAAGAAACTCGAAGAGAAAAAGGAATTGTTCAGATCTTGGAGCAGCACTGAAACATCCAGGTAAATGTTTGAGAAATGCCTGGAAATTCAACATATTACTTTTGAACTTACTGTATGAGTAGGAAAGATGGATGAGGATTATCTGTATCTTGATAGTCAGAAAACTGCCAATGTTGCAAAATAGTTTACAGGTTATACATCAGTAACCCTTTTAGGCAGAAACCTTGATTTGCTAAACTGACTTTGAAGATTTTTATTTATTCTTCTTCTATGGGATGCGTAAGTAGATACAGCAGATTGGGGTTTGCAATCATAAAAGGAAACATATGTGGCTCAATTAAAGAAGCTAATCTCACATTTCCTGTCACATCGGAAGTCCCAAATTTGTAGGATCAAATCCATAAATAAAAAAAAAGAAATCAAAATATCTTTAGTAAGTTATGGTTAACATTAGGCAAGACATGCAAGTTTGTTTGTATAAGTTGAAATTGAAACAGTCTTTAAATTAAAAAGTGACATATATTTAGTCTAACTGAAAACATCGCTAAGTAATGTGAATATGATAAGTGTGTGTGTGTGCGTGTCCTAACATCTGTATTCCCTCCAGAAGCTCCACCACAGGAAAACTTACAATTTTCGTTAATTGTTTTAGGACACTGATCTTGTAAGCTTCCTCATTCCCCACCCCATCCCATCACTAATTCCACCAACAACTGTGAATCTTAGTCATTCCAAGCCATCAACCAGTTCTCAGATTTGGAATTCAAAAATGTTTTTCTGAATGATCTCAATTGAGCTTTATAAACTTTTTTTTCAAAATCAGAATTTTAAGGTATGATATTACACAAAGAAACAACAGTTTGGAGTAATAGCAGTTCTTATGATGGCTTTCAAGGCCCTACCTGATCCGAACCTCCCATACTGTTCTCCTCTCCTCCCACTCTTCCCCTACTCACTCTGCTCCAGACATACTGGCCTCCCTGCTGTCTCTAACACATGCTCAGAATGCTCTTGCCTCAGTGACTTGGCACTTGCTATTCCCTCATCCTGGAAAAAACTCTTCCCCCAGAAATCTCGTAGCTGTATTTAAATGTCCCTTGGGAGAGGGGCCACCCCAACTACCCCATATCAAATGGCACCACGCTCATCCCACTCACGCACTGTGTATCCCCTTATTCTGTGTGGTAGGCAGAATTCTAAAGTGGTCTTCTAGATCCCCACCTTCTGGTGTACACACCTTTCATAATCCCCAGGACTGTGAAAATGATGGATTTCACCTCCTTGATTAGGTTATGTTATAGGCACAGCTGATTTTACCAAAGGAAGATTTTCTGGGTGAACCTGACCTAATCATATGAGTCCTTAAAATCTGAGTCTACAGGTCAGAGATTGAGGAAGTCAGAGCTTCACAGCAGCAGAGAGACTCTCCACTGATCTTCCAAAAGCAACTGTCATGTGAACAGGACTCATGGCAGGAAACAGTGGGTGGCTTCTAGGACCTGAGGACACCCGCTTGGCAGACATACAGCAAGGAAACGGAGATCTAAGCCCTATAAGCGCTTAAGAAAGTGAATTCAGCCAACAATGTGAATGAGCTTGGAAAAGGACCCCACACTTTAGATTCGATAGCAGCCCTGGCACACACCTTGATTTCAGTCATGTGAGATCCTAAGCAGAGAAGTCAGGTATGCCATGGTAGACGCCTGAACAAGGGAAACTGTGAGATAATAAATTTGTCGAATTTCAAGCTGCTAGGTTAGTAGTAATTTCTTACACAGCAATAGAGAACAAATACAACCTTTTAAATTTTCTCCAAAGAACTTACCTCCACCTGGCATATAACATATCTACTTTTTTCTTTATTTATCATCTATCTTCCCTCAATAGAATGTAAGCTCCAAGAAGGCACCAATTTTATCAATTTTGCTCACTATGGTATTCTCACCTCTTAAAACAGTGTCTACAACATAATGGGCTCTTACTAAATATTTATTGAATGAATGAAGGAAAATTTGCATTGGAAGAGGGTGGATGCTTGCTTCAAAAGAGGCAAGGCAGACCTTAGCGTCTAATAACACTCACAAAAAGTGGGAGGGTTCTTTCCTAGGAGATTGCCTATTGTCCCACTACACCTTTCAACATCCCATCCCCCTACCACTGTCTCTGGAAATCAACAGAAGCACATTCTTCTCAGCAATGAGATTCATCCATATCTCCAAAGCATCCATATCTCCAAAGATGGGAAGCAAACGCAACATTCACTGAAGGACTCATAGGAAATCTCAAGAACAAAAATGAACCCCTAACTGAAATGTAAAACTACAAGGAGATACTACTTCACACCCTTTAGGATGATTACTATTTAAAAAAAATAAAAAAGCAAGTGCTGGCAAGGATGTGGAGAAATTGGAACCTTTGCGTGCTGTTGGCGGGAATGTAAAATGGTGGTGCTGCTATGGAAAACAGTATGGCGTTTCCTCAGAAAATTAAAAATAGAACTACCATATGATCCAGCAATTCCATTTTTGGGTATATACCAAAAAAAAAAAGGAAAGCAGGATCTCAAAGAAATATTTGCTAACCCATGTTGATAGGAGCACTATTCATAATAGCTAAAACATGGAAACAGCTTAAGTATCTATCGACAGATGAATGGATGAGGAAAATGTGGTTTATATATACAATAGAATATTATTCAGCCTTAAAAAGGAATGAAATTCTGACATATGCTACAACATGTATGAACCTCGAGGACACTATGCTAAGAGAAATAAGCTAATTACAATATGAATGGATTTAATACCACTGAATTGTACAACTAAAGATGGTTAAGATGGGAAACTTTATGTTATATGTATTTTACCACAATAAGAACATGGAAAAAAAAGGAACCCCCAGAAATCACTAAATGTTTTTTAAAAGCCAGCAGCTAGAAGGATACTTAAAACTCAAAAATAGAAGAGCACATAACCAGAGGCCACTAAAATAGAGGAAAAAACTTTTGAAATTATGATCTTCCAAAGAAGGAAGGGGATGGAAGAAATCAAGTGGAGGAAAAAAGACACAAAGAAACCAATCTTAAGGGGGAAAAGGGGGCAAATGACTATAGGTACAGAGGATTATTTGAATAAAACTAAAAGGAAGGTAAGTAAAGGAAGATAAGAAAAATTATGTTTTGGGCCAGCCCTAGTGGCCTGGTTAAGTTCGGCATGCTCTGCTTCAGCCTCCTGGATGCAGTTCCCAGGCAAGGACCTACACCAATTGTCTGTCGGTGGCTGTGCTGTGGCAGTGGTTCACATACAAAAAAAGGAAGATTGGCAACAGACGTTAGCTCAAGGCGAATCTTCCTTGGCAAAAAAAAAAAAAAAAGAAAAAGAAAGAAAAATTATGTTTAACCTTAAAGCCAATATATTAGACAATATTCTCTTGGACATATATATTATATTCACTATATTGGCTCACAAATGAAAATGAAAAGAAGTTAAGCTCTACCGTTAAAAGTGTCACTAGTAGACTCACATAGATTTAGGTATGGGTTTTGTCAAAACTTTAATGAACATACTATCTATCTCAAATACTTATAATTATGTTCATATATATACATAACCCTCTAAAAGATAGAAGAATAAAGAAAACTACATTACAGCACATTACATAGGTTGGTTGGGTAGGCAGCTGAAATCCAATTCACTTGCAAACATAAATTCAAAACTACTAAATTAAATATTAACAAATTAGTCCAGCTATTTTCTAAAAGAGGAACACTTCAAGATAAAATAGGGGTTTCAGAATAACTGAATCTATCTATCACAATCTATCTTTTGCTACTTACCAACTATTTAACTTTGGGCAAGTCATATGATCATCTTGTGCTCCGGTTTCTCCACAAATAAAATGCTTGTTTGAGAAATGAAGGAGAAAATGCATTTAAACCATCTAGAATAGTACCTGGCATAAAGAACTGAACGTACGCTAGTCTTTGTTATTAGTATTGTTTGTTATTAGCATTGCCTCAATAGCTGGATGAGAAAAAAGTGTAGCATCTTTACTGGTGAGAAACTCTCAGCCAATTAGGATTAGTAGGAAACACACTTTGCTTAATCAATGATATTTACTAGAAAACTAAAATAAATGCCACACATTATGGCTAAATATTAGAAATGATTCCACTTTATTCAGGAACTAGACAAGCATTCTGCTACTTGTTCATCACTGAACTGGATATGCTAGCCAATCAAATAAGAGAGGAAAAAAGTTATAAAAGTAAAAGAGATAATATCGTCTTTGTGTCAAGATAACATACCCATCTCACAGGGATTAACTTTAAAATTATAGACATATGAAAAGATTTTAGCAAGGTGGATGGATTCAGAATCAAATTACATAAATTAATAGTTTCATATATATTCACCATATCCAGTTAGAAAATTTAATAAGAAAAAGAATCTATTTACAATGCCAATAAAAGTAGAAAATCCAAAAGAGAAAATTCATGAGGAAGTATGTAATGCTTTTTTAAGACAAAAATAAAATACTTTACATTTAATAGATCTTGACAAACTGATTATAATAGTCATATGGAAGAGAAAAAAATACAAGAATACTCAAACAATATTGAAAAGAAATTACCATGAGTGGACATGTTTCCTACCAAATATAACACAATAGTATAAAGGGTGACCAATTGCAAAAACTATATGTCATAGGCACAAAAGTAGGCAAATAAATCAGAGGAACAGAAGAGAGTTTGAAGAAGCCCATGTATACCTGAGAAGTGAGATTTTGACAAAGTTGATAGTTCTATCCTAATGAAAATAATTTAGTATTGAATAACTAGCATAGTGATAATTATTATTTTTTGTGAAAAAATAAGATTACACTTCATTATTAAAAAAATCCCTGATGGATCAAAAAACTAAATTTTGTGTGTAAACAAAAAACTAAAAATACATTTGAAGAATTGGCTTCTCTTCTTCCAAGGTGGGAAGGATCCCCAAGTGTGGCATGACAGTGCTCAGCCTCCATAACTCTGAAAATCCTTTCTGAATTCTGATCCAAGATGGTGACATAGGAGGCCTGAATTAACTTTCTCCCATGGACACATCAAATCTACAGCTACAAACAGAGCAATTCCCTCTTAAAGAAATCCAGAAACCAGTGAGCATCTCCTACACATCAGGTAAATGAGAAAATACCCACATGGAAATGGCTCTTGGCATACCTGCAACTACTGGGGCCACTAAGAACAAAAAAAAGATGCTTGGACAATCACTCAATAAATCTAGCTTGGTATGTAAAACAAATATTGCCATGTACTGCTGAAAGGAGTATAAAAGATTACAACCATTTTAGAGAGTAGTTTGGCAGTTTAAATTAAAATATTTCATATGCTATAGCATCAATTCCTTTTCATTATATTTCCATAAGAGAAACAAACCCACAAATGAACAAGAAAGCATGTACAATAATTTTCACTATAGAACTCTTTTTAGTAGCAAAGATTAAATATCATCTAAATGTTAATGAACACGGAAAACTAAATAACTACATTCTGCAGCAGACTGTGTCAGCTGCCCATCCATCAGTCATTCCTTTCTTCTTCCTTATAATCACAACAGTTTTATTTGCAGTGATATGCGAAGTCTCCATGATAGATCATTTTGGTCTAAGCCAATGAAAACTATCTGGTTCCCCTTTGCTGGACATTCTTTTTCCCATCCTCCTTTGAAGCTGGTATGGAATGACCCAGTTCTGGTGAATGAGCTGTAATGGGAAGTATGCCGAAGGGTAACAGGCTTCCTGATTAAAAGGAAAGCTATTCTGTCCTGGCCCTCTTGCTCTTGCTTTTAAATACAGCATGAACAGATGCCTAGACTGAAGTAGTCAAAAAGCATGAGGAGAAATGCTGATATGTGAGGATGGTTAAAAAAGATGAAAAGAACCTGAGTCCCTGGATAATATTGCTGAGCCAGTGAACCAGCCCTGGAAATACCTATCTTCAGTTTACTTTTAAGTGAAATAACAGATGTCTGTACTGTTGAAGCCACAGTTAAAGGAGTTTTGGTTACTCTCAGCAAGATTTCTCCATTATACACACTGTGGAATATTATGTAGTAGTTTTAAAGGGATATATCTGTATTTACTGATATATTAAGTGTTAAAAGCAAGCTCCAAAATTTTATATATATATATATATATACACATACATATATATTGTGAAATAATATATATATAATATCTAAACATTTATGAGTGTGTATATACCTATATATCTATACTTATATAAATGGTTAGGAAAAGGTCTGAAAGAATACAGACCAAAGTGATAACTGATAACAGCGGTGTCTGTGGAGGTGAACCAGGTTGGAGATGATGGTACAAGTGGGGACCTAGTCACTGTAATTATGGTTCCCTGATAACTAAAAGTAAGTAAATTAAAAGTTGAGTTAAATAAAATAATTTAAAATAATAAAGAAGCAAAATATGCATTTTATTGATTTCAAAGTCTTACCAAGGTGCATCAAATAGTAATCAAATTGGAATAAATCATGTATGCAAAGTATTTTTAGTATCCATTCATATTTAAAGCATGTAGAGGGTGTTGTATATATATGATATATTCATATATCTTCAACTATTCTGTGGAAAAGCTATTTATTTGTGCTAAACAAACAAAGATACTAGGAAATGCATGTCCTAACCATTTAGAGATATATAGGAAACAGATGCTTACATGCACAAAAGGATTTATTTCTGTGCAGATGTTGCCATGGAAGATCTTATGTTGTCCTGTTGTTGTGGCGAGTACATTAGGAAAGAGAAGTAGGGCATCGCTTTAATCCATAAAGACTCTCCCACAACTGGCAACCCACAATATTTTCCAGAATCCACCACCACAAGATAGCAGATGGTGATGGTACAAATTACAGAAAATTTTTAAGACATCATATGTTGATTATATTAGCACATTTATTCACAAGATTAATAACGGAGATAGACAGACATTAGGGGATAGACAAGAGAAAATGTTCGAAATGAGATCCAAATGAGATAGAAAGCCAACTAGTGTGATAAATCAGCAAAGGAAGGCAATAACTTTGTGGAAACGTAGGAAACTTCAGTTTATTGAGGAAAGAATGTGAGCTCTTGCTCAAACTTTGTACCTCAGTGCAGAGGACTGGATATTTATTCAACACTCATTGTACATCTGCTGTATGCCAAAGATTATGCTGAGTACTTGGAATTTAAAAATGAAAAGGCACAAACTTTTCTTTTATGGATTTGCCATCAAGTTGTTGCAACCAAATAACGTCAGTGTGCAATGAATAGAATATTACTAAACAAGCAACCTAGAGAAAGTGGCCCAGATTGGGAATAATTAACTCTGTTGTGGAAAGGAAGAAAAGAGGAAAGAGGTGATAGAGGACGAGGTGGGCTAGTGTGAGGAGGACTCAGGCATATTTAGAGAACTAAGAGAAATGAGGCTTTACGGATGCACAAGTGAGATGGAGCCATGACGGGGCCTGAGGTTGTAAGTGACTAGAGCCGAGCTTGAAGGGCTGGTCATGAAGGAGAAAAGAGGCAAAAAAAAAAAAAAGGGAAAAAGAGCCTGCCTGTGTGCGGCATAGCAGCTGTAATGTCAACAAAGTGTTAATATTTGGGATTGTCAAAACCCCAATTTTTCTCAGTATACATCATCTTCTTTCCTTGTGCCCATATGTTTTTTTAATAGCTTTTTTTCCTTAATGACTCTCCTGGAAATTTCCCCTTTCTTGTTTTTAACAGACTGATTTCTATGTCAGTGACCCGCTTCATATTCTCCTTTTCCATCAACTCTTCCCACATTCACAGTGACCTGTCTCTTCTGAAAACAATACTAGACATTCTTGATTACATGATGCATTTTATTTTTCCTAGCTATTTTATGAGTTCCCATTGCTTTCCTAATTAATGTTATGCCTCCTAGAGGTCAAGGAGTTCTAATAATTTGTTAATTTGTAAGTATTTTAGTACCTAGCAATGTGTTGAGCCCAGAGAAGAACCAAATTTAAGAGCCATAAAGGACCTAAACTCACCTTATAAAAATCTCCTGCGTTATAAATGAGGAAGCTCTTACTCAGAAAGGTTAGGAGTCTTCCTCAAGATTATACTGTTAGAGAAAGAAGTAGAATTAGAACCTTAAAATTTATACAAACATTTTTTGAGAGTCTACTATGTACCAGGGCATTATTCTAATATTTTTATATCCAAATACAAAAGGAGGTCATCTGTAATTGGAAGCCAGCTTGTGCTTCTAATAAACTGCTTATTTGATTGGAAAGACAAGCAGGTGAATTTTGCAGCACAGGCTGCTAGTCCATTAGGCAAACCTGAATCCCTGGGTTCTGCTGAGATCCGCCAGGAGGGTTGCTAATGGAAGATGTAAGAGATATTGTACCTGAAAACTCCATCTCTTTCCTAATGACTGAGAGAAGACGTGCTAGATGTCCTAAAAAAAAAATGGACTCTGAACATTTTATAAAAGTGGTCACGACCCAGCTCACGGAAAGTTCCAAAAGGAGGAAAACAAAGAGTGCACTGTGAATCCTAAAACACTCAAAGGAAATGCTCTCTCCTGAAAGCAACAGTTAAACTAATTGCAAAGAACCTCAGGTCTTGCACTCAAATTAAATATTCATAGAACTCCATTTATGTGCTGCATTTAGAAGTTAAGAGACTTTAAAAACCCTTCTGCATTCCCAGTAGTCAGCTAATCCATTAGAAATGTGATACCCACTCTAACCCACAGTCACAGAGTGCCAGCCCAGGCGGCCAGCTGAGCTTGGGAGCTTTTTCAAGAGCTGCAAGCAGGGGCTTGAGGATGCTAAGTCATTCTGGCAGCAAATCTCTGGTCCTTCTCACCAGTGAGGTTTATCACCAAGCGGTTAAGTAAAGGAGAGGGATAAGAAAGAGGCATAATGTGAAGGAGGAGGGCAATGTTTTGTGGGGACAAAGACATTATTTTCTTATTTGGTAATGACAACTGATTTGTATGTGGCCTAGGGGAAAAAGATCTAGTACTCAAAGAATTTAAATATTTCTTTAAGTTGAATTTGCTTATAAATGTGTTTATACAAAGATAACTAGCTGCTATATAGACAGAAGACTTCTTTTCTATATTATCCACTTCGCATGTTGTTAGACTTGGGATCAATAAACTACAGACCTATGGTCTACATTCAGCCTGCCACCTGTTTTTGTAAATAAAGGTTTATTGGGACACAGCCACATTGGTTCCTTTTTGTATTATTGAGTATATTATTGAGTAGTGGCAATAGAGATAGTATGGCCCACACAGCCAAAAATATTTACTATTTGACCTTTTACAGAAAAAATTTGCTGACCCCTGCTTTAGAAAGATATCAATGTTATAAACAGAGTTCAAATTTTCACTTGAACTAAGCCACATGTAGCTCCACTGTACTTAAATGTATTAATTAAACACACACACATCCACATATATAGTATTAGGAAGGTGAAATTAATGATTTAAGAATTAAGAGAATTCAGAATTCAGCAAAGTGAAATTTTTTACACCTTGCTTCACCTGAAAAGGCACAAACGGAAGAAAATTTTTGAGCATTACAAGGTAACCATTACTGAGCAACAGTGTTTTTGAGCCTGTCTCCTTGAATTTCCTGTCATTTGTCAGCATTTTCTGAACTTACTGGTAGAAACCACATTTTACTCTCATGATTCCTCCCACCCAAAGCGGGTGGGGAAGAACAATTCATGGTGACAAAAGAAATTGCTTGGGTTAAATCTGTGTGTTATATACCAGATGGGCTGGAAAGCTTGATGGAAACAATCCTTCATAACCTTTCGCTATCTTCTGAATGCTTTATTATTTATTCACAGTAAGTCTTCCATGGCACATAAGAAATACATATGTTGCTTCATTTATTATTTACCTGACATGTTGTTAGCAACTAGAGATGGAAACCAGCCCAGAGCACACTTTCTTAGAAAAGACGAGGCAAGGGGACCTGAAGACTCAGGCCAGCATGGTGACTAGGTACATAATTCGTATTGGAGTTTTTCAACTCAGATCCCTTTGGAAACAAGATCAGGTAGAAAGAAATAAATAGGAACACTGAGCTTCACTGTACGTATGGATCTTTTCTTGCATGGTGGAATGAATGGGAACAGGAGTAAATGGGCAAGCCAACCACGTTACAGGCAAGAAAGAAATGTTCAAGGGAACAAAATAATATTTGTTCCTTTGCACCTCTGGAGAGCTAACTCCCTAGACAATCTTACAAGAGCTGTCTCTGTCATATCTTGGTCAGTGGAAATATGACTGTTTATAAACAGGAAAAACTTGATGCCAATTTTCTTTAATCACAAATGGATATCATGTATTCCACTGATCTTAAAATCATGAATCACGTTTCTAAGCCTGTTTCAGTTTGACATTTATTGAATTCCTACTAAATGCCAGGACACTATGGTTCCAAAGATGAATAAGACACAGACCCTGCCCTTGGTAAGTTAGTAGTTTAGTAGAGGAGAGAGAGATTCCAATATATTGAATATATATCCAACAGATTATTTCAATATATTGAATATATATTTCTCTGATCATTAAGACCTAAGAAAAGGTTTACAAATTGTAATCCTGTCTTTAATAATTTTGCCTCCTAACTAGAAAGCAGGTACACAAAATAAATGAATTAAAGATACGCATTAAAATAATGTTTTTAATCATTCTTTGTTCTCAGCCTGAACATTAACAAGACCAAAAGCTCTAAGTGCAAAGATGAGTAAATATTCACTGGTGCCTCATGAACACAGCTTTAAAGAAAAGATGGCCTTCTCTTGATCTTTTTATCCTAGAGGGCTTAATGGCTTGAAAGCTTCTAAAGGACAGAGACTATGTGTTGAGCATCCTTGTACTGTCCACAGCTTCTTGCAAAATGCTGAGTGGACAAAAGGAGATGCCCAAGATCCCACAGTGAACAATTGGCAAAATATGGGTCTGCTTCTCAAGTCTTGTGATTTTTCACTGTATCATCCTCTGAGCCAATCCTGATGATTTAGGAGAAGAATCATATACCAAATGGTGGGTACCATGTGTCCACACATCTGACAGCTCACACCCATAGAGCAGCTATGCTTGGTTTTGCTCAGATTCCCCTGCAAGTGGAAGAAATGGTCTCCATGCTGCTGCCACCCACGCCTGTAGAAAACCAAGAAGTTCTCACCACAGGTCATAGGTCATTCCAATGTCTGGCCCCATTGAGTGCAATGGAGTTTAGTTTCTTACAACTTCTCTCGTTAAAGCTCGTTGTTCTCTTTTCTTTTTTGTTTTGTTTCAACAAAATAGGTACAAAGGATTATACCGTAAGGCACATTTCCAGTTGTAAATATTTCTAGCAACTCCTTAACTTCTTTCTCTCTCTTCCCTTCCCTTTTTGCCCTCCTTTTCTTTATCTTGTTGTATGTGCACACGAACACGTTTGTGCGAAAAAAAAAATCAAGGCTTGCCCGGTGGATTTATTTTCGAACAGTTCCATTCTCTCAGTGCTCTGATCTGAATAAGAGATAAAATTGCAACGTGAAAATAACCAGGAGTGGAAAAGAGTGAAATGTAAAAATATAAACAAAGCTAATGTAAATATTGCGTAAGTTGTTATTCATATAACAGGAATTTGATAAATGTTTTAAAGTTACACTAAAGGAGTGTCTTGTAAGCAATTCAGATACCAATACAGGATCTCTCCAAGTTCACAGAGTCACAGCATTAATTTTATAATTTGTTCCTGCTAGTCCACATTTTTGAATTTTTTTAAATCATCTGAATCCCTTTCAGTAGAAAGAAAGATGTGGGCCCAAGAATCTGAGGTGAAAAGTTCAGCGTTGAAAAATATCTTATTTGTCACTGCTCTTAGTTTGCTTAGAGATGGATTTTCCTTAATCTGACAAAGAATTAGCTTTATGAAAAAAGTGAATTATATTTGTTTTTTTCTCACCCAAGTAAATATTCACCAAAAAAATCACATATTTAAACAAATTATTCAGACACCTCTCAAAAATGTTTTTCATATTTCATCCCATTGGTCTTATACATCTTAAGACTCTAAAAGATATTATCCTATCATTTAATTAGTATATTAGAATTTATGGCATCTGTACTGTTTTTACTTCAAGCTCTGTACCAGAACAGTAGACACCGGGGCCTTATAAACAATTTGGATTTTATAATAACGAAATAGTTCTCTACCAAATATGATTTATTTTAAAAGGATGTAGCAATAATATGAGTAGGAAACTCATAACTAAAATGTCGTATTTCGGAATTTGTTTCCAGATGAATGACGTGGGTGGTATGAGATCGATCAAAGACATAAAGCCTATAAGAGTAAAAAAACAGCCAGACAACAATCTAACAAAGGGGCCCCACAGCAGAGTTGCCATACAACTGGTTCTCAACTGGGGATGATTTTGTCTCCTAGTGGACATTTGGCAATGTCCGAAAATATTTGTGATTGTCACTACTGTAAGGGAGGATGCTACTGGCATTTAGTAGACAGAAGCCAGGGATGCTGCTAACATCCTGCTATGCATGGGACAGCCCTCCACAACAAAGAATTGCCTCTCCTAAAAGATGAATAGTGCTGGGGCTGGCCCCGTGGCTGAGTGGTTAAGTTCGCGCGCTCCGAAGCAGGCGGCCCAGTGTTTCGTTGGTTCGAATAATCCTGGGCGCGGACATGGCACTGCTCATCAGACCACGCTGAGGCAGCGTCCCACATGCCACAACTAGAAGAACCCACAACGAAGAATACACAACTATGTACCGGGGGGCTTTGGGGAGAAAAAGGAAAAAATAAAATCTTTAAAAAAAAAAGATCAATAGTGCTGAGGTTGAGAAACCCTGTGCTAACCCCATGATCTGTAATCTCTTGGGAGTTGCCATATCCTATCATTTCAGATTACACTTCTTGCCATGTGGCATGTGTTCATCTTATAAAGGGAAGTAAACAAAAATTTACTTTCTTTTTACGATTTCTGAAACACCATTTAATATAATCAGAATCCCTGTTGGGTGTTGCATAGCTAAGACTGTGGATTAATGATCCTAGCTCAGAGCTGACCCAGTTAAATAGAGACATTTTGGCACTTAAAGAACTTTAAGGGATAATATTTTATTTCTCGATCCACTGCCAGTTCCTCAAAAGTCTTTTTAAAAAAAACGAACTTCAAGTGTAGAATATACAAGACTAATAATCACTTAAATCAGAAAAAATATAGTTTTTCATCTCTAAGTAGAGAAAGAACATTTTATAAAGGTAAATAATTCTTTAACTTTTAATCTTATCTTCTAGGAGAATTTTCCAGATCCGAAAGTCTGGGGTTGAAGTAACATTTTAGGTTAAGAAAGTACTGCTTAATTTTAGCCTCATAAAGTAGAGAGCAACGAAGGACCAGCAAATGTATTCCAAATGTCAGCTATCTCCTGCAGGACTTCTCAGAGCCCTTAATATGTCAATGTGCCCTAGGACTCTCCAGTAGCAGACCATACCTCAAAGCGTCTCCTAAACTACTTGCACTACAGAACTCTTTATTTGGTTGCATTTTATAGAATTGGAGTTCCACTGAGCATATTTGGAAAACACTGGAACAGTAGAGTTGGCCTCTTCCCAATGAAATCTCCCTCCATGTGGAATAAAAGCAGTGGCCTTTGCTGGCTTATCTGATAGACCTATTAGCTAGCTTGTCTCTCATTTAGCTGGACCAAGTCAAGCCCATGGAAATATGGTTCATTAGGTTGTTCTAATGGATATGGATTGGATTGTTCTCTCACTCTTTAAGGGCCTAAACTCTTCAGAGCAAACTGATCATATTTTATAGACTACAAAGCACCCTAGACATCTCTGAATTGGTGGATGTTTTATTTCCTATTTAAAGAAACATTTCCAGTGTATTGTTCAATATATACTTCAAGCAGTTAAGCCGCAGAAAGCATAGGGATACATGTTATCATGGCTTTCAAAACAGTGTTGTTTTTCCAAAGTGAAAAAGACCAGGGAAGTTTATGGCAATATCTACATGCGTAAAAAAGTATAAATATAGATTCAATAATGATACAGATTTGCAGTGTTCAAAAAGGATTAATTCATAAAAAATGGATTTTCAATGACTAGGATGGATTTCGTATTCCATATTAGACTGAATAAATCATGAATATTTTTCTAAACATGTTGTCCTTCACTTATTTGACAATACCATTTATCCAGAGTACAAAGATATATGTTATAAGGAACGTTTTCGGTTACAGTTACAGGGAAGAATGTTTTTTCATTTACCCACATTCTCTTCCCTAGATCTTCTTATCAAAAGCAAGCATTTGCTGGGCTGCTATTCACATTTCGATGTTAGGTCTATTGCTGTCAGAGCAGTTGGTTCACGGTAAATTTGAATCAACAACCTTATTTTATTTAACCCAATATTCTTATTGGCTGAGTGAACTAGCAACATCTAGGAATATAATTTCATTATACTGGATGACATCTTTTATTTTTAATAGCATAGGTGTTTGCATCCTAATATGAACACAAATTTAAAAATTAAAAACTGCCCCCAAATCTGAGGCAATACCAAAGGAAAAGTAGAAGAGCAACTGAATTATATTCAATTCATTCTTTTTCTTTGTTCAAAATACAAAAATACTCAGATAGGGGCAAATAGGTGATCCTTTCTTTCAACGAGTTTACTTGTATTTATTTTTCCTCTTTACTAATTATAAAATGGATGACCTCTATTTTAGGTTGTCTCTTCCTCCCCCCCCCCCCCATGCTCCTTCTCACTCACTCATTCATTCATTCATTCATTCATCCACTCAGCATTGTCTGAACACCTGCCAGGCGTTCTACTAGGGGGAATGTAGTGTAGTGGCATTAAACTAGTGCCAGAAAAGACATTCGAAAACAGTGGAAATGGGTCTGATTCATAAAAGATGGCCACAGTAAATACAGGTGAGAGGGACAGAAACAACCACTCTAGGACAAAGAGCTGTGCTGCAGCTTGATAACTGTTTTCAGCACTTCATTAAAACTCTCCTTTTCATATCATTCAGGGATCAGCAAACTAGGGCTCAAGGGCAAATCCCAGCCCTCTGTCTGTTTTCACACTGCCCATAAGCGAAGAATTTTTTTTTTTTACAGTTTTTAAATGGGGGAAAAAAATAAAAGGAATAATAATATTTTGTGATGTGAAAATTATATGAATTTAAATTTCACAGTGTTCATAAAGAAAGTTTTATTGGAATGTAGCCATGCCTATTTGTTTATGTACTGTCTATGGCTACTTTATGGACCACAAAGCCTAAACTGTTTACAATCTGGTCCTTTAGAGAAAAAGGTTTACCAACCTCAAATATAATTGCTCTGAGAAAAGCGTTATGTGTTGACACTGTGACTTCAAATTCTGTACTGTTAAAAATAGTCACTAAGAGGGTTTTCTATTTGTCTACCAACATATAAAATAGGCAGGAAAAAGAAATGTTGTATCTAAATCCACAGGCAAGTATGTGAAGAAGGGATAAAGGACCCACAGTAGTCTATGATTTTGTAGTGTGACTCTGGAGTCTAAGAATAAAAATATATCTGAGAATCATTAGACAATCCATCTACCCACTCAGGTCAGCACTGCCTTGATCCTACTCAAATACTAAGTCTGATTTATATGAAGAGTTTAGAAAGAATTAAGAGAGAAATAAGGGGGAATGTAGAAAGCTAGAAACTAAGATAGATGGAAAAAGATGAAAGAAATCAGGATAATTTAGTGAGGAGAGAAGAAAGCCAAGGGGTGATTTACTACTGGACTTTCAGGCATGAGGAAGGCGAGGCAGAGACAATGATCTTGAGCTATAGTTGAAGGCATTGAGCTTACACATTAGGGAGACTTTCCTGACAAAATGTGCTGTTAATCATGGAACTCTGTTATGTAGAGAGACAATTGGGTCTTCAAGTCTGGAAGTCCCGGAAAAAACAAAAAAGACATTCATCCATGCTATCCTTTAGAGAAAAGCTGATTTACAGAAATAGGCTGCATTAAGTGACCATTCAGGATGCTTGGCCTTCTGATTATTCTATTTCTGCAAATCTAAAAATGTTAATAATTTTCATGAGTGGTTAGGAAAAGGAAGTCAGAAGGGATGAGCACATACCTGAAGATCACTGTGCCTGCCAGTTGTCTCTATAAACTGAGGGCAGGGTGGGGGGGACCCTCCCTAAGTATCTTAGCTGCATGAGCTCTAAACAACACAGATCAAGATTCTTCTTGCCAAAAGCAGAGCTTTCCAAACAGTACTGATATTTTTGGCCTTGATTTATACTGATCAACAAGCATATGTCTGTAGGGATTAAATTAATTAGAGGAGATTTGCTGGATAATGTTCAAAGAAAAGAAAATTCCTCAAGGTTTACAGGCCATACAAGTTGGAGCACAAAATGGTACACCTTGGGGGAGGATTAAGAGGAACTAATTTTGTACCCAAAGGACTGTCATTTTCTATCCTCATGTAAAAGGGGGACTGCCTCACCACATTTCCAATTGAAGAACTAATTTAATTCCTATAGAGTTACATATGTTGGGAAATAAGTCCTGAAAAGATAAACATAGAAAAAAAGGATTACATGAAGAAGCATGAAGTGTAAAATGCAAACAACCTCTTTAAAAAATGTTTTTCAAATGTCCAAGGAAAAGAAGATATTAAACTATTTTCCATTTTTTGTGTCCTAAAAATAGGATAAGAGAATGGTTTGCATTAATTAAGCCATAAGATAAATTTACAGTTGGAGAGGGCTGTTAAATTTTGAGTAAATTATTTTAAAAGCTGTAGACTCTTTTAAAACTGGATTATTTTCAATCAGGATGGCTGCATGGGAGTATAGTCCTTTCATACTGGGCAAGAGACAGAGATACAACTTCACAAGATTTCTTCCAGTCCCAGGCAACCTGTTGACTAGGTTGAACAGATGGTTGCCTGTGCTCTGTAACTTGAGGGTCACTCAAATGCACACCTGAGTGAAGACATCTCTTTCAAGCTCCTGTCCCTCTACTGTTAGAATCCATCAGGGAAGGGCCCCCAAATTTGCGTTTCTACTAGGTTCCCAGAAAATGCTCTTGCTGCTGGTCCAAGGACCACACCATGAGATCCACTGGTCTAAAACCATCTCTTTTTCCTTTTCGCACAACAGAGAGCGAAGGCACCAAAGACTCAGCTCTCTAACATAACTCCTAGTCTTGCCACCCCTGAACATGAACATTTTTACATTATGCTTAATTGGCACCCCTATTATATATATCTAATTAGTTACTGACTATATAATCAAATTTAGTCATGGCCTATTCTATTCATAAAACATGCAAAACAGCCAGTGTGTCCAAGTCCTGAGAAACAAAATTACAGAAGAGGAATATTTATTTGGCTGAGGGCTAAAAGCTAAGGTTCAACCTAGACCCCCTCTACCCCTAGTGCCACGAATTCAATGAAGAAACAAACCAACAAATAAAGCTTTTTCAGATCACAGCTGGCGTATAGTCTTCCACAGGCAATGCAAAGGAAAGCAGAGATGTGATGACACAAACAATTGGGAAGCTTGATTCAGAGACTATAGTCTTGGGAACGTGAAATGTAAGAAACTCATTAAGACCTTGAACATACCGAAACATTTATGCCAATATATGACTATTTTAAATACTATTTTCCTCAGGGTTCAGATACACTCAATGACAAGGATCCTTAAGTTTATCCTATGTTAATAATGATTTACAATGTTGTTGTTAAACCTCTACAAAGGACTATCTCTAAGACTGATTCTTTTATCCCGTCAATATTTACAGACTAGCTAAGAAGTATCCTCTTATGGAAAAGATACATTCTGAAAACATTTTGTCAACTGTATGTACAAAGGTTGAATCAGTTTATGGGTAGTAAGGGTCTTAGCTAGTCAAAGTAAAAATATAATAAGGCATTTGATTGAGTTAAATAATTTTCAGTTAAATGATTTAACTATTTAACATTGGTAAGTTTTAGGTTTGACGTGGCAAACGTGGCACATGAGAAATTGAGACACAACAATTTTATGCTCTTTGGTGAAGGCAACACTTACTTTCATGAGTTCCGCCCCTTAGTATTTGTATCACTTGAGGGAAAAGGAAAAGAAGAGAAGGAAGAAAAAGGAAGGGAGGGCAGGATCGGGGGTGGGGGGTGGGGAAGAGAGAAAGAGACAGGGGGAAAATTAATTTTCTCTTGACATGGGAGGTGATTTTAAATTCCACACTCTGAGATTGCTCTGTGAAGGTTTAGCATAAATAACTACACAATCAAATGCTGAGAAGTTCATGAATACCAGCTAAAGTTGTGAAACATGCACAATATCTCAGGTGCCCCACATGTACAACTGACTAGTTCTCACTCAGTGGACTTGAGCCAGCTACATAAGAATAGGAAATTTTAGAATTTAAATGAAGTATTTTCTCCTGATGTTTTCAAAGCATCTGGCTTCAAGTTTTCTTGTAGACTTACGCACGTGACCAAAATGCTACAGTGCTCATCTTGTTAAACATATTTGATGGTTATACTTTCCAAAGGTAGTTAAGAATTACCAAGAACTGTTAAAGGGCATAACTGGGTCTGAGTTTCCCTAATTTCTATAACTGTATAGCACAGCCACTTCAAAAGCTTGTATACTCATAGAAGTCTAACAACTCTGCTGACTAGAGAGCAGAGTATCTCACATAAAGTGAAAACAGACTGGCAGATAGTAACACATGTCCCTGTTGTGAAATGCAGTTGAGTTTAGAGCTCCATCTGTTCCCAGACTTGAAAAGTCCAGGGTTTTCTCAAAACCATTGCAAAAGATTTGTGTGTTGTACCAACACAATGCAGATATTTTATAAGCACTGGGTCAAATAATCATTGATAAATAAATCCCTATCCTTATAACCAAAATAATTTAAAGTAGTAAGAAAGCTCCAACCTTCAACAAAATACCATTGTCTCCTAATACACTGTCACTATTTATCTTTTCAGATGCATCATTTATCTTATGAAAATAGAGTAATAAGCCAATAGCCAGTTTTCCCAATCTGCAAGGATATTTTCAGGATTTTGCCCTTGACAAAGGTGCGTATCTCCAAAATTTTCCTCACCAAAATAATTTCAATCACTTTCTTGAAATTTTCTGCAAGAAAACACTGCAAGGAAAACATAAGTGATCTAACATCAGGCAAGGTTTCCTCCTTGATAATAAATATGTTAGTTTGGAGCAGGCTCGCAAGGAATCCAGACAGCTCCAATATGGCCCTCTTCCAACCGTGAAGCCTCTAGCGTGAGAGGAAAACTTCAGCTGTCTTTCAGATGTGCACTGCTACCTACCCCTACTGTCTGCAGCTTGAAACAGAAGTGGCGGCCATTAAAGACCTGTCTTTTGGGCACTGGTGTAAAACATCTTTGCTAACCACAATATACAGTCAACAGAGAACATCCTGTATTTATTGGGGCTTGATCTTTTAAAATCGTGTGGCATATGTCAGGTTAGATACTAGAGAGTTAAGGAAACAAAAGCTACTCTTTGTCAGGCTTAATAGTCACAATTATAGCATTAGTTTAAAAACTCCAGTGTCCTTTTAGAACTTACACATACTCCCTGGAAGATTTTGGAATGTAAGTCTAGTGCTGGACTAAAAGTTTCTTTTGTATAAATTGTGTGTGTTAGGACTCAGCCAAAAACCCAGGCTTGGGGCATTTGACCAGCTTCCCCATACATGCAGTAAACTGCCACAAGGAGGAAACAATGATGCTACTACTACAACACCCTAAATAGTACTCTGGAAGTAACAGGATTTCAGTAAATGCTTGGCAAGAAGAAGTGTGCACATAATTTATTCCAAAGTACAGAGAGAGAGTGACGTTTAGTAGAAGACTTTTGATGGTTTTGCTTGTGTAGTTCCTGAAGATCGACTCAAGTGTCACAAAAAGCTGAAGAGGCTGAAAAGGAGAAACAGTCCCTTGAGTCCTAGAAATATAGAAGTTGAGTGCATTGGAAGGCCCTGAGTCAACCGGTGGCCTAAAGAAGCAGACACGTGGCTGCATGTAGGTCTAGCCCAGTGGGATGCAATAAACATGGGGTTCAAGTGAGGGATCCACGACCATTGAGGAACCAGAACCCAGAAGTGATAAAACAACAAAGACTGACAGGAATCACACAACTAGTGGGGAAAAACCAGAGTCACTTTGGACCTGGGACTGGGACTAATGGTAGAATCAAAACAAGGTGGAAGGCAAGGAAAAAGCAAAGTTAGAAACAGGGGAAGGGGCATGAAGCATGATTGAAACTCAGTTACCTCTGGATATCCAGAAATCGAATGCTGAAGCACTCATCACAGACTCAGATGACTGCAGGGCCAGGCTGGTAACCTGAAGGTAGGAATCTGGTGGTAGAAAGTAAGACAAAAGGGAGTGGTGGGGCCTCTGGCCAACCCTAGAGAAAGAGATTCTCGTTCCATTTTAAAAAACATTCTGGCAGCTGAATTTATTTACCTACCACTTTGTGTTCTAAAATGGGTACTGAGGAAAGTGAATGAGGTAGGAAGCCTAGTCTTCAGCAGAAGGTCTGGTGGGTTGGGGTTACCTACATGAAGATCAAGCCCAGGAAAATTTTACAATAAATCAGATCATTTATTTATCAGCTGAGAGTGTAGCTGTAGAAAACAAGACACTTACTACAAAACATAAATTTGCCTATATTTGATACGGGCTGTAACTTATACTCTATTTGAGTTCTACTTAAGATCTCTAAATTCAAGAAAAGGAGCTTTAAAGATGAACCATACAGCATTATAAAATGTGTGTTGGCGCAGGAGGGTGGAAGGTTGTTGGAGGATTGGGGAGTGTAATGTAGAAGAATAGAGTTATGAACAGAATAACATTAAAAGCAGCAGCTAAATGTTAAGGCATGTTAAGGCAGTCACATTACAGGTAAAATAGCAATGTCCATGTCACAAAACTAAAAGATATAACAGGGACTCATGACAACAGAATGAGCAGCAAACAGGAATGAGGGTTAACATTCGTGGAGTAACATATTACATGGAAGGCGCCATCCTGTGGCTAGGCGTGGGCTTTGATGATGAGATACCAGGGTTGGAATCCCAGGTCTGTCACTAGCTGTGTGACTTTCACCAAATTAGTTAACCTCTCGGTAGCTCCTTTTTCTCCTCTAGAAAATGGGAATGATAATAAAAACAGGGCTATCTCACTGCACTGTTATGAGGAATGGAGGAGGGGGATTATTTGCAGAGCCTGTCTGGCACATAGTAAATTTCATGGAAATTGAAATACAAATGTGCTGGGTACTTTACAAACATTATTTTACCTAATCCTATCAACAAATCTGCAAGATAGCATTCTTCCCAGATGACACTTTACATATGAGGAATTGAGAAGCAGAGGTTATCAGTAACTTTCTAAGGTCACAGAGTTGGGAGTTGGCGGGGCTGGAATAGGAACCTTCCCCTAGGATGTCACACCAGGGCCAGTTTCAGGGTGTGAAGCACACCGTCCCATTCCGGAAACCCGCCCGGCAACATTTTCCATGTTGGGGTTTCTGTTCCCAACAGTTTCTTTTCCTGAATACTTCTTACCTTTAGAAATTGACCAGACCCTTCACCAGGACTGCGAGAAATTGTTAAATCACACCTAACCATGTTGGGAATTAGGTGATAAGAAGAGAAATAGCTTTTCTCGTGAATACGCAAATAAACTTGAAGTGACATCCACATGTTTAAAACAGGCATTAAGAGGAAATGTGAGCCTCTGTCAGAGAAGGAGTAGACCCGGATGTAACCCACCATCTTAATTGTTGTGAAATAATTATGCTGTCAGTGCCTTGATAATTTTTGTCTAAATGTGAGCAAGTCAAGCAGTAGAATAAAAGTGGGAAAAAAGGAGGAGAAAGTCACGGAAATGGCTTTTTTTCAATAATTATGAGAAACTAAGTAAGGTTCAGATTTGCTTTTGTAGGCAAACCAACTGCCCATAGCCCTAATATCACATCTGGAAATCCCAAGTTCTGGCATGCAAGCGTTATGGACAGGCCTCTGGAAAAATCTTATGCCAGGAGAATTGTGGATTGTCAGCCATTCACGCCGAGCTTGGAATGTTCCTGTCCCATTAAAGTTTCCAAGGCCTTTCCCCTAAGAAGCTTTACAGGCACCCTGGGCAGGCCTTGTCCGGAGCCTCAGCGCTTAGAAGAAATTCAGAAAAGGAAGGTTTCTAAAGAGAGAGGCTAGAAGTAAATATATACTGAGAGAGAGAAGGAAAGGAAAGTGATTGTATGAAGTTGTTTGGTGGTTAAGCTTGAACAGGCTGCTTAAAAACAAGAAGGACAGAGAATGAGGGAAACAGAAAGAAGCAAGACAGGAAGATGGAAAATCTAAACACACAGCTAAGAGACAGGAGAGCAAAGGAGGGAAATTATGAACTATGGAATTAGATTTCATGCCATGGAGTCCTCAGTGTGTGGACAATGGCACTTTTTAGAAGAAATTCTCCACACCTCCTCCTTCTCCAAGATGGAAAGTCACATAAAACACGGAGAAAGAATGGGAGGGAGAGGAGGAGGGGAAAAGGCCTAAGATAATTCATTTGTTGAGATCTCTGCCTCCCTCTGCCCACTCTCAGTCCATGTGGTTTAGGGTTTATTCTCAGCTACCCAGTGCAGAGGAAATAAACAAAAATGCAAGAGACTGTATGAGCACATTTACCCAGAGTTCAAAGCAATCCACAAATCATTCAAGTGTCTGTTCATGCCCCAGTGTGTAAGGCAGGACATGAATAGAGAAGAAAGTACATATGGGAAGAAAGCAAAATCAAATCTCCCTCCTTTCTTCTCTATTTCAAGGACTGTTTGGCTTCCGCCTTTCCTGATACACTAAAGCCACACCAGAGGAATCACTGGTAATACCAGCCACAGCAGGCAGGGCCTCTCCAAGGGGGCCAGATTCTTTCTCCCTCTTTCTCATCAGCTTCAGTGCAAGAATCTACAGGGACAAGGTTTCTCTTCACACCTGGGACTAAGGGAAAGAGGAAAGAAATAGTCTCGCATGACACTTGTCATGGATTACACCTATGGCCTCCAGCAAGAACTCCTGAACTGAATTTGATGCTGATATTGTAGTTTCCGAAGAAGTTTTCTGGTTGCTATACAGTTAAGGAGTTGTGCTGCTCTTGTCCCCTCCCTCTGACTTCAAAGCTTGCCTGTTTGTGACATTAGCAACTGCTGAGATGAAAGCCGTGGGGAAATCAGTCTGCAGTGAGTGGACTGGGGCTGGCAGTTATATGTGTCGCTTTTATCCTGAATGAGAAGACTACAGAGAAAGATACAAATGATTTATTGTACACTGAGCCAGACAATCCTAACTTTGGGAGGGAAAAAGCCCAACAAATGCGTGTTTCTCTCCTCTTAGAAGATTCTATTTTGATGAAATGGAGAGATTCCACCAAATTCCTCACGTTTGCCTTATATATGTATTTATTTTAAAAGTGCAATATTTCAGTGATGAGAGCCTTTCAGCTGAAGTTTCTATTGCAAAAAAGATACAAAATTTTTTCTCAAGTCTAAAGAAGTGGTGTGTTGACCTCCAGCATGTTCTAGTTTATTAGTTCTCAAACTCTGTTGAATAGCATGAAATTTAATTTTTAGTCCCATCATGGGAACTGGGAAGAATTAAGATCCTAACCATGACTTCACAGTCCATGAAAAATAAACTACTAAACTGAGTGTATGTATTAGCCAGCTCTATTTTAGTTGGAAATAACAGAAAATCCCAAATCAAACTAACTGAAACTGAAAAAGGATAAATTATTGTCTCTTGTAACTTTAAAGTCCAAGGGGAGATTAACTTCAGGTATAGTTAGATCCAGGATATCAAGGGAGTGACAAGAATTGGTTTTTCTCTCTCCACCTCTCAACTTAGCTCACTGCAGTCCATCTCCATATTGGCTCCTCTTTCAAGCAACCCCATGATTGCAAGATAGCTACCAGCAGCTTTAGGTTTTCACTCTTACAAGCCTAAACTCAATGGGGGAAAAAAAAGAGAGATCTTAGCAAAAGCCCCATAAAATCCCAGATTTCACTCTGCTTGGATTGACTTGAATCCCATCACCCTTAAGTTAGTCACTGGGGTTAGGGACGCCTTGGGCTCTGAACAGGCAGGCTTTAGTTACAAGTTCCCTTCTTTGAGGTCCACACAATTCTCATGAACTGAAAACTGGAGCTTTTTAGAGGAAAACTGTACTAATTTTACCCAAATAAGGGTAAATGGAATCTGAGTGGGCAAAATAAAAGACATATACTAATCCACAGTAGAATATTTCAGGGATTTACTGCTAACATAGGAGTATTATTCCTCTACTAGTGCCCAAAGGCAAATAAGTGGTAAGAGGCTCCAAAGCATTTAAGAAAACTAAAATTCTATTTTTCTGTGGATTTTTATTTGGGAAATCTGCTATTGTCTTATTTTCCTGGCTGAACACCTGTATCCAGTTTGTTAAACATTAAGAGGAATGCTGCTCAACACCTGCAATATCAGCTTGTCAATGTACTGCCCTTCCCCCACCAACTGGGCCAATGTCCAATAAAACAGGGTATAAGACATGGTGACCATTTACTCTCCTTGACTCGTTTCTTAGGGTGACCAGTTATTAAGTCCCTACCACGTACCAGATGCTGTGCTAAGCAGTTGCAACAAAAGTCTCTAACACTCAACTAACTCTAACTCTCCCACTCAAACCAAGAGACTAACGTCACTTGTGCAAAGTCACGCAGTTGGTAAACAGTGGAGCCATGATTTGGACCAAAATTTGTCAAACCACTCCCTGGCCTTTTTTTCTTGTACTAAGCTGCCCTGTAATCATTGAACAGAATTCTACTAGGTACCTCTTCTTTTTTGACTTTGAGTTTAAACTTCTCCCCATGATACCAGTTTCAGCCTTGAATCTACTTGCAGATAGCCAGTGTGTTTTTCCTGAAGCTATTCTGTGCCAGGCTTCCACCTGTAACCGTTCTGGTCCATCTTATTATGGGGGCTTTCCAACACTGTGAGTATGAATGAACTGTTAAGCCCTGTTGCTATTTCTATTAAGGACAAATTAGATGAGCTATCTTCTTGAATACAACAAGGCCTTTCGGTTCCATTCCCTTCTTCACAGTGCTCACTTGGAAGTGACTCCTGATTTCCATCTATCAACAGTCCATCTATCTCCACAAAAATCTTACCCACCAAAGGTCTAATTTACTATGTGGTATAGTCTTCTGGAAGATAATTTTGCAACATCCATCAAAAGTATTAAACATAAGTATACTCTTTGGCACAACAATCTCATTTCTTGGAATTAATCTTAAGAAAATAAAGATGTACACATAGAGCTAGATAAATAAATACCCACACATATATTGTAGCATTAATTTTAATAGTGACAGAACTGGAAACATCCTAATTATTATATGGTAGGGAATTCATTGAATAATTTATAGTCATCTATTTTATGGAGTAACACATAATGATCCAAAACAACATCATAGGAGAGTAGTTGATAACATGTATAACAGTCACAATGTACAGGTTAAAAAACTGTGGAGATTAATCAAATTTTGGAAGTTATGCTGATTGGCCATTCCACATTTAGTCAGGGCTCTTCCCCATCTTGCCCTCTGCCCCAGGAAATGATTTCTATGCACTACTCAATCCCCCCATCTCTGTTTTCCAGTGGGGTTCAGCCATTGGGAAACCCCAGAGTGTGATCTGAGACATGGGGGAGAGGAGAACAACAAGGTATGTGTTCTCTTGATTCTCTCCCTGTGAAGTTGCTTGGGGTGACTGAGTCTCTTGAAGGAAGGGTACTGCTTCTCTCAAGGTAGCTTTTTCTTGACTCACTCTCCTTCCAGGTTCTAGTAATCATATCCTCCCCTCATCCCTTCATTAACAGGTCTAGGTTGGAAACAGCTCCTTGACTATTACCAGTCCTGCGTTACTGCACCCCCTCTGTGTTCCTCGATGTTTTGCCCTTATAAGTTGACTCATATAAGTTGACTATGCCATCTGTTTCCTGTCAGGACCTTGACTAACACAATACAACTACAAACACATTCACTCATAAAAGGAGGAAAAAGGCTTACAACAATATACTGCAAAAATCCAATAATGGGTATCTCACTAAGTGCTGGGATTACGAGTAATTTTGATTTTTTTCTCCTATGCTTTTCTGTACTTGCCAATTTTATACAATCAATATATAATGCTTTCAGAATTTGAATTAACCACAGGCATTATGTTCTCACAAATCTAACTTATGACAAACATCCCCTCATTGGTAAATCTTCCTTGATCACACATCCTCTAAACTTCCCACACCCTAAACTGAATTTTTCCACGCTTTCTATATAATACTTATAACTTCCTGGTGGTGAACTCTTTTTTAATGTATATGTATTTATTTATACCAACCTTATTTAATGGGGGATCTAAGATAGCATACTCATATATAGCGTTTCTCTCTTTTGAGATTAAAATCTCTCGGAGGGCAGGGCCAGGCTTTATGCTCTCTCTATCCCCTGCTATACCTATTACACAGTAGACAATCAATAAACATGGAGGGAATAAATGAAATCTATAGAAGAGATTTAAAATCTCATTTCTCTCATTTCAACTTCTTTCCTATCAACTCTCCTCCATAAGCAATAAAAATGAATTATTTGAATTCAATTTCTCTCCAGATCCATCTTCTAGTGAAAGTGCAAATCAGGAAGAAAATAGATCAAGGCAAGCCGTCTGAGGGACAGGCAGGAAAGACAGAGGATTGAAAAAGCCGCTAAGAAAGTGCAACAATGAGTTCTTGGATAATCAAGGGGTGGCAAAGTTTTAAGTCTGAGCTTTCTCACTAATAACAAATCTTGGGATTTTAATTTCAGACTCCTAAAATTTATCATTAGAGGAAGAAATGTGAATAACAGTTTTTGTATTAATTGGGTCATCATTATTCATTGTGGAAAAGAAGATGGCTAGACTAGGATCAGCCTTATAGAAGATTAAATTGTGACCTGATTCCTCAAAGCACCATTTTTTAGTTGCTATTTCTATTTTTCCCAACCTCATATTATAAACAGGAAGCAGTGGGTCTACTCAGGTATTTGAATAGCTATCAAATGCATTCTTCTAAGTTCGACTTCAGCCATGGTTGAACAATGTACCCTGAGACAGTAAAATGATACACTTGGAACCTACAGGAGTGGCTGGCTAAAGTGAAAGAAAATTGGCACCACCCTTCTGGAGACACCCTTGTTGTGGTCCTCACTTCTGAATATCCTAACTCTATTGGGTGTGTCACAACTTCCACAGTGATTGCAAGTAAATGGGAAACAGATAATGACACAAGATGCCACAGGACCAAAAGCACAAATCTGGTGTCATAATCTAATCCACACAAGCCACCAGGAGAAGGAGTTCTGTCTCTTGTTTCAGGGATTCTGAGCAGTACCTCCAGCAGAGCAGGTGAAGCAAAGTGGAGACACAGTAAGTCCACCTAATTTATTTTCATTGACTTTGATGATGAAAGAGGGAGGAATAACTTGTCTGCAACATCCCCAAGAAGGTCTGGAGCTTGTTGTCTCATAAAAAGTGATTTTATTACAATGCAAATTCACACACTCTTGGTCTCACCTGTTGTCTATAACATGATTGCCTTTCAATGTTTCCCAGACCACATCTTGTTCAGCCACTTAATGCATGCTTCCATGTGACTTTTATTATTAAATTAACATTATCAAGAAGAGGGAGCCCCAGGACCAATGACAAGAATTGAACATGTCCAGCTGCAATCCGTACCTCTGATACATTATCATGACCTACAGTGGTATTCCTGCCTCACCCCAGTTATCTTGTGTGTTTTCACACGATATCTATTATCCTGAGTTCAGTGTTTTAAAAAACCCGTTTTATTCTTATCAACTGAATACACAACACGATGTGTACATTTTCCTCTATAAATTATTTTACAAATACATTCACTGTACTCAGCTCTGAACTGACAGATTCTCTATTCTAAGACATTGTTTCCTTCCTCACTCTTATACATCACTACCAATGGCTTGCCACTTTCCCAAGTCAGGGATACCCCAAGATATATAATTCTTCACTGCCCCTCTCAGGCATGCAGCGCTCTCAAGTTTCTTGTTATTAAAATCTGCACTCAGAATCTGATCCACTAATTCACACTGAAGTATAAATGGTTATTTTGAAAAAAGGGTCACATCTTTCTATATTTTTTTTTCTAAAATATAAAATGTTTAAGTGGGCAAATCTCCTAAGGTAGAGTTTCAGGCACTAAGGGCAAGTGGTGAGTTGTGGGGGGTAAGGGGACTGTTTATAGGGGACACTTTTATGGAGTTTTCCCAACCCCAGCACTTAGGTTTACAAAGCTTGCTGTTGACCTCTCCTCTGTATCAGTCGGTCCCGCATAAGAATAACAGCAGTCATAACTTGTCAATAACCACTTTTACTACTATTACTCATACTACCATTTCCTTCTTTTCAAAGAGTTAGGATATAAATTTTTAAATTGTTATTTCATGTTCACAACAATCCTATGAAATTGCCTTGTTATTCTCACTTTATGGTGAAGAAACATAATTTGGTCAAAACCACCCAGCTAAATAAATGGCAGAGCTGGGATTTTAACTCACAGCTGTGGGATTCTGAAACCCATGGTCTTAACCATTATAGATTGCTTTCTGGTGATCTCAAATAGATTGAACTTTTAAGATATCTTTTGGATAGAGTCACTCTTGTCTTCACAATTTCTTATTTGTTTTTCTCAGTGTTCTCTGGCCAATATCATGAGGGTCAGGTGATTAATCTCATTTGAATATCTCAAGTCTTTCACTAATCCCATTGTTGATCTAGTGACTTTTATATCCCATGAAAAACTTACTTGGGATAGATTTTTCCAATAAAGCTTTTCCCCCAAGCTGTCTCAAATCCTGAAAACATTCATTAAAGAGGAAATTAAAGCTTGATTTTTTTTTCCAGCCTTATTACTAATCAAAAGAAAGAAAGAAAGTGGATCTAAATACTATTTTGTACCTGTCCTAAGTTGATGATGTTGTGGGAAGATGAGTGCTTTCAAACAATACTGGTAGGGACATAAATTGACGAAAGAGCAATTAGGCAATATGACCTAGAAATTCCACTTCTTAGAACTTGTTTTAGTTAAATAATCAGAGGCACAGCCAATGATTCATGTATGAGGAATCTGACTTTGTATTAGGCAAAAAAAAGAAAAGAATAAATATATATTAATAGAGGATGGCTATATAAAGTTTAGAGCATTTGTATGACAGAGTACTATATGCCCACTTGAAAGTTTTCTAATCTTAAAAAAATGAAAAATTTCTAAAACTGGAATAGTAAATGAGAAAAGCAGATACAAAACATATGCTTCAAATACATTTAAGTTTCTGAGAATAAGAGACAGTACACCAAAGGTTCATTGTTGTTATAGCTAAGCAATGGGATTGTGGATAGTGTGCTGTTGCTTTGATATGTGTTTTTAAATTTCCCCTAAATTTTTCAAGAAATAAATATTACTTAGAATCAGAATAAAAAGAAATAATCTCTAAAATAAAACTCAAAATAGAGCTTTTGCTTATATGTAATAGGACTGATCAGGTCTGCTTTTTATTTTCAACCAATTTCTACCTTTCATAATTGGAGGTTGAATCTTTTCAAGAGGTTACTTACATTTTAATGTATAGCCCTAATAATTCAATTCTGGCCTCTACTAACTCACCCTAGACTTAGTCAATCATTATTAGCTATTGATTCCAAGGTACAGGAAAATTAATACAATATAAATAAACCATTCAAAGCCAATTCTCTGAGTTTGGGATATGAGTGTAAATGAATGTGTTTCACTCATTCTTTCCTTGTTACAAATTCCCTCTAGTAAAATACCATGTGATGATTAAATTGTTTGGAATGGTGACCAGGGTGTGGCTAGTATTCTCAAAAACTGCTGACAAAATACTGGGAAGAAGAAACTATGGGAGGAGGAGAAATTGTTATTATATGAAAAGAAATTATTTCATATCTGCATTGCTGCATATAGAGGTGATAGTTGAATGCTATGGATTTAATGTTGTGCCAGAAAGAGAAGATGCTAAATATCAAGGATTTAGGTCTATATCAATTAGGAATAACGAAGTGTGATCTATAGGTCCCATGAATCCAATCATGGTCCCTTAAAAACAAATAGATCTCTACTTCCATATCTGCAAGTAGTAAAAAGAACATTTATAAATTGTGAACAGATGATAGAGTATACAACCACATAAGATGATATACAAACATTCACTTGTTCACTGATCATTTGATTCATTTATTCATTCGAGAATTTATTGAGTAGCTGCTATTTGTGAACTCCAAATAAGGTTTTAAATTGCTTTCTTAGTTATAGTAACCGATGTATGATGCCTGGGGTGCTCATCAACCAGGAGATTGTTGAATCACACTATACACCCATGGAATCAGAACTTCTGGGGGTAGGAACAAAAAATCAAAATTGTTACCAAGCTCCTTGGATGATTCTTTTGAAAATGGTACATTCTTTTTCTTTAAACAGACACAATTTGAACACGAAACATATTAAGTAGCAATGCAAAGATGTAGTTTACAAAATATCAAAGGACCAGATTCATGGTTGTTAGCAAAAGTGAAGCAGTTAAGGATATTAATACAATGACTTTAGTGCTTTGTCAATTTAGCTTTATTACAGTAGTGTACTTTTGACTAAATAACTACAAAATTGTATCTATGGTCAGTAAGTAAATTCATGAATCATTAATCTCTTTTTAAATTAGCACTAGATTTACCTAGATCAATGGCTGAATTGGAACACAACTAAAATAAAAATGCTTATTCAAGTTAGTATGAAGGGAAGAGATATTTTGAAACACAGTTTCTGGAGCCACAATTTTTGAAGCCATGGAAAGGAGTATGACTTTTCCAGAAAATGAAATAGGAGATGCTACATTTAATTTCTGGGGAGACAGCCTCCAGGCTCTGAAAAGCAAATAATCAATACTTAGTTTTGAAAAGTAAGAGGAGATATCATTTATTGATAATTTATCAGATGACAAGCAGTATATTAAGAAACTTATTAAATTATCTCAATTAGCTATCAAATTTAAGAGGTAAATTATATCACTATATTATCCCCATTTGAAAGATGAGAAAAAGAAGCCACATGGAGATTAAATATTGTTCAAAGTCACAAACTAGTAATCCACAGCTTGTGTACAAGCTATTCTTTAAAGTAAAAAAGAGTCTATAGGGAAGCAAAGATCAACAACAAAAATCTCACAGCTTAGTAAATTAGGGAAGAACAATGAAAAAAATAAAGTCACACTGACAGGTATAACCATCCACGGATTTTAATTGTACATTATTGATCACGGACCATAGAATCGGAGTACCAATGGAGAATAAAACTTTAAAAGTCATTTTGTCCAACTGACTCTACTATAAGTGAGCAATCTGAGGCCCTGAAGCTGAAACGATACGGCAGAGTTAAGCTCTGAATCCAGACACCCAAGCACCTGCACCTACCTTACTACTCCATCTCATGGGTCCTAGAATTCTTCTTTCCAATCAATATGGTGGCTCAGATGGGAGTTACAAAATCAGTATGTTGGAAAAATAGACAAAATTCCAGCTTAATGTATAATTTTCCCACTATAGAATAACAGTTGGAAACATTTGAAATATGAAGTATATAAAAGACACATTTATATGGCGTGTCATTTTTGGAATCAAATCCCTAGCTCACGTTCTCTTCATCTCTTCTTCTCTATTCCAAGCTTTTCCTTATGTAAGTTACCGTCATTGCCATCATTATTACCTTCATGCTTCTTGTTTGATAGCTCAACCTCTCAAACATTTTATGTGTTCTCTGACTCTCTTCACATGTCCTATTTGGAGTAATAGACTTGAGTTTCCAGTTCATTGATGCTTCTTACAAGCTGTAGGAACTTGGATGAGCTCCTCCACTAAGCCTAAGTTTCCTCATCTTTAAAGACAGACATCGTAATGTCTAGTTCATAAAGTTGTTGTGAGAATTAAATCTAGGTAAAATGTTTACTCCATTAATTAGTACAACAGGTGTTCAAAAATATAAATGATTTTTCTTTGCTTCCTTTACCTGCATGTTTAGTTTTAATGGATATCATTCTGTTATGGTCCACATTGAGCTACCATCTTTTTTTTTTTCACTTGCCCTTTTTCTTGCCTCATAAAACCTCCTCTTGCTTCTTCAGTTTTGACTTTCTAAATTTCACCTTTCACTATTTTATCTGTAGTTTTCTGAGTCTTTAAAGAGGAAAAGGGAGGGAGAGAGAAAAAAAAGTGAGCAATTTAGCTGTCAATGAGTTTTTCTTATTTTTTCCTTTTGTTTCAATCCTATCTCTTCAATTTTTGCTTAAGATAAATCCTGTTTATTCTGTTTTCATAACGTATGGTGTTATCTGAGTTATCTATGGCGAAGACGGAATGTTTTCTCACTGGCAATAATCTCTAAAAACATCTGTTAGGATAAGTGACTCGAGTCATGTTATTGATAGGAGTTGGTAGAAGATTGCCACCCAGAGATTACCAAAAAGAGATCTTTTTAGAAGCTGAAACTTTTGTTATTTTACATAGCTGTGCTCCATGGGAATGCCTAAATTCTCCAAGCCCCTTCTTTCTTAAAATAATCAGCGCCTCAAACCTTTGGAATATAAATCATTTTAAAATTCACACTGTTGAGCTGTAGGGATGAAAGAAAGATCTTAGGGCTTGAAAGAGAGAAAAACATGTGCAAAAGGCAGGGGGTAGGTCATGGAACCTGATAGAAAAGAGGCAAAATTATAGAAGTACAAGAGTGCAGAGTCATGGGCTGAAGTTTTAAAAATAAATTTCACTCTCTATAAAATAATATCCTGCTCCAAGGGAAGAGAGTCATGTCCCTTTATTCAACTCTGCCTCTCTGATATCATGGAGACAATTTATATTCAGCTCTTGAACTCATAATTCTAGGTAGAATTTCAGCCATATTAACATGGTTCTAAATAGCAATTGTAGGACACTAAAATGTGCAGTCAGCCTTAAGGACATGAATACCCAACAAAAAAAGTGCTTTTCATTTATAGATCATCATATTTTGCAATCCTAAGTTCAGAGTAGAGTCAAAGAGAAAATATTATTAAAGATTGAAATAGAGCCTTTTTAATGATATGTATATAAATATTCATTTAAGTCAAATGAACCCACTCGGCAGACCTATTGAAAACCTGATTGTCCCAGCCCTGCAGCTGGCCCAGTCTGTGGGAGCCAGGTCAGGGAGGCACGCCTTCCTTCCTGTCTGCCTGCTCTGTCTGTTGCTGAGCAGGACAGGAGGGCTTTGAAGGGAGGTCCGTGGTGGGAAGGGTGACTTGGCAGCTCCTCAAAGGTCAGGTGCACAAATGCAGCTAAAATTTTTCCTCTTCTATGTTGTCATTTGCTTCAAAAGTGCTCATAACTTGGAGAAAGTTCAATAATCCTTTTTTCCTCATTACTTACCAATTTAAGATATTTAATATTTGGGCAAAAAGAACAGGGCAGAATAAGTCCGTAACCTTCTGTAGTTTACATTCCATTTACTATTCCTTACTGAGCATTGACAATCGTCCATGAGTTAGACAAAACACTAGGTACCATGGGTTTAAAGATGGAACAAAAGATTCCTGTTGCCAAAAAGTGTGTGTTTGGTTCAGTCAACAAACTTGTAGGTAAATAATAACCCTATGGTGAGATACATGCTAAGAGTTGTTTGTACAAAGTGCTTCTAATTATCAAGATAACAGAAACAGTGCCATTACCCCACCCACATTTCTAGTATCTTAAAGAAAAATTGCATTCGTTAGATCTCAGTGTGCTGTTGAATTTATGAGCTAGGGAAGCAGATACTTTGGTGAACTAAAATCAATAATTTTAAACAGAGAAAGCCTTAGACAACATTATATTAGGGTATAATATCTACATTTTTTCTTCTCTATTCTGATGGAATACATTTTTAAAATGCATGTAATAAATAATCATACCACGGCCATCATCAAAAAGTGTTATTTCCCATTACAAGTGTTTATGCTTTTTGAAATAATGCATAAGGTTTATGAGAATGAAATGTTAAGGTAATAAGACAGATATTGGGCAGTCACCTATTGATCTACATTAAATTGTTTTTCTCAAGACCTGTGAATCTCCTGTAAATTGTTAAAGCAGATTACAAGAATATTAGGTCAAATATGGTCTATGGTAAGTCTCTAACCATAGTTTATGAAACATAAGTATGCACCAAAAATGAAATAAAATTCTGATTAAAATAAAAGTTGTATAAAGGAGGGTTTTTGCATTGGTTAGGTTGAGTTTTCCCCTGAAATTAGATGTCAGGCCAAAAAAAATTAAGAGCTGGTATCATGGATGTAAAAAGAAAGAAACAATTTTTGGCTGAATGTTATTTTACATTCAGTCCTGTGTTCTCTAATCTTTATACATTAATAGGCCGTATGCACAGCCAGAATTGACCCTTATAGGGATGACCGCACAAAACCCCCAATAAGAAAACAAAGTTTAATAATATCCATGATACTCCCATAAAAAAGAAGCCAGTTACAGTTTTGCATCTGTTCTAAGCTGCCGTTAATAGCATGGTACATCATTATTTTACATATTATATGAAAGAATTAAAAAGCTGTCAATTAAAAAATGACACAAGGTTTTATCATCACTAAGAATCTTAATTTTATACTTATTGAAAGAGCTCTGTTAGATTTACTTAGACAATAATTTTAACTCTCACTTTTGTGCAACTATAAAAAGGAAAATATAAGTGAAATAAAAGTACCTGTAATATTCTATCACATTCCGAGTCTGAATTTTCTGTATCACTTTTTGACTCATAGATGTCACTACCCACGTTTTCTGTACCAATATCATTCTCCAAAGCAACCAGACGGTTAGTGATGCAGCTTTTCTCAATGGGGTGTTCCACTAGTGTCTTTGAGCTTTTCTTCCAAGCTTCTGGCATTGATTCCACCAGTCTTGATGTTGACTCTTTCTAAATCTCAACAGAAGGGATTATTGGAAGTTTTAAGGCAACAAGAGGGATTCATGTCCTCAAACAGTCCTGAAAGGATGTGTAGAATGAAACGTTGAGAGTCGAAGTTATCTAGACACGCCACCATGGATCACAACCAAGTCTGCCCATGAGCAAATAATGACCATTATGCAGAGATTGTGCCGACCAAAAGGGATTGTAAGATGTCATGGTTTGTAAGGCACATTGCAATTTCAGAGATGTTAGGATGGGAAAATAAGCACCTTAGAATCAATGAAATTCCCAAATTAAACTATTCAGAGTAGCACACTTCTCTGACATTCTTATTATTTATATATTAATATATAGCATATAATATATAATATTTATATGTTAAATTACATAGCAATCATAACACAATAATGTATCACCATATGATTTATATAATGTTAGTGAAAGCTTGATTTCTAGGCTTTGTTATTGGGGACAAAAAGGTTAACAATGGTGACTTCTCTAAGGTATCAAAACACTAATTACCAATAATATAAAGAATATTTGACTTGAGTGAAATATATTCATATATAATTAAAGGCACATAAAATAGAAGCTGGAAAGGGAGAAAAGTCTCTCTCCCCTTATCCCTGACCTATAAAAATGCTTAAAAATTGGAATTAGGAAGAGCCAAAGAAAATAGACAAAGGAAGGGCTTTAGGGTGGTGGACGTTTTGCTGCATCTTTCGCAAAATTCCCTCTTTTTAAACTTTGAATAAAGGAACACCAGTTCTGAGCAACACTATACAGAATTTATAGATGGAAGAACATCCATTCAGAACAACAGGCCAGTTTAAGTGATACACAGTTTGGTAAGTGGTCCATAATGAACTCACGTTCAAGACTTGTCCTATGTTTAGATTCCAAGGCACATACTGAACTGTGGACAAAGAGTATTCTAATAAGTTTCTCTGCTCATTAGCAATACTCTTCTGACATACGTCCTAAGAAGATCATAGAGCACCGAGATTTTCACGTGTTTAAAACCTCTAGACTATCTCAAGGGCAGCAGCTCTACCATCTTTAAATTCCTACATCACTGATAATATGTGCCACACAATTAACACTTAATGATATAGTCCATCATATTAATTTTGCAGGACCATAATGGGTATGTGCAAGAATAAATGAAGGATGAGGTCAGAAAGATGAATTTAAATTGGGAGCCCTGTTATCAGTTCTCCTTAATAAATGTTAGTGAACGTGCCTAATTAATAACCCAGTTCCTCATTAGAAATTCATTCAAGTGTTTTCTGAACTGATAGGGATTTTGTGGAACTTTAATTTTGATCCAACAAATAATGCTGCAGTATTTCAAAAGATTTTCAAATGTGTAGATGTAAAACATCTAACAAGCAAAGGGAATTGATAGATGTGATTAAATGTAGAAATGCAGATATAATTTAATATACTGAAATATACTAAATTTTCTTAAGTCAATATGTGTAATAGTATATAAAATTTTGTGTAATAAAGAACACATAGTCAATTCTTTAAATCTATATTCCTATCTCCTTCTATGCATCTCCTTGTCTCTATCAACCTATCCAGTAAATCAGGAAGTGGTATGAAGCTTCTACATGATTTGACCTCATTCCTGCCTACCTCTTCAGGTGTATGACTCTCTACTGCTTCTTGTATCCGAGGCTCTAGTCATGTAGCAGCCTAGCTTCTAGCATTCGAAACTATTTGCTTTTCACAAATGTAGTTACTGTTTCAGAACTTGAAGCCTTTACTTGTGCTCCTCTCTCTACTTGGAATGCCTCCTTACTGCCTGCCAAGCACCTTATCTTGCTCCAAACATCATTGACTATAAAAGAAAGCCACTGCAGTCAATGCTTTACACTGGGGCCATTGTGATGTGAGGGCTATAATGTGAGCAGAAATTTTCAATTGTATTTGTTGCAGACATTAAAGAGGTTACTGCATTTGAAAAAAAAACTGATCATGAATAAAATAAAATTTTGAATGTATTTTCTGAAGACTGAGGCTACAGACTTATCATTCTGATATACATATTATTTTAGCATGGGGTCCTCATGATAATAGATTGAGCAAAAATCTATAAATAGCTTCTCATATTTATCTTTCAGGCCAATGAAATGGCGAAGAATAAAATGGTGAACCATCCAAACAGAGAAAAATACATTGTGAAAAATAAAAAAGGTGTTAAATAAAAATTTGAGTCTCATCAACAATATTATTGATGCAATTACTGCTTTAAATAAAATCACTGCAATATTTAATTGAAAAAATTAATTATCTTCAAGACTGCTAAAGTAGTTATCACAAACTACTATGACAGGAATAAACTTTTCTCTCAAATGTGTTATTTGGTAATTTAACAAATCTTACACGTGTCTACAGAAAAAAGTTTCTACTTTGAATTAAAACTAACTTAAACTTATTTAAAGAACAAATCTAGGCTATAATATTTAATAGAGTTAGCTCTAATAGAACATAAATTCCAACAGCTGGAAAGATGGAAATTGCAAAATGTACTGATGATTCAAACAATGCCAAATCAAGGTGAAGAGCAGACTAGATTAAAAAAAGTTATATCAAAAGAGTGTTATTTTGATTTAATAGAGTTTCTTTGTGCCTTTAGATTTTAAGTTATAAAATTTATTTTTATAGAAGCTTTTTGTTTCAGCAAAGTCTTCTATTAGATTAAAATAAGGATATCAATAGGTATCACAAAATAAACTCTCTGTGTTACATTTAGAGAATTATCTTAGTTCATATACAGAATATACTAGTGGTTAGGCTATCTTTTATCAAGATTTCTGAAAATGTTATTAAAAACTTAATATATGAACATACATTCCCTAAAAACGTAAACATTTCAGAAAACTATCAATTAAAAAGTAAAATTCCTTTTTCAACTCCCAGTTCCAGCACTGACCTCACTATTCTTTCTCCACATAACTGTTAGTGACAGTTTGAATGCATCCTTGCAGAATTATTTATAGTATTTAAGTTATGTATATATCTGTGTCTGTATATTTCTCTCATGTGATTCTGTAACCTGCTTTTGTCTCAAAGATATTAAAGAATTATTTTTTTTAGATGTACACATAGATACTAATAAATTCTGCTTGAAAAGCTATTGAATATCCTGTGCCCCACAGCATGGATGTTCCAGTATTTTTCCATTTATTTAACATCCATCTATTGATTGAAACTTAGCTTATTTCCTAACTTTGTTATGAGCAATTTTATTTTATTTTATTTCGTTGTGCATTTCCATCTCCCAACATGGTATAGAAAGAACATCTCAGTGGAAACAATTAAAAATACTTGATAACATGTTATTAACATGTCCTTAAATGCATCGATGATCTGCCAATAAGGTAAGTAATATAATGCTGAGGCTAGAAATGGAGATTAATCTGGAACCATGGACTTCATGCTTGTGTCCCCCTAGAATTCATATATTGAAACCTGAATCCCCAATGTCATAGTATTTGGAGATGGGACCTTGGGGAAGTACTTAGGTCATGAAGGTGGAGCTGTCATAAAGGGACTAGTGCCCTTATAGGAAGAGCTTGCTTTCTCCTTCTCTCTCTCCATCTCTCCACCATGTGAAGATATAGTTCAAACCACAAAGAAGGTCCTCCCCAAGAAGTGAATCAGTCAGGATCTTCATGTTGGACTTCCCAGCTTCCAGAATTGTGAGAAATAAATTTCTGTTGTTTAAGCCACCTAGTTTAGAGCATTTTTTATTATAGCAGCCCAAGCTAAGATGTCTGGCTTGTGCCTTGTGAGGATTTTCCAAACTACGAATTTGAGCATCTACAGAAGACAAAATCCAGGGCCTTCTCTAGGTGACTAGTCTAATTGGAGATACTATATAAAGTTAGAAACCTAAAGGCATATATGCCCTTATTCATAAAGGTAAACTGGTCAGAAACTGTAAGTGCTCTCAGGAAAATGACAAACAAAAAAAACCCATTTTCACCCTGAAATTAAAAAAAATAAAAATCCCAATAACAATGTAAAGAAAAATGAGCATCTTAGACTTCCAGTTTCCAGTTCCACATGCAAGGAAGTTCAAAGTCGCCACTTTGTCCTAAGAACAAGTAAAAAGCTGCGCAGACTGATAAATCAACTCTTCTTGCATTTCTCTATACCAGCAAAAGACAGGAAACAAAGTTCTAACAAGTAGATATAAAAACTGGCAATGCAGTGGGAGCACAGACTTCTCACCAAATGGAAGAAGCAATGGCTTGTACATTAGCAATGATGGCCTCAGCAGATGCTCCAGCCACCTCAGACAGCACAGCCATCACGGATTCTGAGCGACACCATTTTCATTTTTCTCTTCTACACATAGGGTGTTGAGCAGCTGTTAGATTAATTAAACTCTAAGATGGTTGCCATCTTGGCTCTTTTGCCCTTCTCCCTCTTTTGTAACCATTACCTGTATTAAATTTCTTTTGTTTGAAAATACCCAAGTAGTTTCTGAGGACACTGACGGCTTCTTTATACCTTCCTGATTAGCTTCTCCATACCTTTGAAAACAAAGATATTTACAGATTCATAACCTTCTTGTTTTTTCTGGTGTACTTTAGCATCTTTCATCGTCAGTTTTAGTCTGAAATAGCGTGTGAATAAGTTGTTTTAGTGTTGAGTGTGTTTGTCTCATATTCAATGTCAATCTGATCTTGCTGTATCAAACAGATAAGTTCAGACAAAGGGAAACAACTTGAAGACTAGTGACTTACTGTCTTAGAGAAACACAGATTCTCTAAACTGGATAGACTCTAGATTTAGTAAAGTCAATTGCAATGTGGACCTAAATAGTATGTGTGTATGTTAAATATATGTATATATTTATATGTATATGTGTATATATTTCATATGCATGCATTTATCCAAGTTGTCTGTATATGTGTATATATTTAGCACTCATTCTTCAAATATTTCAAGTTATATTTGTGTAACTTTTCATATGAACTCTCCTTAAAAAGATAATACTATTTAACTCTAAGGGGAAAACCTTTATTATCTTTCCTTATTTCTTTCTTTCTTGAATGAGTTTAAAACTTTTGTAAAGAAAGTTGGAAGACTAGATTATTTCAACATTTCTATGTTAAGCCATTCAAATATATACATCAGCCATTTTAGCTTCCTATTCAAACTCGCAATTTTTAATTCTCTATGAGAAGAGTTTCAGCTCTGAGGCCAAATAAAGATGTAAAAAAGTCCTTTGTCAAGAATAAAAAGAAGATTGCCTCATCAACTAACTATAAAATAACAGAACGAATTTAACTCAGACAATGGGGACAGTTTTTGGAACAAAGTGGCAATGGACTTACGAAAGTGTAGAAAATAAAATAGTTTTAAAAAACTGTCATAGAAGTGAAGGCAGATGGAAAGGAATGAATCAATTTTATTTTTTAATTGTTTTTTATTTTCTTCTGAAGGCTTAACCTCACAAAGACAAATAAGTGGGAATCAGTGACTTTCTCAATTTTTACTAATGCAATAGGATTTTCTTTTTTTTTTTTATTATTATTATTTTTTTTATTAATGTTATGATGGATTACAAGCTTGTGAAATTTCAGTTGTACATTTTTGTTAGTCATGTTGTGGGTACACCACTTCCCCCTCCGTACCCTCCCCCCACCCCCCCTTTTCCCTGGTAACCACCGATCAAATCTCCTTCTCAATATACTAATTTCCACCTATGAGTGGAGTCATATAGAGTTCGTCTTTCTCTGACTGACTTATTTCGCTTAACATAATGCCCTCGAGGTCCATCCACATTGTTGTGAATGGGCCAATTTCGTCTTTTTTTATGGCTGAGTAGTATTCCATTGTGTATATATACCACATCTTCTTTATCCAATCATCAGTTTCTGGCCATGTAGGCTGGTTCCACGTCTTGGCTATTGTAAATAATGCTGCGATGAACATAGGGGTGCAACGGACTCTTGAGATATCTGATATCAGGTTCTTAGGATAGATACCCAGTAATGGGATGGCTGGGTCATAGGGTATTTCTATTTTTAACTTTTTGAGAAATCTCCATACTGTTTTCCATAGTGGCTGTACCAGTTTGCATTCCCACCAACAGTGTATGAGGGTTCCTCTTTCTCCACAACCTCTCCAACATTTGTCGTTCTTGGTTTTGGATGTTTTTGCCAATCTAACGGGGGTAAGGTGATATCTTAGTGTAGTTTTGATTTGCATTTCCCTGATGGTTAGCGATGATGAACATCTTTTCATGTGTCTATTGGCCATATTCATATCTTCTTTTGAGAAATGTCTGTTCATGTCCTCTGCCCATTTTTTGATCGGGTTGTTTGTTTTTTTGTTGTTAAGCAGTGTGAGTTCTTTGTATATTATGGAGATTAACCCTTTGTCGGATAAGTGGCTTGTAAATATTTTTTCCCAATTAGTGAGCTGTTTTTTGGTTTCAATTCTGTTTTCCCTTGCCTTGAAGAAGCTCTTTAGTCTGATGAAGTCCCATTTGTTTATTCTTTCTATTGTTTCCCTCAACTGAGGAGTTACAGTGTCCGAAAAGATTCTTTTGAAACTGATGTCAAAGAGTGTACTGCCTATATTCTCTTCCAAAAGACTTAATGTCTCAGGCCTAATCTTTAGGTCTTTGATCCATTTTGAGTTTATTTTGGTGTGTGGTGAAAAAGAATGGTCGATTTTCAATCTTTTGCATGTGGCTGTCCAGTTTTCCCAGCACCATTTGTTGAAGAGACTTTCTTTTCTCCATTGTAGGCCCTCTGCTCCTTTGTCGAAGATTAGCTGTCCATAGATGTGTGGTTTTATCTCTGGGCTTTCAATTCTGTTCCATTGATCTGTGGACCTGTTTTTGTACCAGTACCATGCTGTTTTGATCACTGTAGCTTTGTAGTATGTTTTGAAATCGGGGATTGTGATTCCGCCGGCTTTGTTTTTCTTGCTCAGGATTGCTTTAGCAATTCGTGGTCTTTTGTTCCCCCATATGAATTTTAGGATTGTTTGTTCAATTTCTGTGAAGAATGTTCTTGGGATTCTGATTGGGATAGCATTGAATCTGTATATTGCTTTAGGTAGTATGGACATTTTAACTATGTTTATTCTTCCAATCCATGTGCAAGGAATGTTTTTCCATCTCTTTATGTCATCGCCTATTTCTTTCAAGAAAGTCTTGTAGTTTTCATTGTATAGATCCTTCACTTCCTTGGTTAAGTTTATCCCAAGGTATTTTATTCTTTTCGTTGCGATTGTGAATGGGATAGAGTTCTTGAGTTCTTTTTCTGTTAGTTTATTGTTAGTGTATAGAAATGCTACTGATTTATGCACGTTAATTTTATACCCTGCTACTTTGCTGTAGTTGTTGATTATTTCTAATAGTTTTTCTGTGGATTCTTTGGGGTTTTCTATGTATAAGATCATGTCGTCTGCAAACAACGTGAGTTTTACTTCTTCGTTACCTATTTGGATTCCTTTTATTTTTTTTTCCTGCCGAATTGCTCTGGCCAGCACCTCCAGTACTATGTTGAACAGGAGTGGTGAAAGTGGGCACCCTTGTCTTGTTCCTGTCCTCAGAGGGATGGCTTTCAGCTTTTGTCCATTGAGTACGATGTTGGCTGTGGGTCTATCATATATGGCCTTTATTATGTTGAGGTACTTTCCTTCTATACCCATTTTACTGAGGGTTTTTATCATAAATGGGTGTTGGATCTTGTCGAATGCTTTCTCTGCGTCTATTGAGATGATCATGTGGTTTTTGTTTTTCATTTTGTTGATGTAGTGTATCACGTTGATTGACTTGCGGATGTTGAACCATCCCTGTGTCCCTGGTATAAATCCCACTTGATCATGGTGTATAATCTTTTTGATGTATTGCTGTAATCGGTTTGCCAAAATTTTGTTGAGGATTTTTGCATCTATGTTCATCAGTGATATCGGCCTGTAGTTCTCCTTCTTGCAATAGGATTTTCAACTAGATTGGTACATCTGGAAACAACTGTGGGTTTAAAGCACTTAGACAATAAATTTAACAATGTGAAATTAAACTATGAGCATTGAACATAACGTTCCTTTTTTTTAAATAAAATACTCTTTTTATACCAGTATTAAGATCATGGGGCAGGTGGAGGATGTGGGGGGCAGGCTGCCCTGTGGCTGAGTGGTTAAAGTTCTGGGCACACCACTTCGGCAGCCCAGGGTTTGGGGGGTTTGGATCCTGGGTGTGGACCTACTCCACTTGTTGGCCATGCTGTGGAGGCATCCCACATACAAAGTAGAGGAAGACTGGCACAGATGTTAGCTCAGGGCTAATCTTCCTCAAGCCAAAAAAAGAGGAGGATTGGCAATGGATGTTAGCTCAGTATGAATCTTCCTCACCAAAAAAAAAAAAGAAAAGAAAAAAGAAAAAGATCACAGAGAAGGTACAGAGATTTCTTACATACCCCATGCCCCCACACATGTATAGCCTTTCACATATCAACATTCCCCACCAGAGTGGCGCATTTGTTACAACTGATGAACCCACATTAACACATCATAATAACCCAGAGTCCATAGTTTACATTAGGGTTCACTCTTGGTGTTGTACATTCTATGGGTTTGGAGAAATGTATAATGACATGTATCCATTATTGTGGTATCATAAAGAGTATTTTCACTGCCCTAAAAGTCATCTCTACTCTACCTGTTCGTCCCTCTCCTACCCCCAACTCCTGGCAACCACTGATCTTTTTACTGTCTGGACAGTTTTGCCTTTTCCAGAATGTCATATAGTTGGAATCATACAGTATGTAGTCTTTTCAGGCTAGCTTTTTTCACTTATTAGTATGCATTTAAGGTTCTTCCATGTCTTCTCATGACTTGATAGCTCATTTCACTTTATTGCTGAATAATATTGAAATTGTCTGGATGTACCATAGTTTATTTATCCATTCGCCTACTGAAGGACATCTTGGTAGCTTCCAAATTCTGACAGTTATGAATAAAGCTGCTATAAACATCCAGTGTAGGTTTTCGTGTGGATGTAAGTTTTCAATTCCTTTGGGTAAATACCAAGAAGTATGGTTTTGTTGTGTGGTAAGAGTATGTTTTGTTTTGTAAGAAACTGTCAAACTGTCTTCCAAAGTGGCTGCACTACTTTGCATTCCACTAGGAAAGAAAGAGAATTTATGTTGCTCCACATCCTTGTAAGCATTTGGTGTTGCTAGTATTCTGGATTTTGCCCATTCTAATAGATGTAAATGATATTTCATTGTTATTTTAATTTTCATTTGCCTGAAGACATGCGATGCGGAATCTTTTCATATGCTTATTTGCCATCTGTATGTCTTCTTTGGTGAGGTGACTGTTACAGTCTGTAGCCTAATTGAACTGGTTGTTTTCTTATTGTTGAGTTTTAAGAGTTCTTTATATATTTTAGACAATAGTCCATTATCAGATATAGTGCCTTTGGTGTTATATCTCAAAAGTCATTGCCATAACCAAGCTCATCCAGGGTTTTTCCTGTTATCTTATAGGAGTTTTATAGTTCTGCATTTTACATTTAGGTCTATGATCCATTTTGAGTTCATTTTTGTGAATGGTATAAGGTCTGTATCTAAATTCCTTTTTTTTCATGTTGATGTCCAGTTGTTCCAGCACTATTTGTTGAAAAGATTATCTTTGTTCCATTGTATTGCCTTTGCTCCTCTGTTGAAGATCAGTTGACTATATTTATGCAGATCTATTTCTGGGCTCTCTATTCTGTTCCATTGATCTGTTTGTCTCTTTGTTCATCAAAACCACAATGTCTTGATTCTGTAGCTTTATAGTAAGTCTTGAAGTCAGGTAGTGTCAGTTCTCCAACCTTGTTCTTCTCCTTCAATATTGTGCTGGTTGTTCTGGCTCTTTTGTCTCTCTCTATAAAATTTAGAATCAGTTTGTCAACATCCACAAAAGAATTGGCTGGATTTTGATTGGCATTGCATTGACTATATAAACAAGTTGGGAAGAACTGATATCTTAACAATATTGAGTCTTCCTATCCATGAACTTGGAATATCTCTCCATTTATTTAGTTATTTGATTTCTTTCATTGGAGTTTTATAGCTTTTCTCATATAGGTCTTGCAAATATTTTGTTAGATTTATACCTAAGTATTTCATTTTTGGGGGTGCTAATGTAAATAGTAATATGTTTTTAATTTCAAATTCTACGTGTCCATTGGTGGTATACAGGAAAGAGATTGGCTTTTGGATATTAACCTCATATCCTGCAACCTTGCTATCGTTGCTTATTAGTTCCAGGAGTTGTTGTTGTTATTGTCATTGATTCTTTCAAATTTTCTACATAGATGATCATGTCATCTGTGAACAAAGGCAGTTTTATATTTTTCCTTACCAATCTGTATACCCTTTATTTCCTTTACTTGTCTTATTGCATTAGCTAGATCTTCCGGTACAATGCTGAAATGAAGTGGTGAGAAGGAACATCCTTGCCTTGTATCTGATCTTAGTGGGAAAGCTTCATGTTTCTCACTATTAAGTATAATATTACCTGGAGGATTTTTGTAAATACTCATTATCAAGTTTAAAGCTCCTTTTTAAAATACCTTAAAACTAAGATAATGGTCTACTTTACAGATAAGAGGTTTTTTATTTTGCTTGGCCTTTAAAAGATTTCAAAAATTTAAAAGCCTAGAATTCACATCATGTGAACTTTTATTTGTTAATTTAATATGATTTCTTTTGTTTAAAAGTCTACTGAATTCATATTATTTTAATTTTAGGGCAGCCTTAAAGAAGATTCAAATTAAATAAACTAAGAGAAGCCATTATTTAATTTAGAAAAAGCGATGGGCTTATATTGAATATCTTTTGTAGACCCTGGACTCCTGTAGAATCTGTAACACCAGCATAACCTCAAATCAGGAAAATAAAAGATTTTTGTTCACACTTCAGTTGAAGATGTTCACTGCTACAGTCAAGATGGACCTGCATTATCTTAGAAGTTAACCTGGTAGTGGAGTGTGATGCCAAAAGGCTGACTCTAGAGCCAGTGGGCGTGGTTTCAGACTCTTGACCCATCACTTACTAGCTTTGTGACTCTGGGAAAGTTAATTCTCTGAGTGCCTCATCTTGTTATTGCTTAAGTGGAATAATGTCTATTTCAAAAGGTCATTGTGAAGATTAAATGAGTTAATACAGATAGGTCTCAAAACAATGTCTGTAACACAGCATAAAGTATTACTGTTATTATTAAGTGTTGGGAAATGAAGAAGAGTACCTGCATAAATAATTCAGATAAACCACCAAATCACATAATTTTTCAGACTCTGCAAACTCATGTAAATGTCAACGTGACCAAAATAAAAATCACATCATTTCAAAGTGTTACAATATTGGCTAAAAAAGCCGAATTTTGTGTCTGTGTAAAGGGGGTGGGATGGGGTGGAGAGAAACTGTACATGACTTTAACCAGCTATGAGCTCATTTATTTTTTCTGCCCTTGGCAGACACAAAGAAATGACTAATTTGAATGTTAATTGATTTGTCTTAACCTGTTACCAGCAATAAATAAACAAACTAGACCAGGGTCGTTTAATTTATGTGGATAATCTACAATCTCCCTTCAGGAAAGTTACGGAACTATTTAAGAAAGAGAAAGAAAATAGAAGCGTTGACCCTTATTCGCAAAGCAAAATGTGTGTTGAACATGTTTTCCTCTGTTGGTTCTACAGTATATCTGCTTCTATAGCTGGACATTTCTTTTATGAGGTACAATGGGAGGTTAATGGATCAAATGAGCAGATGGTAATATTCTGGAAAATAATGATAATTCTTACACCACTGCCAGGGTCTCAACCCTGCTGAGAAATACGGTAACTCAGCAGTGGGGAATTGCTCCTGGGGTACACAGACAATCTGTAGTGTTGCTTCCATTAAGTGGCCGAATGATCAGCTGCTACACATACACATACACGCACACACACCACTTACACGAGAACATATTGTGTAAAACACACTATTAAAAACAATTATTCTAAAGAATGACCAGGAAACATAAATTCTTCAAGTCAACAAATGTCTAGGGTGTGTCAACTCCATGCTGAGCAATATTGCATAGCACTTCTCAAATATGTTATGCTTAAAATCTGAAGTTCATAAAATACTCTTGGGTATTATGTGGACAATTAAAAACATGTCCTGTGCTTATTTGCTGTGCATAATATAGCTACATAGAAAAATCATTATTTCACAAATATTGCTTAAGATAAACTGAAAGTAGGTATTTAAGTTTTTTAAAAAAGTGACTTGGGGGAAGATTGGACAAGTTCATTTAGATGCATTCCTTCCCAAAAGGCCAATAAAATGTTAGTAAATAGATGTTTTAAAAGAAAAGAACTGTGAGGACAAAACAAAGTACAGAGCGGACAAGAGCGACGTAATTTTGATAGTGTGAAGTCAGAAGGACTAGGGTAAACTTCCTTACCCAGTCATGGCAAAGGTGAATCTGGAGGCAGCACTGAGGAAGCTAAGAAGCAAGCCACTTTTCACTACAGAACTCCTGCAAGTTAGGAGTGATAGTATGGGAACTTTTCGAAGAGACAGTGACAGTGGAAAAGAACTAATGAATGCATTGTAATTTTGCTCAAGAAGAATTTGATGTCTAGATTCTTTCTTATACTTTGCATAGCCAGGCAACTGCTAATGCCTCACTCCTGCAAAAGACTAGAGGATTTGTGTCAAAAAGAATAAATAAATATATGTATGGGTAGTGAGGCAGAGATACTTTAGTAAAAACAGAGAATAAGTAAAAATACACATATGAATGTTGAGATTGCAAAAGACTGGAAGATTCTTCTTTGGTGATTCTGACCAACCTAACTACGGGTAATGATCTTGGGGAGTCCCTAACAAAATAGCCCAGCCAACGTACATTTAAAAATTATCATCTGCATATAAGTATTTCCAAGCATCTCTGGTACCACACTCAAGTTTGAGCAGATATGGAAGGATAGCCAGATACTGGAGGGAAAAAAACAGCAATGTGCAGAACAGAAACCAAAACACACATATACACACAAAATAAATTTGTGGGAAACAGAGACGATGCATGGAGAAGAAAATTTCAAAAATATTATTAATATCCTCACAGAGAGAATAGGAAATGTTTTATTCATGAATCAAGAACTCGATGACATAAAAAGAACACTCAAAGAACAAAAACAGACTTTTAAAAATTAAAAGATATGTTAATAGAAATTAAAACCTCACAAAAAGTTGAAAGATTAACATAAGGATATCTTCCAGAATATAGAACAAAGATAGAAAAATAAAAATATGAAAGAAAATATAAGATGCTTAGAGAACGAATCTAGAAGATTGAACGTTTGAATAACAGCAGGTCAGAAAGAAAAACAGTTAAAGCAGGAAGGAAGAAAAATATCAACACAAAAAATATAAACATATTTTCAGAAATGAAGAACTTCCAGATTTGAAGGGCCACCACTTTTCCAGAGCACACATATAACAATGTGAAAAAAAGGATAAAGATCCTAAAATCTTCCACAAGAAAAAAAAAAAGCATTTAAGTGATCAAGAATCAAAATAGCATCCTATTTCTTAACAGATACACAGAAGCCGGAATACAATGGAGCAATGCCATAAAAATTCTAAAGATAAATTATTTGCAACCTAGAATTTTATGTTCATCCTTATCAACCAAGTATGATGTAGAAAAAGATATTTTCAGATATGCATCATTACAAAAAATTTACCTCACATGTTGTCTTTGCCACAAAGATACTGGAAGTTGTATTCCACAAAAACAAGGAAGTAAACCCCAAGTGGGAGAAGTCCAGGACCCCAGAAATGGGAGATCCAACACTAAAGAGACATAAGGGAAATCCTCAAGATGACGGTCATGAGAGAGCCCATGATAACAGCTCTTGGTACAAAGCAAGCAGTATAGAATGAAGCAGCAGAAAATCTCGGGGAGAGATGTCTTAAACGAGATGAAATTAATATGGAGCCCAATGGTGTAAACATGCTGAGAAGAGGGTTCCTAAGTGGGCGGCTTTGGGAGCTGAGTTAGTGTATATAAATTATTAAGGAAGTGGGAAAAACTTCCACGATTATTAACTCCATGAAAAGTAAGTGATTATACATAAAAAGGAAAGCATATTATTGGCTCAGCTGTCAAAATAACATAAACGGAATATACATCTAAGCCAAATCATGAGGTATCTACAGTACTGGAGAGACGAGAAGTGGGCCCCCATATAAAAGAGGTAGGATGGGAAAGAGAACTAAATCTTCACTTTCCAGAATGAACAATTTATACATAACACTAAAATAAAAAGAATAAGCAGCAACATAAGTATGTTATTGAGTGAAGTAGAAGTAAAAACAAAAGAACTACAAGAGCTGAAAGTGGTTGCCCCCCATGAACAGGAAATTTGCATGTGTATTCAAGAAAGAATTGTTCTTTTCCTATGGCTGCTTCTTGTTTTCAGTTTTAGGAATTATCTACAGACTTTGAGAACTTTTTTTTTCTCTTTAAACCATGTGCATATATATTTTGACAAAAGTGACAAAATAATAGAGACGGTACAAAAATCCTAAATGCAATACATACGTGGCTGAGGTGGGGTAACACATTTAGGCCGTAAAACAATTAGACTTGGACCATAAGAGTATCAGTATCAGAGTACTGAGATTATACATCTAACGGGGTCCTACTGGAAGACTTCTTGAGGGAGACAGGGTATGAGATGAGCCTTCAAGAGTACTTACCATCTTGACAGGTAGAGATGGGTTGAGGGCTTTCCTTTTTAGAGTAAATGGCAATAAAAAAAAGAAAGAAGGAAAAATGTGGGAGTACCATGAAGAAAAACAGAACACAGAGGAGAGTCACAGGTTTGGAGAAAAGAGGGAAGGAAGGGGAAGACTAGAGGAGATATTGAGTCAGTTTTGTAAGGATTGAATATGAGATGCCTGGGGACTTCCAGATGGAGACGTTTAGCAGAGTCAGCAGTGTTGGGGTGGAATTCTGGAGAGAAGTCAGATCTAGTGATAAACATTGAGTTATTTACATGGAATATTATTTTACCTTCCATATTTCCCTCCTTCCCTCCTTTTTCTTTTTTACAGCAAATACTATTTATTGAACATCTAGATATAAAATAAGACAAATAAGATCCCTGCATTTCCAAAGCTTTTATTCTTCTAGGATGATGATAAGGAAATAGGTGAGATCATTGAAAGAAGAGAATGTTTCCAGGAAGAGGAATATGATGTTGGCAACATTGACGATGATGCTAATATTTCTATAGTGCCAGGCTTGGTGTAAAGTACTTTTCCTCCTTAATACTCACTTGTGGTCTACAGACCAGCAGCATCCATATCACCCGGGAGCTTGTTAGAAATACAGACTCTCAGGCCCCCGAACTACTGAATCAGAATCTGCACTTTATTGAGATTCCCATTTGATCTGTATGCATGTTATGGTACAAGAAACACTGCTTTACACGTTTTTACTCAGAAAATCTTCATAAACCCAATGAGGTAAACTCTATCTTTGGACCCATTCTAAAGATAAAGAAACTGAGGCATACAGGGGTTAAGAGACTTGCCCAAGGTCACACAGCTAGTAAGTGGCCAAGCTGGGATTTGAAGCCATTCCACCTAGATTGAGCACCTACGCTCAGAATCACCATGCAGTACTATCCCTCAATGAGCATTGAATTTTGGCAAAAATCTTTTATATTTACTGGATAGGAGTAGTATAGAAAGTATTCTAAATGATAGAGTAAGGAAAGAGTTAGGAAGAAAACAGCAAACAGAAGGGTTTAGGAATCAAAGATTTAAGTTTACAGAGGAAAATGTCACATGCCGCACGGAAGTCAAAAAAAGATGAAGTCAAGTCCACTGGAGTTGCCAGTTAGGAAGTTATTAGTGATGTTTGAAAGAGGGGTACAGGTGGAACCTGGCTGCAAAGCAAGGGGGTGGCACTGCGGTGGAAGTGATGACTGCAGACCTCTCATTCAAAGGCAGCACCGGGAGAGAGCCATCAGTCTCAACGGCAAGAGAAGCAACTGGCACAAGGTGGAGAATTGGCCCTCCTGAACCTGGACATTTTCCCTCACTTGGGGAATTAATGCCCAACCCCCTAAGCTTCCCTCCTCTTTTCAAGACAACTTCAGAGCTGAATTTTCTCTCTCCAGTTTGCATATACAAATGTCAAGCTTGAACATCCGAGTCAAAAGGATTTTTATTGGTGCTGAAGTATTGCATGGATTAAATGAAAGAGGGATATATAGTCTGCTTCTGTCACAAATCCACCTTAGCAAATGTGTGGGGAAAATAAGTTTTCAGCAACTTTGTGATCCATTTAAACTTCAAAGTACTTTATATTATACCTACTCTACACATTTTTGCCCTTTTCCTGCCTCCAAATTTCACTGTGTTTCCCTTTAAGCAAAAACTCAGATGAAAATGATTGTGAGCAGCTTTTTGTTGTTGTGCTCTCTCTCTTCGTGTGCTAATTTACCAGGTATCTGCGCAACATTACAACTCTGGTTTCCTAATGTTAATTTTGGGGATTTACCTTTCTTCTCCTTTACCTGTAAACACGCTAATTTCTGAAGAAATTATTACTGATATGAGGGTCTTATATACCAGAAAATTCTTTTTAAATGCTGCTTTCAGATTTTGAAGAGCAAAGTCACAAAGAAGCCTGATAGATATTATTTCATTCATTGGCACTAGGAAACAGCAACACAAAAGTATTTTGTGGACATAATGGTGTATTCTTAAACCAATATTTTGCAACAAAATATCTTTAATATCTATGGACAATGAGAGATTGAGAGTTTCAGCAATATATTGGATTAATCATACTAACCCAATATGAAAGACAGATGCACCCTCAAATACTTTATTCCTTGGCTAGTGCTGAAGCTGTCAGTATATTCTCCCTCAGGATCTTTCGTGTAGAACAAAGGTGGGCAAACTATGGTCTGTTGGCCAAATCTTGCCTGTCATCTTTTTTTGTAAATAAAGTTTATTGGAACATAGCCATGCCTATTTCTTAATGTATTGTCTATGGCTGCTTTTGCATTGCAATGGCAGATTTGAGTAGTTGTAACAGAGACCCTAGGGCCAATAAAGTCTGAAATATGTACTATTGGTCTTTTGTAGGAAAAGTTTGCCAACCCCTGGGAAACAGAGGGCACAGGGCATAAAGGGGTATGGGCTAAGTGATTTTCTTTGTTTCTTCGTTTTCTAAAATATGGACAAAACTTTGTAACAAAACAGTTGACTCAGCACCTGCATTTATCTCCAATTCCTTCCAAAGTCCCAATGAAATAATAGTAAAGATATACAAAAAAAATTAATCCATAATAGCACAAAAAAGGAGGTATGCAATCAGCAAACGAGAAAGTTTGAAAAATTTCTGCAAGATAGCAGTTAAATGGGTCTTATTGATGCATAAACCAGATCAGAGAAAACAGAAGAGGCTGCAGTGGAGGTGGACATAATGTTTTCTGGTGGCGCCCCCCAGAGGCCCTGCAGATACATGGAGTACAAGTAGACGGGGTAGGCATTAGGATAATTAGTTCAAGGACTTACTGTGCACAGCTGGGGCTGCTCAGCCCCTTCAGTTTTGTATTCTGTTTAGTCGGCTGCAGCAATGAATCCCATCTTAAGCCTGAGGTAGGGCTTTCTAATGAGAACAATTTATTTGTAAAGAGTTCATTAGTGTGTATTTTAGGACCAGAGAGAGGTATAAAACAAGTATAATGTCACTGGATCAGTGGGGTTAAAAAAAGGAAAGGCAGCTGGACCAGGAGATGGAAACAAACTCAAGTATGTTTCCCCATGAGGGAATATCAGACATGACGACTGCTCTGAATCTTCTGAGCACTCTCTCCACTTTTGATGGTCCCCCACATTGTGAAGACTGCTTCCTGAGGTACAATTTTTAAAACCCTTATTTCCTAGCCTCCATGGCAACTAGAATGCAGATATATGACTAGTTTGCCCAATCAGTTGTATCTATACAAAACTTTGATGTGGGTGTGGCCCAGGTGAAGAAGCAGGCTGGGTATGGCATTCGTTCTGCTGCTGTGGGTAAGAGCAGAGGTAGAGTGCCTCGAGGGTCCAAGAGGCTGAGGCTCCCTAATTAGCCAAGTTCGTCAATGAATTTCTGGCAACCGTTTTTTTTTCTGGCAATTTCTTCTAGAAAATGATCCTCCAACTCTCTTAAAAATTGCGTGAGTTATTTAATATCTCTTAATAAACTTCTTCTTGATTAAGCTAACTAGAGTGGATTCTTGGTTCTGCACTTAAGAATTCTAACCAATAAAACCTCAAAATAAAATATTCTTTAGCTTGGTAACAGTGGTGGCCCTGGGCCTGCATATATACTTCTTGTCTGCATACGCTAAAGAGAAATCTGTACAGGACAGGGCCCTGATCCTTATACAGAATCAGCCTTCCTCTTCAGAGCATAAGACTTTGGGGACAACAGCTCCACAACTGTAAAAGAAATGCAGGCCACCTGTCTACAGTAAGCAATGTAGTTCTTCATTGGAAAATATGAATAGTCGACCAAGTTTCATTCAGTATTTAAAGAAAATTAACAATTTCAAAGAGAAAGATCAAAGTAGACAATAGAAGCACTGACCCCTAGGACACGGAAATAATATACTTTCTGATGCTTTTTAAAAAATGCTACTTATTTTCCTCTGGGAAATTTGAGGAAATAGTCACCCATAACAAGACAAACAACTATAAAAAAGGATCAGTTAGAAAGTAATAAAGAGATCTTAGAAGTTAATAAAATGATTGCATGATAAAATGTGGACTAGAGAGACTGAATAACAGAAGGACACAGATACAGGACATAATAACAGGTAACATAAATTCAAGGAAAACCTCTAGAACGTGACCTAAAAAGATAAAGAGATGGGAAATATTAGAGGAACACCAAGACATCTGGAGGATAAGAATGTCCAAACCTAATTAAAAATTATTCAAAGATAAAAGAACAAAGACAATGGAGGGAGAAAAATGAACAAATAGAAGGGAATTTATCTCAAATCTTCAGAATTAATGAACAAAGTTTCAAGCATACACATTTTGGTGATATTTCAGCACTCCACTGAAAGAATACCCTAAATCTTCCCCCAAAGAAAAACATGTCACCTACAAAGGAATAGGAATCAAAATGGCATCAAAATTCTTTCTCATCATCAACAGTTCATGTTCAGAAACAAATGAAACAATAACAAAAATCAATTAAGAATGACATGGAAAAATTCTGAAAATTTACTTTCCACCTCTTCTTTTAAAAAACATGCACACACACACATACACACACACACAGGGGCCAGCCCTGGGGCGTAGTGGTTAAGTGTAGCATGCGTGACTTTGGCAGCCCAGTTTCATGAGTTTGGATCCCAGGTGCAGACCTATACCACTCATCAGCCATACTGTGGTGGTGACCCACATATAAAACAGAGGAAGATTGGCACAGATGTTAGCTCAGGGCTAATCTTCCTCAATCGAAAAAAGAGGAAGCTTGGCAACAGATGTTGCCAAGATGAACAAGAATGATGAACAAGAATCAGGGCAATTCTTGTTCAGCCAAAAAAAAAAAACAGCAAAACAAACACACACACACAAAATAAATAAATAAACTTGAAAATCTATTTCAGCAAACTGAGAGAGGAATGCCAGAGAGGGAGATCATGGTAACTTAGAAACAATGGAATGACTTTAGGAATGAAATCAACAACAACAACAATAAATATTCAAAGAATGGCAGTCAGGATGTAGGAGGGAAGTGTAAAGAATGTCTTCAAGAACATAGACTACATTCCACACACGTGATAATAAGATGAAGGCATGTGTTCTCCATCAATTACAATAGTAAGACTATTAGAAACTAGGCAAAAACATTTAAAAATGTCATGTTTTAAATATGAAGCAAACAAATATGGGGCATCATTTTGAATAACTGATGGAGTATAAGATTAAAGAATACGTGTTTGACCCATTCTCTTGGGAACAGACTTTCTAGTTTTCATTTTGATTCTGAAATGAGTAATATTAATGAAATCAAAATGACAAAAGTGCTACTTATAAAATTTTAAAAGTATAGTACCAACTTACGGATAAAACATTGAAGAATTAATTATAATCATAGAACAAGCTGTAAAAGACATAAGTTTCAACATGTTAAGACTATTGGGAGGAGGAAAGTGAGAAGGAGAGAAGCAAGGTCAAGGAGGCACACCAACTTCCTTATGCTACTTAGTAGGACTGTCCAAATTTAGGTTCAAGAAATTGGGGGTTAAGTATGTTAATTAAAATTGGTAGAACAATAATATGATTCACAAAATCAGGAGGTAAAGGGGGTATATTAGAATTATAACTGCTAAATTCCTAATTGTTCTTATCAGAGAGTCAATAGAAACTGTATGTTTTAGCTCAAGCTACTATAATAAAATATCATACACTGGGGGGCTTAAACAACAGATATTTCTTTTTCACAGTTCTAGAGACTAAGTTCAATATCAAGGTGCCAGCAGATTCGGCTCTTGGTGAAGGCGCTCTTATTGGCTTGAAGATGGCCACCTTCTCACTGCATTGTGACATGACAGAGAGGAGGAAGCTCTGGTGTCTGTTCGTGTTCTTATAAGGACGCTACTCCCATTCTGAGCACTCCATCCTCATGACCTCATCTAAATCTAATTACCTCCCAAAGCCCCCACCTCCAAATACCATCACATTAAGGATTAGGGCTTCAATGTATGAATTTTGGGAGGGCAAAAACATTCAGTCCACAACACTATATAAAGATGATAAATTAAAAAATGTACAAATTAATACATTATTTTAAATGATTGGATTAACCACCAAGGAGGATCTGGAAAGATTCAAAGACAATTGTCTCTAAGGAGTAGCACTCGAAATGGAAAAGTCAAGAAAGGAAGACTTTTTGGATTTTAATTTTATAACTTTCTATGTTGTCAGAATACTTTTTATACTATGTGCATACTTTATTTTATAATTCAAATAAAGCATTGAAGTAGGATAAAGGCCATATTTGTGAGGATAACCAGAACAAGATTTAGACACTCCACATTTAAAAAATCATCAAAAATAATGTGATTAGGATATATGTTACAAATAAAAAAAGTTTACTTTTGTTTGGGTAGCCAACAAATACTTATGAATTTATATGACATTAAATCTGAAAATAATGTTTTATGATCCATTTATTTCTTAGAAACATATTCTGAAAGTTGACAGGCTCAAGCTATATCAACATGAAGAAAGTAACTACTGGAGTGTTTTGTTGGTTAACAATCATATTCCATTTCTTCACAAGAAAAGTTAAGCTTCTTTTATAACAGAAGGTACCTTTCTACTTTCTAGATCATTTGCTCTAGTATCCCCACCTTATCAATATCTTTAATCCATTGATACCACATCCTTCTTCTCAACTATCAGGCCACTCTTATTTTTATTTGCTTCCTTACTCAGCTGAGAGTATAGATAATCATTATATTCACTATCTTGTAAAAACTCCCAATTTCCCTGTGCCTTTCTACTGTCTTCATGCTTTCTCCCCTTCATTCATCAAAGACTTGGGTCCTGAGTTCTCCTCTCTCTTTATTCCTCAAATTCTGCCATAAATTTAAATATTATAGTCCATGTAAATGATCCATCTAATATGGCTTCTTCGATCCCTGACTTCCTTATTTCCAATGATTTTTTTCCTCATGTCACCTCAGCCACCCCGTTCCCACAGTAAGATCCTAGACTCTCAACACTTGAAGCTGTTCAGTCTCCAAAGTCATCAGTTCAATCATCCCACTCTCTGACTACAAACTTAAAGGGGGAATAGATGCTCTCTTTTTGTCCCTTTTCCCTTCTTGCTGGTTGGAATGGAACACCTTCTTCGACCGTAAAATGGAAGCCAAATGATGAGAAAACAGAGTACCAAACAGAAAGGGAATAAGCCCCTCATAACAGTAGAAACACTGTACCAGTCTGGACTTAATACCAAGTAATTTGAGAGATAAATTTTATGTAAGCTACTATCATTTTGTGTCTAGGCCCACTGACATTCAATTCTAATTTGCTAAAATCGCTATAAATTCTTGGTCCCTAGTTCAAACGGCCACTCGACACTGCTTGGCATTCTGAACACATTTCTCTAGTTAAGTTCACTTTCTCACACTCCACAACCACTCTTCACTGCCTTCAGATACCTGAAATTTTCTTCTTCCCCACCTCTTATCCTTTCTCTCTCAGCTCCACACTCATTTCTTGCTTCATACTTCTTAAGGAATACAATTAATGTTGCTATGGAATCTGCTAACTAACCTAAATCTTTACTTACCTTTTCCTTGTTCCCTCCAATAACCTTGGAGGAAGTGAGGCTCCTCTAGCAAAGGCTAATCCCTCTCGGGATGCCCAAGATCTCACCTTTCTGCCTCCTCGGTTATCCCTTCCCACCTGCATTTTCTGTCTCTCTCTCCCAGTTTTCTGAAATCAGCATTTTAATTTGCTCTGATTGCTTTTGGCTTAAAAAAAACCCAAAAACTCTTTTCTCTCTTTCTAGCTACTGTTCTCTCCTCCCCTGTAACACATGCAGGCTGCTCACAGGCATTGTCTTTGCACACTACGACTGTTTTCACCTCCCATTAATTAATCAACCCACTTCAAAGACACTTCTTTACCCTAAACCTGAGGACATTGCTCTTGATAAGAAAACACGCACTTGAAATTTTTTTTAAAAATCATTTAAAACAACACTTGTGTTAATGCTGATATCAAAAAATGAAAGGTCACAAACAGCCTCTAATCAATGGACTTTTTTTTTTTTAAATCTTAAACTTACTTGACCTTATGTGACCATACTTTCTTTTGACTATTGTGACAACAAAGTCTCTTGGCTTTTCTCCTATCTCTCAGGCCAGTCATTTTCCATTTCCTTCACCAACTTAGCTCCCTTATACACAAAAGCTCCAAATTCTTTGCCTTTTCAGTAACTTTGTATATGTTGATCCCCTTCCTCTAAATACCCTCGCCTCTTCCTTTGCAAGGCAAACTTTTACTCATCCTTCAGCTGTCATTTAAATATGACTGTCTCAAACAGGACTTGTATAAATCCCCAATCTAAAATTGTGTGCCACATTGTCTCTTAAAGTGTCTGCTTTTTGTAATTTTATACTCATTTTTGACTCTATTTATGCCAGGGCTCCCACTCTACCATAAACTCTATAATGGCAAGGACGAGGTCGGTCTATTCATTGCTCTACTTGGGCACCCTAACACATGAAAGGGGTTCTACAATTATTTGTTGAAAGATGAAGGAATAAGAGGACTAGGAAAATTTTCAGTTGCCTTTATTGTAATGAAACTACAGAGAAAGGAGAGGGGGTATATATTAGATATACGAACATTTGATTCATTTTCCATTGTTTTCTGTATCAAAGAGCAACAAATATGTTTGTGGGAAGAGTACACTGGTACTCTGTACTTTCTGTTCAACTTTTCTGTACACCTAAAATTGCTCTAAAAATAGTGTATTAGTCAAAAAAACATCCAGGAAGGCACCAAACCTTAGCAGTGAAGAGCATGGGCTATAAGTCAGACTGCCTGTTCAAACCCCAGCTGTTATTTCAGAGCTATGTGACTTTGGGCAAGTCCTCTAAACTCTCCCTAAAGGTAGGATTGTTTTTGTTTGTATTATTTTGTTTTGTTTTAATACTTTGGTCACTGCTGTATCCACAGCACCTAAAACAATGCCTGGCATGTAGTATGAACTCAGTGAATAATTACCGAATAAATGAATGAAAATACTTTTTAAAAGACCAACAAATAATTCTCAAACTTTGGAACACACTTTGTGGCAAAATTGAAAGTTTTCTGTTTATACAACCCACATCATTTCTTCATTTGCCAGATGAACAGCCAGACTCTGCAGCATCAGTACCAAATGTTTATATGCTTAAGATTTTCTCTAATTCATGTTCCTCAGTGTTTCAAAATCTTTTTCTCCCTAAATCCAACAATGGAAGTTTCCTCATCCACCTAGAGTTTCCATTGAAAAAGCAATTCTTGTGAATAAAAATGGAAAGGCATCCTTCATGTCCAGTTGGGCAAAGTAAGCACTTCCCTCTACTTGTTTTCTGTGATTGGGTGAAACAACAAATTTTGAGAAACACTAGCTGAGAGTGAACCACTTAGACCTAGTTTACAACTTGCAGAAATCCTTGGTACCACCACAACTTAAAATGTCCCAGGGAGAAAATCTACTGCTGTCGTCTAATAATATCATGTGTATGACTCCCAGGAGTGCAGAGAAAAATAATTAATGTCTCTCTCTGGAAATTAGAAGGAGTAGCATAGCTAATACGCACGAGAATGCCAAGACCAAAAGCATGTTTCACAAAACTTGGCAAAGGAATCAAAGTTGGCAAAGGAATCAAAACATTCTTACTATGCAGGTTGGGATCATGTTGAATTCATGTCAACAAATCATAGTTCTCTAGGGCCCAGCTCAGCAAATTTATGTTGTTTAAGAAAGAAAGGCAATGTGCTATAGATGGTACAGTTATATTAAATGCCTTAAACTTCGTGCAGCACATGGTAAACATTTGTACTGGTATTTCAAAGATGAACAAACTTTTTTCAAGATTCTGCTTCTAAAATATACATAAATCAAACTGCCAGAGGGAGATACAATTCATCCTATTTAAAATTTTAACCCTTGTGAAAGTAAAAGAAAATCATTCAGTAAAATCATAGTCAGGCCATTAACTGTTAGCCTTCTTTATCATTAACCTCATCATCAAAAAATATTTATTGAGTATATACCATGTGCTGGACCTTTTGCAAATCTATGAAGACAAGTTTTATTATCTATAGTCTAAGATGAAAATATATGGTTGAAAGAAAGGGAGTTAGCACTTGTCTGTCTGTTCATTCATTGTCAGTCATGCAATCATCTGTCTTTGATTCATTCATGTTATAGTCCCTCCTATTTGCCAAATACTATACACACTGCCTGGCATATAGAAGTAAACAAAACAGATTTGGTCTCAGCCCTCATGGAGCCAGATATTCTCCTAGGTATTTTACAAAGATTACCTTACTTAATTTAAGCCTCAAAGTTATGACTACCAAGAAATCAGTTTCCTCTGTGGCAAAGACAACTTGGTGCTCACCAAGTTTTCATGTTTTTGTACATTTTCTAGCTCCCCTTGCAGATAGGTTAGCCTATGTGACAATTTTAGACTATAGATGGAGATAAGAAGTAACAAGTGTCACTTTCAGATGAAGACTATTCAAGCTGATGTGTCTCTTCCATCTCTAATCACCTATTTACTCGTGCCTATGAAGGCCATGTGCTCAGATGGTTCTGCCACAAGATGGAAGCTGCCTGGAGTTCTGAGTCACTGAATGGAAAAGAGCTTCCTTGGAGAAATCACTGGATCTCCAAAGTAACTCAATAAGCAAGAAAAAACATCTATTGTGTTAAGCCACTGAGATTTTTGTTTACTCATTACTACAGCAAAGCTTGACTAATATACCTTCATCCTTCATAATCATGATTCCTCAGGTAATTAAGATAGAGGCTGTTTGGCTCATGAATCCTCAGGGATTGTATTGGTGATCTGTCACCTCTAACATCAAAGAAGTGTAGTAATGTCAATTGGCCAAAGTCTGGCCAGTGAAGAAAACAAGTTTATCAGGAGAAATAGCTGCTTATCTGAGGGGTTTCTGATTCTATCATGTCCCACAATCTTATTTCATAATTTAGCATTCCAAATTGCCCATAACCATTACTCTTGTCTCTTTATGCTGTATGTCAAACTCTTAAATTTACATACCAAATAGGATAAAGCAACCATTCTTCACTTTTTCCATCTCTAAGCTATTTTTACAAAATGTTAGAACAAGTTCAGGATCTATAGTCAAATTTGTTTATCAGAGATATTTTGACTCTAATTAGCTAGGAAGAGAAGACGAAATGAAAGCCAATATGCACCTGTTTGATCATTCACTATCGCCTTATGTATCAGAAAATGGGTAAGTAGAAAATTTACCTAAATCTCAGACCTAGTTATAAAGAATATCATGTCTCTATATGATTATTTATATTATAATTCCATATTCAAAATACATTTTTGAAGTATGCTGCATTGTTTCACATTTTACAGATAAAGAAACTGAAGCTCAAAGAGGTATTACCTAACTGGTGAATAGATACGAACCAGGTTTATCTGGTTCATTTTCTAGGGTTTCATGTAATACTGAGAAGATAAAAGCAATGTGAAGGGAAAAGAAATATATCTGAGACTGCCGACTAGATAACACAGCAGCCATTCTCAAATCCATTTCCCTGCATCCACTAAAGAGACTGAAAAAGCTAAATATCTACTTCCCCAGCCACCCTAGCAGCTCTCAGTGGCTGGATGACACATAGCAGAAGACTGGTAGGGATGTTGGAGAAAGTTCTACTTTTCTAATGGTGGAATAGAAGCAGTTGGTGAAGCCGTTTTGCCTTCTTCCTGCCCTGAGCCTGGATGTGATGCCTGAAGGTACAGCAGCCATCTTTCCATGAACAGAAAGCAAAGACACTAAAGATAGAAGCCCCGTGATGACATCATCAACCCCCTGCATCAGCCCTGGATTACCCACCCTCAAATTTATTGTCATGGCAGATTTAAAATAAAAGAAAAGAAAGAAAGAGAGAAAGAAATAAAGAATTTAAAAATTCACGTGTATTTACTATATCAGTAATCTATTGTTTTGTGACCAACCATCCCAAAACTTAGTAGTGTCAAACTGCTACCATTTGTTAATGCATGACCAGCAGTTTGGGTTGGGTTCAGCTGGTGGTTCCTTTTCTGTTCTCATATATCTCTGTGGAACGAATCCAAATCCATCTATTCTACTGTTGAATAATGTGGCTGGATATGCAAAAGCAAGAGCAAACCATACTGGCTGGTGGAGTTATTGACCGCCAAGGGCCTCTGGGCTTTGTAAGGAGGTTTTTTATTAGAAAACTTTTCCCCCCCAGTTTATTGAGGTTTGATTGACAAATAGTCATTGCATATATTTAAGGTGAATAGCTTGATGTTTTGATATACTTATGTATACCTTATGAAATAATCACCACAATCAAGCTAATAAACCTAGCCCTCATCTGACATAGTTATTATTTTTTGCATGTGGTGAGAACATTTAAGATCTAGTCTCCTAGCAAATTTCAAGTATACAATATAGTATTGTTAACCACAGTCATATGGCTGTACATTAGATCTCCAGAACTCATTCATCTTGCCTAACTGAAACTTCATACCCCTTGATCAACATCTCCCCATTTCCCTCTTCCTCCAGCTCCTGGCAACCACCATTCTACTCTCTGCTTCTATGAATTTGACTATTTTAGATTCCACATATAAGTGAGATCATTCAATATTTGTCTTTCTGCGTCTAGCTTATTTCATTTAGCATAATGTCCACTGGGTTCATCTATGTTGCTGCAAATGGTAAGATTTCTTCCTTTTTTAAGATCGAATAATACTCCCATGCTCATTATGGTATTATTCACAGTGTCTAAGATATGGAAACAATCTAAATGTCTGTCAATATTTTTTTTTTTTTTTGAGGAAGATTAGCCCTGAGCAAACTACTGCCAGTCCTCCACTTTTTGCTGAGGAAGCCTGGTCCTGAGCTAACATCCGTGTCCATCTTCCTCTACTTTATATGTGGGACACCTACCACAGCATGGCGTTCCAAGTGGTGCCATGTTCACACCCAGGATCTGAACTGGTGAACCCCAGGCCGCTGAGACGCGGAACGTGCGAACTTAACCGCTGCGCCACCAGGCCAGCCCCTAAATGTCTGTCATAAATGAATGGATAAAGAAAATGTGGTGTATATATATATGTGTGTGTGTGTGTGTATATATATTTATATACATATATATTTACACACACAATGGAATATTAGCCTTAAAAAGGAAGAAAATCTGTAAGTAGTTTTAAGCTGCCTACAGATAGCTAATAGCTCATTACAGACAGCTGAGATGGGATAACGATGTGACAATAGCGGAAGAAATTTCCCAAGGATTAGGGGGTCAGATCCAAACTGGAGTAAATGTGTCAGGAAATGTGAATAATTGTTGAACAGCATGGTCTCTGTCACATTAGGAATTCGTGGAAATTATTTCTGCTACCTAATATGAAAATAACATTATAGTGCTATTTAATTGTGCACTTAAAAAGAGGTGGATGGAACATCATATGTACATTTAACTAGAAATTCTACATCTGCGACAAAAAAATAAAAGTAACAGTGACTGGTTTACTCAATCACTCACTGAATAAGTGTAGGACTCAGAATCAGGTGAGACGAAAGACATGAGTTTTCCGTGGCTCAGCTCATGCTAGGGTGTAAGGGCCATTCAGAGCATGAAAGTCTTAAAACTTAGAGGACTTTTTAAAGGGAAGATTTGTTGGTTTTTTTTTTTTTTTTTTTTGCTTATTCACTGACTTAAGGATGACTGTGTAAGATGTAACTCCAATGTGAAAACAAGCTCTAAAATGTAGTTACCACCAAAGTGTTCTAAAATTCCACTTGATTTTACTTAGAATAAAAACTAAAAAAAAACACTCCATATGATGCTCTCTGAGGGGATATTTTAGCAGCCAGGATCTTGTTAGTAGCACTGCCACCACTAATTTCACTTTCTAACTCAAACAAATTTATTTGGGGAGGAGGATGGAGGGAGAAGTAGAGATAAACATGGAGAAATTATCTTGCTGCTAACCTTCTTCTCATAGTTAGATTAAAAACATCGAAAATGCAGGGAAAGATCGCATGCAAATCTTTAATCATGTAAAAAAGAGGGACATCCCACATTTGTCTGACACAAATGCTAATTTTTAGTCCCTGTGGCAGGCTTTATGATTGGCTCCATATGTTTCCACAATCAGAGACATAGTAAGATTCTTACAGTTCCATTTTTTTCACCCAGTTTGTCTTCCTCCCAAACACTAGCTTTGCATCTTCTAAATTCTCCGACAAAGCCAAGGAGCAACAATAAAAGGTTTCCCAAATGCCTTTTTCTTCTTTTTCTCTCTGAAGTCAATGCCACTGTCAGCTTTCCAGACATTGTAGGGTAAGGAGGGATCTTAAATTGTTCTGAGAGTATTCGAATTGGCTGGAAAGGCATGTTTGAATGTGTGGTAACTTTCAGACTGATTTTCTAAAGAACTTCCTTTCATAGTCTGACAAGGAGATATTAATGGTTGCCTCAGACTTAAACTTCCAAGCTGATACTTTTGAGGTTTAGGAATTCATATGGAATCACAATAAACTCAACCAAAAATGTCCAGGAAGCCAACCAACAGAAAACATTTTTGAAAGTGGCTGTAACTTTCATCAATAGAGTATGACAACTGGTCAGATGGAAAGTCACTTCCCAATACAAGATATTGGCAAATACCATTTTCCCAGGACAATCTGTTCTTCCAAAATAGTTTACCAAAGAGCTATTGAAATTCGGGCATCTGTCTACTGAACATTATGGAAAAATCATCTTTTGTTTAATGTTATATATAAACATGAAACAGTTTGAACAATGAGAGAGAAAGGGAAAGACTCAAAAACTCTATCACAGGGATCATCTATTTCACTGCTCTTAATTTTATTTACAAAGCATTTTAAGAGGGAAGTGGAAGTTGTTGGAACTGCTGCAAACTTTTAAAAAAGAAAAATTAAAATAATGTAATAGAGCTGTTCTCAAAGCAAGAAAATTATCTTCCCATGAGGAAAAAGAAACAAAATAGGCTTTTCCATTCCTCATTTGATAGAGCTTGATTGAATTAACTCAAACTTCAGATTGAGAATTTAGATGGTCCTGCTTGAAAACTGAGTAGTTGGTAAATAAATCTAATGGAAAAAACCTTTGCCAGAAATAAGATGCTCCACTCACCTAGGACTTTGCAGAAGTACATTTTTTAAATGCTCAGCAAGTTGAAATGACCTGAAGAGGTGGGAAAGCTTCCTATTCCACTCTTTGGATGAGACATAAAAGCAAAGGAGAAAATCATCCACTTCTACTCAGTCACGGAGTACAGGAATACGACAACTTTCCTCTCAAGCCATCTTTTTGCTTCTCATAGAGTGATGAAAAGTGCACAGTGTTGCCTAGGTTTGGTGTGACAGCCAAATCAATGTGAACCATTTCCCTGTGTTTAAATCCCATAAAAAAGGGTTATAGCTCCTGACCATAAACCTGTGTAGGTACTGGCAGGCTAATTTGTTCATGGAGACAGAAAATGTTCTTTTACCTTTACAAGAAAGACCATTTTTAAGAGCATTTCTTGGCTATAAATGATAAATGTGGGTAATGGGGAAAATAGTACAAACTCGTTACTTTCTGCAATTTACTAATTGAATCTATTATAGATTACACATGGTTTTTTTTTGTGCCTGTATATAATCAACTAATATCTCTCTCTCCCTCAAATGCGTATTAGCGGATAGGTACACACATGAACAAACATATACACATATACAAACATAAAACAGACTTTTTTCTTCTCACAACCTTGACAGAATATAAGGCTTCTTGTCCAATTTCACTTGATTCTCCTATTTTAAGCATGCAAAATATAGCATTGGCATAAAAGACCAACCAGGTTCATCACACCCGTCAACTCTCTTACATTGTTAGTGTCTGTCTGGAGCAAGGAGTTGAGGATTCTGAGGGCAAATCTAAGTTCATCCAAAACAGAGTATTATAGTCAACTGGTAATGGCCTCTCTGGTAAGCGATGGGTAGCTAGATATTTGCTCTCCATTTTAGATGATACCTCTCTAAATGTTCTTTGTTTTAAGAGACATGGCAATACAGACATCAGAAGACAAACTAGCAACTAACCAAACCGATAGGTGTTGGGTCTATGGGTCTATTGGGTATATAATGGTAGGAAGAGGAGAGATGTGGAAAAACAGGTACATCTTGTTAAGACAATCCAGTCTGTAGCTGCATCATTTAGTTAAATATTTATTAGCTCAATTCATCACAATTAAACCTTTTAGAGAGGGCACAAATACTTAGCACTGGCAAATTCACTGTTACTAATGGAAGCAAGAGCACATGACAGGGTCAATACTCACGAAGAAGCTACACTTCTCTTTTCTACAGATAATGAATCCAGGAACCATCTCCATGACTGATAGGCACTTTTAACAGCCCAAAGCATCAACTCTAACTAAGCATCAGGCATGGTCAGCAAGACTCTTTAGATCTCCTACAGAGCCTACATTCTCATTAAAGAGCACAACTTCAAGGTTACAGCCTTTTCACAATCCAAATGATTGTGTCTCATAAAAAGGAGGGAAAGGTCCCTCCACTGCTTTCTCTTTTTTCTAATGCTCCATAGGGTCCTCCATGTAGAAAGGCAACAACCTTTAATGGCTTCCTCTGGAGGCCACCGATGTCCAGAAACTCTTAAAGAAGGTTACCTGTCTGTGCTGTTCCCTGGAAGGAATGAATGACAGCTAGAGGCAAAGGCAGGTAAAATTTCAAGTTTTGTAACTCGATAACTCCATGCTTTAAAATCATCAGCCATGAACAAGTTGGGAGTTTGGTTACCAACATTCAGGAAAATTACAGACTCTGAATTTTATTTGGAACCATAAAGCTATTGAATATCATCATATCAAAAACTCAGTGTTTGATAACAGCAGGGAGGGAGTGGGTTAGGTATGCAACTCTAATCCTCATCATAAAGATAACCTGGACAGAGTTAAGAGAGTTTGGCGTTCAAAATCTGTTTATCACTCCTTACATTTTCTACTGAAGGGTTTCTGCAGTGGAGGCATACCTCACTGTAGTTAGATTTACAACCAATAAAATATCATATGTTTTGAGAGGACAATGGTTATAAAGCAACCAACTTCAGCATTTGGCCTATAGTAGGCATTAAACAAATGGTAGGCACTATTTATTTTATAAACTATTGTACAAGGGCAGAAATTAAGCTGGGTATTTATAGAGCTGCCTAGATGAGACCTGCCCAATGAGCTACTTACTTCCTTAACCAGGTTTTGATGTCATACAAATTCATGTGAGAAATTAAGTTCAGTTCCTTTGTCATAATCCAATTTTTCAGATATTTTTTGGGTTTTTTTTTCCTGAGGAATATTAGCCCTGAGCTGACATCTGCCACCAATCCTCCTCTTTCTTTTGATGAGGAAGACTGGCCCTGAGTTAACATCTGTGCCCATCTTCCTCTACTTTATATGTGGGACGCCTGCCACAGCATGGCTTGCCAAGCAGTATGTAGGTCCGCACCCAGGATCCAAAACAGCGAACTCCAGGCCGCCGAAGTGGAACTTGCAAAGTTAATGGCTGTGCCACCGGGCCGGCCCTCAACTTTTTGGATTTTTTTTAAGATCATATTTTTCTTTAAGATCATATTCTTCTTCTTATCTCTGCACCTAGAATAATTTCTCTTTCACTTAGTGAACTTCTACTTGCCCACCATTCAGGACTCAATCTAGACCTCGTTTCTGCCAAGAAGCCTTCTCCTTGCCATCCTCTTCCCATCACTCAGGGTAAGTATTACTTTTTTCTCATATCATCTTGGCCATAATCATCTCTATAATAATATTCATCACAGTTGTGTTGTGTTATCATCCATTGTTTCACTGTTTTCTCCCTATATTCTGGTTTCCTTAATGGCGGTGACCTTAAATTTATATCCACAGTGCCAGACATGTAATGAATGTTTAATAAATGTATACTGAATGAATAAATGTCAGTTCCCTTTTAAACAATATAATCATATTTCTATTTAAGTTGGAGCTTACCTGAACATTTGCTTAACATTGTTATCAAGATAAAGAGTAAAAGATGAAATCTACAGAGCATTTAATACTTGTCAAGTGCAGTGCTAAGGAAAGATTTGTAGGATTTCATTAAATCCTCCCAAAAACTCTACAGAGAATGTTCTATCATGATCACTATTTTAAAGAAGGAGAAATTGAGCCTTGGAGAGCAAAGGTAACTTTCCTAAGGATTCAAAATTAGTAAGTGGGAGGGTCATAATTTTTACCTATGTGTTCTGACCCCAAAGTCTGACGTCTAACCCCTAAGTCATGCTGCCTTCTATAAAATTTCCCAGTTTGTCACTCAAATTCTATTTAAGGACAACTGTAGGGTGCATTAAAATACATACCTACACACGTACATGCACACACATGTAAATAAAATGCTAGAAAATCAATCAATACATAACGATACTACTACAGATTTCAGCATAAAAAGTCTTTGAGGCAATCGTGACCAGTTGCGGGACTTGTGAATTCTGCAAGCATCTCAAAATCTAAAGTAAGGTGGCAGATGGTAACTGGGAAGGTTTCTGATGATGCTAACTTGTCTCAATTTGTTGGGAGGGGGTAACCCACACATAGACAATCTAAAGGAACTCCAGATGGATGCCAATGTTTTGGGTGAGGAGGCAGATTGATGGCAGATGAAAATTAACTCCGGAGAGGGAGAAATAATACGTGTCAGCAAAGCATCAAATCAACTTTCAGGTGCAGCATTTTGTTTTTTTTTAACCTGAGTATAAAGTCAGTTCCCAGTATTTCACTGTCACAGGAGCAGAACATGTGAATGCAAGAGAGTAAATATTACAGAACGATAACTTTTCCCTTGTAACTTGCATTTGTCAACAGCTGGGCTCTAAACTGACCAAATGTTCTATGGAGAAAATAGTTTGGAGTTACTCTGGAGTGACTTTGATGATGTTCTTCACCGTGAAAAACCAATTTACAAAAAGTAAACAGGATGCTTGGCAGAATGAGAAAAGGGAGAGAACCTAATACCATGCAGAAGAAATACATTTGATTTTGCTGCCTGTGCCTTAGACTCAGAAGTGAAACAGTCCTAGACTGAAAACAGATAATCTTCTTCTATATAAAGAGTGATATTTGGACCAGAATCCAAGGGCCTTCAAAGAAGTACAGGGGGAGAGGTGGTCGTACATTTAGATTTTATGGGGTGACAAAAATAATTAATATTTTCATTTTTGCTAATGAAAGACACCGAGAAGTACTATTTTAATACCACCGTGGGGTGGTGGGGAGGGGCAGTGGCAAGGAGTGAAAATCTGTTTTCTGTGCAATTTTCTTCTGTCTTCTTATGCAATTTTACAAAGCAAGAACTAGGGTCACAGGGAGTTAATGGCAAGTAGACAAAATATAAAAGGAAATTTTTCTTCTCCGCAGGATATAATCAGCTTGTGGCATTCAATGTTTCTGAAGGTCAGAGTGTCAAATACTGTGGCCAGAGTCAAAAAGAAGCTGAATATTTTAAGGTCAACAGTACTAATGACAATGGGGTAGACAAGTGAGGGGTGATCAAACTCCAAGCCAAGATATGGACAAACTATCTTAGAGTTCTTGAAAGGTCTTGTTGAGCATCTCAGCATTGTCCCTAAACTGGAAATCTGACTGGGCTGAGGGCACTAGAGGCCAAGGGCAGCCGCACCTGCCTTCACCAGCAGCTTCAGAGGCAGCTTATCTCAACTTTAGCATCGGAGAAATGACAGGGCATGAGGCATTTCCCTCTTCCTAATAATCCAAAGATGATCTTTGCTTATTGTTGACAGACTTTTACTAAGAATGGTCTTTCTTAATAATAAAAATTGAATGCTAGTTAAAACCATTGAAACCATGAATTGTTCAGGAATAACTTAGAATTCAAAAGTACTTCCTTAAGGAAATTTGTGGGGCTTGTTTTACTTTTCACTGTATATCAATTTCTGATAAGATAAACTTTATCCTTCCTCTTTTAGAAACATAAATATGATACATACACCCCATTTTTAATACCCACGAGTACTATCTCCTATAGATTTGGGTTTTAATATTAAAAGAAAACTATCTAGAAAGGTGGTTGTGGTGGATAGAATAATGCCTCCCTCAAAAATGTCCATGTCCTAACTCCCAAAACCTGTAAGTATATTACCTTTAATGGCAAAGGAGACTTTGCAGATATGATTAAGTAAAGGATCTTGAAGTGGGAAGATTATTCTAGATTATTTGGACAAGCTTTATTTAACCACAGAGGATCTTATAAGAGGAAGGCAGGCATGTCAAAGTCAGAGAAGGAGATATGATGACAGAAGCAAAGGCAAGAGAGACAGAGACAGAGATCTAAAGATGCTATGCTGCTGGCTTTGAAAACAGAAGAAGGGGTCGTGTGTCAAGGAATGCAGGCAGCTTCCAGAAGCTGGAAAAGGCAAGGAAGTGAAATCTCCCCTGGAGGATCCAGAAGGAATGCAGCCCTGCCAACATGTTGATTTTAGAACTTCTACCCTCCAGAAACTCAAGGTAATAAATTTATGCTGTTTTAAACCACTAAATTTAGGGTAATTTGTTACAGCAGCCATAGGAAATAAACACAGGCTTTGGCACCAGAAACAGGCTGCTGCCATAGAAAACAACTAAAAATGTGGAAGCGGCTTTGGAATTGGGTACTGGGCCGAGATTGGAAAAATGCTGATGACCATGATAGAAAAAGCCTAGATTGCCTTAAACAGACTGTACGTAAAAATATGGATATTAATGACTCTGCTAGAGAGGATTTAGATGAAAGTGAGGAGCACAGTGGAGAAAACCTATCTTTTCGTAAGGCATATTTAAATCATTATAAACAGACTGTTGGGAGAAATGTGGACTTTAAAGGCACTGTTAGCAAGGGCTCAGAAGGAAAAGAGGAATATGTTATTGGAAAGTAGAGGAAAGGGGATTCTTCTTACATGGTGGCAGAAAGCTTAGCTAAAATGTGTCCTACACGTATGTGGAAAGCAGAACTTCTAAGTGGCAACTTAGAGTATTTAGCTGTGGAAATTTCCAAGCAAAGTGTTTAAGGTATGGCCTGGTTTCTTTTTGCTGTTTCTAGTAAAATGTAAGAAGAAAGAGAAAATTTGAGGAAAGAATTCTTAAGCAACAAAGCAAAACAAAAACCCAGGACTTGGTGATTTTGGAAATTCTCAACCAATCCAGATTTCAAACATGGTGTGATTTTAGGACTTCTGAACTTGAGAACTATAAGATAATAAACGTATGTTGTTTTAAGGCACTAAGTCTGTGGTAATTTGTTACATCAGCAAAAGGAAACTAAAACAGTGGTCAAAACGAGAAGTCCCAGATGAATAAAGAATACGCTTATTTGGAGAGGAGAGCCTCTGAAATACAGTATTCAGTTGATGAATCTTCTTAAGATCAAGACACACTATTGCCTCATTCCCTCATTTAGACATGGAAAGTTTAAATATGCTTATGGTGCACATAACAATTACAGCATCAACAAGCCACCCCGAAACTTGGTGACTTAAACACCACAATGTATTATTTCTCATGAATCTGAGGGTCACCTGGGCAGCTCTGATGGGCTCACTTCTGGGTCTGCAGTCAGCTAGAAGGTCTGTTGGATTCTGGCTAGTCTAGGATGGCCTCAGTTGGGATAACTTGGCTCTTTTCCACATGGTACCTCATCCTCCAGTAGATTAGCCTGACTTGTTCTAATGGCAGTGGCAGGGTTCCAGAAGAGAAAACAGAAGCATGCAAGGCCTCTTGAGGCCGAGGCTCTAAACTGACATACCAATACTTCTGCTGACCACAGTAAGTCTCACAGCCAGCCCAGATTAAAGGAGTGGGAAACAGACTCCACCTCGTAAAAGGAGGAGCTTCAAAGCCAGATGAAGACAGATTATAGGGATGGGTTAAAAAATGGCAATATTTTTGCATCAATGCACCACAATGTTCATGACAAAAACAATGATAATGACTCTTCAAATGGAAGTTAGATACACGAACCCAGCTATACTTGCAAAACATCAATTTTTAAAATCACTCAACTAATAGCATGGTCCAGAGTCTAGGGAGAGAGGGAGGGAAGGAGGCAGAAAGAGAAAGAGCAAGAGATTGATTCTGTGGTGTAATCAAACTATTTGTTGATGGCAAAGCCAGAAAAGAAGACTACAAAGCTTGACTGTTACCCTTACAGTGGGAATCAGTCACCGACACATGTTTTACTACTGCTGGGAGGGCTTTTTCCTTGTCACAAATTCAAAATTGCTCTGGTCATCAATGGCATTGCTATTGGCAGAAATAACCTTCTGACATATCGATTACCATTATTAGGTTTAGTTTGAGTCTATTTAATGATCTTTCTTTTAAAAAGAATTAACCTACATAATCAACTATTAAAGAGAAAAAAAAATATATGTGTAATTAGCCTGAAAGTCAGATGAAATTGAACAGGGATTTGAAGTAAGACCCATCATATCACATTTTTAATTTCCTAGAAATATTACACAGTAATCTAGAACAATAAAGACCCAAGTGGCACCACAAAATTCTTTAAAGAAGAAATGTAGGAAAGACTAGAAATATTTTTTACCCAAGGGAAAAATTTGATAACTCATATCCTCCCACTTCCACCATGATTTTATAAAGAATAATTCAAAATGTGTTGGCTAAATCAACAGCAACAGACACTATTGTAAAGATGCTTAAGGATCTATCATAGCTTAATAGCTGAGTTCTATCCAAATTGACTCCAATATTATTTGGACCTTTCTAGATGAAAATAAGATTTTTTAAAAGCTATTATAGCCTACTAATATATATTTTCATTTGACAGCATTTAGCAAGCAATATGTAGAGCATTTTAATAAAAATTATATGATTTAATCTTCATTACAACCAATGGAGTGGGCATTGTCTCATTTCAATGTGATTAAATAGTTTATCTATGGTTATACCACAACTAAGTTATAGGGTTGGGATTCTATCTGAAGTCAAAGGAAATAATGTTTTTGCTTCTCTGTACTGCCTCCTATGCCTATGTAAAAGTGGAAGTGACATGCTAAAGAGTAAAACCCAGAGATGTTAGAAGCAAAGGTGTGTACTTGCTTGTAATATCTAGAAGTTTTCCAGCGTCATAGTCATGAATGAGGTTCACCAAATCTCTCTGGATCTCCACCTCCTGGGCACATGGTAGATTTGCACTACTTTTCTCCTGGGTCGAATGGGTCAAGTGACCGGATGTGGCCACTGAGGTGAGAGAAGTGACTCGGGAGTTACTTCTGAGGCATAGTATTTCATTACCTACTAAAAGAGCAACCAGAGTCTTCCTCTGTCCCTGGACAGCAGTCAGTAATGTTAAACAGGGTGGATGCTCCATCAGCCTGGCTTCCAGAGCAACTACAATGAGAGCAGTGAGAAAGCCCCTGCTACCCATGATAGGCAGGTACTGTGAGCCAGAAATCAACTTTTGCTGATTTAAACCTCTGAGATTTGGGGGTTGTTGATTACAGCAGCATAATCTAGTATAACCTTATTGATACACATGAAGTTCATTTCTCTCCAAGAGAAAAACCCTTTGTAGTAATCCATACGTTACTCTACCTGTGAAGAGAAACCAACTAACCTCAACATTGCCACAAAATACAGAGGAAGCTTAACCAGACATGCCCAGATATAAGCAGAACTGACCTATGCACAAATAAGAAGGCATTTCCAGGTAATAAAAAAGTAGTGAACATGATGTTGTTTCTCATATTATCAGTGGTAAAGTTTCAGTAATTATTTAAAATTTCCAGTTTGTCACAGACCAATAAGTGATCTCCCCACGTGAGTTCATGTGATCCCACTGACTAGTTCACAGCTAGTGACCCCCTGTGACTCACTATGTAAATTAAACAACACCCAAACTGTTTGATGAGATGTGCATTCTCCAATTCCTATAGAAGTTCCTAAATGCTTACTTTCAATTTCTCTACCTAAATTGTTGCAGACCAGTAATCAAGTGTTTGCGGTCCTTTACAAGTTCAGGTAACCACATTTTGAGTAGCACTAGTCAACACAATGAAAATCCTTGGTTTGTCTTTAAAGTGAGCTTTGCATTCGCACAAGCAGAAACCCAGAATTTTCCATAATTGGTTAAAAAAAAACTGACATAAGGAAACTGTGCTCAATAGCAGTGAACAGAAACAAGATGAACACTCTGGAGAGCATTAGCAGAACTTTGGTGATGAAATGAACAATCTGGATGCCGTGGATCATAAATATTTCCCTTAGCTATACTTACTAAGCATTTTATTAATTCCTAAAGGGAAAGAATTAATAGTTAATGTCAAAACATTTTGTATATTATTTATAGTTCATTGCACAGAAATCATTCTTAGAGACAGAGTAAACTGTACATAGTTTCTACTCTCTAAGTAGGTCTGGTGTTCTCAGGTAATCTTTTGTGGTCTTAAAGAAACAATTGCAGTTATAGGAGTGCTAAACAAATTGTATAGATAAATCTGAACAGTGGAACTAAGATTGACAATTGTTACGCGAATTCTAATTCCCAGTCTGAGCAGACACAGGAAAAACAACTTAGATAGAAAGGTGCCTTGGCATAGTTTATTCCCAGCATGCTACACGTTAGGATTTTTATCTTAGAATTGATGTCTATTTATACACATTCACATACACAACACAACACACGTATTACATCTATGCATATATACCAGGGCTTCTCAGCCTTGGCACTATTGACATTTTGGGCCACTAATCTTTTGCTGTTTTGTGCATTGTAGGATGTTGAGAAGCACCCCAGACTCTCCCCACTAGAGGCCAGTAGCACAGCCCCATTTGTGACAACCAAAAATGTCTCTAGGTATTGTCTAGTATCGCATCGGGAAAAAGATTATCCCTAGTTGAGAACTAATGATAAACACCATGCATATATCTGTCTCAGTCCATTCGTGCTACTATAACAAAATGCCACAGATAGAATAACTTATAAACAACAGAAATTTATTTCTCGCAATTCTGAAAGCCAGAAGTCCAAGATTAACGTGACGGCATGGTCATGCTCTCTGATGAGAGCTCCCTTTCTGGTTCATAGCCAGCATCTTCTAGCTGTGTCCTCACATGGTGGAAGGGGCTAGAGATCTCTCTGGAGCCTCTTTGATAAAGCACTAATCCCAATCATGAGGATTCCACCCTCATGACTTGAGCACCTCCCAAAGGCCCCACCTACTAATATCACATTTGGGGGTTAGGATTTCAACATATGAATTTTGAGTGGACACAAACTTTCAGTCGATCGCAATATCTTTTAACAAATAATTTTATTAATTTCTTGGGAAAATTTGCATAAATCAATTATAATTCTTTAAAAAGCAAACACATATTCTTTTCATGAAAGCAGAATAGGAGAAAATATTAAAGTCACCACTTGGTCAACATTTTATGCAAGTGATTTAAAGGTACTTAAATTGTGTCCTGACGGGGTTTTCAACAAACGCTATCAGACCGTGGTCTCTGTCAAGCCATGTTCCGAATATCACTCAAAAATAAATGCTAGATATAAAATATTTAAATTATTCAAAGTGGACAGGAAAGGAATAATAATGTCAGGACATATGGGTTGTGCATCAACATTCCAATATGTGGGAATACCAGTCAGAAGACATTTTTTAACTTTTCTCCCAGGACTGGAGGTGCTGCACCTTTAAAAGGAGCCAGCTGCAGTAACCTGCATAACTCTCATGGAATGTGGAGTGTTCTGGGATTCTGTCTAGTCAGGCCTCTGGCAAGGCTGTGGCAGCTTTGTTTGTGGGCAGGCGGCCTCCTCACATTTCTGTTACTTTATCCCTAAGAAAGTTGCCATGGAGACTGGCACGGAGATGGCAGTCGGCCAGGCAGAGAGAGAGAAAATTTTAAGTTGAAAGAAGCACACACACTCAACCTCTTACTCACATATACTCCCAAAATAAACACACCCTCGTGTGTACATAATCAACTTTTTAAAAATACACTTTACGTCACTACCTGTTTGGGTAAATGGTTAAACCATTGTTTCTTTTCTAACTCGCCCAAAGAAACACCACCAGATAAAGAGCAGTTAATGAAGTAGGAAAATAGCACCTATTAAAAGTAATCCATCACAGCTCGTGAACACCCAGCTAGTAGGCATCTGATTGCTAAATCTGTTTGCTTGGAAAAAACAGTCATAGAAAGAAAAGTAAAATGATATAGTAAGTGAAGAATTTATTTTCCACTTGGTGAAAACAAATGTGATTTAGTCCAATTAAATATTATGAAAAATGGTCCAACATTTTATTTTATTTGCACACACAAAATGTAAAAATAACATAAGGCTTTACAGATTTGGTTTTTAATTTTGGAAGGACAGCTGAATTGAGATTTTCTTTAGCATCTGAAGAGCCTCAGATTTTATCCAATATTTGATGTTTGGAGCAGTTTCTACTACAACCTTCAATTCAAGGTATTTTGTCAAAAGTGATGATAAAATCCTGAAGTTTGTCTAAGCTGGTGATTGGGAAATGCAAGAAAGTCATAAATCCTTCAGAATTCCCTAAAACATCATCAGAAACTTATACGCTATTAGTACATAAATCATTTAGTGTTTATTTGGAAAGTAAATCTCTGTATGCGGTACACACAATAAAATCAAAGTTTCTGTATGCCTTTATCTCAGCATAGACAATGTGCGGGAAAGCATCTCTGTAATTCAGATTATTGGGGTGAGGATCATGCAAACAAGCCATCAAACAGAAAGAGAAAGTGGGAGAAAAAGTTTGCAAGATGAAACTTTCCTTTCTGCTTCTTATGAAAGTAGTGTTGACTGTCTGAAGACCCGCGGCTTCGATGCATGACCAACTAACTTAATCAGACAACACTGACTATTGTGAACTTAATGGTCTCTTTTCCTCTCTCCCCTAAGGACAAATTCCCTTGGAGATATTGCTATGTGGGCTTCTGTGTGCCCTTGATAAGTGACTCAAAGCAGTTCGCTTAAGGTTTAAGTTGCAGCTTTGTTTTCAAGGGTTTGGGAACACTGCACAGTCTCACTCCATAATCATTGCATGCACATCAACATAGTATTTTATAGTCCTCCTGCTGAGCAACTATGCCTGGATTTCACATGGTCCTTTTGTTGCTGTACAAGCACAACCTGCTGAGATTGCAAAGAAACTACGTGGTTATTAGAGTTGATATGCACCATATTAATACTGTTGAAATCAGCCTGTGGTCAGTGCGTTAGCAACATCAGAATCACTCAGCTCCATTCGATTCCTTACTCTCCTTGCCTGATTAATGGAAAACAGAAGGCAAGAGTCTGTTTAGACAGAAGTATTGTCCCCCATGTATGTGACCACGGAAAAATGACAGTAATAGCATGAAATTGTACCATCATGTTAATGACAACCCAAAATACCAAAAGAAAATCAGTTAAAATCAATTTTTATTTTAAGGCGAAGGGCAGGCTTTGCAATAAAAGAAAGTTGGGTTTTTATTATAGAGTACAGAATAAAAAGTAAGTCTTCATTCTGTGACATAATTCTGACTGTGTTCAACTATAAAATTTTCACAAAGTCCTCAAAGACATCCTGGTAAATCTGTTTACAAATTAAACACCACCCCCCATTCCCCATGCCCAAGTCCTCTAACGTTTTGGAATTATTTTCAACAGAAATGAAGGTAAGAATGTTCAACAAGGGCTACGACTTTTAACTTTTCACACATGAAATGAGCGCTGTGCTTGTGAGTCTCCACTGACACATTAGGCTTCGACATTCCTTCAATTAAAAGATTTGCTGGTAAAAAGCCTATGAAGTTAGTTAACTTTAAAGGTATGCTAGGAAAAACACAGAAAGGCAAAAATAGTAATTTTCTTTCAGAGTTGCAATTGCTTGGAGGATAATTTTCCTCCATTGAGATAAGGCAGAAAGCAAATGGACTCACATTTTATCACAAATTATTTAGTTTATAGAAATAAAAGCAATTTCTTCCATAAGGGCTATTAAGACTGAGTCATTGCCAACATATATGATTCTGTTGATAACCTTGGAGATTACTGGGATCAGGATTCTGATTTTGTGTTTATTTGTTCTACTCACCCTCCCACCTGCTCCATTTTTAAACATTTCTCCAGATTCTTGGGAACTCCACTCTTCTTGTCACCCCCATCCTCATCTCTTGAAAACAGACTGTAGTTTTCTCTCACTAGGACGTATCCTATTATCTTTATCTCTCTATTAAAACTTACCTGTCCTACATTCCATTCCTCTAGAGCTTTGCCCTCCATTATCTAAGATGGTGTCTAATTGTGTGATAATCTAATCTAAATATATTCTAACGGCTGGCAGTGAATGAGGTGGCTTGCTGTTCAGGGCCTATATATCTAACAGGCACAGTAGGCACAGAGCCAAGTGCCCATAATACTTTTAGAGACCTATGAAAATGCTCTTATTTTTTTAACTAGAAGACAAAAATGAACTTTTAGGTAAAAAAATGTTTTATCATATAATATTAGTACATTTGTCTTTTTACCAACAGAGTCCTAAAATATGATTTTAAACATGTTTTTAGGGAGAAAGGGGCCCATGAAAGCCATAATGGGTAACTGTTGCTGTCCAGTGATTTATGCTCTGGATAAAACAATCCCCATTTATTAGTTCCTCTATTGTTTTGCCATCCATTTACAATTCTTTTTGGATAACTTTTATGTGATGTGAAATTCTTTCAGAAAGAAAAAAATATCATAAAGGAAAGATCATATGAGATGCTTTCTAATAACAATCTGAGGATAATCAAAGTGAAAAGCCTAATCCTCACTGAATCTGAGGAATGACTGTCAGGTCTAAGACATATCCTTATTCATGATGACAGTGATGACAATGATAAGTCACACCTGCAATAATAGGTATTTTCATAATCTTTATTTTATATACAATGAGAAAATTTATCCTTTTTAAATATGTCCACAAACAGTGAGCAGTGTAGCTCCCTGTACCCTTATGACCAATTTCCTATACTGACTTGTAAACTCTAGGATTATTAGAATAATTTTATTATAATTTTTAGATGTTGAGTAATGAGGCTGCATGAGGGTAATCTCATGTTTAAAGAGTTTTAGAACCCATGTCATATAAGAATGCTAAAGAAACTTTGAAATTCAGCTCGTCAATCTTTCCCCTTATGTGACAAATGATATGCATTTCTGGAAGCAAAATAATAATAAAAAGGTAAAAGGGAAATCAAGGACACAGGCATATATGAATACATACTTTCATCAATAAGCCTAATTCATATGAGTCATTGTAAGGACCAGAAACCCAACTCCTGATATATTGGAGAAGAGGAGAATTACTGGTTCATGCATTCCAAGGAGGGGTTCAAAGATCCCAGGAGGGATGACATGCAAATGGCTTTGACGACCACTGGAATCAGCGAACTGAATGCCTCCTGGATTTATTATCTTTGTTTATTTTCTCTGCATTTCTATATGTAAGAGGAGCTCAAATTCACAAAGTAAATGGTGAAACTGGGATTTTTAAGCTGTTCTTTTAATCACTCTGCACAGAATGTTTGTTATGGTAGAAATGGGGAATGAATTCAGGGAATCACAAATAAAATTGGACATTCCAGAAAATGCACATCCCATTAATTTTCTGGGCCCAAACTGAAATATATGATTAAAAACAGCCAATGGAGCATCAGGTGTCATGAAGTTTGAGACAAGGATGTATATTCTCTCTTTGCAATGCAGCTTTTTGAGGCCATGTCTATGTGGTCAGCACTTAGTATTTGCCAACAGTGATTCATCTGTCTTCAGAGGATGGGACCTTGGAAATGAGTTATAACCTCAGATTTGAAAGCTATTGGAAAACCTATGTTTATATGAATTGGAAATTAAAGTACAAAGATACAATGTGTTACATCCCCAAAGTTATTATTTTGGTATACATGTTTTCTGAAAATGGTCCTTCCTGAGCTCCTGGATTTAGGTCTATATTTGATGAGAATACAAAACGTTTAGTAATGAATTGGATAATCAGTACCCAAACAAATATCATCATCTGGGACTAAAACAGCATCTACTATTAACTTAACTTTCTTCAAATTTTACATAGCAATAAAGATATGCCAACCATATGACCAAGTTTGAATTTAAAGAAATTTTTAAAGTTGCATTTATTTTTAAAGGTAAGTGGCCAACCATTTTTTAAATAATCAATTAATAATTTTAATGTTTGAAAGTAAATTCTCACATCCTGTTGTTAACATAATCTAGTGTAAGCTTCTTGTCAGTCAATCTCCAAGACATCGGCAAAATCAATAGGACCCATATTGTATTGTATCAGGCACTGGGAACAGAGAGAAATCCTCAGTTATTATGCCAAACAGAGCAAAACTACAGCCTTTCAGTACTATACGCATACTTCTGAGGGTCTTCTTCTGTATATTCATTAATTGATTGGTTGGTTTAGTTCTTGCAGTGAAATCAAAAAAACATTTGAATGCAAGACGGTCCAATGAATAATATAAGAAAAAAAAGTGTTTCTCATTGACTAGTAGCAGAGACTCAAAGAATTAGGCTGATAAAGCCCATTCTAGTAAACGTTGAGGCACAACCTGATTTTAAGTTTGACATCCTTAATACCACACTCTAGGTATACTTTTAATACATCAAAGTAAAACACAATGGCTTCCACATCTGATCCGTCATCATTCTGTAGAAGTATTTTTATGCAGAGGGGATGAAATTTCTGTTTTTAAAATCAGTTTCCCATGATAGCAAGGCTATAATTTAGATTATACAAGCAATGATTTTGCTTGATGTTAAATTACCGAGCATAAACCAAGACTAATTCTTTTCCTAAATTGATATATTTGAGCAAGAAAGCTGCCCTTTTGCTTTTTTCTTTAGCCAAGACAAGAGGGGTTAAAAGTTAATGGCTGCAAAGTAATGGAGATTGTAGCCCAGTTTCTACTGAATAGGTATCATTTTAAAAACTACTATGGATCCCTGTCAAAACACATTCACTCTGGGGGCGACCCTTGATGCCAATTCTCCCTCACTTCAGTGTAGATGGATCCAGAACGAATTGTGTGTTCAGAGGCAGCCTGAAGGCAGAACAATCCTGGGCAGATCATAATCATAAGATCAAAGCAAGAGGAAGAGAAGAGATAGGAATTGGAAGCTTTAGTTTAGGGCCAGACCTCACCACACAGCAGAGTAAGCTTGACTTAAGTCAGCTCAAGAAAAACTTTACATTCAATGTCTTCTTTTACAAAATAGAGAATAAACAGAGCAGAAGGAACAGCCATTTTGGGATAGCAGAATGGAGAATGGGCTGGTCGTCAAAAAGTGATTGCCAAAGTGCCTTAGGACATAGAATCTCCTGGGGTCTGGGGCTGCACTGGACCACAAGGCCAGAGAAAGGTCTAAATGCAAGGTGCTCCCTCACACATCTTAGATACTTTGGTCCACAAGGCTAACAGCAAAGCTTATACTCTGAAGGACAGTTCAGAGCTCCTAGATAGGTGAGAGATGTAAGATCAAAAGATAATCAATTCAATGAACATTTGAAAAGGTGATTAATCTCGTGAGTCAACAGGAAAAAGCAAATTAAAAACACAATGGTATATCTAAACACATCAACTAAGTTGCTAAAATTAAAAAGACTGACAATACCAAGAGCTGTCAAGGATGGTGAGGAAATGGAGTTCTCATACACTGCTGGTGTAAAACAAATTTGAAATGTTGTTTGGCAGTACTCACCATATCTGAATATACACATCCATATAACCCAGCAACGCCACTCTTAGATGTATAACCAACAGAATTGCATATGTATATGTATTGAGAGATTTGTTCAAGAATGGTAAGAGCAGTATTATTTGTAACAGCCTGAAACTGAAAAAACAAATGTCCATCAAAAGTAAAAAAATAAATATAGCATACAATGGAATATTATACAGTAATGCAAATGAACAGACTGATGCTTAAGGGAAAAATTTGCCTGAATTTCATGAACAAAATATACAACAAAAGCCAGATACATAGGAGTACATTCTCTATGATGCTACTTAGCCAGATATCAAAAATAGATAACACTAATCTATGTTGTTAGAAGTCAGGATATTGATTACTTTTGGGGTTACTTACTGGAAAGGGTCAGGAGGAAGACAGAGTTGGCTTCTGGTGCTAAGAATGTTCTAGTTCTTGATCTGGAGTGTGACTTGATATGGGTGTGTCCACTTTGTGAAAATGTATCATTATACACTTATTTGTGCACTTTTCTATATTTAAGCTATCCTTCACTAAATAATTTTTTAAAGCTATCAATAAATGTCATAGGCAGATGGAGGAGAGTAGATAATAAAAATGGGAGACAGTGGCAGGGAGATGCCCATAAAAGACAGGATCTGAGCAGGTGAGCAGAGGTTCTATCTGCACCAGTTCTGGAAATGTTGGCCAAGAGCACACTTCCCACTAGAAACTGGGCAGCCCTTTGTTTTTAACTGCTCTATTTCTCACTGTCTCTGTGATCTTGGGCTAGTAACTTGAACTCTCTAATAACCTGATTTTCTCATCTTTAGCATAGAAATATCTTGTAGCTTTATTAGAAAAATTAAATGAAAGAGGAAAAATGTCTAATAAAACACTTAGAACGATTCTTGGTATATTGTCGATAATCAACAAATATAATTTCCTTTGTGATTTGCTTCACTTAGCTCACATGAGAAACTGTTTGAGAATAGGGAAATAAAAAATCTCATTTTCTTCATTTATTGACATCATAGGAAATTCTTTTTCACAGCTACATCTGTGAACAAGGCGACCTCAGTTACTGTAACAGGGGAAGAAACCTAACATGGGCTTGGCCTCAGGTTCTTAAACAACCCAGATTGTAGAGGAGGATGGATGGCCAGCATTCAAAACACAATGTCCAAAGACGATATGAAAATAGAGAACTGTATCTCCTCGTTGGGAAGGTAAGATCGGATTCAGAGAGAGAAAGATGGGTTATAAAAACGAAGAGCTGATAATAAATTTATCTTTCCTATCATAATCTTCTTACCTATCACCAGGGAGAAGATCTGTTTTCATAGGTAGAAAAAAGATCAATTGTTAATTTTGAAAAGAAAAAAATTCAAAAGGAAAGTTTATAACGCTAAAGTCCTTTTGGAAAAGCATATAGTTAATCAAACAGTGGATTTTATGGCTTCCAAAATGGATCTTATTTTGAAACAGTGTACTCTAGAACATGGTGAGGTATTCTTGGCTCTATTCATAACTCTTTTTTTTAACACACAGTGAAAGTTTTGAGAGATAGAAAATGCTGAAGCATAGTGTTCTGATTTGTGGGAAAGTGGCTAACTAGAAATGGAGGGGAAGGTTAGCTCCTTTGAAAGAAAAAGGGCTGACTACCTGAATATCAGGGGAGGCAGTGAGCTGCCAAGCCTCCTCTATCCAGAAGGACTGTACAGGAAGACAGCAAAACCATGAAACTGCCAGCATGCTTTCCTATAGCCCCACAGCTCAACACGGTGAGAGACAATACTTCTATAGAATAAAAAAGGACAATGGAAATATTCTGAACTCCAGCGAAATTAGAAGAAAGGTGAGATAGTCCCTTGACTCACAATCTAGTACTTAGCAAATAAGCTCTCCGCACATGAGAAAGCAGTCCTGGAATCCACAATGACTATATTAAAGTGACCACAATGATAGCCACCATGATACAACAATCAGGGTACACGTAACAGGCACCTAGGGTACAGGTAACAGGCACCTAGATTTGATGAGGACAGCTAGACCAAAAGACCAATTTACTGCTGTGCACCACTCCTACTACACACAGTTCTGATTCCTTGCTTTCTGGCTCCTCCTCATTGTTCAAGTAACAAATCAATAATTTCCATAGCTGATTTGGCTGGTTTTCCTCAATTTCCTCCTCCTTGGGTTGGTCTTTAAGTACAGAGAGACCTAGCTGTGTGTTCCTAGTTTATGAGCTAAATATATTAGACCTACTTCTTTCTCTTTATTCACTAACTCGGTGATTCAATTGGAAAAGTGTGACCAGAACTGTCTAGCCCAATTTGTACTTTATAAACCAAATTCTTTATTGCTAATGTTCAGTTACTCCATGGATATGTACAGATTTTCCCTCCCTATTTTGGTTCCATTACTTTAATAGAATGTGAAGCTAGATTTAGTGGTTAGTAATTGCCGAGACCACAAGTATGGCTTTTTCTTTTTACTGATGTTTGTTTGTAAATTTTTGTGTGTGGAAGTTTAGCCCTGAGCTAACATCTGCCACCAATCTCTTTTTGCTGAGGAAGAGTGGCCCTGAGCTAACATCTGTGCTTATCTTCCTCTATTTTATATGTGGGACACTTGCCACAGCATGGCTTGATAAGCAATGCATGGGTCTGCGCCCGGGATCCAAACCGGTGAACCATGGGCCACTGAGGCGGAACTTGTGAACTTAAGCGCGGCACCACCAGACTAGCCCCTGTGATGTTTGTTTTTTTCCTATTCCTCTGTATAAACAAGGAGGGGGGAAAACCTGTTAAAAAGCTTTTTCAGGGAGTTCTTCTTTTAAAATTGAATGCTGACAACAAGTATGAGAACACTTACATTTCAATTAGTAAAACAAACAAAACATGGGTGGTACATAGGAAATGACAAATACCCAATCTCTTCATAAAATATGCCTACTTCCTGCCTCCATTCATCCAGCTCTCCCTCCCTCCCTTCCTTTCTCCCTCTTTCTCTGTGTCTTTCTCTAATACCTGGAACAAGCAATTTGCATCACTGTGGTGATATCCTAGAAGTCAGAGGTAGAAAAAATATAATGCATAGAAGAAGTCCTCTTAAGTTTTGATTTCTATCAACATTTATTTGCACAGGGGCCCTATGGTATAATAACAAAAATACAGAATTTGAAGGCAGAGAACCTATCTTGTTACCCCAGGCAAGTTTTACTTAGCCTCTCTGAATTGTTGTACCTTCTTTGGTAAATATTAAGTAAGAGGTCATGGAACAAGGTGGCTGCAAAAGAGGGCTCTTAGCAGAAATAGAATATACAACTATGCACTGGGGGGCTTTGGGGAGAAGAATAAGAAAAACAACAAAAAATGAAGATTGGCAAGAGAAGTTAGCTCAGGTGTCAATCTTAAAAACAATTTAAAAAGTACCCTCTTTAAAAAAAAAAAAGAGGGCTCTTGGAATCAGATTGTCTGAATTACAAGTCACCTACCATCTTGTGTTATCAGTGTGGCCTTAGGAAGTTATTGGTGTCAGTTTCATCCTCTGAAAAATAGGATAGGGATGATAAGAGTACCTACCTTATGGAGTTATGAAAATTAAATGAATCAGATTATGTAAAGCACAGTGTGTCATGTAAAGGAAGAGCTTAATCAATGATATCATTATTAGTAGACTATCTGTAAAAAAATTCATGAAATTAAAAGTGTTATCAAAATTTTAGTTTTTATTAAATTATTTTATGAGAGACATGGAAAACTAAAGGCTGAATATATAAACAGATAAAGGACATACCGTTGTCCCTGCCCTAAAAAATAATGGTTAAACTGATGATGAGACAATATATTCATATAAAAGTAAATATCAAGACCCAAGTACAGACTATGGATCAAATCTGTCCTTCCAACAAATCCGTGTTGCAGGAAATGAGATGAAGATGAGGTGGGAATACACGTGGTAAGTTCTTAGGCTTGTAGATTGGATTGGATCAAAGGGAACATTACGACAGCGGAATAGTATAAAGTGGGTTTCAGGAAGTTAGAAGGGGGGCAGATTTTAAGTTCATCAGGTCTGGAGGGCAGAAAGGAGGTGAGGAAGAAGGATGGATTCAGTGTGGTGTGCTAGAATTATTAACTCGGCAGGGGTATATGGAGAACAGACAGAATAGGAGCAACAGGAGCAAAGGAACAATTACAAGACAATGCCAATGCTCCAATTTGCCTGGGTTCCAGGGATTATTTCCTGCAAATATGATCTAAAACAATTGATGTGGGTGTGGGTGTGTATGCAAGTGTGCGTGTGCACATGCGTGTTCCCATGTAGGCTTCTTTTGTGCACCAAAATCTTTTCCATCAAAGAATATAAAATTAATATACAATAGCCTCATATTTGCATGGCTGGAAAAAGATACTATCTTGGCAACTGACTTAAAGTATGCAAGTAAATCAGGTATTTCCATACCATATAAATGCCAGTGAAAGTAAAAATACAAAAGAAGAAAAAAACATCAATGAAAGTTCTTTTTAGTTATTATGATCATAGTAGTACATTTTTAATAAGAATAGCTAACATTTATCTAGTGTTAAGTAGGTGTTAGAATTACGGCATGTACTGTTTATCTATTTATTTATTTAATTTTCAAAATACTCTCCAGTGGTATATCCTGTTATTATCCTATGTTATTGGTAAGGAAGCTGACACAACCAGTGAATAAAAGTGACGTAGCTAAGAAGTGGTAGAACTGGAATGGGCAATAAGGCTCCAGAGCCCAAAGAATTCCTACCCCCTCGCCAAAGGTGTACATAATAATCATCTGTGGATCCTGTAAATTGTTAAATACAGACTCCTGAGCCCCACCTCCAGAGATTTTGATTCACTAAGTCTAGGGTAGGGCCCAAGAATTTGCATTTCTAACAAGTTCCTGGTGATGTTGATGCTGTGATCTATGAATCACATTTTGAGTAGCATCAGCCTGTGTTATATTATTTCCATCGTCAGACAAAAGAAAGTGAAATATCATAATATGGAAATGTGATCTCTCATTTTCAAGATGTTTAAGCTTCATTTCAAGGCAATATTCTGAAGCATTGATATGAATATTATAGATTTAGTCCAAAAGTTTAAGCCTGTTCATTGAGCATAATGATAGAACCACTTAGTTGAACCTAAACTGATATTTAGGACTCAAGCTGTGTTTGTATTTTTCCTCTAAATTGTCCCAATATTTTGTCTCTATATCTTTTGTGTATTGAATAACAACTTATGGGCTTAGCATATTAATTGAAACTTATCAATATTGTAAAGCACTTCTTAATGTAACTTACAAGAGACAATCCACTTGGAAACATATTGAACAGACTCATTTTATACTTTATTACAACAATCAGAATCCAACATGGTAAACAAAAAAAATCGACACAAATCAGAACAATCTTTAGTGTGAGTGGAGAAAAGAGCAAAGGAGTTATAGTGAACCTAGTAGAAAAAAAGTCTGTTTAGTTCTCTCATGAGAAAAGTTCCAAATGTTTCTGGGAAGATGCAGTAGACAAATGTTTCCCTATTCTTCCCACTAAGTGCAACCAAAAAACCTTAACATTATGTATATAAAAAAAATAAGTTTTTGAAAAGCAGAGAGAAGAAGGCAAACCAACCAGGGACCACAAGACCTAAGGAATGACACAGTGGTAAGTTCCCTAGCTTTACTCTCTGCTTTCATATATCCCAGACTTAGGACTGAAAGAGCCTACAACTCAGAAACACCAATGGGTACAGAAAAAAAAAGTCCACTCAAAAGCCTGCTCTCTCCATCCAAAGAACCAGGAAAGGGACAGTCTAATAAGACAAAAACTTTTAGACAATAACCACTCTACATCAAATAAACATCACAGAGAGAACTATGGGCTTGCTACTACCCTCAACAGCAAAGGTTGAGCAGGGGACCTAGACTTCCACCCTCTCCAGGCTATAATGAGGCACTTTCACCAGGGTAGTATCACAAAAGACTGAGCAGGAAGCTGAGACTTTCATCCTAGCCAGGTGGTAATGAGGCTACCACTGCAGTATCAGTGGACACTATGTGGGGATTGTGGACTTTTACTGCCACCAGCAGTAATAAGGTGCCCAAGTGCTCTGCTGGGGCAATGTCACAGGAGGCCAAGTCAAGTTAGGACTTTCACCAACACCCAGGGGTAACAAAGCTACCCTCCCTCTCCTGTGGTGTCGGTGGAAGTCACAGGAGAAGCAGTAACAAGGCACTCCTACCCCTCACAGCCAGGATGGTATCAACAGAAGCCTGGTAAGCAGCTAGAATTCCCACGCTCATATGACAGTAATGAGGAGACCCTCCTCTCCTAGGATGTAAAGAGAGGCTGAGCAGAGAATCTGGGTTTCTAGCCCTACCTGGCAGTAATGAAGCAGTACCCCACTTCTACTGTTGGAGCAGTGTTAGAGGAAACCAGTTAAAACAAAAAGTATAAATAAGATCCAGAGTCTCATAACAAAATACTAAAATGTCCAGGTTTCAATTAAAAAATCACTTCTCATACCAAAAGTCTTAAAAACTTCAACTTCAATGAAAAACTCAATCAGCAGACACTAAGGCCAAGATAAAAGAAATGTTAGAATTATTGGACAAAGATTTTAAAGCCAAAATCATAAAAATGATTCAATGAGCAATTATGAACACACTAGAAACAAGTTAAAAAAATAAAAAATCTCACCTAAGAAATAGAGGATATAAAAAAGAACCAGCTGGAAATATCAGGATTGAAACATACAATAACTGAAATAAAAATCTCAGTGAAAGGGTTCAACCACAGAATGAGAGGGAACAGTGGAAAAATCAGCAAATTTAGAAATAGAGCAATAGAAATTATTGAACTTGAGTAACAGAGAGAAAATAGATGGAAAAACAAAATGAATAGAGTTTCAAGGACCTGTGATATTATAAAAAAGGAGATCGAATATTCATGCCATTGGAGTCCTGAAAGGAGAAGAGAAAAATGATGGAGCTTAAAAAGTACTCAAAGAAATAACAACTAAACTCTAAAAATTTGGTAAAAAACCATAAACATGTAAATTCAAGAAGATAAGAAAACCCCAAACAGGATAAATCCAATGAAATCCAGGCCAAGACAAATGATAGTCAAAATTCTGAAAAATGAAAACAAAGAAATCTTGAAAGCAACAAGAGAGAAATGACACCTTGCTTCTAGCAAAAATACAGCTAGAATGGCAGCAGATTTCTTATCGGAAACCATGGAGGCCTAAAGGAAGTGGTGTAATATTTTTCAAGTGCTTGAAGAAGAGAACTGTCAACCAACAATTCTACAGACATGAAAATATCCTTCAAGAATGCAAGTGAAATCAAGACATTCTTAAATGATGGAAACTGAGAGAATTTATCATCAGCAGATCTACCCTAAAAGAATGGTTAATAGAAATTGTCTAAACAGAATGGGAATCAAGGAAGAATAAAAGACGGAATCTTGGAAGAACAAGAAGGAAGAAAGAATAGAAACAATAAAAATATGAGTAAATAAAATACATATTTCTTCTCCTCGAGTTTTTTAAATTACGTTTGATGCCTGAAGCAAAAATTATAACACTCTCTGATGTAGTTCTACATGTGTATGGAGAAAATATTTAAGAAAATTACATGATAAACTAGAGAGGGTAAAGAGGTGTAAAGGGAGGTAAGGTTTTTAGAAGTTAGTGAAATGTTGACACCAGTAGACCAATTATGTGTCTATAAGGTAATACATAGAAAAAAACACTAAGAAAGCTATACAAAACAACACACTGAAAATCCCTATAGAAAAATCAAACATTCATTCTAAAAAATGTTCAAGTGGCCCGTAGGAATGCAGGAAAAAGAAAACTCAGAAATAAAGGAACAGAGAGAACAAACAGAAAACAAACAAAAAAATAAAATGGCAGATTTAAGCCCTAGATATATAATTACATTTAATATAAGTAGTCTAGGTACACCAATTAAAACATAGAGACTGGCAGAGCAGATTCATATAACTCAGCTATATGCTTCCTATAAAGAAAGTCATTTCAAATATAACAGTAAAGAAAGGTTGAAAGTAAAAGAAAAAAGATATATTATCCAAACATTAATCAAAAGGAAACAGAAGTGGCTATGTTATCATCAGATGAAGCAGACTTCAGAGTAAAGAAAATTATCAGAGACATAGAGTGTCACTGTATAATTATAAAAGAGTTGATCCATCAAGAAGACATAGCAACTCTAAATTTGTATTCAGCAAACAACAGAGCTGCATAATATGTGAAACAAAAAGTTATATAATTGAAAAAAAAATCCACAGATATATACAGACTTCAACACCACTCTCTTAGCTATTTATACAACTAGATGGAGAATCAGCAATAATATAGAAAACCTCAACAACAGCATCAACAAACAGAATCTAGTCACGTTTATATAGAAGCTCTTCAAGTTTCTATGGGAGATTTACCAAGATAGACTGTATCTAGGGATATAAAACAAACAAATTTAAAAAAATTGAAATAATACAGAATGTATTCTCTGACCCCAGTGGAAACAAATTGGAAATCAATAACAGAAAGATAATAGGAAAATCTCCAAATACTTGGAAGCTAGACAGCACATTTCTAAAATAATCCATGGGTCAGAGAAGAAGCCTTAGGCAAATTCAAAAACGAAACAAAACAAAAAACACTAAACTTAATGAAAATGAAAATACAACAACAATATTTGTTGGATATAGCTGAAGTAGTGGTGAAAAAGAAATTCATAGCACTAAATTCACACATTAGAAAAGAGGAAGTGACTCAAATCAATAATCTAGGCTCCTACTTCAAGACTCTAGAAAAAGAAGGCAAAATAAATCCAAAGAAAACAGAAGGAAATCATAAAGATAGAGCAGAAATCAATAAAATTCCAAACAGAAAAATGACAGAGAAAACTCAATGACACAAAAAGTTGGTTCTTTGAAGTTATAAAATTTCCCAACCTCTAGCAAGACTGACAAGAAAAAAAGAGAAAAGACAGTAATTATGAACATCAGAAATGAGATGGGATGTCACTACAGATCCTATAGACATCAAAAATATAATAAGAGAATACTACAAACAACGCTATACACATACATTTGAAGAAATGGAGTAATTCCTCAAAAAACACAAACTTCTACAACTTACCAAAATTGAAACAGATAATTTGAATAAATCAATGCCTATTAAGGAAAATGAGTTAATACTTTTAAAACTCCTCCCCTGAAAAATCTCCAGGCCCAGGTGGTTTCACTGGAGAATCCTACCAAACTTTAAAAGACGAATTAGCAATTCCTCACAATCTCTTCAAAACATAGAAGAGGAGGGAACATTTTCCAACTGACTTTCTGACGTTTGCATTACTCTGATACCAAAACTAGATGATGGCAGTACAAAAGAAAAACAAACAAAAGGATATGACAATATCCCTCATTAATATAGAGGCAAAAATCCTTAACAAAATGTTATCAAACAGAATCCAACAATATGTAAAAAGAATTGTACAACATTACCAAGTGGGGTTTATTCCAGGGATATAGAGTTGATTCAATATTTGAAAATAAATCAGTGTAATCCACCACATTAACAGGCTACAAAAGAAAAATCACATGATCAAATCAATCAATGCAGGAAAAGCTTTTGATAAAATTCAACACACATTTGTGATTAAAACTTTCAGAAAAAGAGGAATAGAAGGGAACCTTATAAAGAGCATCTATAAATAACCTAAAGTTAACATTATGCTTAGTGATGACAGACCTAGTTCCCATAAGACCAGAAATAAGGCAAGCATATCCACTTTTGCCTTTTAATTCAACAGATACTGGAGTTCTAGCCAGTGCAATAAAGCAAGAAAAGGAAATAAAAAGCAAAGATCAGAAACAAAGAAATAAAACTATTCTTGTTTCCATATAACATGATTATTTACATAGAAAATCCTTAGGAATCTACAAAAACTCCTCAAACTAGTGAGTGTGCTCAGTAAAGTCTCAGGATATAAGATAAACATCTATGAATCAATTGTATTTCCATATACTAGCAATGAATACATAGACGCTGGACTTAAAAATACAGTATCATTTACAATCACTCAAAAAATACTTAGGAATCTAACAATATATGCAGGGCTTGTATGCTAATTAAAGAACTTTTTAAAAAATCTAAATAAATGGACAGTCACACCATGTTAATGGATGGGAAGATTCAACATAGTAAATATATCAGTAATCCTCAAATTGATATATAGGTTTTGCAAAATGCTGGAGTTTTTGTAGTTAGATTTTTCTAGCTGTAAAATTGCAAGAAGGATTTTAGGCCAGATTTTTTGTCTTCATGTCTATATATATCTAGAAATATACAATATATTCTTCTTTTGATTGAAATATTTATCCATCCTTCCATCCATACCTTCGTTCAAATTCAAAACAAAACAAAGGACATTGAAAGCCTATTAATGTACATGTCAGGGGAAGTTCTAAGCACAGAGATATAGCCATGGGCAAGATAGACAAAGTCCCTGCCATCCATGCCATCCTGCCATCACGGAACTTTTTTTTTTCTAGTCTGCTTATGATATGACTTTTAAGATTTGCTTCCTTTGGGCACAAGTGAACTTACTGAGGTATTTCAGCTTCATTATCTAATGACTTTTTAAAGGCATTGGAGTTCAGTGGGATTGAAGAGAGAGTAGTAGGGCAACATTTATACTCCATTTTAAAAATTAGAAAAAGTAGATTAATAGAGGCACTTTCAAGGGCACCACATCTCTGAGTATTTAAATCCTCTCACACCAAGGATTTGTGTTGCTGTTGCAGATGTCAACTAGAGAAGAATCCGGGAGCTTTCTAACAGTGCCATACTAGCTAGTCAAATGTATTAATATATCACGGTGGCCACCAGAATGGGAGTGTCACAGATTTACATCTAGAACCTGCTGGACCTGAAGCTCACCTCACACTCCTTATTCTAATCATATGTCAAATTTCTTCCTCTTTCCTATTTTCCGTATTGGCACTTCTTCTAGAAGTTTGAAGTGGAGTTCACAAACGGAAACATAATGGTGCCTCAGAACTATACTAAAATTCCCCTTTCCTCTATTTTATCAGAAAATAATGTTTTAAGAGCCCATATAGCAATTAACTACATACCAGGCATTATTCTAAGCACTTTGTAGGCATTAACTCATTTAATCTTCATGATAAGTCTATGAGATAATCCTCATGATAAATCTAGTCTTACTGTCACTTTACAGCGGGGAGGCTTAGGGAGATGGAGACTGAGAAACTTGCTTAATGTCACATGACAAGTGATTGGTGTGGCCAGGATTCACCCTCAGGCAGTCTGGCTCCACAGTCCTTGCTCTGAATGCTGAACTAACTCTCCATGGTTCCATCAGTGCATGAATCTCATTCTGGCTCCATTTTAGATCTGCCTTTAATGACTAATTTTTCTTCACTCAAATTTTACTTTGATCTCTGATCTCAGCCCATGGATAACAATTATAATCCCAAAACAGAAAGTGATATATATATCAGCCAATTTTTATTCCCTTATTTGGTCAGTAAATAGCATTTAGTCATTCTGTGTCTAATCAGAACTACGGCAAGTAAGGTCTTGGAACTCGGACTAGATTTATTTAGATGAAACAGTTTTAGAATATCAGCCCGGCCACTATTCCTAAACTGGGAGCAGAAGTTGGGGCCCTTAATAGTACCCCTTGAAACTTGCTGATAATGTTTCTTGTGCTCCAGTTGTACAACTGAGTGCATATCACCATAAGGTCACTGTCCACTTTTGCAGAATTTTCGTACTCATTATGGTTTCCTTCATTTGTGTTATCGTAAATGCTAATGGAATTTAGTTGGGCAATAATAATAAAAAGACAATAATTGCCAACATGTTAATGACAAAGAAGCAACAATTCCAAGTTTGCATTTTCCAGATTTTGTCAAAGAATGCATCCTGCGGGCAAGCCCCATGGCCAAGTGGTTAAGTTTGTGCGCTCCACTTGAGTGGCCCAGGGTTTCACCATTTGGGATCCTGGCACAGACATGGCACTGCTCATCAGGCCATACTGACGTGGCATCCCACATAGCACAACCAGAGGCACTCACAACTGGAATGTACAACTATGGACTGGGGGACTTTGGGGAGAAGAAAAAAAAAGAAAGAATTCATCCTGGTGTAATTTGTTTTACTACCAGAAGAAACAAAAAGACCAATATTGTTAATAATCTTCTTGAAAAAATAAATTAAGATTAATCCAAGGTTCTCCCAATGTCATTTTCCCTTATTTGCTTTTGTTATGTCTTTTTGTGTGTGTATGTGAGGAAGATTAGCCCTAAGCTAACATCTGTTGCCAATCTTCCTCTTTTTGCTTGAGGAAGATTGTCACTGAGCTAACATCTGTGACAATCTTCCTCTATTTTATGTGGGATGCTGCCACAGTGTGGCTTGACCAGCAGTGCTAGGTCCATACCCGGGATCTGAACCTGTGAACCCTGGGCTGCTGAAGCAGAGCGTGTGAACTTAACCATTACACCACAGGGCCAGCCCCTTGTTATGTCTTCTTGAGTGGGAGGGAAGGATTAAGTTGGAGCACCTGCATAACCAACAGCCTATGTCAACTATGCCGTAGTCCATAGGGAGTACACTGTTAATAGTTATGAAAATTATGAATCATTGGAGTGCTTGTGAATTGTGATTCCATAGTTAGTTTTGCTTTCTTTTCAATTTTCCACATGGGTGATTTTTTAATAAGGAAAAAGGCAAGGATAGATGAAGAAAGCTAGAGAAGTGCACTCACATTTACATTTACAGCTGAGACAAAAGGATGGTGTGAAAATCTGTCAGTAGTGACAAAACTGCTGTGACTATTAAACTGATGGCAGACAAAGATGATGATATGAACTTGGCATTTATTTGGACTGGGGAAGAAGACAGTGTTTTGTGTGGAGGGTTACTTTGGACGATTAATTCAATTGCCCTCAGGTGATCTTCATCTGATTGTATTGTAGTTGATTGTATTAAGAAGTCACCCATTTTGAAAAATAATAATGATACCTAACATTAATAAAATCTTGGATTGCTATTATCCAGTACCAATGATTCAATCATGTCCAATTTGTTAATTAAGTTTAAAACATCTTCTCTAGAAATATTTAGCCTAGTAATTTCTTATTCACCTATTTCAAAGGAGAAATGTCCATTTCAAGAGGAAGTGGTTTTTCATGCACTGTTTATTAAAAAAATTATTCCATAAATATCTATTGAATATCCTGTGTGAGCACCAGATATTTGGTTCAGGATCAGCACCAAAGGGCAGGAGAAAGACAAGAGGAATATATAATAGAAGAGAGTGAATTTTGAATAATATGCTCCAGGAATTTAAATTCTAGGCATGGAGAATAAGAGAACAGAATCAGGCAGTGTATGATTAAGTATCAGATGAATGATGTGCAGTGAATCAGAAGATAATTATCATAAGAGCAGGGATTCATTTAGCATAAAGGTAATGAAGCTTATACTTACGGTCCCCTCACTTGGACAGGCCCCTCTAAATAAACATTTACTCCTTTAACTAATTTTGCGTATTTCATTTAAAAACATTTTTCTGAAAGAAGACCCCTCAAATGGTACAAGCTTCAGTCCTCACAAAATCTAGGTCTGACTCTGCAAAGTTTCAGAAAGCTGGAGCAGAGATTTTCTCAAGATCTTTTCCAGCAAAGATGCCTTCTTTGCAACTCTGTATCTACCATTTTGTGCATGGCTGGTCATTATCTTTCATCTCTATGCAGTTTCTAGTCTTTATGATCTTTAAAGAACTAAAAATGTTTTTTCCATTAAAAAATGGTTTTTCCATTAAAAAAAAAACAAACGAAAAAGAAACCACTTCTCTAATTTTTTTGCAGGAGAAACATGGGGCTTTCCTTCATCTCTGAACATGAAGAGAAACCCCAAGGCACATTTCTTTCAGAAAAAATAAAAGGTACTTACAAAAGAATAGATGTTGATCACAAAATCCAGGACCTAACTCCTCCTGAACCAGCACACCAATTCAAATGGAACCAACAGCAAGTCTTGCTTGGAGATGAGGTGTAGAGTTGTACCTGTGTAATTTTTTTAAGTGCTCCCAGTTGAGTCAGAGATAGTCCCAGAGCTATGGCAGGACTGAGCAGGAAGGCGGCATTTTTTTTTTTTTTTTTTTTTTTAGGAAGATTAGCCCTGAGCTAACTACTGCCAGTCCTCCTCTTTTTTGCTGAGGAAGCCTGGCCCTGAGCTGACATTGTGCCCATCTTCCTCTACTTTATATGTGGGACGCCTACCACATCATGGTGTGTCAAGCGGTGCCAGGTCCGCACCCGGGATCCGAATCAGCGAACCCCGGGCCAACGGGAAGCGGAACGTGCGAACTTAACCGCTGGGCCACCGGGCTGGCCCCAAGGCGACATTTTATTGTCCATATTTCAAAGGTGATGGGAATGTAGGGATAGGAAATCTAAATGATCATTACAAATTGTTAATGTAAATTTCACATATAAATAAAAATAAATACATGTACATATTTAAATTAATCCTAGTAAATTTCTTTTGTTTTATGGCTTCTTAACTTGGTGTCTTTCTTAGAAAGACTTCACCTACACCATGATAACTTAATTTTTTTATTCTAGAATTGTAGAGTTTAATTTATACATAAGATGCTCATCTCAAAATGATTTTAGTATAAGGTTTTAAGTAGGTATACAGCTTTATTCTTTCTTTAGATGTCTATAAATTTAGTTCTATAGTGAATTTTACCAAAATAATTTATTTGAAAATTTGTTTCCCAGTGATCTAAAATGCAACCTTAATATATACTAAATTCCTATAAATATTTGGATGTATTCCTAGAAACTCTATTTTATTTCACCTATTAGATTTGACCATCTATGCATGAATATAAATTATTTTAAATATTAACTTTTAAAAATATGTTTAAATATTTGTTAGGGTTATTTGCTCATTACTCTTTATTTTTCATAATTTTTCTTAAATTTTCTTGGCTATTCTTCTATGCTTCCATTTTATTTGAAGTTCTGATGTGTGCTTGCTTGCTTAGTTTTTATAGAACTAAATTTACATATATGTTATATATTTCTGTGTTTTTTAATCGTTAATTCAAAGCAGATACTTCCTTTCAAAACCTATTACCCATCCTGGACTTTTCTTTCAGGCTTTTAAAAAAATCAACTGTCTAAATTGCTTGGAAAATCTTTATGATACACATTGCTATAATGTGGGCTTGGTTATAAAATGCCTGCCAGTCAAATCCATCTTCCATGATAAAGAAAGTCTTTCTCTTACTTAATGTGGAAAGCCTAAAATGAAGGTGTCATTCTTGTCCCTTAAAACCAGTTTAATAATGGACTCCTACTGTTACAGAACTCTACCAGCTTATTGGAGTCAGCTTCTCCTTGAGAGTTCCATTACCTATGGCTGTTTTCATTCAGACACATTATTAAACAACAACAAGCAAAAGCAAAATTCTCTGAATTCAACCAAAGCAAACTCTTAAGTAAGTCGAAAAGAACTGCTGTTTTAAAACTAAAAAGGATTGCATCTGTTTATATTGTATAAGAGATACAAGAACTAAAGTGGCATTAGTTACATCTTACATTTGCTTAGAACAATTGATTAATATAGTATTGTTTTTGCCTGATCTTACAAAACTAAAATTTTAACTTATTTATTAATATTAATTATGTTTATATCTATTCTTGACCCAAAAAGGATTTGATACAAATGTATTTTTATTTAAGGTTAATGAAAAAAAAGTTAATAAAATAAAGGAAAAGTTTTGCATTATTTGCTGAGAAGCTTCCTTCTTATTCTTCATTCAAATCTGGGCAATATATCGAAAATTTAATTTCCTGGCTCTCTTGAGCTATAGTAGAATCAAAAAGCAGGATGTTCAGCACAGGGTTAAAATATGCTATTTGTTTATCCTTCTCATTAATTTTTTATCTAACTCTTCCACAAACATCAAAAAGATCCATTTGAAAACTCTAACTTGACATATAATAAACCCAATTTAAAAACATACACACACACTGATACATACACACACACTTACACATTTGTGCAGCTCCTAATTGTGCCAATAAATCAACTCAAAACTATAAAAAAGTAATTAGGAACAAAGAAATGACCTGTCTTGATGTTGGTTTTTTTTCTTAATATGATTCTAACGCAATTATACATGCATATCTAATTACTACATCTGACGACCTATGGTCATAGCTTGATTTCTGTATTATAAATGGCCTGACATTTAATTAGTTTGTTTGATTAAATTATGTAAATATCTACATGGTGACCAAATAATTAAAACTTTTTTATACCTCTAATTTTTCTCAGCACCACAGTTCATTATATCTGCCCACAAATGCAGTATGTGAACAGACTCACACAAAATCTTTCCAAGTGAAAAGAAAGTTACAGTTACTCAAATTAAGATTGAAAGATATATTGTTGAGTACATCTTACAAGAGGTGCAGTGGGATGGCATAGGACTTTAATGCTTGCAAGAACTTCAAGCCTAAATTATAACAAGGACAGATCTGGTAAGCCAGGTTTCCCATTTCTCATTCATTCTCATTCCATTCTCTTAGGAATTAATGGCCCCTGATGTGTGTGTGTGTTTTTAATTATAAGAAATGATTAATTAATATAAATTTTGGTTATTACTGTCATGATGTCAAATTTATTTCTGGTTTTTATGCAGCCCACGTCAACCACGGATTTTTCACAGCCTGTCATCTGAATTGCAGCTCTCAAAGCTCTGGTACAAGTATCAGTGAATCCAGGAGTTCTGAATCTCTGCAAAACGTGGGGTTGTTGTAAGTCCTAAGCAGACCTAAAGAACAGCAATCAAAAACTATCCCCACTCCCACGTATATAATCAAGTTGAATGAAGCAGGGAACAAAGATAGAATACCTCTTAAGACATGTCTGTATTAACAAAGGATAGCCTCTCGATATCACAGAAGCATGTTACTTGTCTCATTCATTTTTACCCCATGCTATGACGTGAAGGTACTAAGTACCAAGGCTCCTAATTATCTAGAAATAGTAATGAGAGATAGAGAAGCAGCACTGAAATCTAACATTAATCCTAAAACTTTATTTGGCCAATGCATTCATGACTGCCCCAACAGAAATTTTTCTCCATAACAGATAACAAAGAACAAAGTTGGCTGATATGTGAATCTCATGCATACAAAACTAGTTGGTTAGAAAAAGAGAAAAGTACAAATTTGACTTTGTTCCAATAGTTGGTTATTTCCTAAACAGCTAGCTATATGATTCTTTAGTAGGATGAAATGAGTTACCTTAAAAATAGTAAGTTACTTGATGAAATCTCTCCATACTCCAGAAGATATAAGTGGATATAAAAGTATAAGCAGGCCAAATTTCTTTTCTCCTAATTTTATAGCAAAACTGCTAGAATGCTTCAGTTGGCCAGTATGTGAAAACAATGGATGTAAGCAATCTAGAAACTAATTAACAACCTTTAATTAAGGAAAGTCATGACTCTAAAGGAAAGAATGAGGCAAAAAAAATGGGGGTATTAGTAAAAGCAAAAAGAGAGAGAAAAATTAAGGCCAATAATTTTGGAGAATGACAGAAATAAGAAGAGGAAAACAAGATATGATTTAAGTCAAGGTTATACAATTAGAAGGCAGAAATGATTAAAACTAATGTACTCAATGTGAACTCAATGAATTTTTAAAGGAAAGAAAATAGGCTTTAGTTCAAGATGGCAGATTGAAAGCCCACATATACATCATGTCCCTCATAAAATACATTGAGATAAAAATATCAACATATAAGAAAAAACAAACATAAAGAGAACAGGAATGGGAATCATCACCAGACAAGAGATATTAACAAATTTCAGAAAGTTATAAAATAGGTGAAAGAGTAAAGCAGGGAGCAGCCAGCAACCCTTTTCTGTCAAGGATGATAGAAATATTTTAGGGTTATAGATCAGACAGTCTCTCTTGTATATACTCATTTCTACTCTTGTAGCATAAAATAGCCATTGACAATAGCTAAAAGGATGGATGTGGTTGGGTTCCAATGAAACTTCACCAAAACAGGTAGCGGGCTTATGACTGCAGTTTGTTGACCTCTACAAATAGGAACAGGTCTGCTATCATGGAACTAGCTGCTCTGCTGAGCAAAGCACCAGAGATGCTGAGCTTAAAATTAATGGAAAAAGCAAAGCAAATTGTCGAAATAAAGATAGGAGGATTAAACAATGGTCTCACTATGGAATAACCATGCCAGTTACCCCTTGTTTAATCCTCAATCCACATAAAAGCAGGCAATTCAGCTCTAATTTCTAAGGAGAAAAATGCAAAGGTACTTCCTAGAGAAACTGTGTGATTTCTAGAATGTGTTAATACCTTCAATAAAGCCCTCTTCTTCTATTTTGACTATGCTTGCCCCACATTCAAGTCTGATCTCTTATGTACCCTGTCCACCAATACAGTCAGATTTCTCATTTGTGGGAGAGGCCTATTGTGAAACAGACAAAATTATTCAACAGTGAACAAAACCCACAAAATGTACACTATCCTTCATTAATCTCAAATATGAAAAAGCAAGCCAGGATCATCAGACACGTGAGAAAATCCAATAGAACAGACAAGAAAGACCAAATTGGCCAAGTAAATAAGTAATACAGGAAATTAAGGCTAACCAAAAAGAAAAAAACAAAGGGATACAGTGTTCTCCTTAATATTTGAGAAGACATTATACATTCAAGAAAATAAGAATTGAAAAGAAAACAAAAACCAGGGACTATGAAAGAGTGCTCCAAGATAAGAAAACCGTTTAAAAAAAAAAAACCTTTGGAGTGGCAGGATGATAAAAGCAAACAGCTATACCAGAAAATAATTAGTAAAGAAGAAATAATAAGAGCTAACGTTTGGCAATTGTTTACATGTACCAGGCACGATTATAAACATGTTGCATGTATTAACTCACTTTATTCTCTACCCTTCTATCAGGTAGATTCCACTTTTTCCAATCGACGAGTAAGAAAACAATCACCTATTGATTTAAGGCAGAGGAAAAGGCATATCTCGGACTCAGATAGAGTGAGTCTGCCTCCAGGAGCCCTGCTCCTAACTACTTTACTAAAAAGGTGAAACACACAAGCAAAAATATGAGACATGGAGAAGGAATCAGGAGGCCCAATATTAAACCACCAGGAGGTTATTCAAGTAAGACTAGAAAAACAAAATATGAAGGAGAGGAAATTATCATAGAAATAAAGAAAACTTCCTTGAAGCGTAGAAGGAAATGTGTTTTCAGATTTAAAGGGCCTAAGAAGTGCTAAGAGGATGATAAAAAATGTCCTAAGCTTGGAAAAACTCTCATTAACTTGAAACTTCAAGGATGACAAGAAAATTCTAAAAATGTCTAGAAAGAAAAAACATTCCAAGTAAATAAACAGGTTACCTATAAAAGAATCAGACAGCAGAATTTTTCACCTGGCTTTCTCATAGCTAGAAGAAAATGGAGCAATGACTTCAAAGTTACAAAAAATATTATTTTGATCCTAGAATTCTATAACTTGCCAAATTATCAATCAAATGTGACAGCAGAAAAAATTAAACATGCAGAAACTGAGAAAACTTACCTTATGCTTTTGAGGGAATTACATAAAGATATCACTAGCAAAACAAGAATCTAAGAAAAAGAAGAATCAAGTTTCAGGAAATAAGGATCTAACTGGGGAGGACAGTCAAGCAAATTTGCAGGATGACAGCTACACAGCAGGCTTAGAGAGCATCCAGTCCTGAATGAAGCAGAAGGACAAAGTGTTTTTGAAGCAATACCTCTGGGCAAACAAGGAAATTCAATAATATAACACATGATTGAGATTCAGATTAACTTGAGAGTATCTTTTTTATCAACATCAACAGAAGCCAAAGGCAATTAAAAATTCTGGAAAAAGAAAAGAAAGGGAAAAAAAAGATGTCAAAGTCATAACAACGTGTTTTTTTTTAAATTTTCAAACATGGATTTTCTTGTCATTTTTATGCTATGGAATTCTAGCAAAATGTCATTGTCATTGGAGAATACACTCTGAATGACTGCAGTCATTTGATATTTGATGATACTTGCTTTTTGATCCATTTATGGTCAATTTTCATAAAAGTTCCATCTATACTTAAAAAGAATGATTACCCTGCACTTGTTGGATATACTATCATTTTTATGTACATTAGGTCAAAATTGGTAACTATACTATTTAAATCTTTTCTATCAATTACTGAAAGTAGTTAAAATCTCCCACTATGATTACCAATTTGTCTGTTTCTACTTTTTGTCAAATGTGTTTTATATATTCTCAGGCCATATAATATAGCTTTACTGCATGAGATTCACTCCTATCTGGGGGCCTCCAAATAGAAGTTTGACACATTTTCTCATTCCTCTAATGCTCTCACCTGTATTTTCTATCACTTTGTCTTTCTATGCTGCAATTTGTTTAGTTTTTTCTGATCCATCTTTTCATTCACCACTTCCCTTCTTCAACTATGCCCAATCTGATGTAACTAGACTCACTAAATTATTTCAGTTATCGTGTTGTTCAGATCTCAGATTTTCATTTGGTACCTATTCAAATCTTCCACTATATCTTCTGCAGTTCCAGTTCCCTGTTTCATCTATAACTTTGACTTTTGTTCTCTGAACACAGTAAGCAGTCTAAGCCTGATAGTCCCAATATCTCAAGTCTTTGTGAACCTTTCCATTCTCTGTGGTTTCTGCAGGTTATTATTCATGGTGTCTTATTCCCCTAAGTGTCTCATTATCTTTGACTGTGTCCATGACATTTTATTTTAAAAATTACTTGTAGGAATAACTTGAGGCAGCAGATGATGGTAAATTCCTCCAGATGGTTTTTGTTTTGTTTGATTCGACAAGGTGTTAAGAGTTCCACTAGTCTGGGACCACTTTAATCAGTAGAGATTCTCTGGATCACCAGATAATGTAAAGCCAGGCTCCAGGACTATTTCCAAAGTTTACCTATACCTTAGGATACAGCCTCTGGGGTCCCTGCTTGAAGTGGAAGTGGCTCTACCCTTAATGGACCATATGCATTGACTTTTTATCCCTCCTAGCTCCATGAGGCTGCCAAAGCACAGGTTAGTTTGACAGGTCAATTTTTGGATTGAAAAAATACCTATAGATCAAAGCAGCTTTATGTACTAGGCTAATCCATCTGGATTCTTGTTCTCTCCAAGATTTTGGTGCAGTACTTCTTTACTATATTCTTAGTTCTTTGATGCTTTCAAGAATTTTTAAATGTATCTCATATAACCTTTTGGTTGTCTTTACCCAAATGGCTGGTCCAAATTACTCTGAAAACCTTTCCCTAAATCTCAAAGTATTAGTATTTTATTGATGGTATTTTCTGTCATCTAATAACTTTCCCTCTATTCAGACAGTTGCTATAATGTTCTATGCCCATGTCTCAGAGAAAGAATGAACAACACAACACAAAGAATAAAAAAGTCAAATTGCTTAATTTTGCATTTTAATAGCCTTAATTAAGATAAATATGCATTAGTTTTAGTGGAATACACATTTAAGACCAAAATTATTCACTCACAGTTTGGGCAAAAGTCATTCAAATGGAAGAAGGGAGGGAGTCAATAGGAAAGCTAAAAAGTGAGATACTGGTCAGTGTACCCTCAAAAGGAACCTGTTCCCTAAGACCTGCAAAACCTCCTCCCTGGCTTAATCAAGCTCCCAATTTCCAACAAGAAGGTGGTATAAAGAATCCAGAAACCTCATATATGTTTACAACCAAGTAAAGCCCAGGAAAGCAGTACAACTACAGGGTTCCACCCCTAAGCACATAGACAAAATGCAGTGACAAAGCAGTAGAGGAGAAATGTCTGGGTAAAGAATCCAGGTTCCAGGCAATAAATCGCCTCAAAAACCTCCCAGAGAGCCCGTGTGACCAACCTTTGTGCCCTTGGCAGTTAAATGATGTCCATACATCTTCATATTTTAAAGAGGTGGTGACAGACTTTGGACATCCCTAATAAGTCACCCATAACCCCAAAGTAGACTGAAAAAATGTGAATTACCCCCTGCAATCAAGAGGGTAAAGAAAGTTGCTGGCAGAGATCAGGACTTGCAGAGGCCCTGTTAAAAGAAGAAACATGAAGACAGTGGTCTGCAGGGATGGATGACCAAGGACCAGATGGGATAATGTTTACTTCAGCCAGGGTCAAAATGGACAGAGGTTAACCTAAAATGAGACACTCCTTCTTCCACGTCTCCGACATATTACTTGATCCCTTGAAATTTGAAAACAAACTCAGTAGTCTGGTCAAAATATAAAATCATGATCTTTTAAAATTTTAGAGAATTGTGCATACCAACACATATCCTTGGCTCATACATTACCTTTGATCTCTCTCTCCTTCCACAGTCCTGTGCTATCTTAGTTTCTTAGGACTGTGGTAACAAAGTACCACAAACTAAGCGGCTTAAACAACAGAAATGTATCATCACCCAGTTTTGCAGGCTAGAGGTCCAAGATCAGAGTGTTGGCAAACATAGGCATTCCTTCTGAGGTTTGTGAGGGAGAATCTGTCCCATGCCTCTCACCTAGCTTCTGGTGGTTTTCTGGCAATCTTGGGCAATCCTTGGCTTGTAGATTCATCATCCTGATCTGATCTCCGCTTTCATCTTCACGTGGCGTTCACCCTGCGTCTCTTTATATAGTCTTCCCTTTGTCTGTCTCATCTCTGCATCCAAATTTCCCCTTTTCATAAGGGTACCAGTCATATTGAATTAGAGTCCACCCTAATGATCTTATTTTAACTCAATTTCCTTTGTAAAGACCCAGCTTCCAAATAAGGCCACAATCTGAGGACTGGGGGGTTAGGACTTCAAAACATCTTTTTAGGGGAGACAATTCAACACATGGTATGTACCATCCCTCACATTCACCCCAACACTTACTACTGCCTCATCTCTGGTTTCCTTTTTTTTTTTTTTAAAGATTGTCACCTGAGCTAACATCTGTTGCCAATCTTCTTTTTTTTCTTCTTCTTTTTCTCCCCATAGCCCTCCAGTACATAGTTGTATATTCTAGTTGTAAGTCCTTCTAGTTGTGCTATGTGGGACGCTGCCTCAGCACAGCTTGGTGAGCGGTGCCATGTCCACACCCAGGATCTGAACCAGCGAAACCCTGGGCCGCCGAAGCAGAGCGCACAAACTTAACCACTCAGCCATGGGGCTAGCCCTCATCTCTGGTTTCTATATCAGAAGTGGGGCAAGGACATCAATTTGACATGTTCTGTGATAATGAAAAAAGCTGAAATTTTATGTTTGAAATTTTAATTTTTTTAGAGCCATACAAGATGGACCCAAGACAACTGGCTGTAATCCTTCCATGATACCATTTTCTGCCTCTTGACAATTATTCAAAAGTGAAAAATAGGTAGATTTGGAGTCTTCATACTGTTAAAATTGCAGCTAATTCTATTTAAGTTGAATGGAATCAAGTGAGTACTCCACTTCCTCCATAAATAGTTTTAAAAAAGCTATAGACAACCAACGAATTTCTTTTGATGTTGATTCGCACTGCTGTTTGTTTTAGTGGGAAAAAAGAGAAAAATATAGAATTAACAAGACTGAGTGTACAGCTGAACTGTAGCAGAATGGTGTTGGCTATTGAAGGCTGTAGGGAAAAGAATGGGGAGAGGGAGAATTTGGGGACCTTAGTACAATATTCACCAAGAGGTTTCACTGGAATTAGAAAAGATGCTCATCTCTCAGCTACTTCCTGAAAAATGAAGCTTGGTTAAATTATTTTAGGCTAAACTCCTTTAGACCAACAGCTGAATGCTTAGCATTTACATAAAGAGAAACTAACTCTTTGAAATGTTGCTTTCTATCTGCCATTTTCCCCTACAAGCAGTGCAATTTTTTCTGTGTTCCCTGTCAAAAGAGAGAATCCTGGGGCTGGCCCCGTGGCCGAGTGGTTGAGTTCGCGCGCTCCGCTGCAGGCGGCCCAGTGTTTTGTTGGTTCGAATCCTGGGCGCGGACATGGCACTGCTCGTCAAACCACGCTGAGGCAGCGTCCCACATGCCACAACTAGAAGGACCCACAACGAAGAATATACAACTATGCACTGGGGGGCTTTGGGGAGAAAAAGGAAAAAATAAAATCTTTAAAAAAAAAAAAAAAAGAGAGAGAATCCTGACTTATTAATATGTTGTATGCCCTTTACAGTGCCTATCACAAAACCTAGAACACAGTAGGGCTTTAATTCATCATTTAAATAAATGCATATGTGCATGAATAACTTTTTAATCATTTAAAATTTTGACCCTTAGCCAGTTCCACAGTCAACTCTTCTGCATTGAATTTCTTAATTAGTATACTTTTGAGACTATTTAATTTATTTCCTCTCTTTCCCGATTCAATTTTCATTGTGTCTTTTAACGAATGTAGAAGATTTTTTTATAAGGAGGAAAAATGAATAAAACACATTTTAGAATTTGAGGGCAGGAAAAAAAACAGGAAATAAGTGAGGAAGATATTATTTTTAATGTCCTATTACAGGCATACCTCAGAGATATTGCCAGTTTGGTTCCAGAAGACCACAATAAAGCGAATATTGCAATAAAGTGAGTCACAGGAATTTTTTGGTTTCCCAGTGCATATAAAAGTTATGTTTACACTATACTGTAGTCTATTAAGTGCACAATAGCATTATGCCTAAAAAATGTGCATACTTCCATTAAAAAATACTTTACTGCTAAAAAATGCTAATCATCATTGAGCCTTCACCATGTTGTAATCTATTTGCTGGTGGAGGGTCTTGCCTCGATGTTGATGCCTGCTCACTGATCAGGGTGGTGGTTGCTGAAGGGTTGAGTGGCTGTGGCCATTTCTTAAAATAAGACAACAGTGAAGTATGCCATATTCATTGACTCTTCCTTTCACTAATGATTTCTCTGTAGCATGAGATGCTGTTTGATAGCATTTTACCCACAGTAGAATTTATTTCAAAATTGGAGTCAATCCTTTCAAACTCTGCTACTGCTTTATCAACTAAGTTTATGTAATATTCTAAATCCTTTGTTGTCATTTCAACAATCTTTGCAGCATCTTTACCAGAAGTAGATTCCATCTCAAGAAACCACTTTCTTTTTCATCCATAGGAAGCAATACCTTATCCATTAAAGTTTTATCATGATATTACAGCAATTCAGTCACACTTTCAGGCTCCACTTCTAATTCTCTTGCTATTTCCACCATGTCTGCCGTTACTTCCTCCACTGCGGTCTAGTAACCCTTACAGTCATCCGTGAGGGTTGAAATTCAACTTCCTCCAAACTCTTGTCAATGTTGATATTTTTACCTCTCTTCCCGTGAATCATAAGTGTTCTTAATGGCATCTAGAATGGTGAATACTTTCCAGAAGGTTTTCAATTTACTTTGCCCAGGTGCATCAGAGGAATCACTATCTATGGGAGCTATAGTCTTACAAAATGTTTTTCCTAAATAATACAACTTGAAAGTCAAAATGACTCCTTGATCCATGGGCTGCAGAATGGATGTGTGTTAGCAGCATGAAAACAATATTCATCTCATTGTACATCTCCATCAGAGCTCTTGGGTGACCAGGTACATTGTCAATGAGTAGTAATATTTTAAAAGGAATCTTTTTCTCTGAGTAGTAGGTCTCAACAGTGGGCTTAAAATATTCTAGAAACCTTGTTATAAACAGATGTGCTGTCATCCAGGCTTTGTTCTTCCATTTATAGAGCACAGGCAGAGATGATTTAGTAGAATTCTTAAGGGCCCTAGGATTTTGGAACAGCAAATGAGCACTGGCTTCAACTTAAAGTTACCAGTTGCAATAGACCCTAACAAGAGAGTCAGCCTGTCCTTTGAAGCTTTGAAGCCAGGCATTGACTTCTCCTCTCTAGCTATAAAAGTCCTAGATGAAATTTTCTTCCAAACTAAGGCTGTTTTGTCTACATTGAAAATCTGTTGTATAGTGTAGCCACCTTTGTCTTAGCTAGAGCTTCTAGAAAACTTGCTGCAGCTTCTGCATCAGCACTTGCTGCTTCATCTTGCACTTTTATGTTATGGAGATGGCTTGTTTCTTTAAGCCTCATGAACCAACCGCTGCTGGCTTCAAATTTTTCTGCTACAGTTTCCTCACCTCCCTCAGCCTTCATAGAACTGAAGAGAATTAGGGCCTTGCTCTGGACTAGGCTTTGTTGTGGCTGGTTTGATCTTCTATCCAGATCACTAAAACTTTCCCCATATCAGCAATAAGCCTGTTTCGCTTTCTTATCATTCATGTGTTCACCGGAGTAGCACTTTTAACTTCCTTCAGGAACTTTTCCTTGGCATTTACAACTTAGCTAACTGTTTGGCACATGAGGCTACCTTCCAGCCTATCTCACCTTTTGATGTGCCTTTCCTACTAAGCTTAATCATTTCTAGCTTTTGATTTAAAGTGAGAGACATGAACTCTTCCTTTCACTTGAACACTTAGAGAACATTGTAGGGTTATTAACTGGACTAACTTTTAATATCGCCGTGTCTCCAAGAATAGGAAAGCCTGAGGAGAGTGCGAGACGGGGGAAGGCCAGTCAGTGGAGCAGTCAGAACACACGGTTATTAAGTTTGCCATCTTATATGAGTGTGGTTTGTGGCACCCTAAAACAATTCAAATAGTGACATCAAAGATCAGTAATCACAGATCACCAAACCAAATATAATCATGATGAAAAAGTTGGAAACATTGCAAAAATTACCAAAAAAGTGACACAGAGACACGAAGTGAACAAATGCTGTTGGAAAAGTGGCGCCGATAGACTCGCTCTACACAGGGTTGCCGCAAACCTTCAATTTGTGAAAACACAGTATCTGCGAAGTGCAATAACACTAAAAGCAATAAAATGAGGTAAGCTTGTACTCAAAAATACGTTTCTGTACACAGCGGGAAAAGTGCATAGCCTTAAGTACTTCACTTTTTAAAAGTACCAGCCTGGATAACGTCCTCGCAATCTTGAAGAACTGTGCTTGTGTAGAGGCATGCTTGTAAATAGATCAGCTAATATCCTTTTTTATAAATGTTAACTCAACAAACAACTTATACTTCCCAAGCTTCTGAACTATGTCTTTTTCATGGCCTCCCTGGTAAACTGTTTCCAGGACAATAACAATGGGCCAATAGCCCAAGCCTCAAGATATTTTAGGCCAGACATTGGCAAAGTATGGTCCACGTGCCTACTCTGGCAGCTGCTCGTTTTTGTCAATAAAGTTTGACTGAAAAGCAGCCACACCTATCTGTTTATGGATTTTCTAGGCTGCTTTTGTGCTACAACAGGAGAGTTGGTAGTTGTGATAGAGAACTTGTGGCCTGCAAAGCCTGAAATACATACTATCTGGCCATATGCAGAAAAGATTTGCCCATCTATGCTACAGACAATAGCACATGTGCTGAATTGTTTGTTTTTCTCTTGTAGACGAGACCAATCACCAAATGATTTTGTTTAACTGTTTGTGTTTTGCTTGGTCATATATGGACATTAGAAAAAATTTTTGATGATATTGTTTGGTTAGTGTGAAGTTATCCCTCTGTTGGATTCGGCTTGTCTTCGCTGCCTTCTGGAGAAAGGAATACATTTCTACCAAGGCAAAAGCACAACTTTATTAGAAGTCTCCAATGCCATTCAAAAGAATCCTTCTTAGAAACTTGCTTGTCTTTGACCGTCATGCCTACGCTCTCATCGCAAACAGAAGTATCATTATGCAAGAGAATCTTATTATAATGGGTTTGTTTTACCCCACCTTAAGTTGAAAATCAGAGTTGTAATCTTACGCCTATGCTTTCCTCTTCTCTCTATTCTTTAGCTTGCTCTTTATCACTCTCCAGCTGTCAATACCAAATGTCCTCGTTTTTCTTATAAAGTACTCTCATGTATCCACTTCGGAATTAAAATTAATTTAGTCTCTCATTCCCTTATTAATGAGTATGGCTTTCTCCTAGCCTGTCTTCCTCCTACACGTTGAGAGGAAAAGATTTGTTTTTACATTTTTTAAAACCATAAAGTTAAAAATTAATCCAGTCAACGGCCCTCACATAATCCTTCATTTCAGGCCAAATGTATGTTTAAGTTTGTGATTTGTTGGTCCATGGATCACTGCAAAACTAGTTGTCTTCTCTTTAGTAGAACTGTAACCAGTTGTACTAGTTTGTTGTAAGTGCTGCCCAGAATTCTAACTCCTAGCGACCCGTGTACAGCAGAGCAGAACCCTGCCCAGTCTTCTTGCCCCATCCTCTCACCTTCCGGTGCTATATCAGACAATGCTCCACTGCTGTTCACAGGGTTTTCATGGCCAATTTTTTCAGAAGTAGGAGGCCAGGTCATTTTTCCTAGTCTGCCTTAGTCTGGAAGCTCCGCTAAAACCATGGGTGACCCCTCTGCTACTTGAAATACTGGTGGCATAGCTTTCAGCATCACAGCGACACACAACTGCCACAGTAGGACAACTGATAGATAGGTAGGATGGTTGCCTGACCAGGAAATGAGCCCAGGCTTTGTGGTGAGAGCACCGAATCTTAACCACTAGATCATCAGGGCTGGCTGTTGTACGAGTACTGTGGAGGATTTCAGACAGCTTCCATGTCAGTATAGTTTCTTCACTCTCCTAAACCTTGTTTTGGAAAATTATTTTTGTAGTTCTATTAAGAAAAAAAAATCTTGCTAGAATTTCCTTTCTCTACTCTCACTCCAGGAAAGATAGTCCCATGAAGGCCCACTGTGTGAGGTTATGCTTGCGGAGGAGGACACAGAGGGCGACACAGAGAATGGTAGAAGTAAAAGAAGCTGAGCTTGGGGGCCGTTTGAGCATGAGTCTGGGGGAAAGTGGGACAAGTGTCTCCTTGCACAGAGGACAGAGATGGTGGGAAGGCTGTGGCTTTGAGCTACTGACTGTGGAGGGTACAATGGGAGAGGGATCTCTGGGGTCACTGGAGCAGCAAGACTCGGGACATAGATGACAGGGACTTTGAAAGGACAAGGCTGCTGTGAAAAATCAGGTGACCACCACTGATAAAAGATCTATTCCCTTCCCAACTTCTCTCACACCCAAGAAGCCAGAAGACTTGTAAAACCTTGTATAGCCTGGGAGAGAAATCCCAAAATGACTGACTTTCCTACCAGATTGGCAGACGGTGCCTTAGAGCAGAGTAAGAATGATTTAGGGCAGAAAAATTAAAGGGGGAATGTTCTGGGCTATCGCTACTACTTTGTGCACTTTGAACCCCAAATGAGTTAAATTTCAAGGATAAAGTATACCAAAAATGCAGTAATCTAATCTCATTTGGCAACAAATAAAAACTATGCAATCTAATAGATTTTTAGCTTAGCCAGCTAGAGTCTTAGATCCGAATATGGTACTCAATGAAAGTAATTACTTTTCCCAGATTTGTGCTGCTTCTTGTACTTAATCTCTGTTTCCTTTACACATTTGTTTGCTTTTGATCCTGAATTATACTATTTTATGGGTTGTTTTGTTCAATTTATAATTTGCCTCAAATCCTGCTAGAAAGCTGAAGGTGAACGCTAAATGAGGGATTGATTCAAGTTCCTCAGTTTCACATTTCTTTAGAATTAATTTTCTTCTAACTAATCTAATCCCATTATAATATAGAAAAAGTGTTATACCCCCAAGGTGCTTCATGTAGTTCTAGCTGAAATACTTTTTCATTGCAATTATTTCATGAAGTAGAAATGAAATGAAATTTGTTTTTAAACTAAGGTCACTTAAGAAACCAAAATGGTTCAGTTATGTAGACTAACCAAGGTTACGATAAAACTGTAATTTATCAAATTTATTCATTTGTGTCCCTTGAAAGCACTTTTAATTTTGAAATATTTCTGAGAAAAGTATATAACACAGAACGTGAGTGACAGTTAACAAATAATATTTTCCTATTTTTTGTTTCAGATTTTTTGTGAAAGAAAAAAATTACAAATACAACTAAGCTTCTTCATACCCATCTATTTCCATTCTCTCACTCTTTCCTTGAAGGTAGACATTATACCCAAACTACTGCATATCATACTAATATATATCTCTCTATACTTTCACTGCTTATGTCTCTATCCACAACAATGTATGAAACTGTTTTATTTAGACGTAAAATAAATGGCATCTTAATGTATATAGTGTGCATTGAAACTTGCTTTTTCTAACAACTAAAAAAATTCTTGAAAATTATCAATGCATTATTTTAAGAATTAGAGTCTGTGCAAAGCATTTTCTCAAGAGTTGGATGCTTTTTACATTTGTTAAAAATTCAACTTTTAATTTTGAGATAATTGTAGGTTCACTTACATGGGTAACAAATAATACAGAGCGATTCCTGTTCTATCACCCTAAGGATCCCTGTGTTGCCCTTTTATAACCACACCCTCCTCTCTCCACACTGACACTCTAGTCTCTAAACCCTGGAACTACTCATCTGTTCTCCATCTCTATGGAGATGGAGACATTCAGCTCCATTCAAGAATGTTCAATAAGTGGAATCATACAGTATACAACCTTTGGGACTGGATTTTTTTTTTCACTCAGCTTGCCTTCCTACGGGTTTCTTGAACATATTTTATTCCATATGTATTTATTTATTTATAGTGTTGTTGAATGTATCACTTTGTATAGTTTCTTCGTGGTTTCTCTGGGATGTATATATATATATAATCACAATCTACTGATATCAACATGTTACTGCTGGAAACCTTACTTACATTTAGGTCCCCTTGGCATCCTCACTCTTTTAAATATCAATTCATATTGAGTAACAGATGGTACTATAATTTTTGTTTCAATAATCAAATATGATTTAGAATATTCATGAGGAAAAGAATAATCTATTGTATTTACTCATATTTCAGCTCTTTTCATTATTCTTCCTTCCTTCCTAATGCTTCAAGATTTCTTCTTTATCATTTTTTTGTAAAATTTCCTTTAGTTATTCTTTGAGGGTAGTTCTGCTAGTGAAAAACTCTTAATTTTCCTTCATTTTAGAATGTCTCCACCTCCCTTTCTTCCTGAGGATAGTTTCACTGGTTATATGAATTTGCAATCGACAGTTCTTTACTTTCAGCACTTGAAAAATATTGTGCCATTTCCTTCTGGCCTCCACAGTTTCAAATGAGAAACGTGCTGTCATTTGAATTGGTGCTTCCCTACAGGTAATATGCTGTTTTTCTCTCACTGCTTTCAAGACTTTTTTTCCCCTTGCTTTTAGAAGTTTAAGGATCATGTGTTTTAGCCTGGATTTCTCTGGGTTTATACTATTGGGTTTGCTCAACTTGAATCCATAGGCTTATTTCTTTTGTTAAATCTGGGAAGTTTCCAGCCATTATTTCCTCATATACTCTTTCAGCCCCACTCTCCTCCTCGCCTTCTGAAACAGCAATATGAATGTTGGATCTGTTTTTCTCATCCCACAGGTCCCTAAGGCTCTGTTAATTTTTTTTGTTTTCGGTTCTTTTCTCTCTATTGTTCAGATTGAGTAAATTTTATTGATTTGTCCTCAAGTTCACTTATTCCTTTATTATCTCCACTCTACTAGTGAGTCCATATTTTGAGTTTTTAATCTCTGTTATTATATTCTTCAGTTAATTTCCATTTGGTTATTTTTTTATAACTTCTATTTCTTGCTTGAATTTTTCTATTTTTCTAGCATTTGTTTCAAGAACATTTGTAATTCCTGGCTGAAGCATTTTTGCGACAGCTGCTTCAAAATCCTTGTTAGATAATTCCAACATCTGATTCATGTTGGTGTTGGATCAATTGAGTGTCTTTTCTTGTTTGGGTGGGAATCACTATATGCTGCATTATTTTCCTTTATATCCTGAATATTTTGGCTATTATATAGGAAGACTCTGAGTCCTATTTAAATCTTCTATTTCAGCAGGCAGTCACTCTGTTTAGGCTTAGCACTCAGGTCCTAGCCTGTTTTTGTGGGCTGTGAATCCAATGACAATTTTATTTTCTGAGGCTTTCTGATGCTCTCTTGGTCTGATTGGGTACTTCTGGGGCTCTCAATGATTTTTGATGATGCATCCTGAGGGGCCAGAATGCACTTTTTCAGGCCAGGAATCCAGGTGCCTGTAGGTGGTGAATGGGAGTACAGAGCATATCCCAGGTTGAGCCTTTGCGGTTGGACACCACTCAGTGTCAGCTGGCTCCAATGTCTCTAGGTGTGGGGAGGGATTCTCCAGCCCAGAGAAGACTGAGAATGATTCCCAGGACAGGTACTTGCTGTGGTAGGTTCCTCCTGTCAGCGCCACTTGGCTGCTCAGTGTCTCTAGATTGAGGAAGGCATTTTTCAGCTCATAGAGAAGAAGAGGATTCCTGGATTGGGCACTCATCATGGCAGGATCTTCCCTGTTGGAACCACTCAGCTGCCCTGTGTCTCTAGGTGGAGGAAGGGAGTCTCAAGCCCAGTAGGGAAAGATAGTAATTCCGCCACACTACTTACTGTCAGAGGGACTCCCGATAACCTTGAGCTCACCTGGTGTTGCCATTGGGTCCCCTTTGCAACCTAGAGGAGGAGTGAGACAACTGGACCACCTTCTGTAGCTAGGGTAGAGACGCAGGGACACAAAACCTGGGCTGTCTTCTGCTGTTGGGTGGATGATAATAAGTTGTCCCTCCACTGTTATTCCTCCAAGCTTAGAGCTCCTAATCAGTTTGCCTTCTTTCCACTTTTCAGACTTCTCCTTTGGTGGCCTCTTGTGTTATTTCCAAAGATTACAGTTACACTTTGTGAGGAGGACCAGGAGCCATATCATCCAGACAAGAAGCCAGGTTTGTTTTTTATACTGTAAAACTTAATCTACAAATCATATCATATCAAGTGAATAGCTCTGAGAATTTTAGTTTTAAATGGCAACTATTTCATAAAGATCTGATAAAAGCTGAAATTTATGAAATATTTCTTACTAAAACATTATTTCAAAATAGGAAAATAGGTATTCCCATAATTTTCTAGATAAAATCCATGGAGAACTTTTCAATATCTGAAGGTTAATGTCTCTGCTGACATATTTGCAGAAATGCTGCCTTTAGGCTGATGGTTCTATAGCATTGTTATGTTAATATCTTTTATATGACAACTATGAGAGCCAGCTAGGCTCACAGCAGCCTTATGTGCTAGCATTTTCCACTGTGTGTACAATCATTTATCATAGCAAACAATTAAAAGGAAAATCTCTACTAAATTTACATAATATATTGCCAGTATGATGTCTACTTTGTAAAAAGATTAGATATTCAATCTCAGGACTATAGAAAAGCTTTGTAACTTCTCTGCCTATCTAAAATTATCCTAAAATAAAAAGTTTGTCTTTGGGGCCAGCCCCGTGGCCGAGTGGTTAAGTTCAGCATGCTCCACTCCAGTGGTCCAGGTTCAGTTCCTTGGTGTGGACTTACACCACTCATCGGCAACCATCCTGTGGTGGCAACCCACATACAAAATGGAGGAGGACTAGCACAGATGTTAGCTCAGGATGAATCTTCCTCAAGCAAATAGAGGAAGATTGGCAACAGATGTGAGCTCAGGGAAAATCTTCCTCAGCAAAAAAAGAAAAGAAAAAGTTTATTTTTTCAAAGATGTGCCTTTGGCTATAACAATGACCCTGAATGATTTTGGGGACTAGCAGCTGCTTCTTCTTTTGGTCAGAACCGAAAGAAGTACTCAAGCTAATGTAAAACTCTTCCTCAATTAGAATCGAGAACTCAAGGTTAACACATTTTTTTTTGGTTAAGGAAACAAAGGTCGTTTACGCTAGCTTGTGCTGTTTTTTTTTTTTTAAAGATTTTATTTTATTTTTTCTCCTTTTTCTCCCCAAAGCCCCCCAGTACACAGTTGTATATTCTTCGTTGTGGGTCCTTGTAGTTGTGGCATGTGGGACGCTGCCTCAGCATGGTTTGATGAGCAGTGCCATGTCCACGCCCAGGATTCGAACTGACGAAACACTGGGCCGCCTGCAGCGGAGCGCGCGAACTTAACCACTTGGCCACGGGGCCAGCCCCCTAGCTTGTGCTCTTTTGATGGTATGAGTAATAAGAGACAAGAAAATGAATTTTTTTTTATGTCTAAGGCAGAAACAACTCGTATGAGAAATTTTGAATTTTAAAGAGTTAGTTGTGTCTTGAATAGACGCTTGAACTACAGATGACACCAGCATACACCCAAAAATGTCACCAGGACATAGAGGAAACTGAGCTTTCTACCTTAATAGAAAGACCCGGCAAGAAATGTCTTTTCTTTTTACCAGCTTAATGATAAAGAAATTCCATGAACATTGCCTTGCTCATAGGAACAAATAAAGTAAAAATTACTGAAAAAGCAAAAAACAACTTCTCTTGGTAGCCACGTGACAAGCATTAGGTCAAGACAAGCATTGAAAACTGTCCCCAAGGACCCAATATTTGTACTCATCCAAGGCATAAAATCAGGCCTCTCCCTCTTGGCAAACTGTGTTCACAAACTGTGCCACAACCAGAAGAATAAATTCTTCTTACAGGATTACTTAGTAGCTCAGAAGGTAAGAAGAGACAAAGACACAAAGCAAAACCTAGATAGGCTCTCAAGAGCCAATGTTCAAACCGCACTTAGCCAACAATCCCTCTCTTTTGTTTTCATTTATCCACCAACCATTAAGTTGCCTGTGGAACATTCTTGAATGCCAAGACAAAGTATATTTATTTTCATCTGTGTTTTGTTGACACAAATAATCCATAATCAGTCTATAAATCAAAATCGGAGTGAGTTTATTACGAGCCAGTCTCAGGACTATAGCCCAGGGCCTTCGTTCTCCAAGGAAGGAAGGGCACCAAAGAAGTGGGGTGTACAGAGTGGTTATATACTGTCTTGGAAAAAAGGGCATACATCACATATGACAGGAATATCTCTTTTACTACTGTCACGAGATGCTTAGCCAGCATAGCAGGTCAGTGGCACAAGGTAAGCGCAGCAGGTTGGTAATTAATCCTTAGTTTCCAGAAGAGATGCTATCCTTAAGGAAATGCCAGTATGGGGGAAGCTACATCCCTGTCTTTAAGGGCATCATTCTTTTTTGTTTTTAAAGATTGGCACCTGAGCTAACAACTGTTGCCAATCTTCTTGTTTTCCTTTTCTTTTTTTTCCTTCTTTTTCTACCCAAATCCCCCCAGTACATAGTTGCATATTTTAGATGTGGGTCCTTCCAGTTGTGGCACGTGGGACACTGCCTTAGCATGGCCTGATGAATGGTGCCATGTCCACGCCCAGGATTCGAACTGGTGAAACCCTGGGCCACCAAAGTGGAGCGCACAAACTTAACCACTTGGCCGCAGGGCCAGCCCCTAAGAACATCATTCTTGTTTTTGGGACATTGTAAATGTTTAAAGCAGATATACAATGCATGCTCTAAAGGCCACGTCAGGCCCTTTTGGAAAAACAAGGTCAGGGCAAATTAGTTTTATACCAAATGGCTTCCTCGTATACTCCAATATATCTTATTGCTTTTCATTTATTTATCAGTTTACATTAAGGACAATGGTTTTATTTTTTCCCCATTAATGCAGCCATGGTGATTCTTGATGCACAAAGGTATTACAAAAAGAGATTGCTGAGTTGAAATTTACCATGAGAACTATTAGAGTGATTCATACGATAATGATGTCCTAACTCTATGAACAACAATTTGGTTCAGAACTGGACAATCCTTAGAGATTTCTCTGGAATCAATCGTTTTCCCTGGTGTTTCTACAAACTTTACACATCATTTTTTTTTTAACCTGTCTGAACCTGAAGAGTAAGCATACGATATTCAGGCATACTTAATACACAATTTATAGGGGGACTTGATATGTGGAGCTGGTCACTCACTAAATCATAAAGGTGAACTTCATCTCTGGGAAGTATCAATGAAGTGACAATATATAATATATAACAAAAGGATCTGAGAATCCAGACTTCACTTGAAATATTTAAAAGTTCATTTCAGATTGTATGTAACACAATATACATTTTCTCTCTTTCCATTTTCCCTTCCTTCTTTTCTCTTTCTTTCTTTCTTTAATGTTTTCTTAAGAAATATTTTTGTTGCTTCCTTATGCATGCTTTAGAAAATACATTTTGCTCAAAATTCCTCTGATTAGACATATAGACTAATAATTTATCCTACCAAGAGTAATGTTAAAAAAAATAACAACATGCTAAATGGTTTTAACATATCAAGATGAAACGTGGTGAGATGGTAAGGAAAAATTCAGCCATGAATGATTAAACAGATCAAAGAGCTGGGGATAGAGACTTCTATTTTGCTGTAATAAAAGGATACTTGATTTGAGAGTCACCAGAGTCAACTCATTTGCAGTGTAAGGTCAAGTGACTTTTACAAGATCTAGGTCCACTTACATATTCAGCCAAAAAATTAGAATATTTCTATACTTGGCTCCCTGTAATAGGATAGCCTTAATCTGTGCAGAATTCTATAATATGTACTTGTATGAAGGAAAGAAGTCCATTCTCTGCTTTCCCAGAGATAGGAAATAATAAATCTATGAGCGTTTTCCAGTGCCTGAAGGTGGAAAGTTAGTTCCTTTAAATTAGTCTTCTAAAAACACCAGTTGGGCTGTTATGAAAACAATGCCATTTTTCAGTGCTGAAAAACCATGTGCTACTGCTCTGGGTAATATGCTCTCTATCCTCCAAGTTTGGAAAAGAAGCTTTTCTCTCTTCCTCAAGCCTTCTTCCAGCCACACAGCTAATTCTGAGGCACTGAAATAGCCACAATATCCAGTATTGTTAGCACTGGATACGGTATCATACAGAACATGCTCACCATTTGCCTTTCAATAGCTTGAGCTTACAAGGCTCAGGGCAATGGAGAACACTCAGCTTTTGTGACCTTTGTGAAAGTGCTGGATGTGCATTTGTGTGGGTACAATGTGATTATCTTCTAGAAGATTCAATGAGTTTCCTAAAGTAAAGAGCAAAAAAGAAGAAACTGCTTGAAGGTCATCCATTAGGAATGACTTCCAAAACTAAAGGTCCAGTGGAAAGACACAGCCATAACTCACTTGTTCAACTTTTGATTCCTGTGGCAAAGGAAAATGGGAAAAAATTTATAAATCATCCATAAAGCCAGATCAACCCTAGAAAATGAGCAAAGAATTAGATGCCCGGAGCCTGCTCCCATTCAATATGACAAACTCCAGAAATGTTCACAATCGCCACAGTTTGTTAATTGCTACACAAGAGTTATCACATTAATGCAACTCAGATGCCAAGAAGGGTTTAAATGAAGTTAAATGAGTAAAGCACGCAGAATGCTCTTCATTGTTCGGGCTTATGGATAGTCAGTGAGTTGTATAATTGGGATCTCTAATGTTTCCAGCTCATTTAGTCTTTTACTGTATTATGTGAACTCAACAAACATCTGCCAAAAAAAAAAAAAAAGAAAGTGCAGTAGCCCACATTCAAAGATCCATGATGCAAAGATAAAACTTAGAATTTTTCCTCCTATGCAGAGTGCACTTTCTTAGAAATTAGATTTTTTAAAAATACATTTTTTTGCCTTTCTGTTTATTTACTTTTGTCTAATTGCCACAAATTGCTAAATCTTTGCTAGTGAAAACATGGTCCATAGATTTGCAGTATCAGCCTCCCCTGGGAGCTTGATAGAAATGCAGAATCTCAGGCCCGTCCCAGAATCAGAATCTGTGTGGAACAAGATGCCCAGATGATCTGTATGCACAGGAAAGTACGAGAAGTACTGAGCCAAACAAAAACCCATGTGAAATTAGTAAAGAAAAAATATATAAATCTTTTCCTTTTGAGTAGGTATCATGAGTCTTTTTAGTTCTCTGACAAACATTCATCTTGAGCTTATAAGCTTCTAGAAGCTCTCTTGCTTTATTTTCTCTTAGTATTGCTAATTAAATGTGAACAAACTGATTGCAGACATATCTGACATTAAATGCTACAAAACTGTAACAATAAAGAAGAAAATAGGTAATTCATGTACCAAGGTTCTTTTGCCACTTTCTGTTGTTAAACGCAATCTTTTATTGATAGAGTTCCTGAAATTCTATCCAGCAGTGTGCTGGCATATGGTTAACAACTGACTGCCCAACAGAGGAATAGCTCTGATTTGAAGTATATGGTGATTTCTGGTGTGAATAGTACAGCGATGGCCAATTTAAAGCCACTAATGTGAGTCATGGAACCAGATTTGGGAAGAAATGTGCACAAGCAGCTCTTACTAGCCAGTATAAAGCAGCTCTGGCTTACTCCTACGCTGCCTCCAGCAACACACACACACAGTTGGCCCCTTAGCTCTCCCCAGAACTTCAGATCTTCAGGACCCAGTTGGAAAGTTTCTTCCAAACAACAGGAGGAAATTCAAGGCAAACAAACATAAAATAGCTTTCATTTCATTCTTGCAATCCCTTTCCTTGGTTCTAACGCTTGTTCTGCTTGCCCCATCTGGCCTGTTCTTGGATCCTCTGCCTTGATCCCCACCCTGACCCTGGCATCCTTCTGATGTTCTCAATTCTATACCAGTGGTTCTGAACTATGCCAAAGTGACCTATAGATCACTATCAGAATCTAAAGTATTATGGCTTGTAATTTTTAACTAATGATAAAGTGTACAAGTTCACAAATGTGTACCTTTTCTGTATATATTAAAGTAATTCAAAATTCTATTCAAAATCCACTCTGCAATATTTTGTGAACATTTTCTATTGCTATCAGTGTAATAATTTCTTGAAAAGAAGAAAGGAGATTGAATAACAGCTGGGATGTTGAAGTCTCAGGTGTGTTTCCTTGGAGAGTTTCACTCATGAAGCAAGGCCCAAGGAGGAAAAGAGGGCTCTGTGCTCTGCACCCGGGGTGCCTTGCTCTACACTCTCCTGTGTGTACTGGCTCCCCATCCCAGCCTCCTCCCTCAGGCCTGGTAATCTGTTACTGCCTCATCTCATCCAGGGACAAAGTACCCGAAGCAGACTCTCAATCTTGGTTTCTTTAGGAATACCACCTTTACAATGCTGGAGCTAATCAAACCAAAACTAGCTCTGAGTTTTATGATAACTTTTTAGGGTGGCTAGTGGCAGGCAGATGTGGCCTAGAGGGACAGACCCTGACAATGGTGCTCACAGGAGGTGCCTGAACTTTATTACTGCCCTTGCTTCTCACAAATGGTTTATAAAAGTTATACATTCTTACATCAAGGAACCTATGGAATTCATACTTATGCACAGAATATATAAGAATTGAAAAGCTGTTGGCTACAGAAGAAAGATGAAATTAGATATAAGACAGGGAAAACTATGCATAGCTGATCATCCTGCCCTCAAGTTTAAAGTTCCATGTATCTTAACATGTTAGTCTATTAGCTCACTTTTAACATTGCTTTATGCCCCTCAACTTTTTTTTCTGAGTATAAGTTGTTCCATACACCAACAGCAACAACAGTAATAACAACGACAACACATTTTCATGCTTTATTACATATTAATATTCTTCTGCTTATGGTTTTTGTCAGTTTATGAAAAATAGGTAAATGTTGATGTCAGATTCTAAAATTCAGCAATTTCATTTATTTTATCAAAATAAATAACATGCAACTAGCAGATTTGTATTTCATCTGAATAAAATGTACTTTCAACTCATTTTTGCCAATTATATAATCTCATGTAGGGGAAAAAAGTTATCTAAATACATTTTAATGTTCAAAACGTAATTTTTTAAAGGTGTAAATTTCAAGACCTTCCCACAGATTCAGGATTTCTGTAAAACTAAAAGTGTACAATTATATTTATGTAATTATACAATTATATTTATAAGTATCTTCATAACATAGTTATGCACCTAGAGGTAGCTCAAAAATGTATGCTAAATAAAAAAAGTGACCACTGCATTTATAATAAAAATGCCATGGTTTTGCTCGTTGTGACTAATGAACAGTCAGCACAGGTTAATGGCATGGCCCAGAATGCTATTCTGTATTAGTCATTTTAATTTATCTTAGTGAAAATAGGGAATGAAAAGTACCTACCAACATTTCCTCCTTGAATCTTACATCTTAGAATCTTAAATATTCTCTTATGCTGCCAGTATTTCCTCCACAGACTTATTTACTGTTGAATCTTTAATTATGTTTTAATACAATTAAAATTATTTGTAGATTTATAAGTATTGGGTTAATGTATTTTGAAGAACACTTGGGCAACATCCAGATAGGCACTTAAATTTCAATGCTTAAAATATCCTTAGAACTAAGGGATATATTTTAATTCTAAAATATTGAGGTTTAATATCATAATTATTAGACAAAAAACAAAATAAACATCTACAAAAATATATACAACAGCAAATTATATTTGTATGTATGGCTAATTTATTTTGAAGGAACTTTTAAAAAAGCTCATTTAGTTGTTTTAATTTGAATGCCTAAAATTAACCTCAGGAAAAAAGAGTATATTTTATTTATAAATATAAAGAAGAATGAACATTGTAACTGTTGGAGTAAAAGCAAGTTAGAGGTCAGCAGAAAGTAGAAAGTTGAAGAAACCATTAATTATGGTCTCAAAGGAAGGTGACAATTTCATTTACCCAAATATTCTATATTTTAGACTTGTCTCTTGGGCCGATTTTTAACATTAAAAGAGTAATTTTATAAATAGTGAAAGAAACTGGTGTGGTTCTCACAAAAGCATTAAAGTAGCAATATTTAACAAAAATTCATTACCATGATTTGTGTTAGCAGAATTTTGAAACCATTTGCTCCTCCCATAGCTTTGCAAATCTGTCTTGTATGACAAATTTTAGCAAGGGAGCACATTAGAGCCAAAGAATACTGATGTCAGAATTAGAGGCATCATCCACTAATCACACGACCACACAAGGTACTAAACTAGAGATGAAAAATTTTTATTATTTATTTTAGAAACCCTCTCTTCATTCATGTTAAACCACCTACGTATTAACAAATAGTGAATATTACCAGTAGACATGGAGAAATGGAAACCATTGCATTCTCTGACAGTCATGGCTGCTCTGTCTTCTATCAACACCTAAAGTTCTCCTAGGGTGGCAGGATCCTAGCAGTCACTGAAGCTCGAGAGATGCAAAGTGGGCTTCAGTACCAGACCCCAGCTTCTCTCAGCCCCTGCAGTGATATTTTCCTACTGGAAGCAAGTTAACTGGTGGCAGGTTCTCATAAACTAAAAATGCTCCATTGGACCACACAGTAGAAAGAGGCTGCAGGTTAAATATGACCCCGGGATAAAGCAATGAGACAGCAAGTCTGGTGCTATAGAAACAAGAGTTTTGCCAGCATCAAAATAAAGGCCAGGTCTCTAGGGCCAATAACAGCAGGTAGAGATGTGATTATATTCCCTTCCATTCCCAGTTTGAAGGAGAATATGTAGTAAACTTTGAAGGTATTCTGTTCCTTACTTTAAAATATTTGCTGCCTTTTTCTCAATTACTATGCTTTTCCCACACTTTATTATACCACTTTTCTTACTTTAGTTTTTGTCTAGATATCAGGTCTCAGACCCACTTCATAGTTTTAAAAATCACTGAGGATCCCAAAGAGTGATTGCTTTTGTGGGTTACATATATCAATATTTACCATATTCAAGATTAAAACTGAGATTTCTTTAAGACACAAGTATGCACAAGCACACATTCTACTAGCCATCAATGCAATGACATCACCACACTCCTTTTTGTAGGCCCTGGGAAACTCCACTACATACTTGCAAGAGAGTGAAAATGAAAAAAACAAAAATTATCTTGGCATTATCATGAATAGAGTTCTGACCTTGTGGACTACCTAAAAGGGGACTTCCGGAGGTCCCTGGATAGCAATTTGAGAACTGCTGCTCAAACATATAAGAGACAAAACATTAGAATGGTTTTTATCTTTTTCATATGTTTCTAGTCTTTGTCAAAACGTTGAAAAAAAGAACAACGTTGGACTTACACTACTTGATTGCATGAATTATAATGCTACAATACTCAAGAACATGTAGTATTGTATACCCATTAGAAGGCTAAAATTAAGAGAACTCATCATACCGACTTTTAGTGAAGATGTGGAGGAAATGGAATACTCATACACTGTTGGTAAGAAGGTAAAATGATACAACCACAATAGGAAAACAGTTGACAGTTCCTTAAAAAACATTTAAACATATACCTATCATATGACATAGCTATTCTGCTCTGTCTTTGCATAAGAAAAATGAAAGCATATGTTCACATAGAAAGTTGTACATGAACTTTATAGCACCTTTATTTTTAATAGTGAAAAACTAGAAACAACCAAACATCCGTCAACAGATGAATTGATAAGTAAATTAAGGTATATACTCAACAATTGAAATGAACGAACTATTGATATTGATATATACAACAACACGGATGAGTCTCAAAATAACTTTGCATAGTAAAAGAAGTCATTCAAAAAATAGTACATTAAGAGAATGAAAAGACTAATCATAGACTGGGAGAAAATCTTTGCAATACATACAAGATAAAGGATTTGTGTCTAAAATATACAAGGAATTCGTAAAATTCAACAATAAGAAAAAAACCCTTAATTAAAAAATCGGCAAAAGCTATGAACAGACACCTTACCAAAGAAGATACACAGATGGAAAATAGGCATATGAAAAGATGCTCAACAGCATATGTCATTAGGGAATTGCAAATTAAAACAACAAGATACCACTACACACTCGTTAGAATGGCCGGGAGACTTTCCTTTCTCCCTTGGATGTTCTTGGTTCCTTTGTGGAAGATAAGCCATCCACGGCTGTGTGGTTTTATTCCTGGGCTTCCAATTCTGTTCCATTGATCTGTGTCTGTTTTTCTGCCAGTAGCGTGTTGTTTTGATTACTATAGCTTTGTAGTATATTTTGAAGTCGGGTATTGTGATGCCTCCAGCTTTGTTCTTTTTTCTCAGGATTGCTTTGGCTATTTCGGTCTTTTGTAGTTCCATATACATTTTAGGATTCTTTGTTCTATTTCTGTGAGGAATATCATTGGGATTCTAATTGAGATTACATTGAATCTGTAGATTGCTTAGGTAATATGGGCATTTTAACTATGTTTATTCTTCCAATCCATGAGCATGGAGTCTCTTTCCGTTTCTTTATGTCTTCTTCAACTTCTTTCAACAATGTCTTACAGTTTTCAGAGTATAGGTCTTTTACCTCCTTGGTTAAATTTATTCCTAGATAGTTTGTTCTTTTTGTTGCAATTATAAACGGGATTGTATTCTTGAGTTCTCTTTCTGCTAGTTTGTTATTAGTATATAGAGATGCAACTGATTTTTGTGGGTTGATTTTGTACCCTGTGACTTTTGCTATAGTTGTTGATTATTTCTAACAGTTTTCTGGTGGATTCTTTAGGGTTTTATATATATAGAATCATATCATCTGCAAACAGTGAGAGTTTTACATCTTCCTTTCCAATTTAGATACCTTTTATTTCTTCTTCTTGCCTAATTTCTCTGGCCAAAACTCCCAATACTATGTTGAATAAGAGTGGAAAGAGAGGGCATCCTAGTCTTTCCCTGTTCTCAGAGGAATGGCTTTTAGTTTTTCACCATTAAATATGATGTTGTCTGTGGATTTGTCATATATGGCCTTTATTATGTCATGGTACTTTCCTTCTATACCCATTTCATTGAGAGTTTTTATCACAAATGGATGTTGGAACTTGTCAAATGCTTTCTCTGCATCTATTGAGATGATCATGTGATTTTTACTCTTCATTTTGTTAATGTGGTACATCATACTGATTGAGTTGTGGGTGTTGAACCATGCCTGCATCCCTGGAGTAAATCGCACTTGATCATGGTGTATCATCCTTTTTTTTTTTTTTGAGGAAGATTAGCACTGAGCTAACTACTGCCAATGTTTCTCTTTTTTCTGAGAAAGACTGGCCCTGAGCTAACATCCATGCCCATCTTCCTCTACTTTATATGTAGAGCACCTACCACAGCATGGCTTTTGCCAAGTGGTGCCATGTCCGCACCCGGGATGCAAATCAGTGAACCCAGAGCTGCTGAGAAGCAGAATGTGCAAACTTAACCACTGCGCCACTGGGCTGGCCTGGTGTATGATCCTTTTAATATATTGCTGTATTTGATTTGGTAATATTTTGTTGAGGATTTTTGCATCTATGTTCATCAGCAATATTGGCATGTAATTTTCCTTCTTTGTGTTGTCCTTGTCTGGTTTTGGTATTCAACAAAGGACCAAGAACATTCAATGGAGAAAGGAAAGTCTTTTCAATAAATGATGTTGGGAAAACTGGACAGCCATATGCAAAAGAATGAAAGTAGACCACTGTCTTACACTATACACAAAAATTAACTCAAAATATATTAAAGACTTGAATGTTAAGACCTGAAACCATAAAATGTCTAGAAGAAAATAGAAGCAGTACACTCTTTAACATAGGCCTTAGCAGTATCTTTTCAAATACTATGTCTACTCAGGCAAGGGAAACAAAAGAAAAAATAAACAAATGAGGTTACATCAGACTAAAACACTTCTTCAAGGCAAAAGAAACTATGAACAAAATGAAAAGACAACCAATAATTGGGAGAAAATATTTGCAAATCATATATCTAACAAGTGGTTAATTTCTAATATATGTAAGGAATTCATACAACTCAACAACAAAAAATGGAACAACCTAATCAAAAAGTGGGCAGAGGATATTAACAGACATTTTTCCAAATAGGATATACAGATGGCCAAGAGACACATGAAAAGATGTTCAACATCACTAATTATTAGGGAAATGCAAATCAAAACTACAATGACATATTACCTTGAACCCCTCAAATGGGTATAATTAACAAAACAAAAAGTAACAAATGTTGGTGGGGGTGTGGAGAAAAGGGAACCCTCGTACACTGCTGGTAGGAATGTAAACTGGTGCAGCCAGTATGGAAAACAATATAGAGATTTCTTAAAAAATTAAAAACGGAAATATCATATGATCCAGCTACCCCACTACTGGATATTTATCCAAAGAACACGAAATTAACAATTCAAAGGGACTTATGTATCCCTATGTTTATTGCAGCATTATTCACAATAGCCAAGATGTGGAAGCAACCCAAGTGCCCATCAACGGATGAATAGATAAATAAGATGTGGTATATACATACAATGGAATACTACTCAGCCATAAAAAAGATAAAGTCACGCCATTTGCAACAACACTGATGGACCTTTAGGTTATCATGCTAAGCAAAATAAACCAAACAGAGAAAGACAAACACTGTATGATTTCACTTATAAGTGGATGATAAACAAACACATGGATAAGGAGAACAGATTGGTGGTTACCAGAGGGGAAGAGGGTAGGAAGAGGGCAAAAGTGTTAAGGGGCACATATGTATGGTGACAGGTAAAAACTAGATAATTGGTGGTGAACATGATGCAATCTATACAGAAACTGATATATAATAATGTACACTTGAAATTTACATGATGTTATAAGCCAATATAACTTCAATAAAATAATTTTTTAAAAATAAAGAAATACAATGTGAGCTGCATATATAAGTACTCCAGTATCCAAATTAAAAAGAAACATGCAAAATCCAAAAAAAAAGGCCAAAATACCAACACTGACAGCTCCAAATGCTGATGAGGTTGTGGAGCAACAGGAACTGTTATTCACTACTGGTAGGAATACAAAACGGCAAGCAACTTTGTAAGACAGTTTGGAAGTTTCTTACAAAACTAAAATCATACTCTTACCATAGGCTCCGACAATCATGCTCCCTGGAATTTACTCAAATGAGTTGAAAACTTATGTCTACACAAACACCTGCACTTGAATGCTTATAGCAGCGTTATTCATAATTGATAAAACTTGGAAACAATCAAGACAACCTTCAGTAAGTAAATGGATAAAGAAACTTGTATATCCATACACAGTGATAAAAAGAAATGAGCTATCAAGCCATGAAACGTTACAGAGGAACCTTAAAGGCATAGTGGTAAGTGAAAGAAGCCAACCTGAAAAGGCTACAGACTGTATAATTCCAACTATATGATTTTTCTGGAAAAGGCAAAACAGTGGAGACAGTAAAAAGATTGGCGATTGTCAGGGGTTCGGGGGAAGAGAGGGAAGGCTGAATGGGGGAGCACACGGGATTTTTAGGGCAGTAAAATTATTACTCTGTATGACACTGTAATGGTGGATACACGTCATTATACATTTGTCAAAACCCATAAAATATATGACACAAAGAGTGAACTCTAATGTAAACTATGGACTTCAGTCAATATTTGTAACAAATGTAATGCACTAATGCAAGATGGTAAAAATAGGGGAATCTGGGTGGTGCAGGGTTGGGGGGTGAGTGGGTACACAGAAACTCTGTAGATTTTGCTCTATTTTTTCCATAAACCTAAAACTGCTCAAAAAGTCTATTAGTTTTTAAAAAGCAAATACTGTGTGATTCCATTCACATAAAATTCTAGAACATGAAAATAATCTATGTGGCAGAAAGCATATCAGTAGCTGCCCAGCGATGAGGAGAAAGAGAGGGAGGGATTACCAACTGGTGCATGGAAACCTTTAGGGGTAATGGATATGTTCATTATTCTGATTGAGATGATGATTCTTGGGGGCATACATATGCCAAAACGTATCAGATTTTATACTGTGACCATGTATGGCTCATTTTATGTTAATTTTCATTTCTAACCATTTTCCAGATGACACTAATTCTGCTGGTCTTGGGACTATAGTTTGAGTTCCAATCTTGGGCTGCACTTTAGAATCACCTGGAGAGGTTAAAAAACAGAGATTCTGGGGGCTGGATGGTTGCATAGTGGTTAGGTTCACGTGCTCCACTTTGGTGGCCTGTGGTTTGTGGGCCCGGATCCCAGGAGCAGACCTATGCACCACTCATCAAGCCATGCTGAGGCAGCATCCCACATACAAAATGGAGGAAGATTGGCACAGGTGTTAGCTCAGCAACAATCTTTCTCAAGCAAAAGGAGGAAGATTGGCAACAGAAGTTAGCTCAGGGCCAATCTTCTCACATGCACACAAAACCAACCAAACAAAAAAGAGAGAGTTTGATGTCAGTAGTTTGTGGTGAAGCCTGGCTTGGAGATTTTTAAAAAAATTTTTCATGAGTGATTCTCACTCAGCCAAGATAGAAAGCAATTAGGATAGAGATACCTCAAAAAAAAAATCTAGTTTTTCTATATCTGGCCCGCTTGTGACAGTAACTTGCCAAGAATAACTAAAAAATAAGAGGGAACATGACTCAATCAGTAGTGCACACTTGGGAATTCTATTAGTTTTATTTTTATCACACATAGAATTTTTGGTATATCTACTAAAAAATAAAGCTTGTTAGTTTGGGAGAAAAAGCTGGAAATTACTCCACTGGCTGAAACTAGCTAGTTTAATCTTTAAATCCATCAGTAAGTCATAATCTCTAAGAAAAATAATCCCATGCCCTCCCCATTCTGTGAGCTGCTAACACATGTGAGGTCACCAAAAATAATACAAGGTGACAGCTGATCAATTTAGGATTTAATTATTTGGGGCATAGGCTGAGTAAGTTTGTGGCTCATTTTTACTGAATCAATTTCTTCCCTTTCCATAAAATACCTTTAAAATCCAGTTCTATCATATTTTTTTTTAATGATTCATCTACTGGCTTCTTCTAATATTCAACCTGCAATTGATAGATAAGAACCAGCACAGAGAGGAACACAGGGCTTAGGGAAAGGGACTGCAGCCTGCTCTGCAGTGCTGTCGAGCTGACTGCAAGGTGGGGCCCTCAACCTCAGAGCAACTCATTTATACTTCCATCTCCCATCCATAGCCACAAACTGAGTGTGGGAATGAAGAGAGAAGGCTGTGATATCCACTGTCCATGTCAGCCTCAAGAATCTCTCTTCCACCTAAATCCATCTTTAGCTCCTTAAGAATTATTCCTAACTTGATATTCTGAAAAGTAGCTCGGGTCACACCTTATAATGAGGACCATCAGGTCTTCATCCAATGGCCTTAACATGGTTATGGAAACTTCCCAGGATAAACTTTTGGTTGGTTAATAAAATTCTATTTAGTATATCAAAGTTATATTATCATCCATCTGAATTCTAATCATTTGTGATTTACACTAACCAAGAGCTATTGCTGTACCTAACTAAATTCCTCAATTAATGCAACCCAGGCCTTTTTAAGTCAAGCCTAAAGGCAAACGTAATTTTATGAAATAATTTCTGTGCAATTGATTAAACAAACATGTCACTAGTCCAACAAACAACAGGGAGCTCAGTACAAGAGTATTTCAAGGCATTTGCTATTTTAATGTGATTCTAAATTTAGGTGCAAAAATTGCAACTATATAGAATACATATTAGCATTTATATTCTCATGTCAAGGAGCTGTGTTGTTTTGCGTAAACAAATTATTGGAGTCAATTATCAGTGAAGAAATAAGTTCCTTTCATGACCACCGAATTGATGTCTTTATAAAAAAATAATAAAACTTAATGATCTCAATGGCCAGCTTTGGGAATCCTAGAACTACATGCTCAAATTCCAATGATGCTGTAACTCATCCATTCTATGCTTTAAAGTGGTTCCAACTAAATGCCACAGGGGTGAGACACACAGTGTTTGGAAGAAGCTTTCATGAACAGAAGCCAAAATTATACCCAGAGCTAGTACTATGGACATATTCTTAATCTCATCTACTCCAGAGTATGGCAGGTTTTTCTGTGAGAGAGCTTTATTTCTACTTCTCCTCTACCTCATACATTTCAGTTTTAATTTGTACAGTGGTACCCCACCAGGGCTGCAAAGTGATAGGTTTCAGATGAGCTATGTTCTACAACGGGCTACACGGAGCACAGAAATAGTGAAAATAGAAGAGAGGATATAGTTAAAAGAATCCAGGTTCTGATCTATTCCCATCCTTTGAAATTGATTTCACTTCATCACCAAATGAAGATGATAAAGCCAGCCTCAATTCACTTTCCAGGTATATTACTCTGACCTTCTAAGACACAGACATTAAAAAGCAATTATGCACTTCCACTTCTGTTGAGAATAGAAAGTCATAAGATAAGATTGCTCCTATTGTAACAAAACGAGAAGCCAGATAATAAACAAAAACAAAGGTTTTTCCCAAAGCCTATGAGAGCACTGGAGTCACAAGTAATAATAATAATAATAATAATAATAATAATAATAATAATAAAACCTCAAAACGCCTATTGAACTAAAGTCCAAAATTTGACAAGACTCTCCTAGGAGAGAAGGGAATCATGGCTGCTTTCTTCCTAGCTGAGTAGTGGAAGAAACAAGAAGTCGCTTTGTGAATATTCATGTCAAAGGTTGGGGGCAGGGCAAGAGAACTGAGAGAGCATGATAGCAAAGTCTTCCAGGAGAAGTGAGAGAAATGTTCCAGGTAAGTTGGGCCTCACAACAGAGTGCCATATCTGTCTACCACCTGAACACAAACTGAAGAGCTGAGAGAATCCCTTTCCCCGCACAGGCCCAATGAGACTGCTTAAATATGAGGGTGCATGCAGGAGGACCAAAAGAAACCCCACACAGACACTGGACCTTACATTAAATACCAGGCAGTGGCTGTGTGCTGCTGAAGGAGAGGCTAAAAGAGAACCCCTTGAGGTGAAGATGCATTGGGTCCTGCTGAAGTATGAGAGTAGTAGAAAGAACTGAGAAAAACCCCACAACTATGCCTCATTTTGGCTATCTACTACTGTGGGTTTAGGGGATACACAATTGCTGAGAGAGAACCCCCCAACACACACACATACAAAGTATAGATATACAGGGCCTGCTAAAGTCTGACAGTAAAACAGAACACAGACACACCTGTGGTGAATAGCAAAGCTCAGACACAGCTCAACTACTGACTAAATTTACTCACCACATCACTTTGCCCCCTGTTCCCCCCAAACATAGACACTACAGCTTGACAGAGAAGAGGTATGACTATTTCTGAGCTTAGATGTTATTTTCTTCAGTTTCTACTTTTCTACTTTTATATACAATGCTCAGAATTCAATAAAATTTATGAGATTCATGAAAAGGCAAGAAAATATAAACCATCATCAAGAGAAAAAATAGTTAATAAAACCAGACCACAAATAATCCATATGTTGGAATTTTTAAATTGGTACTTTAAAATAATTATGATATAATTGGTAAATTATATGGCAGAGAAGGTAGACAACATGCATGAGCAGATAGGGAACTTAAAAGATGAAAACTATAAAAATGAACCTGATATAAACATTAGAAATGACAAATGTAAAACTGGAAAAATTATTTTGATGGGATTAGCAGCAGACTGGACACAATAGAGGAAAGAAAAGTCTGTGAGTTTGAAGACTGTTAAAGAGAAACTGTCCAAACCAAAACACAGAGGAAAAAAAAGAGTAAGAAAAATAAAAACAGAGTACTTGAGACCTGTGAGACAATATCAAACAATTTAACATATGTGTAATTGGAGTCTCAGAAGAAAAGAGAAAGAATGAAACAGAAGACACATTTTAAAAGATAATAATGGAGAATTTTCCAAAATTAGTGAAAGATATCAAAACTCACACACACGAGAAACTCAGTGAATCCCAGGCAGGATAAATAGGAAGTAAATCACACAGAGGCAAAGCATACTCAGGTGGAAATCAAGATTAAGGAAAATCTAGAAAGTGGTAGAGAAAGCAAACATACAACACATGCAGACAACAGTGGTAAAAGTAATGTCTGATTGCTCATCAGAAACTATGGAGGCAAGAGGATATTGAGAAGATATCTTTAAAATACTGAAAGAAAAAAATGTCAACCTAGAATTCTATGTCCAGTGAAAATATCTTTCAAAAATGAGGGAGAAATAAAGACACTGTCAGACAGACAAAAGCAGAAGGAATTCTTCTCCAGCAGACCTGTATGATAAGATTAAATATTTTTATTTAAAGTAAAATCATTAAAAATGTATTGTCAGGTCTATAGCATATATAGAGATATGATTTGTGACAAGATCAGAAACTGTAGGAGTGTGGTAATCAGAAATACACTATTGTAAGCTTCTTATATTGTTTGTGGAGTAGTGGAATGCTTTTTGAAGTAGACTATGATAAGTTAAAGATGCATATTTTTTTGATCTCTAAAGCCGGATTTGGCAAACTTTTCCTGTAAAGGGCTAAAGAGTAAGTAGTTTAGGCTTTGCAGGCCATATGATCTCTGTCACAACTAGTCGCTTGTACAATTGCAAAAGCAGCCATGTATAATATGTAAATGAATGAGCATGACTGTGTTCCAATAAAACTTTACAAAAGCAAGTATTCCATCTGGCCTATAGGATGAAGTTTGCAGACCCCTGCTCTAGAGCATGCATTAAAAAACAGAGAGAGGTGCATAACTGAAAGATCAATAAAGGAGATAAAATGAAGTACAAAAATTACTTGATTCATCTCAAAAAAAAGTAGGAAAGTAGTAAAGAGCAGATGGGACAAGTATAATTCAGATACCAAAACGGTAGACTTAAACCCAAACATATTAACAATTACGCTGAATTGAGGTAGACTAAACACTCCAATTAAAAAGCCGAGACTGTCAGACCAGATTACAAAGCAAGATCCAATTATCTCTTGTTTATATATCACCCTTTAAATCACCCTTTAAATATAAAGATACAGACAATTTTCAAAGCAAAAGGAAGGAAAAAGATATACTACTCAACGACTATATGAAGAACAGTCTATATGAATAGTAGATAAAATAGACTTAGTATATAAAATATTATCAGTCCCGGCATTTCTTCAAAAGTTATATATACATCTATTCTAAAACAGGTCTAAGAATGCGACCCAGAGATCCCATTCCTCGATATTTATTCAAAACAAATGAGAACTTATGACCACGAAAAAGGCTCATATACAAATCTTTATCAGAGACATTCATAATAACTCAAATCTGGAAAAGCTCAAGTACCTATTAACAGGAAAATAGGCAGTTAACAGTATATTCGTCTTGCGGAGTACTATTTAGTAATAATAAGGAATAATCTATCAATATATATAACAATACGAATGAATCCCAACAACATTATTTTGAGAGAAAGACTCAAGAATCAAAATATTAGATACTGTATAATTATATTTATATAAAGTTCTAAAATAAACAACTAATCTATTATTATAGAAATAAAATTAGTACTGGTTTCTAGGTGGGGGACACTTGACTGAAGGAACTCAAGGAAACATTCTGTGAGGATGTAAATATTCTCTATCTTGACAGAGAGTGGGTAACATGAGTGTACTCACTTGTCAAAAATTGACTAATCTGCATAGTTAATATCTGTGCATACACTATATGTAAATTATATCTCAATAAACTTAACATTTGGTTATAAAAAGCATTTATACATGGCTATGAAAATCAGTAGGTATTTACATAAATTTACTATAGTAATATAAATACTCGTTTGCTACTAAATTGTTTTCATGTCTAAGTCAAGGAAAATATTTGCTAATTAGATTCTTCTGCTGCTAAGATATCAAACACACTCAGATTACCTGAACATGCATTACCTGAAAACAGTGGGGTAAAATACACAGACATATGTCATATATAATAGATATTTAACATAACGCTTTTCTTCCTCCTTTCATTAGATGGAATCTAAAGAAAACATTTCTTATCCAATATTTCACATAAGTTTAATATGTATAGTCCCTTCCGATCTGAGATGCACATGAACCATTAGTTATAGCGCTCTTTCAGCAACCAAGGCAGCACCTCCAATGGATCTTAGTTGGCAAGTAGGTTGAAAGGTGTGTGCCACCTGCACCACAGCATGAAACACAGCTCTCGAAAGCTTACTCTATTGGCACAAACTGGGCCGTGGCAGAATAAGATAGTTCTAGCCAAAGCCAGAACTTGAATCTAGACTAGGCCAGTTAGTAGAGCAATATGGGGAGAATCCTGTGATGAGTTAAAGATGTATATCCTAACCTGACCAGTTAGCACGGCAGAAGTGGAGAAGATGAGGGGTGAGGAAGATAGGGTAGTTAGAGAATAAAGTTGAGATTAGTGATAAGGAATTAGGCCAATTCAGAGATTAGAGGTAATAAAGTAAGTCTCGCCCAAGGTTTTAAAATTCAACCCGGTTTAGTGAATCCAGGTAAAAAGTGAAGACTGTGTATAAAAGAAGCCATCACAGAGTCAAGCAAAGTGACATGGCCTACCCTAGAATATAGTGTTAGTTTCCAGTAAAGCTTGCATTAGAAATTTGTTTCCATTATACATTACACAGTGCTGTTTAACAGTTATTGTTGGGCTGATGGCCCAGGGAGAGAGGGGAGTTCCCTATTTATATTTTAAAGCATAAAGTTTAGGGGCTTCAGTGAGGAAAAGAACAGGATATGATGTTTGTGATTAAAACAAAATTTTAATAAAACTCTGTGTCTCTTTGAGTTCTGCTTAAAATCCTAACTTCCAGCTTCTGCTTCTGATGAAGTAGAGGGAAGAACAAAGCTCCCAAAGAGAACTAGAAAAGGCAGATAACAAAACAAAACATCTGTTTGAAGTTAGGAGGGCCTGCCAAGGAAAGCCAGAACTGCAGAGGCCAAGATAATGGAAAGAAAGATCTTTGAGCTGAACCCAACTTTCTGCACACTGCTTTTCCCTTTGGGTCATTTGCCAATTCTTGGTACAGAATGAGAAGCTAATAAGCTTGGCAGATGTCAGCCACTAAATGGCAGAGAAGCCAGCAGAGCGTTTGACAATCTCATGGTGCTGCCCGGACAAAAATGGCATTTGGAGCTGCCAAATTAGGAGAAGTTGAGGGGCCAAAGGTCTAGAGAGCTGATCCCAACTCTCAGCACAAGTTTTACCCTGGAAGTATTTAGCATTTCTTAAGTTGTGCTGGACAAAGTACTAAGAGGTCGAGTAGAAAGGAAGAAAAGAGCTGAAAAGCACAGGGGAGTGATTAATAGTCATATGGTTCTAGGAAGACAAAAATTGCCAAAGGGAAAAGACCCTACTAAATCTCTCAGGTTCTCTTGTGGAATTCCTGAAGGGCTAAACGATAGGAGGGTTGGAAACAAAGGTAGACTGAGTCATAGAAAAACTGCAACCAAGCTTTGCATCAGCCCAGGCCCTGGCTGAAGTGATGTCCCTGTGCCCATATCAAAGCATCACCTTGGGAAAAGGATAATATCATCCTGAACATCCATAGTGTTTCAAACACATGCTGATATTCAATAAACCACTACCAAGTATTAACATAGTAAGACCAGGAGAAAAACAGAAGGACAACAGAAACAGATTCAGATATGAACACCAGAAAACATAGGTACGATGCCAGAGTAACTGATTAATGTGTCAAGAAAATCAATGCTAAGGTCAAAAATTTTACTGGAGAACTGGAATCTGTGAAAAAGAATAAAACAGGAATTGTAAACATGGAAAATAAAGTACTGATGCATCTACAAGTCAAGGAATGTCGAGGATTGCAAACAACCCCCAGAAGACAGGAGACATTCTTTTCTACAAACCTTCCAAGTCTAACGTATATTTTAGACTTATAGTACATCTCAATTCAGTTAAAAGTTCAGTTCTTCAGTCACACTGGCCACAATCTCAAGCACTCAATAACCACATGTGCTTATGGACTATTATATAATATACTGGACAGTACAACTCCAAATATACAAAAAAAGGGTAAAGCACAGGTACTTACAGAAACATGTATGGCTCTCATAGACATATTCTTGAACAAAGAAGTCAGATTTAAAAGAGAACATGCTGATGATTCCTTACATAAATTTCAAGAAAAGGCAAAACCAACTGATGATCATAGAAGTCAAAACAGTAATTATCTCGTGTGGGAATGGCTTTAACAGGAAAGGACATGAGGGAATATTTTTGGAGTAATACTCTGTATCTTGACCTGGGTAGTGGTGTATACATAAGTAAAAATCATTAAGTTGTATATTCAAGAGGAGTGTGTCACATGCAATTTAGTGTAATGTGTATTATATCCTGTAGTGTGCTAGTAAACTAGCTATCTAGAAAAGAAAAGCAGAGAGAAAATAGGAGAAGAAAGGAAAAGAAAAGAATTAAATTCCTAGTTTGCAGAATCTGCCAGTTTCCATTTTATACATATTCCAACCATGGCCAATTTCAAGCTCCCAACATGACATCACTGAATATGAATGGAAGAGATGCAAAATCAGCTTTCATAAACTGGTGCAAGCCAGCTCCAGCACATGTACCTTAATATAAAAGTAAAATAAATAAGTAAATATGCAAAGAAGTTGAGATTTTTAACACACGCAGTGTGAATACTTAGTCCATTCTTTTAATGACTCTCTCTACATGTAGGAATAATCACGAGAAGGAGGAGAGGTATATCTTATTCCCAGGACTTCTGTGATGTTCAAAGAGACATTGGTAAAGATGCTATGAAGACAAGGCACAGGGAGGCTCCCTCAACCTCCATTCCTGCAACTCTTGCTTAGTGGTGCTTATTCTCAGCACACCCAAATGGAGCTGAAAGATGATGACCACCAGCACCCAGAATGGAGCTTTCTCTACTGTATAGTACCAAATATGCTGTCATATTCAGGAAATACTACACTTTAAGATAATGAAGTGTATTAGACAACAATACCAGAGGCAATATTGAAGTGTCAAATAAGAAATGTACAACAGTAAAACAAGGCAGATGCTCCCAGGCACTGGCTTGATCATAGGAGAATATATATTAAAGCAGAAATAAATAGTATGTGCTTGACTGGGTCTCTAAATTTTACATGTTTGCTGTGCAAGAAAAGTCATGCTGAGAGTCACCGTTTGCATTTCCTAACCTTTTTTAGGTCTCTATGGCCTCAGTGACACAGTGCTGCAGCCATTTGAAATTAATTTCCTGGTTGCATTAGCTCGAAGAGATGCTGTCCTTTAAAGGTTATCAATTAATGAAAATTCTATTCAATGTAAACATGGGGCCATAAAAGGCCTGCATTCTGTACAAGGTGGCCTGTTCCGGAGGGCAGTATGACATTTGCCCCAAGGCCTAGTATGACATAGAAGAAAGTAAAAACAGTGGTAACAAGACCTTTTACAATAATCTAATGCCATAAAAACAGTGTCTCTGAGAAAAAAAAAAAAAAATCTCATTCCAATAGTCTGGTGATTAAGAGGTGAGACCCAGACATCATCGACGTGAGGTTGAATTCCCCTTGTGCCATTTACTAGCTGCACAACCTGGGGCAGTTTCTTGACTTCTTTGTGCCTCAGTTTCCTCACTTGTGAAATGGGGATTATACTAGTAACTATCATATACACACACATATATAATCTCACAAATATGTATATGCATATATAGTATATCAATATGTATAGCATATATATGTATGCATATATATAGCATATACATATATGCATGCATATGTAACAGACACTATCAGAGCCCCAAACCTACCCCTCAGGTCCTATCATGCCACTGTGCTCTCATGACTTCCAACTGTCAGAATCTGTTTCTCTGGGCCAAGGTTTTTTGTCCCCAGAATCTCAGATGGTCCTTCTGCCTGTTCACACAGTAAACCAGAAATCCTAGAGAATTAACAGTCATGGGGGCAAGCCATCAATAAATAAATGATGTAAGTTGCATATAAATTCTCCAGATCCCTCACTCAGATGGGACAATTCTGAGGCACCACGTTTTATGCAATTTCCCTGTTCCAAATGCCTAGAATAGTGACTTGATGGATAACTCACACACTGGCTGCCTTTTCCTTGCTGTAAGTATTTCCCATTCCCCTATCAGTGTTCTCTGAACTTCATAAATATGCTGCTTGCACACAAATGCTTGTCTTGAGGCCAACTTTCACTGTGTGTGTATGTACGTGTGTGTGATCCCACTGGCATCGTGATCCTTGGCTTACAGTAATGAAGATGCAGTATAAGTCAAATAAATACATTTCAACTCATAATAATGTCTATTGTAAAGAAAGCAGTGATGTTAATCCTAAAGAACACAATTCATTCACTTTCATATAATGGTATTTTTTGTTTTAAATCATGTGTGTGTGTACACTATGAAGTAATAATAGGTTCCCCAAGAGTGAACTCTCTAGACCACCAAATCTAGAAGCACCTGAAATGGACACTGCTGTGTGCCTACCCAGCATCAACCCCACACTTTCTGGCTTCACAATGTGAAACTCAGTGTTTTCAGGTATCCTCCACTCGCCCATGTGACTCAGAGAATAGAGATCCATCTCCAGACACAGGGTAGATAATCAGTCTCAGCCAGTCAGCTCAGGCATTCTGCTAGTAACATTTTAGACATAGAAAGGTGACTCAGGAAGCTTGGTCACACTGAAGGAAAGCATTATGAGCCACACTTGGGAAAGAGTGCATTTCCCTCTGCTTTCCTTGCTGGAAATAAATAAGGAAATAAGTACCCTAAAGGGCCGTTGGTGGCCCTCTTGGAACCAAGAGGGAAACTCAAGCATTAAGATGGTGGAGCAGTGAGTTGGGAAATTCTTGGTCTTTGAAAGTATCATTGAGCTGCTGATTATACCTGAGACTATCATCCAAGTGGACTTCCAATTATGCAAGGCAAAAAATGTTCTTGTTCAAGACAGGCCCTGTTACTTCCAAAATAAATAACACAGCACCTTTCAAAAATATTCTATTAATTTGGAAGGAACTCTTTCTAAAATTTAACCCTTTTTTTTTTTTTAAAGATTTTATTTTTTCCTTTTTTCTCCCCAAAGCCCCCCGTACATAGTTGTGTATTCTTCGTTGTGGGTTCCTCTAGTTGTGGCATGTGGGACGCTGCCTCAGCATGGTCTGACGAGCAGTGCCATGTCCGCGCCCAGGATTCGAACCGACGAAACACTGGGCCGCCTGCAGCGGAGCGCGCGAACTTAACCACTCGGCCACGGGGCCAGCCCCTAAAATTTAACCCTTTTTGATTATATAGGATCATCATCTAGAAGTCAAAGTAGTATATCATAATACAGTCATAAAAATGGGGTGAATAGGATCTGAATACATTTTTCCAAAGAAGACATTCAGATGGACAACAGGTACATGAAAAGATGCGCAACATCATTAATCATCAGGGAAATGCAAATCAAAATCACAATGAGATATCACCTCACACCTACTAGATGGCTATTATCAAAAAGACAAGAAATAACAAGTTAGGGAAGATGTGGAGAAAAAGTAATGTTTGTACACCATTAGTGGGAATGTAACTTGGTGCAGCCTCTATGGAAAACAGCATGGAGATTTTTGAAAAAATTAAAAGTAGAACTACCGTACAATCCAGCAATTCTGCTTCTATTTATCCAGAAAAAAAAAATGAAAACACTAACTCAAAAAGATAACTACACCTCCATGTTCATTGCAGCATTATTCACAAGAGGCGAGATATGAAAGCAACCTAAGTGTCCATCAATGGATGAATGGTTAAAGAAAATATGGTATACATATACAATGGAATATTACTTAGCCATGAAAAAGAAGGAAATCTTGCCATTTGCAACAACATGGATGGACCTCTAAGGCATTATGCTAAGCGAAATAAGTCAGACAGATGACAAATACTGTATGATCTCACTTATATGTGGAATCTAAAAAAAAAAAAAAACAAGCTCATAGATACAGAGAACATACTGGTGGCTGCCAGAGGCAGGGCCTGGGGGCGGGGGGTGGAGGGTGAGTGAAAGGAATGAAGGGTGTCAAAGGGTACAAACTTCCAGTTATAAAATAAATAAGTTATGGGGATGTAATTTACATCATGGTGACTATAGTTAATTATACTATACTGCATATTTGAAAGTTGTCATGAGAGTAAATCTTAGGCATTCTCATCACAAGAAAAGAAAATTTTATAATTATGTATGATGACAGATGTTAAAGTAGCCTTATTGTGGTGATCATTTTGTAATATATACAAATATTGAATCATTACGTAGTGCACCTGAATCTAATATAATGTGACATGTCCATTATATCTCAATAAAAAGAAAAAATAACAGTACAGTCACGGCTTAAGGGAGAACTTGTTAAAACACAGATTGCTGGCCCCCATCCCACAGTTTCTGATTCACACTTTGAAAATCACTGCACTAAATGTTAAAGCTAGTAGATACTGTAGATAGAAGTGACCAACCCAGTGGTTTTCAAAGTGTGGTCCCCAGACCAGAAATATCAGCATCACCTGGGAACCTGTTAGAAATGTATATTCTTTCAACCAACCCCAGAGCTACTGAATCAGAAATTCTAGCCATAGGTGCACCAATCTGGGTTTGAACAAACCCTCCAGGTGATTCGAATGCAGAGCACAGTTTGAGAACCACTGACCTAGTCAAATCCTTCTTTTCTAAATGAGGAAAAGAGGGCAGGATAAAATGATTTGACCAGACCAACATCACATAGGTCAATGGATCTCCTGAAGCACACTTGGCCACACGTAACTGTGCCTGGGTCTTCCCTTAGTTGTTTTTTTTTTTTAAAATAGTTTCTTCCATCTACTTAATTACTGATTTTTCATTACGTCACTTCTTGATGCTCTAATAGGATGTGCCCACACACACACACACACACACACCCATAACCTAAAGAAAAAAATACCATTATATAAAAGTCAATGATTGTGCACTTTCTTTTCTCAACTTGTGTTTGAAAACTTTCAAGTGTCAGATTGTCATAGTCAAAATAAATAGCTGGTAGGACACAGGCCCTCCCTATCAGAATGGGTGCCAGCTCTAAATAATTGGCATGGCCAGGCATGTTTTTCCCAGTTGCCTTTAAACTCTGCCTGCCTCAAATCTGCTGCTAATGACAAAACCAGGTCACCAGGCTTATTGGAACTATCTAAAAAGAGAGGCCCTAAGGGAGCAAGCAGTTGAGCAGTCTTCTTGGAATAGCATCCTGTCTTTGAAACCCCACTGTAAACTGTCCACAAGCTTCTTGTGCTTCTTCCCAGCGTTTGCTTCTTTCCCAGAGGTTAAATGGAAAGGTGTGTGATCTAGAGAAGTGAGGTGCTATTGTACCTACATTTAAATAAAGATGTTGATGATATTTTGGAATTTTGAAACAGTTCTAAAAATAACATTAAATCTCTACTCTGTGAAGGCCAACTACGGAGATGGCAGGAAAACTCTGGCCTGTCTTATTCTGATTGTTCTCCAATCTTTGATGTATCTCCATTGCCTCATCTTTTGGTGTAAGGGGTCAACATGAAGCTAGGATTTCATTTTAAACTTCGCTTTTCTCAATTGCCCAGGAACAAAAGTGTGCTAGGGAGGTTTACTGAAGTGGGAAAATAATTGCTTTAGCTTGCAACACATCCTCCCACTGCAACTGATGAACTATGTTCTGCTTGTTTTTGTTTCAAAATAAAAATAGGTTTATTTTTGTGCTATGAAAGTTATACATAGATAAGGATGATTTTCAAACATTTATCAAGCAATGTGTCATGGGGACCAAGCCATCAGCAGACATTGACTAAAACCAAAGCAGGCTCTGGAAGGTTCCCAAAGCATGAGGTTACTTTAGTGGCCAAATCATGGGGAGATACAGGAGGAGGAGATATCGGTCTGGGAGGAGGGGTCTGGGTGGCCAGGGCAGCAGAGACAGGGTCTCACTTATTGAGGAGGCTCAGGATATGAGCTATTTTTCAGATAATATGGAAGTATTTCCATATTTTAACCACTGGTATGGCTTTAAGAAAACATACCAGCTGAAAAACAGCCTTGTATATAAATGTTGTTAACACCTAAAGGGAAAAAAACAAAAAGAAATTTGAAATAATTCTTAATCCCGCCATACAGGGATAGCCACCATTAAAATGTTGTCATATATTTAATATGCAAATATAAATATACACAGTAATTTGAATGAAGCAAGATTATTCTTCACATACTACTATTTTGTAACCTGCTTTTTCATTAAAATAATATTAGTATCTCTCAGTGGCAATAAGTAAAGATCTATGGTGTCATTTTAATGATACATAATATTCAATTTTTGCATATATAATTTACCTATCCAACATATGACTGGTGAACATTTGTTATTTTCAAAATTTTACATATAATTATTGTAAATAAAAATATAATGCACATGATTTCACCTACGTCTTTCTACATTATTTAATTACTTCCTTAAGAAAAAAAATCTAGAAGTAAATCAAAAGTATGTAGGTTTTAAATTATTTTAGATACATATTTCCAAAACCCATTCCAGAAGATTATAAAGGTATACACTTCTAGCTCCCGAGTAAACTCTAATAAGTATTTATCTTAATATACTTATTTATTTTTAATTGTGGGTGTTTATCCTACCTCATTAAAAAAGAGTTTCAGGTAGCTTTTTAAGCTATATAAAAGATAAAAAAATGTAAGTAAGTAAAAAAAAGATCAAACGGAAACTAAGGATAAGAAAAATAAGATGAGGACAGGTGTGATGATAACATTTAAATATTGTGAGGTTCCTCACAGCTGAGCATTTTTACTGTGTTAAGAAGCCATATTCAAGCTTTATAAATATCCAGACAAATACTTAAGTAAAATGATGACATGAATGAATCATCTCCAATTTCTTTAGAAAGTTAGTGTAGTATGCATAATAAATGAGTGAGTTAATGACAGTAATGAAAAGTCATGTCGATAATCCGTGCCATGCCATGGACATGAATAATCAGATGATGACTGTATTAGTAAAATAGGAATAATTTTCACTCAGACAGACATAAAACTGTAAAGTCCAATGAGGTCTTCAACCCAAAAAGGGAAATTACTGTTGAAATAATTATTAAAATCTCCTATTCCTTTGCTTTTTCCTGTGGGGATATTTTAATCCATATCTGTGTCCTCCTATCCAAAATATTCATTATGCATTTTCTTACTATGTAGACATCTAAAATTAGCTAGTCTAGCCCCATTTATGTTGTACAATTTCATTTCTAAAAACTTCCATTTCTTAGACAATACTTGTATACAAGAAGGAGGTGGTAATCTTCAGAACCATCATTATTAGTAGTGGAAAAAAACCAACAAAACCAACAACCTTCAGCACATCTAGAGGTGTCTGTTCAATATGGTAGTTGCTAGTCACAAATGGCTAGTTAATTTAAAAGTAAATTAACCAAAATTAAATAAAATTTAAAAATCAGTTCCTCAGTTGGACTAGCCATGTTTCAGGTGCCCAGTAGCTATATTTGGCTTGTGGCTATCACACTGGACAGTGTGGATATGGAACATTCCTATCATCACAGAAAACTCTATTGGACAGCATTACTTATAGAAGTTAAGTTGTCGTTGATTAATAAAAAGTACACTTAAAAGTGTATGTGTAAGCTGATTGATTAGAGGTCAAAATGTATTTTCTAATAAAATCATGAGTACAAATGATTTCTAGGTGAGTCCATAAAAGTCTGTTTAATCTTCAATATAACTGAAATCCGGAAAATTGACTATACAACATAGTTGTAAATAATTCTATTGTATTAAACAAAACAGGAAAACAATAACTGCCTGAGAAATGGTGCTTTATTTCCTGTGAATGCTGTAGTTAGGTAATAAGTTTAATTAGTAAAAGAGGTATCCATCTGATTAGAGAATTGTCTGACAATTCATTAAACATATCCTCAGCATTTCCATCAACATTACAGGTGGCTAACAAATCGTTCTGTTACAATTTGTTTTTAAATCACAACATAGAGCTTTTTATTTTCCTTGACTTAAGGCTATCCTTGCTACTAAACTTCCATTTATCAGTTCAGTTATTTATATTTGCCTTCATGAATGGAATTTTATAAGAGGAAGGAAAAGGAGGGGAAGCAAACAATTGTTCATTGATTAAATAAGCCACGGTAGATAAGAAAAGGGAAGGTTAAAGGCATTTGCAGCAAATATTTGTTTGGGCTAAACACTCCATGTGCATTATCTCATTAAAAGTGCCTTTGGGGACAACTGAGAAAATAAAATAGATAAAGAACAAAGTAAACCGTACACAGAAAATGACAGAAGAAAGAAATTTGAGGATGAGATTATGAATAGATATAATTACTGAGGCCAAAGAGAATATATGATAGACCAGACGTGATATAAAACTGTGCTACTCAAAGTGTGGTCCATGATCCAGTAGCATGAATATCACCTGAGAGCTTGCTGTGAATGCAAATTCTCAGGCTCCGTCTTAGACCTACTTTATCATAATCCGTACGTATTTCAGCATGATCTCTAAGTGATTCATATGTTCATTAAAGTTTGATGAGTGGACCACACATAGGAACCCTCTGAAGTAGGCCAATTTGATTGCTCCTTAGGGTAGCGTCATTGTCAGTGACCCACCCATCAACCATTTTAAAATCTCTTCTCTCTTGCCTGCCTTCCACTAATGAAACTGAAAAAGCTAGATAATTTCTGCCTTCCTTGCAGCTAAAGGTAGAAATGACCACTGAGGGGACAATGAGACATGATAAAATGCTTATTGGATGATTTCTGGTAAAGATTTTATTTTATCTGAGAAAAGTAAGGATAACGACCTTACCACCTGCTAAGTTCCTCCATGCTAAGATTTCTACTGTGAAGATACAACGTTCAGAACTAGGATACCATTTCATGACAAGTAAAAGAAGGCATCACCAACATACTAAGAACAGCTAAATGGAGTTAGAAAGAGCCTGGGTCCTTAATGACATCACTGAGCCACTGCACCAGTTGTCCATTGTTGGACTTCTCGTGTTTTTTGAGATAATTAAATGTCCTTTTGTCTAAGTCACTGTTTTATTACTTGCATCTGAAAGCATTTCTACGGCTCTTGGAGACAGCAGAGTGTTTGAGGAAGAAAGAGAAAGGGAGGGAACTGTCTATTTTGTGTATAGAAAGTTCACATGTAGGGCATTCAAAACTGGAAGGACCCAGAAATTTTGTCATATTGTAGATTTGATTAAACCAGTTATTTCAGATCTCAAAAGGTTTTGGATGTGTATCTTTTCTACCATAAAGAAATAAACTTGATGGTTGGTAAGTCTGTAATTCACTTTTTGTTTTATAGATATAGAATGTGAATCACATTTGAGGTTTACTCTTGTATTTAAAAAACTGTTTACCTAAGTCAATGATTAAAAACGACAAGGTTTCCTACTTTTTTGTTAACCAGGTCACTTTCAAACTTTATTTATTTCAGATCGTGCATTGTTGCTGCACATTCACTGTTTCTCTCAAAACCTGCTAAAATATAGAATTTCAGTCCAGAGGGAGTAGATATCAAAGTGATGGAAGAAGTAAATAGATTATATTTTCCCAAAACTTCTCATGAGTAAAAAATTTAGTCAAAGTGTATTTCCTCCTATTTTCTTTCCTTTCCTCTGAATCAACAAAGTCTCATTTGGAAAAAGAATAGAAATTTCAGCATCTATTTCTGTTTGGAATTGAAATTTTCCATGATGCTTTAATCATACTCTACCAGTAGAAGACAGTGCTGCTGCTGCTGCTGCTGCTGTTGCAACAGAGAAAATACAATAAAAGGCATGAATTACCAGAATTTGCAAGGATTAAGGTTTAAATCTTCTAGTTATTGAGTATAATGAAAGAATATATTTCAACACTTGTGGATGAAAATCTTTCATGGATCTATAAATGCATTTCCTTCTTTACCATTATAATGGTAATATAATAAACCTTTAAGTCATTGTGAACATTAATGGGTATTATACTAATCAATGATGTTCATGCTATAGGAAGGTTAAAATAAAAGGCGAATTGTTTGCACTTTCTGTTTATGTATCCTAGGACATGGCATGGAGAGATGTGGATATTGTTTCTGGATTTAAAAAAAAATCTATTTCTTTTTGGTTCAGGGTTTTTTTTTTTTGCAGGGGGCTTGTTTGTTTGTCAATAATCTCTTCTCTCAAAAGATTATAAGATTATGTCCAACAAATAGTTTAGGCTTTTCAAAGATTGTTATTTTTGAATATTTTAACAATACACTCAAACTTAATATACACATCACAAAGTAACTCTCAGATTCTAATGTTCGCACGAATCACCTGGGGATCTTGCTGAAATGCAGATTCTAATTCAGTAGGTCTGGGGTTGGGCCTGAGAGTCTGCATTTCTTACCAGCTCCAGTGACGCCGATGCTGCTGGTCCACACATCATTCTTTAAGTAGCAGGGCCAAGTATCTTATAGTTCACAAAGTCCTTTAATTTATGTAATCTCTAACTCTTACCCTATCCCCACCATATCAATGAGTGAAAAAAAGTAAGTTTCTGAGAGCTTCAGGGGCTTGTTCAAGATCATGAGTAATAAAGTTGACACTCCAACCTATACAAGCTGACACAAATCTAATTTCCTTTCCATTTCAAAAGAGGGCTTTCCCTGGTACCTCTCCCAGGTCAGAGACCCAGTCCTTTGGAGCAAATCAGAACAAATTCTGCAGTCCATCATTTCATTCAGACTAAATATTATCTAATCAGTGAATGAACTAGCTACATCAACTAATTTTACAGCATACAATAGAAGGATCAATTTGGCTTTACTTACATATCAGAATACATTGTAATTTGGACTTTAATTAGATATTACAATGTTATACAGAGAGACGTGTCCACTTAAATATACTGTGTGCTATTAGTATGCCAGCATTATATAAAAGAGAAGTTAATTTATCTTCTTACAGGGGAATGGAATGGTAAACAGACAGTTTCTAATTCAGAATATGCTTCTCATTGTCTAGGAAAAAATAGCACTAGGGTTTCATTCTCTCCCCTCTTTTGTCTTCTCTTCCTTCTCTCTTTATCTTCCCCTCCTTCCTTCTCTGCCATTGCATACACATCTAGAAAACTCTTTAAGATCTGATTTCATTTTTATGATTCAGCTAACTGAAAAAGCTAAAATCCCTATGAGAGTCTGAGAGCAGCAGAAAATCTGATTATTTGGAGTGCTGTTGGCTAGCTCATGGCATCCATATTTAAGGAAGCATCCTGCAACAATCATCCAGAATGAGCATATGGCAGACCTCTGTATGCAGCCATTATTATTCAGTCATTGTTCATTATGTTTGAATTAACGGTGACAGCACACATCATGCTTATTAGATGATGTTTCTATTTAATTCCCTATTATCTATTAAAATCTCTGAGCTCTTGCAGAAAGGATACACAAAAAAGTCATGTACAGAGACTCAAGGACCACCCACATATTGCTTTTCCCATTCTTCCCAAAATGCGCTTCTAAAGAGTTTATTTTAAAAAGAAACACCACCAAATTAGTACTGTGACATCATACTTTTGGTTCTAACTAGAGTGTTGGGAGGAGAAAATAGATTGTTGCTTTTTATCTAGCTGTGACCCAAGTTACCCTGATTCTTGGGGATGAAAGGAGTAAGAACGACACTGAATTGCAGAGTTGCCAGATGAAAAGATGACTTCAATATACTCTTGGATGGTATTAACATATAAGCAACAACAGTGTTACCATTACCTGATTCTACACAGCTGCCATTTTGTTAATAGCTCTAGCACCAAGGAGACAGGAAATGAGGGCCAACATAGACCTGCTTAAAGACAATTGCCCCCACCCCATACACTTGAAATTTGCTCAACTGATATGATTTAGGAGGGTTGTGAAAAATTAACTATAAGCCATTCAGGAATTATCTGAGCTAAGGCCGCAGTCCTATGGGTTAGTTCAAGCCAGGCATATAAGGGGCTTTCTAATGGGATTTTCTGAGATCTTAAGGCTTATTAGTACCTATTAATCACTCATCCCAGTGACCACCATGTTGCTGGGATATAGCCAGCACTGGGATTGCCAAAAGTAGGCTCCAGTGTCTCCTATTTTTTTAAAAGCTTCAGTGTTCTTCTAAAGTTGTAAATCACCCACTGCTGTGGCAACAGCTGTAACCACTGCTGGGGAATTCTTTCCCATTGGGAGACTTCCCCCCTCCCCCACTTTGATTTGATTAGAGAAAAATCATGCTTGTTGATCTAATACTTGTGTTTACCATATCACAGCATGAGAATCAAGAACTCTACTCTTTGAGGCTTTCCAAGGTTCTATCTATTTGAAATTATCATAACAAAGTAAGGTTAAGATATTCATTGCTGTAGTTTTTCTGATTTCTGAAGTTTATTTGGGAATGGTTATCTTTTTACAAAGATAAGCAAAGCAATACAATGATTCACAGTGGGGATTGGGGCACCGCATGTAGATATATCCCTAATTTAGTGGCAAAATGAGCTCATTCCATTTGAGTTTCATTAACTCTAACTGAATCCTGTTTTCAGGACTGATTATTCTTTATTTCAAACAGAATTACAAAAGTTTCCCTCAGCAGAAAAACTGAGGCAAAGATTAATAGTAGCCTGAAGATCATTTACTGAGTACATTTTGTTTAAAGTAATATATATTCAATGTTGAGGTTCACTAGTAAATAACTGACTCTTTCTTCTAATGACAATAATGATAATGATAACACCCTGCATGTGTAAAAATCTTTTATACTTTTCAAATTCCATATGGATTGCACCACTTCTAATCCAATAAACATTCATAAAATTTACACATTGGTTTAATGGTGAATGTTTCCCAAAAAGGATATGTTGAAATCCTAACCTCCGGTACCTCAGAATGTGACCTTGTTTGGAAATAGGGTCTTTGCAGAGGTAATCAAGTTAAAATGAGGTCATTAAGGTAGACCATAATCCAATATGACAGTATTCTTATTAAAAAGGGGAAATTTAGACACAGACAAGCATACAGGGAAAATGATGTGAAGAGACACAGTGAAAAGACAGCTATCTACAAGCCAAGGAATACTGGAAGCTACCAGAAGCTAGGTTTCTTCTGCTTACCTGAAGTCAATCATTTCAACTTTTTTTTTCTTTAATAAGGCTTCTCTTGGACTGTTTGACATGGAAGTTGATTGGTCTGCCTCCTAGATGGATGAGTTATGGTTACAAAAATGCTGAATTTCTAAATTTACATAATGAGTGTTCAAGTAATATGATTGTATACCCTGGGAAAATAATTTCAGAAGCAAGTTCCTTCTTTTTAAGTGGGGGCTTGTAATTTCATTGCATAAATGCACTAGCTTATTCAACATACAGTTATTAAGTACTTATTATATGCCTGGTACAGGATTAGACAGAGGACTACCCACAAAAGACACAATTAAACTGAGATATCATTATAATTAGACCTGGCAGAAGAATGACAAATGTTTCCTTAATACTCACTCTGGGTAGAGCCAGAGAAAGGAAGGATCCCTACTCCATGCTTCGACAGCTTGGACTAAGTTTGGTAATGTGATAGATTTTTGCATATTCTCCATCAAAATGGAGATGTTTTTGTTGAGTTTCATAAATAGTAAGATTAACTAAGCTATCATTGTGCAATTAATTGATAATTGAATAAAATGATAGTATTAACTATCATCATCACAATAATCCCTAACCTTTGCTCACCAGTATCACTATGCTAAGAACTTGTCAAGCACTTCCTCCTTTGATCTTTACAACCACCCTACTGGGTAGGTATGACAATGACCCCACCTACACATGAGGAAATCAATGGGCAGAGAGGCAAGTAACTTATTTAAGAGGTAACAGAAGTAATAAAATGTGGAATCAGATTCCAAAACCATGTATGCCTGTTTACAGAACTGCCAAAAGAAACAGAAAATACTCACATTGTAAATGTCATATCCACTAATTAGGTTAAATTTTGGGTAAAAGTTCACTTCACATTTCATAGAATAATATCCTTTGTTTCATGCTTATGCAAAATCCCCTTCCTTTTTTTTTTTTAACAAACAAACTCTAAGTCCAAGAGAGTAATAGTATTCCAAGAAAAGAAAAAACAATAAAAACTACAAAGAGCAGGGTTTGCAGATCCCTCAGAATGTGAATTTCATATCTGAATAAGTCACTCCAGAAAGCAAATTAGTATTTCAATAAGAGAAAAAAATATGTATACATGATCATTGGAGTAAAGGAAATAACAGATAGCAAATGGAATCTTTAAAAATCCAAGACTGTGAATAAGACAAATGAGATTAGAAAACAGTCTTTTGCTTCTACCTTCAACAATTTCCTTCTCAAATAAAATTTTCCATCAGCTACAGATTTTATATTGAATCTACCACCAAGTGCCAAAAATAAAGAGAAAACCATGGCATTGTTGAGTGACAGAAGTGCAAATGACCTTAGAGACTGTGTTTAACCTTCATACAGAGGCTAAAACCTCATCCCAGAAATTTTAAAGTTGGTAACAACAGTAGATGGAAATCCTATGGTTAAGATGTGTTAGATGTTAATATGGGAATTTTAATAGTGTATGCCCAAATTATGCTTTTTTTCTCTACGTATTCTCTGTGTGAGGTCTGAGATGTTTACTAGTTCAAGTAGTTCATAATCCTCTTAAGAATATCTAGTGCTATTATATTTTTTAAAGCTCAACCATCAGTTTATTCTGCCTCCCATCACCACTAAGGGTCTTCTTCATTTTAGCAATGGACCCTTTCCAGGGACTTTCACACACATGCCACATGCCAATGCAGCATTTTCTCCTCATAATGTTGAAAACTGAGGCAGAGATAATGACTTCTATCTTCTTTCAGGGCACATGGGCACACTACCAAACACTATTGCAGTAAGGCTGGGACCCCCTCACTGAGTTCTCGTCCATGACATGTAGCTAGAAGAGAGGAAAATTATTTTAAACATGCTGCATGTTTAAACATGTTTAAACAGCTACTGAGGAGAGCTGCCGGACCTACACTGTACTATACTGTGGGTAACAAATAATCTTTACTGTGTAAAATTGCAAATATTTTAGGATTTGTTTATTATTGCAGCATAGCTTAACCTATCCTGATCAACACAAGAGAACAACTTTCTGTATATGATCATGCTTAAGACTGTGCTTGTTTAGAACTCTGAGTGTCCTGCTGCACAGTGACATAAGGCATTCCATATAATGAGGGTTCTGATATCAAATCAAAGATCTGAAGAGAAAGTTAAATAATTGGTTTTATTTTCTCTTTCTCTTGATTTCTCACTTCTATGCTTCTCACTGCCCACCTACCCTAGAAATCAACCTGTATCTCTCTGAGATCTCAATACCATGTTTGCCAGCTACGACTATACTTGGTCAGCCTTCTCCTCCATTTCAATACTATACTAGTTACAGTCTGTGCCTTTGATGTCTGACTTCTACTCCCTGAGTGCATTTATACATCCCTGACTTGATCCGTTTTACCATCTACTTAGATTAGCAACTGTAACTTACCAGGGTGTGTCAAACACAGGTTGTAACTGGAATCCCCTCATACATGATGAGGATGTGGAATCAAATATCCTTTAGTTAGTATTTCTTTCCATTTCTCCTCCAGGATTAGGCACCATTATAGTAATAAAACATCCTTCATGTTTGCTGATTAAATAGGGATACAAGAAAATAAATTACAACTTTTTTTTACCTTCACCTTTTCCCTTGAAAGGCGGGTTTTATGTAAATGTGATATTCATCTTATCTATGTTGATAGACATGGGAGATTTCATTAATGTCAAAATGTTAAGAGCAATAGATGCCCCTAGATCTTTTCCCTTTGTATAGTAAGTGTCAAGATCTCATGAGATTTTTAAGGATAAAATTCTCTTAAATTGGAGTTGAATATTGGATCAGGGACACATTTCTCCTTTTCTTCTGATAATGTTTCTTCTGCATGGTATGAGACATAGTTGTTAATGGTGATGGGGTAGGACAGGGACCTATCAAGGAGGAGATTTTGAAATGATGAATTGAGAATAGATGGATTTGAGAACAGCCTGCTACCCTGAAACTGGCAGGAATCACAAAGTCACTAACACCTAACATTTGGAAGCAGACAAATATTTATGTTCTCTATATTTTCCTATTCTAAAGAGATACAGTCACTACGTGGGAAAAGGAGTGGGAATATTTGTAGCAACAAGGCACCAAGAAATAGCCCAACACCAGAGAGAAACATGTGGATAAGACATCTGCTTTCCTATAATAAATATAGAAAAGAAATTATCTTTGAAGATATGCAAAGAATTGCCTGAAGGACTAGAAGCTTTTATCCAGAGAAAGATGGGAGGAGAGGCAAACCTGAAAGAATTATCAGGAAAATAAAACAGCATGCTCAAAAAAACTATGTGTAAAAAGGAGCATGGTCACTTAAGGAAACCGCAGTAGTTCAGCATAGCAATAGCAAGGAGCATAGCAGATGACCTCCATCATTTACAACTTACTTTCTAGGGGCAGCAGTAAACAGAGGTTCTATGCTTGTGCCTAATGTCTAGTATTAAAAGTGTCTGCCGTGGTATCTCCACTTGACCAGTTCTGAACTGGTGATACTGGCCACTGGTCATTGTTATGTGATTCTGGCACCTACTTCTCTAGCTTCCTAGAAATTGTGACCTAAACAATATAATTTAATACACTTATTTTCTGCTTAAGCCACTAAGAATTGATTTTTCTTGTTTGCAACCAAATCTCTGTGGTGGACACTGTCCATGCTTTTCTTGGGTTCCCTCAGATTCCATTCATCAGTGCTGTGATTCTGTCTCTTGGCTTCTGTGTACTCTTGCTTCTAAAGGCAACTTTTGCAACTTTCTTTGGAAGTACTGCCCTCTGACTATAAAGCTGTTTTGTACACAGGAACAAAGAGCTGGAAGTGCCTGGAAACTGATGTCCCCCACAGCAAAACGGCAAATGACCAACAGGTGTAGGTGCATGAAAACTACTGTATTAGTTTGCTAGGGCTGCCATAACAGTACCACAGACTGGATTGCTTCAACAACAGAAATTTATTTTCTTACAATTCTGGAGGCTAGGAGTCCAAAATCAAGGTGTTGGCAGGGTTGGTTCTTCTGAGACTGATTTCCTTTGCTTGTCTCCTCCCTGTCTTCACATGGTCTATCCTGTGTGTGTGTCTGTGTCCTAATCTCTTCCTATAAGGATACCAGTCATATTGGATTAGGGCCCATACATATGACCTCATTTTAACTTAATAACCTCTTTAAAGACACTATCTCCAAAGATTCTGGAGATTCTATCTCCAAAGTCACATTCTGAGGTACTGAGAGGTTAGGACTCCACTATATGAATTTTTAGGGTAACAAAATTCAGCCCATAACAGTGACCTCCCTTGTCTCAAGGAGATACAAACAATGAGGCATGACTTATACTCCAGAAATCCTATGCAGGATAAGGATGAGATTGGGACTTGGTCTAAAATCACACTCTTTCTTGGGCTTCTTCCCTTTGGCCTGCTCTGCTCAATTGTTTAGTGGTTTCTCCTGGGAGCCCTTCCTTAATAAATTACTTGCACAAGAATTCTCATCTCAGGCTCTGGTTCTTGGGAAACCTACCTATTACGTAATCCTGAATAATACACATTCCTTTGCTCAGATGATATTCCACCTTAAAAAGCTTCAAGAGGATAGGCATACTCTCTTTAAAACATCAGGAGGTGGTATCAATGGGAATGGAGAAGTATGGTCTTCAGAAAACCCTCTCCTCCATAGAAGCAATGATAACACTGGAAAAAAATTGTCCCAAATCACCTTTTTCAGAACTCTGAAAATTAACCAAAGGCTTGCAACAATTTTGGGAACATATACTCAAGAAAAATGGTTGAATTTCAGTAATAACAGATAGCTTGTAGCATTTTAACTTGGTATATTTCTATTCCCCTCTTCCAACTCTGAAGTAGCCTTGAAAACCAATAGCCTCACAATCACAGTGAAAACTAACATTCTAACAGCCACCAGAAGTAGCAGAACAGGGTTGGAGCTACTCAAAACTCAATCCTCAGAGAATTGTCATCATTTGACCTGTCTTTCCATTCCCTGGAAAGCTACTCTCACAGAATTTGCTTTCATTTATCATAACAGAGTTCACATACTGAAAATAACTTCTCAATATATCATAATCAAACTATCAAATCTGAAGACAAAAATAAAACCCTGGAATCAGTAATGGAAAAGTAACTCATCACATAAAAAGAATCCTCAATAAGACCAATAACTGATTTCTCATCAGAAGTCATAGAGGCCATAGGGCAGTGAGATGATATATTCAAAGTGCTGAAAGAAAAAGACTGTCAACCAAGAATTGAACTAGCAATTTCATAGAACCAAGAACTCTATAGCCAGCAAAATTATTCTTCAACAATTAAGGAGAAACTGAGACATTTCCACATAAACAAAAATGGAGAGAACCTGTCATTAGCAGAACTATTCTATAATAAATACTAAAAGGAGTTCTTCAAAGTGAAATGAAAGAATACTAGACAGTAACTTAAATCCACATGAAAAAATAGAAAGCACTAGTAATGGTAACTACATAGATAAACATAAAAGATGCTATAAATGTATGTCTTGTTTGTAATACTTTTGTTCCCCCTATCTAATGAAAAGAAAACTCAATAAAGCAATAACTATAAATCTGTGTAGATGGGCATACAATGTAAAATGATGTAATTTGTATGGTAATAATAGCACCAAGGGTGATGGGGAAAATGGAACTATACAGGAGAAAAGGTTTTTATACTATTAAAATTGTTTTTATTAATCTGACTAAATTTTTGTAAATGAATACATTAATTCTAATTTCTGGGGCAACAAGTAAGATGATAATACATATAAGAAAAGAAATGAGAAGGGAATTAAAATGGCACACTAGAAAAATCTAACACAAAAGAAGGAAGTAAAAGAGGAAATGTAGAACAAAAAAAAAGACAGAAAGAAAACAAATAACAAAATGGAAAATATAAATCTTATTACTTTAAACGTAAATGAAATACAAACTCCAATTTAAGGGCACAGATTGGTGGAACGGACTTTTTTAAAAAAAAGAAAATCATGATCTGACTATATGCAAATCAAAACTACAAGGAGATACTACTTCACACCCACTAAGATGGATATAATAAAAAAGACTGATAATAAGTGTTGACAACAATGTGGAGAAATTGGAATCCTTATACATTGCTGGTGGCAATGTAAAGTAGTGCAGCTGCATTGAAAAATAGTTTGGCAGTTCCTCAAAAAGTTAAACATAGGGTTACTATATGTCCTAGGATTCCACTCCTACGTATGTACCCCAGGAAAATTAAAAACATATGTGCCATTACAACTCAACAATAAGAAAACAATCCAATTAAAAAATGGGCAAATGATATGAACAGATACCTCACCAAAGAAGATTTACAGGTGGCAAATAAGCATACAAAAAGATGCTCAACATCACATGCATTAGGGAATACAAGCTGAAACATTAGTGAGATTCGACACTTATTATAATGGCTAAAATCCAAAATACAGATAACATCGAATGCTTGTGATGGTATAGAGTGACAAAAACTCTCATTCTCTGCTGGCAGGAATGCAAAATAGTACAGATACTTTGGAGAAGCACTTGACAGTTTCTTACAAAGCCAAATCTAATCTTACCATATGACCCAGCAATTACATTCCAAGATATTTACCCAAATGCATTGAAAACTTATGTCCACACAAAAACTTGCACATGAATGTTTATAGTAGCTTTATTTATAATTGCCAAAAATTGAAAGTAACTAAGATGTCCTTTAATAGGTGAATGGATAAACAAACTGTGGTACATTTGTACAAGGAAATATTACTCAGTAATAAAAGGAAATGAGCTATCAAACCATGAAAAGACATGGAGGAATCCTAAATGAATATTACTAAGTGTAAGAAGCTAGTCTGAAAATGCTACAGACTGAGTGATTCCAACTATATGACATTCTAGAAAAAGGCTAAATCATGGAAAAAGATCAGGGGAAGAGATGGAGAGAAGGAGAGCGAAGTGAGAGTGGGAGGGAGATGGAGCCCTGTGGGTTTTTAGAGTAGTAAAACTATTAGTCTGTGTGATACTGTAAAGGTGGATACACGACATTATGTATTTAGCAAAACCCATAGAAAGTACAACAAAAAGAGTGAACACTAATGTAAACTATGGACTATAGTTAATAATAATGTATCAATATTGGTTTATCAATTGCAATCAATGTACCACACCAATGCAAGATGTTAATAATAAGGAAAACTGTGAGTGGTGGCGAGTGGTCGGGGAGAGTGACTATATAGAAATTCTCTATACTTTCAGCTCAATTTTCCTGTAAACCTAAAACTGCTCTAAAAACAAAGTCTATTAATTCAAAACATGTTCACACAAAACTTGTACATAAATTTTCATAGCAGCATTATTCATAAAAGCCAAAAAGTTGAAACAACCCAAATGTCCATCAATGGATGATAGGATAAACAAAATGTGGTATATCGATACAATGGAATGCTATTCATCCATAAGAAGCAATGATGCAGTGATATATGCTACAACATGAATGAAACTAGAAAATATTATGCTAAGGTATGCTAAGTTAAACATTATTAAAGAAGCCATACACAAAAGGGCACATACTGTACTATTCCATTTACATGAAATGTTCAGGATAGGCAAATCCATAAAGAGACAAAGTAGATAAGTGGTTGCTAGGACTAGGGGCAGGGATAATGAGAATGACTGTTAAAGGGTATGGTGTTTCTTTGGGGATGATGCAAACAAATTAGATAGTGTTGATGGTTGCACACCAGGTGAATATACTGAAAAACCACCGAAATGTACGATTTAAAAAGGTAAATTTTAGAGTATGTGAATAATACATCAATTTAAAAAAATAAAGTATTAGGTAATCCTGTCCTTGACAGTTTAGAAAGAAGAAAATACCTTTAGAAAACACTATTGTTCAAAGTTCTAAAATATTCACTGTACTAAATCATTATGTCCATATAATTAAAATGTTTTAATCTTACAAGTAAGACCATTCTATTTCTTATCATCAGTAATTACATTGTCCCCCCTTAATTCTAACCCACTCATTTTGGTAACTTAAAAAGAACTTGAAATGTCTTCAAATGACCATGAGTGGGCCAAGAAGTAATATCTTCCTACGTGAAAGACATTCATGATATTCTAAGGTGGTGTTTGTTCTTCATTCTCTCTTCAAGTTAAACTGTCTTTATTAAAGGGCTATTGTTTGGAGTTTTGAGTGTTTTTAAGGAGACACTGAATCATACCTCACCTCTGCCAAGATTTTACATATATATATGTATATATATATGAACACATACATAATAGCATATTCTTTTTTCTCAGTTCTATGTGCTAAAATGTAGGAAACTCAATAGATGAAGGCAAGGCATGGTATTCATAGAACTTAATTCTGTGTCAACACTTTACCCACATCTATCCATCTAGGATTTCCAAAAGTTTTAGAAACAAAATTCATATTTGCAAAACATGCCACATCAATGCAAAATGAACCAGAAAGCCTTGCAGATTCAGAAAGGACTATATTTTCATGTCTACTATCTCACTTTATCACCATTTCAACTCTGTGATATAAATTTGACAGGTGTTTTAATCTCCACTTAAAAGATAAGAACTTATACATCAAGAGGACACATTATTTGAAGAGGTTGTACAGTTAATTTGCTGCAGAAACAGTTTTAAAACATATCCTGATTCTCTCTTATGTTTATTGAAAAGAGCACACCCTCTTCTCTCACGTTGTGCTAGCAGCCCACTGAGTAGCAAGCAAAAATCTTCTTACTTTGTAGTTAAAATGCCTGAGAGAATTTTAAAGTAGGTGATTGGGTTTTGTTATTCTACAACTTAATTTGAAAAGAGGAATGAAGGAAGTTGTGCAGAGAATGGGATGCAAGCCTTTACTGGCATATTTGTTTAAAATATCGTAGAGGGAATTACCCATGAGTTGCTTATTGAAATCAAATAAATTTCTTTAAATCACTCCCTTTTTCTTTTCATTAACAAACTCTGCATTGGGAATGATTTTGCAATCTCCACAAAGTAATAAAATGCAGTCTATCAATCTGTCCACATGAAGTCAATAGCACAGTAAGCTAAGCCCTCCTCCCTTCAGCATGCACACACACGCACATGCACACATACACACAATGTCCTTATTTTATGGCCTGAAGTATCTTCTCTTCTAGTGTGTGCTTTGCAAAAATGTGATAATGCTTTGGTAGCATAAGGAGGACTCTTGAGGCACTTTTGAAATAAATTCAATATCTACTCCTATTAGAGAAAATTGCCATAAACTACCAGGCATCGCATTTTGGCTAAACCGTCAGTCAACCACACTTTATGTAAGTGTTCTTACTATCTAGTGCATTTCTTGGAATTGCCCAGGTTGCTTATAAATGTCAAACAAGGTTCACATACTTACCTGTGCTTCTCTCTTTAGCAAGTGATAGCAGAATGCCCTCTCTGTAGGGTGCTGTACATGTAATTTAGCTGAGGAAGTAAAATCAAGAAGCAAGATGTCTTTTACCCCACTGCAATAGTACTGCTGAACAAGGAAATCTCTGGCTTGGTCTCCCTGGGAAGCAGCACAAAAAGAGAGCAGAGAGCATGTCTATATGATGAAACCAGCTGTGCATGGAATCAACCCTTAATTAAAAATTACTTAAGAGTAATATAACTAGGGTTACCACTGCCATTTTAATTTCAGTGGAATTGAAAGGCGACACTCTGCCAACATTAAGCCATTTTGTTTTGTTTTCAGCAAATGATCTCCTTCTCTAAGATTGTACAGTTAATGCAGCATAGGTTTCCATATTTATGAGAAGAGGAGATTAGGTAGGAAGGCAATGAAGTACTACTTTAAGGCACAGAGGAGTCCTTATAAAACTTTTAATATTGTTTCCCCTTCTTAGAAAAAAGGACTTGGCCCTCTGTTTCCTCATCTGTAAAGTACTAATAGGAATAACTAACCCATAAAGCCATTGGGGGAACTGAATGAACAGCATATGCAAACTGCCTAACAAGTCTTCTGGTTAAGATGACACTAAAAACCTACATGGAAACATCACCTAAACTCATCTCTAGCCAGGCTAAGCAAGAACAAAAGAGAGAGGACACAAATTACCACTCTTAGAAATGAAAGAAGTACCATCACTACTGATCCCCTAGACATTAAAACAATAATAAAGGAATACTACGAATAACTCTCTGCCTATAAATTTGATAATTTAGGTGAAACAGACCAATTCTTGAAAGATACAAATTACTAAACTCACATAAGGAGAAATAAATAAGCTGAATAGCCCTATATGTAATTTTAAAAAATTAAATCAATAATTAATAACCTTCCAAAAAGGAAAGCATCATGCCTAGATGGTTTCACTGGTGAATTCTACCAAACATTTTAGAAAGAAATTATACCAATTCTCTGCAATCTCTTACAAAAAATAGAAGCAGAAGAAATACTTCCTAATTCATTCTATGAGGCCAGCATTATACTATTACCAAAACCAGATAAAGATATTACAAGAAAAGAAAACTAATATCTAAATGATTACTATCATGAACATAGATGTAAACTTCCTTACAAAAATTAGCAAATGAATCCAAAAGTGCATAAAAAGAATTCTACACCACAACCAAGTGGGATTTATTTCAGGTACGCAAGGTAGGTTCAACATTCAAACATCAATCAATGTAATCCATCTTATCAACATGAAATTCTAGATAATATTAAATGAGCAAAAGATTAAAAAAAGTGTTAAGGATCAGAAGCAAAACAGCAACAGTCGTAACAGTGCAGCAACAGCTAAATCACTCATCAAGTCCTTAAGGAAGCACACGGTCCACTTTGCTGCCTCACCAGTTCAGCCTATAGGGAACCAATAGAAAAATGACAAAATGCAGACCAGGCAACTATTAGGGATTTTCTTTCTTCTACCTTATCTCATATAATCTGAATGAACATCTTAAAATACAGCTATTTTATACCCATTTCACAGAGGAGAGAAAACAAATCCTCAAAAAGACTAAATAACCTGCCTTGGATCAACCAGCTCATTAGCAACAGACGCAGGAAAGGATGCCATGCCAGGTCTGATAGCAAAGCACTTGCCACCGAAGCACGTTGAGTCTTAGAAATCAGCAAAGATAAAACTTCTGAGGGACAAGAAAAGAACCATCTTGGAAAATCATACATGGTGATGGGCAAAGAGACCTGTATTAAGAAAAGGGGAAGTAAATCCCCACCACAAGAGAGAACATGCCTATCATCCTCTTCCCTTCATTCTTCTCAATGCATGAACAGCAGAATCCGGGAGCTCAGGGAGCTCAAAAACTGAGGGAAAGGCAGACAAACAGAGAGGTTCATACAACACCATGGAGTGCATAGGGGAATACAGAGGGCTATAGCAATATTACGGGTGGGATACATCACTATTCCTGGGGGGCTCATAGAAGGCTTCACAGAGAAGATAACAAATGAGCTGAACTTTAACCAATGAACAGACATTAAAGACCTCAATTCTTACCTCTTCCATTAAATTATTGTGTGATCCTGGATAAGTCATATAAACTCTCTGGACTTTTTAATTTTTAATCTATAAAATGAGGGAGGAAGATGAGAAAATTTCTAGGGGTTCTCTCAGCTCCATCAGTCAGGAATTCCATAACTTTGCAACAGAATGGAAATATTGTTTGATTTTTCCCCTAACATCTCCCATGTATGCTATATTTTTCCTTTCCCTCTTGCTTGCTTTGGCGATCCACACTACCCTACCATATCCTCACCACCAATAAAAAAAGAGGAAGCAAAGGAAAGTTTTAAAATGACAAGTGCCTTTACTCTTAGCTAAGTTTAACATGCATTTAGTCATCTGCTGTGGGCTCTATTGGCTTTATACTCTATTTATTCTGTCAGTCAATAAAAAAGGTACCACTCAACACACCACCAACCACAGCATATGTGTGCAGACTCTTGCATGGAAACAGAGGACTCCTTTTGTGGAATTTTAGAAAAAGCTTTTAGCTATACAGGATTTTACTAGCATTTTTGCCATTTCAACATAGAACTTCAAATCTTAGCCATATGGAATCTCTAAGAATTCTATTGAATTTCAGTAAACTGAAATATTTTATTGTTAAAGGGCTATTTTTCTTAGATATACTGAAAAGGAAAAAAAGAGAAGTGATGAAAAATGCTGAGTCATTCTAGAAGACAGAGAGAAAAAGAGAAAAGTCCAGAGAAATTGATACAGATGCATACCTCAGATTCTGGCTAGCTCTAAAAGGCAGAGATGAATTGTAGAAGCAACATATGTTGATCCAATCCCCAAGACCTTCTTTACTTTAGCAGCAAAGGAAAACCAGCATCCCTGTGAGCATGTTCAGCCATGCAGGTGAGCTGGGATCAAATCAATACAGAGACTGGGAGCCCCAGCCTTTGAGAGAGCAGAGTTCCTGACCCAGTTTCTGAGTGCTATGTGACTTTGGAGAAATTCCTTAGCCTCTCTGAATCTTAGTCCCCTTGTGTGCAAAATGAAGTTTTGGGATTTTTCTGACCCCAAAAGTCATTTGGGAGGAGAATAGGGAATGGAAAAAAGAGATTTGAGGTCATACTAACTGGATTCATTCATTATTTACTCTTTCAGTTCTCAAGTCTATATTATGTGCTTACGAAGGACAAGGTGCTAAAGATCTCGTGGTAAGTAAAAGCAGCCATGAGGCTAATGAAAAAATAAGCACACCAATAAAAATAAAGGTGAAATTCTGATGTGGGCAATGGAAAGATGTGTTACACCAGGAGAACTGTGATAGGTGCTAACTGAAGTTGTGCATGTGAACGAAATAAAGGGGGAGAAAAATGGAAGAAAAGGTGTCCAGGCCTGGTCTTGAGGAATAGCAAACCATAATTACCCAAACAAGGAGGACAAGCCTCCAAGGAAAAGAGAGGAAAAGACAGAGAAGAAGGAAGACTCTAGGACATGAATATTGTTGAGACCAGAACAGGGTCTTTCAAACAGGCAGGTCATGGTTAACACTGCAGAATGCTGCTAAAAGGTCAACTAATATCACTACTGAGAAATGTCCATTGCATTCCATGACAAGGATGCCATTCGTGACCTAAATGAAGGTTGTAACAAGAAGTAGGTGGGCAGGGGTATGTTTACCTCTCTTAGCTTTGTGATTGACAACAAGTCTTGACGCCAATTTGAGCCACAATTTTCCTAGCTGTAAAAACAGAGCTAACCACATCTACTTCAGAGAGAATTCCACAGTGTTTGGCAGAGTACACATTCACTAAATATTTCCCTCATGTTCAACATTCACCCAAAGAAAGCTGTGTTTTCACGGCATTAATTCAGATTTAACTTGCCCTCAAATTTTTCTTGGTGGGGTTAATCAGAATAACAATCATGAAATTTACTCCTACAGTCAATTATTATAAGAGCTTTAGGCAACAATCTACATAAAAGTGTGGATGTGCAAGCATATGAAATAAAAATAAAAACATCATTGAGTAGGTTGTTGATGGCACAATTGTCATCAATCAAAAACTTTTTTCTTCCCCAACATGAATTGAACTTGCAACTCCTAAGATAATACCTCATTTACCACCCTATTCTTTTGTAAAAATTAAAACAAACAAACAAACAAAAATTTAACTTAGATTCCTGCCTATTGGCATTCTTTGGCAAATAAATACCACCTACAAAAGTACAGAGGATTTCCCTCTTGCTTCTACTTTATCCAGGGGAAGAGGAGTTGGGATTACCTTGGGCTCTATGCCTGTTATGCCCCAATCACAGCCTTACGTGCTTTACACGCACCGTCTCACCTAAGCGCCTAGCAATCCTGCCAGGTGATTATGACTAATCCCAACAGGTAATGAAACTGAGGCTCACTAAGGCTAAATAACTTAAAATTACAAGGCTGGTACATGGCAGAGCCGTGATCTGAAATCAGATCTCCCTGATTCTAAAACCTAAGACTTTTCATTACATCAAGTTTTTCCAAACTCAGCAGTGTAGCAATATTGGGGATGTGTGGGGGAGCAGAAAGAGGAGTCCGGCAACAGTATTGGAAGTAAAGGAGTACGTTATCTGTACATAGTGCTGTCAGACTTAGCAGATAAAAATACGGGTCACCTAGTTAAATTTGAATTTGAGATAAATAACCTTTTTTTTTTTTTTTGTATAAGTATGTCCCATGCAATGTTTGGGCTATAGCTACACTAAAAAATTATTTGTTGTTTATCTGAACTTCAAATTTAACTGGGCATCCTGTATTTTTCCTGGCAATCCAAAAAAGAGAATTTTAAAACAATAATAAAATTATTTAAAACTTTGTATGTTTTTTACTATTACCATACCCCAGCAATTCTAAACCATGTCAGTGACAGAATACTTCTCTCTGATGGGTGGACTGCCCTCTACCTCACTCCCCACATAGACTTTGATTCACCACTGCCCAAACTGTTCTATAGAATGTCAGTGCCCCATGAGATGTTAAACAGTCTGGTGGACAATCTGCAAAGATGGCCACCATTCCTTTCTTGCCTCCTTCTATGCTCATGAGTCTCCATCAAGATGTGGAGTCTAATTCCCTTCTCCTTGAATCGGGCCTTGCTTAATGAAGAAACTGTGGCAGAAGTGATATTCTGGGACTTCTGAGCCTGGAATATTAGAAGCCTTGGAGCTTCTCCCAGGGTCTCCTGGAATGTTCACTCTTTAGATGTTCCCTCTGAGAATGCTCCCTCACAGAATCCCTGGAAGAAACCAAAGGCATGCAGAAAGGACATGGTAAATGCTCTTATTGACAGTCACAGCTGAGCTCCCAGCCAGCAGCCGCTATTGACTGCCAATCACATAGATGTCCAGGCTAGTCGAATCTGCAGATAACTCCAGCCCCAGCCACTGACTGACTGCAGCTGCACCAGAGACCCCAAGCAAGAACCACCCAACTGAACCCAGTCAAGCCCCAACTGTGAGAGATAGTCAGAAATTGTTTTAAATCAGGGGTTTGTGTGTCATAAAGCAATAGATAACTGGAAAAACAGAATTTTTGTGGGATTAAAAAAAGGAAGTGTCACATAAAAATTCAGGAAACAATGAAATTATATTTCTCTCTTGGAGAATCACAATGTGTGAATGCATATTGTAGGGGAGGAAGATATAGCCACTACCTGCTCTGGGTCCTTCTGGCGGGACAATGAATTAAATTCACATGAGACAGAATAACAGGAGAAAATTAAACAAAGCTTTATAACATGTATACATGGGAGAGGCTCAGGCAAAGTGAGCAGCTCGCCAAAATGGCAGAAGCTCTCCCCTTAAATATCATCTTCAGCTAAAGACAAATGTGGATGTTGGGGGTAGGGAGAGTCAGTTATGGGAGATTACCAGAAAAGCACAGTAAGCAAGAGTAAGGTTATTATGCAGATTTAAGTCCTTGCCTTCCACATTGATAAGAGTTTCTAGAGATAAGGTCATCCCCCCTTCTTTCTGGTACAGAGAGGGAGACACCTTTACAGATGGAGATTTCCTTTACAAATGTAAATATCTTTTAACAAAGGGTAAATTCTACTTCTCAGAGTTTCTCTCCTGTCTGCAGTTTTTAAAAGTAACCAGCCCAAAATAATCCTCATGCAAAAGAGATGATCTTGGGATGGCCAATTCTAGTCCCCCACAATATCAACAATTCTGGAAATTTCTGCAGAAATAAAAAGCTGTTTGTGTTCAACCCAATATTTCTCAAATGTATCTGGTCACATAATCCATTCTCTATAAAACTCTCATTAACAACATTTTGGGAAACAGAGTCCTGGTGAGCTCAGTTTAGGAAACCCTGCACTATTCCATGCTATTTCCCATCAAAGATGGTTATCTAACAGAGCAGTCATTTTAAAACTAATGAAACAACAAATCTTGCTAAAAGGATGGGCTCTAAAAGAGAACTAAGATATAGAAATATTTAGACTACAACGTAAACGGTAATTACATTTGCTGAAAAACAAATAGGGATATACATCCTAATCAAGAAGAATATACATTCAGGGAGAAGAGGAGAGAATGTTTGAAATTGAGATGGTCTACTCCAGGAAACCGGGATCAAAATAGCTAAGGCAAAGTGTTTCTTTTATTTTTAATAGGAAGGTCTCAATATAGAAGGCTTCTATCTTAACACAAGCTGGAGATTTCAACTCAAAGTTTCACTTCAGAGTTTGAATTGTGTAGCTTGGCTACAGCTGACAACCCAATTCAAATCCTAACTTTAAGCTGTGCTTCATAGATGGAGCTTTACTTGTAAAATAAATCACAGTTAAAGTACAAGGAATATTTGTCTCCACCCATTTGTCTGAAATAGATCTTGAGTAATAAAACTATAATTCTCTAGCATTTCTTGACATATATACCAGTTGACATATTTTCCCTCTTTACTTCATGATGGTAGGCTGAAAGGTATTTTGTTAACTCCTCATTTATCTTCTTTTAATAAATCATAAAGATAGCATATTCTTTTGCAGGTTTTCTTAAATATGAGTGTTTTTAGAGTCAACTGCTTGAAGGAAAAGACATTTTTATTTATGGATTCAGCTGAGATGAAAGAAAGCAAAAAGCCGTATAAATAAATTGCTACAAACATTGCCTTCATTTTAATGTAGTTATCAAAGTAAAACAGGTATTTACAATAAAACACTGCACAGAGAGAAGGCAGGCACATGAAAGGAACCAAGAGAGATGTAGGTAAGATGAATCTGTGGCCTTACTATTTTATTTGTGAAGCTTAAGGATATCACTGAATGGAAAGTAGGGTCAACATAGGCCATCAATGCCAAACGAGTCGCTCTTTACAAAATGTGTTATATGTTATCTTGTTTCACCCTCTCTAGTTCATTTTACAGATGAGGAGACTCAGGCTTAGCTAATAAGAAGTCAGAAGTACCCTAGGGGTGGACAGTACACATTCTCCAGAGGTAGCACATTTTAAAAATGTTCATATGCCTCTTGCTAAGATAATGTTTAAGAAAAGAGAGAGAGAGAAGGACAAAAATATTAGATGAAGTATTGTGAAATACACTACAGAATCATCAATACTCAAACCATAGGAAGCAGAGTAGTCAAAGGTTTTTTTGGTGAGTGTGTCTTTGTTTTTCAAATGTGTTTTCTCCCCTCCACCAACAATGAAACAGGACCATCTTTAGGGAAACCACATTGCCCTGATCTGGGGGCTCCATTCACATTGAAATATATAGGAATGGCACCCATAGAAATGTGCAGTGCACATATGTGGCCTTAAGGAGAGGCCTTGCCCACTTCCCTCCTCTTCACTAGCCCTACTGCCAGGGTTGCGAGACGTGGCTATTCCTATGTAGGAAATCAATTCAAATTCATTTCTTCTTTCAATTCAATAGTGGCATACCTATTGAATGCCAGTATTGTATACCCAGAATGTATACCCAGCCTCTTTGACTTTGAGTACCATTATGGTTTTCAGTTATATGAGGCCAAGAGAATTAACACACCAGGGACATGGTAAACAGGTCTAGGTTGTCATCAAGTGGGTAAAAAGTTAGTTATAGGTATGTAAGAGTAGAAGCCAAGTAACCAAAAAAGTTCAAGTGGCTTTGGAGAATACTTAAATTCTTAAAACCATGATTAACTCATGATGTCTTCCCAAATGTTAGTTAGAGAGACCATCAAGGAATCCAACAAGACCAATACCCTCAAGAGATCCCTTAGGTTCCTTGGAAATATAAATATTAACATATTTATACACACATACATATCTAGAATCACATATGTGTGCATATGCACGTGTAGCCACTGAGGAAAAGAAAATACTCTGGCTACTAGAAGCAGTTGCATTAAACCATCCATTTGTTTAAACTTTGGAGAGCTACCATAAATAAGTCAGTTCTATGAAAGTCAAAGCTTCACATCATTGACCTCACCCTTCTTTGCCAGAAGTTTTAAATTCACTTTTTTTCATTTAATAATTCTACTGGAAAGTCTATCACAGCATTTACACTTCCATTTTCTTTTTCCAATTCAATTCTCATAACAATCCAGAGAAACTGAACACAATTGTATAGATAAGAAAACCAAGGCCCACAGGTGACTTGCCAAATGACAGCTACTTAGAGGCATGCAAGGCTGAGACTTGAAACTGTTGTTTTCAGTATTAGTCAACTGTTCTTTCTTTAATATTTCTCAATTTATGTCTCTCTCATTTCTTTGCACCATGTCTGTATTCAATTTTATGGTAATAATATCAGGTAACTCTCAGAGCTATCTGAGATCTTCACAGGAAGGTAAAAGGAAAAATCTCCATTTCCAAGATGGAACTCAGATCTAGAAAAAAGAATCTAACTGTAGAACAACTGGATGACAACTGCTCTGAAGTGGATGGGGAAAATAGGTGCAGATCTCAGTAACTTTGGAAATGAGTGGAGACTATGAAGTTAAAGATAAAAGGAATTGCACGTAGGCCTAGTACTGTAGTTGATAAAGTTGTTTCTCATGGGAGTAGGGATTATCAATTCTGAAACCACTGTACCTGTATACTGGAAATGAACATATAAGTAAATCAATAGTGGACAGTAAGAGCCAGTTCTCTCACTATTAGAGTGTGAGGTTACAGATAGGCAGGAGAGGAGGTTAGAATGAATCACGTGATAATAGATTAGAGTTGGAGACATCACTATCAACTTGTGTTTAGCTTAATATAGATACAGATGAATAAATGGCTGTTGCAGATTGTGTACAAACAGGTTAATAGACATATATATATTTATAAGTTCTGTTTGCTGAGTGGACCTTAAAGTAATGACATCTCAGTAGCAACAAGGACCTCTAGTGTCCAGATCTTAGTTTCTAACACCATTCTCCAATATAAGGAATGAGATTCCTTGGAGAAATGACTGATTATTGGGCTAAAGCAGAGGATACACAAGATGAGACTGGCGTACCCCATAGTGCCAGAAAATAAGGAAATACTCAAAAAATCAAAATGATCAGCATGTGTCAAAGGGACACAAGAACCAACTGAAAGTGGTCTCAGTGGCCAAAGCTGAAACAATCTGAGCAAGAAAATAAATGACGTAGTATTGGGTTATAGCCCAACATATAAATTAAATATTTATGAATCAATACTGATATAAACAAATGACTAAATAAATAAATAAGGAAGAATAAGCAAATCTCCTACACAAAAGAATTCCAAATAATTAATGCAGACACTCCCTCTCAAGGTGGTGGAACATAGCACCCTCCCCACCCCACCCCAAGGGTGGACTGCAAATAGTTGGGCATAGAAGAAAGTTTGGATGTCCTCCCAATGAGTACAATATGGAAAAAGAGGAGGGGAGTAACTTTGCACTGGGGAAACTTATTTCAGCCAGGTGATTGAGCTTAACATTGTAAATAAAAAGTCAAGTTGATAACATATACTCTTGATCTGATATGATGAGAATCCTCTGTGGTCTTCCTCCCAAGCCCATAACTTCAATCTAATCAAGAAAATAATAATCAGACAAAACCCCATTGAAGGACATTCTACAAAATATCTACCAGTACTCCTCAAAACTGACCCAAGGTCTTCAAAAACAAGGAACATCTGAATAACCACCACAGATTAAGCTGAAGGAGATATGATAACTAAAGGCAATGTAGTATCTTGGATGGGATCCTAGGACAAAAAAAAAAAAAAAACTGGTAAAAACTGAGGAAATCTGAATAAAATATGGACTCTAGTTAATAATGAACTAAAAATATTGGTTCATTAACTGTGAAAAATTCACCATACTAATGTAGGATGTTAATAATAGGGTAACAAAGTGTGGGGCATATAGGTACCTTCTGTATTATCCTTGTAACTTTCATGTAAATCTAAAACTACTAAAAATTAAAAGTTTATTTTAAAATACATACACACACACATAAACCTTCCAAATGAAATGACTTTTAAAAGAAAATTTTTTTAAAGATTTTATTTTTCATTTTTCTCCGCAAAGCCCCCCAGTACATAGTTGTGTATTTTTAGTTGTGGGTCCATCCAATTGTGGTATGTGGGACGCCACCTCAACGTGGCCTGACCAGAGGTGCCATGTCCATGCCCAGGAGGTGAACCGGTGAAACCCTGGGCCGCCGAAGCGGAGCGTGGGAACTTAACCATTTGGCCACGGGGCCAGCCCCGATTTTTTTTTTTTTTAATCTTCATTTCTCTGGTGGTATTTTGGAACCATTAATTGAACAAAGGCCCATAGAGCATTTACAACCAACTCTTGAAAATGTGTACCAATGAAAGGAAGAAGGAATGGTATGGATATTCCAAAACATAAGATATTTAAAATTACTCTTGTCTTAGCTTAGGCAGTTGCTGAGGTAATCCCTCTCCTATCTTATCTGATTTCCCTTCTTTATTACACTTTGCTTGGGCTTATGCTAAAATTATTCAGCACACTGAATAGCCACCAGTTGGCAGTGGGAAGCAGTGGTTAAGACCCAATGGGCAGGGGCGGCTGGATTTAAATATTTATAGAGGGTAGGCTTGCAAAGTGGACAAGCCACACACGGATAAGCAGGAGTTAGCTATATGCTCGAAAGCTTTCGTTAATTCTTGACTCAAGAATCCAATGTTAAACTGGCCTTTTAAGTAGAGCACATTAATTGCAAATTCAGGCACTAATTAGAGGGCTTTCCTCAACTTGGTCAAAAATTCACAGAGCATGTGAAGCATTTTTTCTACTTCAATTCAAAGCAGCACAGTGAATGAATATAATGGAAGAACTTAACCCAGCATGGTGCAAAATGAAAGAGTCTCTTTCAGTGAATGGCATGTGAAGGTGGAGGAGGAGGGAAGTGCCACAGCAGTAGGTAGGGAGGAGACTTGAAAATTACCCTTTATATTCCAATCACTTTAAGAATTCTGACAGGTTCTGATCTCCTCACTATCCAATTTTTCTCAATCCTAAAGAGAACAAACAAAGCAAAAGAAAACAGCCTCAGGCCTCAAAATAGCAGGTTTCAAACATAGAGAACCATGATGCTAACACCACCTTAAGGCAACCTACTGCACATGATTTCTGAGCATCAGCAACAAGGAGCCAGGGAATATAGGCAGATGAATCACTCCAGGGTCACCAGCTAGAAGTTATTCACCAATCCTGGTTCAGTGAGGCTCTTCAGGAGCCTTAAGAAGTTGCAAACTCTAAATCCTAATGAAAATCCAAGCTGAGTGCTCTTGATCTCCAAGAAGCCCAGACCAAGTCTGTAAAAGGTACTCCCTATAGCTTTTCCCAGGGACGGGGGGTTATGATGCTCCAGACTTGGGCACACGCAACCACTTCAGTGGGAATGGGAATGTTTCTCTAAATGAGATGCACCCATAGAATCTTGCTGTTGATTCCAAATTTAATTATAATTCCTGGCTAATTCTCCCGGATTCCCTTCCCAGGGCCACCTCTCCTGGGAATTCCTGGGAGTTATGCTCTCCCCACTGGGGGCAGCCTGAAGCCAATGACTATTTCAGGAGTACAAAAGTTTGTCCTTTCATCTTAGAGTGGGACAGTTTTTGGTGTGATTCATACTCTGGAGTGCCCCATGGGATCAGGCTGAGGTTAGACCTCAGCTAAAACCACATCTTTGCCTAGATTCTTCCTTGCCCTATCCTAACTCTCTCACTCGCTTATAGGTTTCACCTGAGACTATACTGTTGCTCAATAAATACTTGCACCAGAATCCCTCTCTCAGCCTTTACTTCTAGAAAACTTGATCTAAGTCACCTGCAATAAAATGTTCTAATTATGATAATAATAGTAGTGACATCATCATCAACAACCACAAACACAATAGCTGCTCACAGTTACTGAGGGTTTATTATGGCCAGGCACCGTTCTACGGGTTTTACAGTAATCATATCTTTTATACCTCACAAAAACCCATGAGGTAGTTGCTATTATCATCCCCATTTTGTAGAAGAGGAAATAAAGGCTCTGAGAGATTAAAAAAATACTTGCCCAAGGTCACCCAGCTAGTAAGAGGTGACATGAGAATCCCAGGCAGTATTGCTACAGAGTCTAGCCTCTTCACCTCTATTCCACTCTAATTCAAGTCTGAATATATTTTGCAACCACAAGATTCTTAAAATTAACCTATTTGTTGTAAAGTTTCTTATCTTAAGGACCCAAAAGTGTATTCTTAAGCAGCTAGTCTAGACTTGGCCATGGGGTCTAAAGAAAATGTGAAGAATTATTTCACATATCAAATGGGAAAATACATTGTGGGCCAGCTGCTGATTTATAGGATGCTGGGGGCACTATCGAGAGGAAGGGCCCCCCTACCTCCCCTACAGTAGAGCTCAGGCTGCAGGAAGTTAAAATCCATGGACAGACTTCAGAATGCTACTGTTTTGTAGACTGACCTAAGGAAAATGAGGTGCATATTCCAGAGCTGCCGGCGACCCTGTACTTTATTTGGGTTCCTGACCCCTAGATATAAGGACCCAAACTCAAAATTTTAACAGTTGAGCGGGAAAGGCATTAGAACATCTTCCCTTTCCTCTCCTCTCCCTCTCCTCTTCCCAGAAAACTGCAGCTGCACATGTCACCTCAACATGGAGACTCTGGATGGCTGGTTTTGCTTTCAACAGCCAATTAGAAAGCAAAAGGCCAGCAAAGTCCTGCCAGAGACTCACTGGGCCCTGGACAACTTCCCACATAAACAAAGTGGGGACTCCTTTAAAGAAAAGATGCCCTTGGCTTTTTGAGAGTGAGAGTGATCTTCCTACAAAACCACAACCTTTCCCTGGCCTTGAGTTCCCCTTATGCAAAACCAAGTATATGTGGTTTTACTTCTGTATAACCTTCTTCAGCAAACCCACAAGAATTTGGGTTCTAGTACAAGTGATTTGCCAATTACTCCAGTTGAGGATAATTAGAAAAAATAGAAACCAAGGTTTACAGAGGAAGGAGGTAACTCAGAAGGCAGAATCAGTGTAGAAATTTTGGAAATAAAGCCTGGACAAGAGAAGAGAGGAAGATGAGTTTAAATCAAAGCCAGATTAAAACTTTTAGGCACTGATACGTAGTGTAGAGATTGTTGTAAGCTCCTCATTCCATATGTAATTCAAAACAAAAACTTTATACGCTATACACTAGGTGGAATGTATGCCAAAATTAAACTAGTTTCTTCCTAATTTTTTTCTTTTCCACAATGGCAAAATTTTGGAGAAGTCCATATCAGCTAGATTCCTATATTTGGAACCTTTGCTCGGCTAGCCCCTAAAATTGCTTGCCGACTATTGCACAGAGCAGCACGAAATAAAGTAAAACCTAGGTCTTAAAACTAAATCCTTGTGCCTGTTGGGAGGAGAGAAACAGTAGTATGTGCAATAGTTGCTGATGTTTATACTTGGCGTAAATTTATATCAGACAAAGCTAAGGACCTACATTATTTTGCATTTTAGAGGCCAGGGAGGGAGCTAGAGGTGGGACATAGGAAGATGGAGTCAACAGCTTTTGTGCTATAAAATTCCAATAAAATCCCAAAGTCATTGAATATTTCAGAGAAATCCTAGAGACAGAGGGGAGGAAACATCTTGAAATGTACTCATGATTGGCAACAAAGTGAAGGAACTCTATGAGCATAAGCAATATTCACCTGGAAGCCTGCAGTTGCATCATACTTATTACCAAAACATTGAAACATGCCTGTGCTGATTGTCAAATAGCTGATCCCCTCAGCAACCTCTACTCCCCCAGGGATCCCAGGAGCCACCAGAATTCCCAGGACCCAGGATATGGGAACTCAACTAAGGGACTGACACCTGGACCTGCTCAGGCCAGTGTCCATTCTGAATGGTGAGTGCCCTCCACTGTTGGCACATCTCTCTATAAACATGACATTGAAACTGAATGGTAGGGAGAGCATGAAATTTTATTAGCAAATATGAGCTGCAGAATGGGATTGAGGAGTGTAGTGGCTATTATAACTCACTTAAAATAAAATATATTTTTAAGGACATTCTGATTTCCTTTTAATTTAAAGTTTCTCAACCATTACATTTCCCACTATGGGGGTTTTCAGGACTCTAATCCTTGGAGTTGGAAAGACAAGTCTGTAGTTCTAAAACTTGTTGTTGTTGGTAAGTAAAGACACCAGAGGACACATTAACCTTCATTCATATACACCACTCAGATATGGGGCAAGATGCCATCCATAATTTCATTCAACATACAATTAATGGGGCCCCCACTATTATCCAGACATCCTCCTTGGTGCTGAGAATGCACCCACAATAAAGACCCACTTATAATTCTCCAGAACCCACAGCCAGCGATTCTATCACATTGGTCCCTCTTTAGAATGATTTAAACTTTTTAAAAAGTTCTTTCATTTCACCTTAAAAAATTTCCATGGGAAAGGTTTTTCTGGAGCCTTGTGGTCCAGGAATGCTTTCCTCTTTTTTTCTGGAGTGAGCATATTTAGCCTATTGTGACTCTTGGCTATAGATGGTTCCTTAAGCATCAAACAAATGGTGTACACTGAGTAAGACTGAGGACATGTGCTTGGTGAATTACAGGCCGGAGCAAAAATATAGTTGCACTCAGAAGGGTTTTCTTATTTATGTTTGGTTGTCTCTCTTTTTTCCTTCTTTCCTCCCTCCTTCCTTCCTTTCTTCCACTTTTACCTCTCATCTGTGATCTATAGTAGCCTTTCTATTTAACACAATGCTGTCTAAACAGAAGTTGAAATATAATGACATACACCTGAAATTTATATAATGCTATAAACCAACATGACTTCAATAGAAACATTTAAATAAATAAATGCATATATATATATATATATATAATATAAATATAAATTTTTTAAAAATGAGGAAGGGAGAAAGCGATGGAAGAATAAATGAAGGGAGGGAGGCAGGCAGGCAGATCAGCCTCTGCTTGAAATTCTAGTTAAGTCACAGCCCAGGGAAGTATTAGTATGATAATACTGGATAACCTTTCTGCTTCAAGCTGAGTAATTCAACTCCTTTTTCCATATATTTTGTTTTACAAAGGCCCATTCCTCTCACAAACTTTTAGTATCTGCATTAAGACCCTCCTCATATCCCCCTGCCAGTACATCATCTCTGTAATAAATTGCCTTCTGTTTGGTAATACCTTGTTTAGATTTTATTTTCTAAAACTACACTTTGAAGATGAGACAGTGGAATTTTAAAAGATATTACAAAATTAAAATTTCTGCCTGTTGCAGTTTCTAGGAACTAAAGCTGATCCTCATCAAATTATGCTAATTTACTGTACAGTGTTTAATTAAATCTTACCCCAGGCAATCGACTTCCAGGGTTTATTTTTACAGCTTAGAACTTTCAAACACAAAAATGCCTTTCAATTTAAATTTTTAAAAAACTATTCACTGAAGTTTATTAGGAAAAAATTTTTGCCTTGCATCCTTTACTCCAGCTTCAGGTCCCTTTCTTTCTCATTCTTTGTCTCTTTCTCTTTTCCGGAAAACAAAAATGTTTCTTACAATGTCCCTTCTCCATTCTGAATAGTAGATAGTAAATTTCTTTCTGAAATGGCAATTTTCTTCATCTGGGCCATTTCCCAGGCAGATTGTGTTCAGCTAAATGTAAAGATAACTGACTGGGGATAAGATGGGACCTCTTTCATTAGGAAGTGACAAGGACTGCACATGCTCCAATAGAATACATGGGTCTCATTGCCACTTATTCCTCAGGTTCGCTTTCATGGGCGAGGAACAGGTGGATATTCAACAGGCTGCCTCATCTCCTTACCACCGGCTAGAGTTGAAAGGAAGGTGCTCTCTCCTTTCATCCTCACCCATCCACCCAGTCCCTGACTTAATCATCTGTCAGCTGACAGATAAAGAACTGTGCTTTCTAAATCTTTCCTTGTAGAAATCCCTACATGGCGAAGAACTACCTGAGGCTCACTGGGCTTCTGCCACTAAACCGTCACACAAGAATGTGAAAACAGAACCAGCCGACCTGAAAGCTTAGAAGACATTTTGCTTCAGCTAGGCATGTTTTTGTCCTTCTGGACATAATATTACATCTGAGTGTTACAACATTTGCCCCAAATCTTGATTTTAAGCAGATCAATGTTTTCAAATCATTTTCCAGAGCAAGTACTATAACATTTTTACAATTTTCCATCATTTCTTGGATTTGAATTAAAACAGTGAGCATTGTCCTTTGAATGCCATATACAATTCAAAGTTGACATGGCATCACTGAGGTGTTGGCCTGTTCCCATCAATGTCCTCTGCACAGGGACATTCATTCACCCTTTGCTGTGTGATTTCTGCCCTTTCCCATTTAAGTCACAGAGAAGAGGAACAATCTCCCATATGTCAAATCCACTCAACCTCTGTGGAGCACTTGTGGTAGGCAGCTTCCAAGATGGCTTCTAATGATCCCTGCCACCAGGCATTCTCAATCTGTGTACTCCCTCCTACACTGCACCAGGGTTGATCTGTGTGGTCAGGGAAGTAGAGTAGAAATGATAGTAGATCACTTCTATTTTAAGTTATAAAAGATGACATCTTCCATCTTGGATACTCTCTCCCTCTCAGTCTCTCTCTCAATCAATCAATCAATCAATTTCTCTCTCTCCCTTTTTCTCTGATTTCTTGCTCTGAGAGGAGCCAGTCCCATACAACACTCAAGTCTACAGAGAGGCCCACGTGGCAAGGAGTCCCAGCCAACACCCAGCGAGGAACTAAGTCCTGCCAACAACCACAGAAGTGAACCTGGAAGCAAATCCTCCCTGAGTTGAGCTTTCAGATGAGACTTCAGCTCTTTCCAACATTTTGACTGCAAGTTTATGAAAGATTAAGCCTTCAGAACCACCAGCTTCCCAGATTCCTGACTCACAAAAACTGTGAAATAATACATGTTTGTCATTTGAAGCTGCTAAATTTGAGAGCAATTTGTTACATAATAATGGGTAGCTAATATAGGAATGTTGACTATCCTATTCTTCCCTTTTCTGGTATCTCAATCAAAGCCTGATAGGAAAAGAAATCATGTGGTCATTTAGAACAGAGGGACTCAATGCAGGTAAGGATTAAACAAGTGACAGAGTTGCTGAGAACTCAGAGAAGAGTGAGACAACCCAGAGATTAGCAGCGTCAAGCAGCCACTACCACTCCTAGACTAGAAGGGCAAAGAGAAGAAGTAGTGTTACCAGAGCCCATGGAACAGATTACTTTCTAGTGTGGCACTGTCCAATAGGACTTTCTAAGATACTGGAAATGATCTATATCTGCACCATCCAATATGGTAGCCACTAATAACATGTGGCTACTTAGCTCTGGAAAGTGGCTAGTACAACTGAAGAACTGAATTTTTTATTTTATTTAGGTTTAATTAATTTAAATGTGTATAGCTGTATAGAGCTATATACAATGGTGGTTACCATACTGCATAGTGAAGCTCTAGAAGCTAAAACCATAGTAGGCCATTCCCATGGGAGCTGGAGCCTTGGAGGACATGTTGCTGCTGCCTAAGATATCACTAGAGCTAGAGAAGGACCAAGAGATAGTCCCTGACATCTCTCATCACCACCATTACTCTCTCTCTCAAATTTTCCTGCCAGTACTTTCCATTGGTGGTATCTGGCAAGAAGCAGATTCCTGGAGCCAGTCTCCCTGTGGGATATAGAGCAGAGCAGGGAGGAGGTACCAACTTCAAGGGAGTACGAACCCAGGAGAGAACTCAAAGTCTTGATGAGCTCTAGAATATCCACAAGCAAAGACCTTTCTCTTGATAAGCAAAATAATACCATCTTCCTTTGGGGTTGCACAGTAGCCTTGGGGGCAGCCCTAGGACTCAGCTAATCAAGTCTTTTCTTCCAAACAAGTACACGCTCTCTCTAAAAGGAATTCAAGTAAACAAATGTCTCTCCATCTTCTTTTGTGTGTTGCATGGGGTATTGTATTTTCCATGGTAAGCTGTAAATTGTTCTATTCATTTTCCATTGCTGTATAACAAATTACCACACACTTAATGGCTTAAAACAACACACACGCGTTATCTCACAGTTTCCATAAGACAGGGATCCAGGTAAAGCTTAGCTAACTCCTCTTTGCCAGGATCTCACAGTCAGTAAGCAAACTGTTGGCCAGGGTGGAGGCTCAACTAGGGAAGAATCCACTTTCAAGTTGATTCAGGTTGTTGGAAGAATTCATTCCTTGCAGCTGTATGACTAGGGCACCAAGCTTCTTACAGACAGTTGTCTGGAGGCTGCCCTAAAGTCCTAGAGGCTGTCCACAGTTCCCTGCCACATGAACCTTCCGGTAGGCAGTTCATAGCATGGTTGTTTGCTTCTTCAAGGCCAACAGGAGATTTCCTTGCTCTGGCCTGCTAATAAGGAGTTTCATATAACAAAATACAATCATGGGCATGATACTCCATCACCTCTGACATACAATGTAACCTAAACAAGGAACCAACATCCCATCACTTTTGCCATATTGTATTAGTCAGAAGCAAGTCACAGGTTCTGCCTGTCCTCAAGAGGCGATTATACAAGGATGTTATTCATTGGAGGTTCACCTTATGGTGTGTCCTCCATATTTGTGGAGAACAAAGTCTATGTCTTATTGATATTTGATGTTTATATTGTTAACAAACATCACAGTGCTTTGCACACTGGAGTTGTTTAGTAATAATTTTTTGGATTAGAAAATCATATTTCCAAGGTATTGCTCCTTGGGAATACATTGATACCCAGTATGCGGCAAGATGGGAAATGCAGGGGAAGCTAGATGGTTCTGGAGATAAACCATCTGCTTGGCTAGAACAGATAGTAAGATGTCCCAGCCTCAGGGGGCTGACATCACAGGCTTAGCCACCTAGACAAAAGCGCAGACACAAGGGTTATTACATAGTTCAGGAACATGGTCTGAGATAGAAGTCACACATTACAGCTGTGTCGCAGGTCAGGATGCAGATGGAGTTTATTTGGCTCACATGTCATTTTTTTTTAAAAATGAATTAGTAGCTAACCTTTTCAAATCAGGAAATTCCACACCAAAATTCAGATTCTTTCTTCTTCTTGAAATTGCAATAATCAGCAGGATATGACTTGTGGCCACCCTTGTAAATGAGGAATGTACTTTCCAGTCCATCCCAATCCTGACCCAGCCCTCTCCATTCAGAAGTCATGTGAGTTTGCAACCTCTGATCTAATGTTGCAAGGGGTCTTGGAAAGTGGACCAGGCTCAACACCTAGAAACAGAGGAAATGACTAAACTTTAGTAGTCCAGACAGGAAGCTGAGTTCTTGGAAGCCTCTAGATATGGAGGCCTTCACCAAAAAGGGGCTCTGTTAAGAGTGAAGCCAGGCTAGAGTTACGAGGAGTCTCTGCAGACTCAGTTTTAACAGAGGAAGTCAGGATAGGGATAGCAAAGAAGGCCAGTTCTATAGAGGCTGGCCAACAAAGCACCTTTGCACTGTAGAATCCCATGATCAGAACCAGCCACTGGCAAGACAGTAAGAAACACATAAGATGTAGGGATTCTGTCTTGGTGAGTCCTAGGACCCTCATTCTCAGGGTAATATACTTGAAAAGGGGGCTTAATGCTCCTCTTCCACCAGAGTGGAGGGGCAGAAAGTAGAATTCCATCCCTCAAAGAGGACTGGCTCAGAAACTAGAGAAGAGAACTAAGCCTATGAGTGGAAATGCTAGTAAATTCCATGAAGAGATGGGGAAAGAGGCTGGAGCTGATAAAGGGATTTCATTTCACTTAATTCTTCAAGAATCCAAATTTGTTTCAAGAAATGTTTGGTTTCTTCCAAATTAAGGTATTAAAGAGTCTGTCTCCTGCTTTCCCTAAAAAGAAAATATCATCACAGAGTCTCAGACATATTTAACATCATGAATGCAGAGCTTCTGCAACAATTAGCAAGGAGTTTCTATTTCAAAGGAGAAATTGCTGTTTTTATGAATTTTCCCTAAGTGCTGGATAAAACAAATTACTCTACCCCAAAATCTTTCTTTGCCTGCTATTTTCTCCTTCCGCCACCTTTCCTATTTCTTAGCCATCCTCTATTCAGGTGTAGGGAAAGATCAATTTCCTGCTAGTGAATTTCTGAATACTTTAACCTCCTGTTGGTGAATTTCTAAAGCTTGGTACAGTCCCTGGTTTCCATGGTGATAATTTGAGAGTAACTACCATCCACTTTCACCACTGGATGTCCACAGAGAGGTGTGGTTTATTCTTGACTGGCAAACTTTTCCACCACGCCTGGCAATCACTCCTACTATTGGTTCACAGAAGGTCTATGAGCGACCTCAGAATCAGCTGTTGAGGTGGTGAAGACTGTTGGACAGCTACGAAAAGCAGCAGTAGCCAGGTAGGTCTCAGTGGGAGGTTATGAGGAACAGAGAACACCCCTTCAAAGTCAATGCTGTCCATACCAGGGTTAGTTTCATATGCCATGAGTGGCATATACTTAACCTCCAGTGCTTATGCATGCCACATCCTACTAAGCAGCAAAATAAAACTCCTCCTAAGAAGCATGTAACCTGAAATTATGATGGAGATGAGGGCAGCTATGAAAGAAGGAGGAGGAAAAATTGAGTGATGGGAGATTTACCATTGCAGCAGATGGAGCCACTGTCCTCAATGTTGTTATAAGAAATAGAGATCCCCAAAATTCTTTTCTCAGATCTCTGGCTGCCATTAGCTGTGTTTTCCCCAGCCCTCCACCCAGTACCTGGAAGTCTCCATGGTGATACGAATAAGTCTTTAGATTTTTTTTCTTTCATTCTTCTTGGAAACTTTGAAAACATCCATTGAATATGCATTAATTTAAAAAATTCATCCAACTAATCTTCAAGGCATGGCTCAAGGACTGCTGGCTCATGAACTCATCAAGTAATTGCTCAGCGTTTTCTGTGAAAGGAAGATTGTGGACTGTGCTGTTCCCAGGAAAGCAAGGTCTTCCCTTTTGGTTATTACACGCTAAGGAAGGGAGTATGGGAGTGGAAGACTATCTGTCCTTGAGAGTTGACTTTATTACCTCTCCATGGAGCATATCTATGACTTTAAAAGGAATGTCTGAGTACTAGAAGTTTGGTAAGAAACTTCCTTCTTTTTTGAATCAGTGTACTACATTCCACCATTAGTACTCCCTTGAGTACCTGCGAGGTAACCAAGCATGCCTGGCACCTTTATAAGTCTCTTTTCAGGGGAGCTAGGTTCCAGCTCATAAATATGACTGAAATTTGGTTGCAAACATACCCCAAAGGCTACAAGTTGATGCTGCGGACACAAGTGAAACTCACTTGTCAGCCGGGCTCATCTGTTTCATTAAGGATGGGGCTAGGTGGACAGGGACTGCAATGAATCAAGTTGTTTTGAGGTCTAAGTGAGAAAGCTTGTGACAGGAAGAATGAAGTTGAAAAAAAAGTTTCTTTTTATACAGTAGATAGAGGAAAAGAAGTCAAAACTGCTGCCAATGGGTACAAAGTCTCCTAACACTCTGTGACCTACACAGCCATGTGTACTGCATGGTCCCCTGCCCTGCCTCCCTCAGGAAGAAACAGAATCTTATGCTATGGAATAAAATCCAGATCACTGTTTTGGGGCCCCCAGTCTGACATTCATCAGACACTTTTTTCAGTCTATCTGGGAAAATGAATCACATAGAATAAGAATAATTTTTCCTTCCCTCCAACCTGAACCCCCGCCCATTTACTTAATACCCCCACTGCTTATGCATGCCATATTTATTTGAAAGATGGTTATTTAAAAGATTCTGTTAAACAAGGGGAAGACATGTATATGATATGTACTTGTGTGCGTGTGTGTAAAACATCAAATGAAGATGACAAACTGAGGCTAAGAGCCGTGCAAAATTCCTATTCTCATTGGATGTTCTGTTTATATGTCACTGAGTAACAAACTTCCCCCAAAATACTCATTTATTCAGCTCATGAAATTGTAATTTGCAGTTAAAATATTGACTTACGTCTATAGTTACTGACACAAAAGACTCTCTAGATTTATTAAGTAAAAAAATAAATTAAAAAGCTAATTGTAAAACAATACATACAGTATGGTCCAAATTCCAGAATTACAAAACTCAAAAACACAGAATAGAACCATATATACATGGTTTTGAATATATACAAAGTGGTTACTTCTAAGGAAGGAATTGAGTGAAGGGAGACTTTCTGTTTTATTCTAAATACTTCTTTATTATTTGAATTTGTACAAATATACACAGTTGTTACTTAGGTAATTAAATTAAAAGTAAATATATTAAGAATAAAAGAAGTTTTACAAACCCATCTGAAAATCAATTTTCTTGGTATAGTAATGACTACAACCCATCATCCAAACAATTGATCAGTGTACATTTAAATCAGCCATCAGTATAGTACAGCCACTATGGAAAACAGTATGGAGATTTCTCAAAAAATTAAAAGGAACTATCATCTGATACAGCTATTCCACTTATGGGCATTTATCCAAAGAACATGAAAATACTAATTTGAAAATATATATGCAGCCCTATGTTCATTGCAGCATTATTCACAACAGCGAAGACCTGGAAGCAACCCAAGTGCCCATCAATGGATAAATGGATAAAGAAGACTTGATATATGTATACAATGGAATATTACTCATAAAAAAGATGAAATTGTGCCATTTGTGATGACAATGGATGGACCTTGAGGATATTATGCTAAGCAAAATAAGTCAGACAGAGAAAGACAAATACCATATGATTTCACTCATAAGAGGAAGATAAACAAACAAACACATGGATAAGGAAAGCAGACTGGTAGTTACCAGAGAAGAAGGGGGTTGGGAGGAGAGTGAAAGGGGTAAAGAGGCACATATGTACCGTGACGGATGGAAATTAGACTTTCGGTGGTGAACATGATGCAGTCTATACAGAAGACAAAATATAATGATGTACACCTGAAATTTATACAATGTTTCTAAACCAATGTGACCTCAGTAAAATAATTTAAAAAATAAAATAAATCAGCCACCAATAGCTCTCCTTACTCTTATAGTCAATAGATGTTATTATCTACTTAACACATTTGACACATTCTTTTTTTTTTTATTAAGGTTATGATAGATTACAACCTTGTGAGATAAAAATATGGAACGCTTCACGAATTTGCATGTCATCCTTGCACAGGGGCCATACTAATCTTCTCTGTATTGTTCCAATTTTAGTATATGTGCTGCTGAAGCGAGCACTTGACACTTATTCTTAAGTTTGAAAATTGCATGACTTTCCTTCCCAATGAAACCAGTAAGCACCTGAAGACAAGAATTTTGTCTCCTATTTTTTCTATTTCCTGCCTTCCCACCATCTGGTACATTGTTTAGCACATAATAAATATTTGATAAATATTAGTTGAATTTAACTCACTCTAAGTCTCCTTATAGGCTAAAGATTTGATTGTTGTAAATGTCTGAAAGGATAAAGACTACAGACATACAGGAATACAAATATCTCCTTAAAATTTACACCTTCTACTGAGTCTGCTCCCTAGTTCTCAGTTGGAATTATGCAGAGGCAGGAGAGAGGAGGGAGAGAAGTGCACTTTTAACAGACTGGTTTTCTGATCTATAACTGGCCACCATTATTCTGTGTCCTATGTCACTTTAAAAGCTGTCTTGAAATAGCGTATTGTTGAGATTCTTAGAGTTAAGAGGGAATAAATACAAGGCAGAGAAAATGAGATATATGCATAAAGTTAAAGATACATACAAGCTGTTATAGCATTATTGATTAAAGCAAAATTTAGAAACAAACTAAATGTCAAAAATAGAAATAAATATTTAAATAAATTAGGATCGATCCCCACACCAGACAATGCTGCAAAGCCATGTTTCCAAGGCCTAGTTCATACAGTAAACTGACTCCATATGTTTAAGTCTCCTCCACTCCCAATTCCTGTTGAAATCAAAAGCCAAAATGAACAATGGGGAAAATGTTTTGCTAGCCTTGAAAACGAGGTAAGGATCTTATCTACAAGTCAGACATTTTAAGTAATTATAGCAAGTTCTAAGACAACTGAGACTAGATTGAAGAAAGAAATAGGAAAAGAAAATCATACCCGAGCAATTAATGAAAGGGACCTCATCCCAGATGAAAATAATTGTTTACAATACGGCAAAGAAATGTTATGCAAATCTCAAAATGACTTATGAAATTACATGAATAAACAGTAATAATCTAGACTGAAAGTCACATACAATTCAAAACAAAAATTTTCTCCTCTCTCATATACCCTTGCAGGAAGAGAAGATAGAAAAGTTTTCTTGATTTACCATCTTACCAGGGCGGCATCAACATCTTTTGTCGTTCTTGATTTAAAGTCAATTTTTTTTTTAATTTAAAGATGCTCACTAGGGTTTTCTAGCTGGCCAAACTTGGAAGTAGTTAGAGGAATTAAGAGCTAAAAGAAAAATGTTCTCACAATCTTCCTTAACCTACACACAAAAGAGGCATTATGCGGAACATTCAAGGCCAAGTCCTTGAAAAAGGACAAAGGCTTATATGCTGTGTATGGCCAAAATAGAAGGAGAAGCAGCACCACCTAATCTTCTACCTCTAGTCCCGCGACCAGAAATTCTCCTAGACCTACCCTCATCATGAGGAGGAGCTGGTCACGCGTGTAGCATTAGAGACCCTTTGGGCCGTGGTGGTTGGCTATCCAAAGATGCTTATTCCTGCAAAAGCCACAAGATTGTCAGCGCTCAAAACATCCTTGGAACATCACAGGGCCCATTCCTCAGCCATCTATGTCTTCTAAAGTGCTTCCACCATCTTATTTCTTACTGATTTATATGAGCTTAAAAGTCCATTATTATTGGCATCACTGCTTTATCTTGCTTAATGAGACAAAGTATATATTATTAACTACAATTTTCTTTTGGTAAAAGTTGCTACTTTTTCTTTTCTATCGTCGTAGTACTTTAGTTATAAAATCGCTAAATTTTACTACTATTATATTAAAATTTATTAGTAGTAATAAAAAATTTAGTTTGAGCAATTCAGTGAAAACAGAGGTAAAGGGAGGAATAAACACGGTTTGCTTAAATTGATGTAATGCAAATTTTAAAACCATATTATCAAAGATTATGTGAAACTTATAATATGCTTAATGTATTCTAAATAAAGAGTACATTCTTAGTTTTGTTCAAAAAGAGAAAATGTTTGTATACATTTCTATTTAAATATGTGTGTATACGTGTGTTCATGCATATATATACATATGCATATAGATTGACAAAAGATATCTCCAATATTTGTCATCTATAGATGCTGAAATTACCTATAATTCATTTTCTTTAATGTGTTCAAAATTTCCTATAATAAACACATCTCGGGGCCGGTCCAGTGGCACAGTGGTTAAGTTTGCACGTTCCACTTTGGCAGCCTGGAGTTCACTGATTCAGATCCCGGGTGCAGACCTATGCATGGCTTCTCAAGCCATGCTGTGGCAGGCATCCCACATATAAAGTAGAGGAAGATGGTCATGGATTTTAGCTCAGGGCCAGTCTTCCTCAGCAAAAAAGAGGAGGATTGGCAGCAGATGTTAGATCAGGGCTAGTCTTCCTCCCCCAAAAAGTAAAATAAAATAAATAAACACATCTTAAATTAATACAAAGTAACCATTTTAAAATAAAAAAGCTTAATATAATCAAGAAAAATGAACAAAATTGTTTCATTAGTATTAGATTAGAATTATCAACTCAAAAGCAGAGTAAAACAAAATCTGAAGGCAAGCCAATGATCAATACAGAATGAACAAATTTTCACTATTTATTGTAACCAATATCATTTACTAAGTAAAGCTTTTACTATGTAATTATGATATATTCTCTATTCAAGCCAATATTTTTGATAAACGATAATATTCTATAAGGTTAAATCAGTCAATATCCTACTATAAAGCTTTTTTTGTTTGGGGGGAGGTTTTCTTTTATATACTGAAAGGAGTCCCTCACTTATAGTTAGAGGCTGGAATTCAAGAATGTCTCTGACATTTTCTAACTGTGTGACTTCAGCTATCAAATATACACATTAATATTGATATGCTGTACAAGAAAGTTCTATATAATATTTATAATAGAAATAATTGGGAAAAAATCTAGATGCTGCCTCCCACTCTCCATTCTTTCCTTCTTCATTTTGTAATAACACTACCATTCTCCTCTCCGTGTTGTAACAGGTGACATTTTTATAAGGAAGTAATTTGCCTTTCATATAAAGGGAAGGACATGGTGCTCATGAAATAGTTCCAACCAGACGGAAGCTGGCAACACTCTTGGAGATAGAAGAGAAACAATACAGAAGAAATCTGGATTTCTAGGGGACCTCACAGAGTAAAGACACCCATCACAGCTAAGTCACCTGCCTATCTCGCTGTATCAAGAGAGAGAAACAAGCTTCTATCATACCTGAATGACTAAATGTTCAGGTCTCTTTGTTACAGCAGCTTAGTCTCTCTTCTAATTAATACAATGCCCAACAATATAGCATTAAGCTCTAAGGGATCCAGAAGAGTGGAACAGTTAGATTGAAAGGCAAAGTTCCAAAGAACTTTGCATAGTGGGAGCTTAATTCATGTTTATTGAATTGGACCAAAGCAAATCCATTTTCCATGAAACCCTTTAGTAGCATTTTAATGAACTCCCATTGAAATAGCAGGTTAAAGTTAGCTCTAGTTTTAAAATTTGCCACTATTTACAACATATTCAGCAATATTTCTAGGATTTTGCTATGGAACTATTAAGCGATTTCTTTTACATTACATAATTCCAATAAGGACTTATTTGTCCTTTTGTGTGGCTTAAAAGCTGATGCAATATTCAATACAAAAAAGGCTGTGAGTCATTCAGCTTGTTTGGGCAGAAGATGGAAACTTATTGAATGTAGCCCCTCACCCGGTGTCATGGAAACCTGAACAAGTGAATACAAATGTAAAATAGGAATTCACACAATTTCAGAAGGTATACAGAATTACAAATTCAAAAAAATAGGATAATTTGCTTCTCACACTGATTCTTTACTACTATGTAATATTTTTCTATTGAGGTTTTTTTTTTTTTAATACAGGCAAAGGAAAGAAAACAGTAGACATTTTCAGAATTTATGTTTCCATCTAAAATTCCCAAATCAACTAAGCCTAAAGACTTCAAAATATATTTTTAAAGTGTCAACCAATGACAGGTACAAGGAAACTGAAATTCTTCTCTAGGGGTTCTATTAAACTTTTAGATGCCCTGACTTTTCAGTGATTTTAGGATAATCGTAGAGACTAGAAATAATAAATTCTTACTATCTGAACACAAGACCAAAGGTCAGTGTGACATCAGCCTTTGTCCACACAACTGTCAGTCCAACTCTGAACGAGTCAATCCAGACAAAGATGGATTAGTTGAATATCCTTGAGTAGAAATAGCTAAAGATAGCTCTAAACTTAGCAATGAGACTAGGTGGATTCAACTAATATGTCTCAAGTTTCATATGCATACAAACAAATGCCCTGAGCTGGTACTTTATCTCCTAGTAGAGATAAAATGACCCTCACAGAAGATGATTCTTCTGGAGCATTCTTCTATTCCGTGCATCTCATATTTTAGATACATGTTTGAGGGGAGACAATATCCCACCTTAATAAGTCTGTCTTCCTTTGCCTGACCAACTCTTCAGGTTTCAGGACAAATATCACTTCCTCAGAGAAGCCTCATGGCCCCCTACCCTCACCCCACAGTCTGGGTTAGATGCTTTTGCTATACGCACCCTCATCTCTCTATACAATTTTATCATGGGCTTGGCACACTTTATGCAACTGCCCGTTTGTTTATCGGTATCCTCCACTTTACTCCATGGAGAACGGACTATCTCAATCTTATTCACTGTTTTGTTCCCAGCAATTAGCTCTATGCCTGGCAGAAAATGGGCACTCATTGTCAAATGACTGACTGAATGAATCAATGGACAACTAATGCCAAAGAAATAAAAGGGCAAGACAAACCCACCATTTCTTCACCTGCTCTCCTGGGTCAGGCCTCAATTTTTTATTTGGTAGAGTAGTTATTTTATTATTATTTTCTCACAGAGCTTCAGGTCTCCCTGAAAACCACCTACTACCTCTGAAGGCAGGACCCAAACTTTCCTGCTTTCTCTGCATTACATGTCCCAATCTTGCTTACAACATTTTGAACAGTAAGGAGAAAATGACGCAGGAGTACTTTTTGCTAATTTTCCAATGGTTTATCAACTACTCCTGGACACTAAAAAAAGGCATATTTTCTTGGCTGTATGTTGGAGTTCATCTGCTAAAATCTGTAAGCATTGAATGTAGATGAAATCTTTCAATATATTATGCATATAAAAATATGTAGTAATATAGCTTTACATTATTTTTAAGATAAGATATTCTCTATATAAAAGCAAATTTCTAAAGGTTCAAGTTTCTGAGATTAATTAAGATGGTAATGAGAAAAGTTAGGTGAACTCAGCTGTAGATTTGAACCGTGACTATTACTATTGCTTTTCCCATTCACCAGCTGGGTTCCCTGAAGTCAGGAAATCTAGTAGAACAAGGAAGATGCACTAGGACTCAAGCGCCAAGAGTTGCCTTTGGCTCAATAACAGGGTTGAGATCATAAATTTGAACTGCTCATCCAATTTCCCCATTATGAAATTTACAGACTATTTCTTCCTTATATTCCAAACACTTTGCCACCCAACTGTGGTCCCCATCTGGCTGTAGCTTTCTCTGTATCAGTCCTGATTTTCTGGTTGATGATTCTCCTATGGAAATTGTTTTTGAACAAAACGTTACAGAAAACAATCTCAGCTGCTGAAGAAATCCATTCTGAAATACCCTGTTTTCATTTGCCAACCGTAAAAGTCTAGAAAAATGGAAATTTAATTTTGAGTATCTAAGAAAAATCAAGACAATTATATTTTTTAAATAACACTTGAGAAGTGTTCAGTTCAAAATCCAGCTTAATTTTTTCTGAGGTGGGAGGGGGGCAGAGGAATGACATTTATACTTGATGGTCAGTGTTAATGGTTTATTGTAGTCCTAACTTGCTGCACAGTTTCCATCATCCCACAAAGCTGCTCTGTTGAGGGGATGTGAACACTGCTAACACTGCCCAGTCAAGTATGCATATTTTAATGATGCTTCTAAAATACATTTGTAAGAGGCCCCAAAGAAAAAGATCTTATTACATTCAACTTGAGACAATCGAAAACTTCAAATATATTGGAACCTTATTGGCAGAAAAAGCTCTCAAAAAAATGAGACTGTCTGCACATGAAAAGAGGAGTGGAAAATTGAGGCAATTACCCAGAACTTCAGGATAAGAGAAATATTTTAGCCTTTCTATGTCTACCCACAGAAGCAAATGCTTGCTTTTCTTTCTCTTTTTTTTTTTTTTTTTTCCTGTCTCTATTTTGTTTTTCTTTTTTCTGGAATGAAAGATAGGGATAATTGTTAAAAGTTCCCATTTCACCAAAACAGTGCTAAAACAAATATAAATGTCTGACATTTCAATTCCAATTGGAACCTGAGTTTTGTCACTTTTTGGGGAGGCAGGGGAGGCCGTAACGAGAGTAGGAGCTTCTGAGGTCTCCCTTACTTCCTGGTTTTTAGAGGACTAAAGAAGCTCTGAGCTAAGAAGACACAGGGAGGCAGCTTCTGGTAGCAGGAGATCCTGCTAGATGCCTTGAGCAGTGGCTGTGGGAGATCGAGGTGCAAGCATGGGCTTTTGAGCTAGGCCAGCGTTCCAACCTCAGCTTCTTAGTTACTAAGCAAATGCTTTTCTCTTTGGGCCTCCATGTCTTCATCAGGCTAATGGTACCTAACCTGCTGCCTGCTAGTGACTAGTAAATTACAAAATAACATCAGCAAAGCGCTTAGTACTGGCCCCAAAGATAGCATAGGCTTGGTAAACAGGAGCTCCTGGTCTGAGTTAGTTTGGGATGAGCTCTAGTAATAGTTCATGCCTTATATGTGCAGGAATAAGTGCATTTTCACAGTCTATAAGTGCAAACACATCAGCTTTTGGAAGCAGCTAACCTTGTATCATAAACACAGGGCTGTTTGGAGACCTTTGTCAGCCCCGAAACTCTTATATCAGGAGACTTCAGTCCCTTTCATTTACAGCCTCTTCAGTGCAGCCATACCCAACATAATATATGATTTTGTCTGCTGCAAATATTTTGAAAGGATGTTTAATTTTTGTTGCTGAATACAAATTTAAATTTAGCTGTGATTTCATTTCTCAGCAATCATTAGTATATTCTTGTGATGTGAGTACAGGCTAATCTATAATTGTTTTCCAAATGTGATATAATGTTTATGACAAATTTAATAATTTCTAAACATTAATATAATCACTAATATATTAATTTTGATTAAGACCATTCTTGAATAAGAAAAAAGATCATTGACTATTTGTCTAGAGACAGGTTTACATCCCAGCTCCAGAGCTTTCAAGTGTGTGACCTGCAGTAATCCCTTGGCCCCTTTGAACCTCCTTTATGAAATGGACATATCATCAATGTCTCCACTTCCTTCCTCCATAAGTTGTGATGCTTATATGAGAGAATATATGTGTAGGCACCCTGTAATTTGTGAGAAGATTTGTACTTGAATGAACAAATGGAACAAAATCAGTAGTAGTGACCTCAAAGTCAAACCCAGACTCTTTTTCAGTTTTTCTCCCATCCTTTGTAATAAGTACTAACAGAGAGAGCATCCGGGGGAGAGCAAGAGGGTGTACTAAGACTTCACATCTAAAAACCAAGAAGAAAAGTAGCAGATCTAGGACTCTAACGGCTATAAGCCCTGCCTCGGAGGTGTGGCACACAGAGGTCAATGTCATATTCAATGACAACATGCCCTTCCTCCTCTTCCGAACCCACCTTCTAGCAGCCATTCACATGGTACAAGGAAGGGCCCTACAAGTCGCCTGCTTGGGCTCCCTGGAAACTTCTGTGGCTTTCATCAGTTATGAAAGTGAAACGAGGCCAGACATCTTTCCAGGGCCAAAATGGTTCGGAAACAAAAATACGCTGTGCTGCAAACCCACCTAAGCCAAGGCAGCTGAATAAGCACCCAGCTCACAGCACAGGAAACTGGGCTGCCCTGTAAATAAAATTAACGTAATAAGACTCTGTCGCCATCCCATGTCTGAGCTGAAAAGTGATTTCTGCCAAGCCCTGCATCCAATCAGATAATCATGTCTCTGAATAAGCATGAGACTTTTTGCTAGAGACTTTTCAATGGAAATTTGGAGCACCTTTGCACCAAAATAATTTCTTTACGATCCGTTTCCCTAAAGAATTATAGCATAGAGAGGACTTCTCCCATTCTGTGATTTTAGGAGCTAATTTATATTCACGCTAAACTCTGTTTTAACTAAGAATGGACATAAGAGTGAACATAAGGGAGGCAGGAAGGGAGGGAGGGAGACAGAGAGAGATGGAAACAGAGAGAAAGAAAAAAGGATTTCACTGTCTAACGTATTTTCCCTATGGTCCCTAAGCTAATAAAGAACTAATGATTAAGATACCATGTCTGGCCCCTTTGCAATAGGATATCCAATGAGAGTGACTCTCAAAGGATTTATCCAAGAGGCAGGCAAATTTACTCATATAAACAAGAAGAGGGAAGAAAATTGTTACAGATATGTCACAGCCTTATCTCAATAAGCTTGGCTGTGTATTTAGATGCTTGGTTGAATTAATACATCCCACTAAGTAACCTTGCCACCTCCTGTAGCCTGCTTAGTGAACAAGAGAGAAGCAGCCAATGGCAGGTGACGATACTGTATGTGTTCCTTGTTGCTGAAATCAATGACTAATCCTGCATGGCTGGAACGAATAAAAAGGTAAGGAATCTGCTCTGACTGCAGAATGTCTTTTATAATATTTACATTGAAAAACTTTTAATAATACACTCACCCATGGTAGTCTACGCTCCATAGAAATACAACAGATCAGCTAGTTAACCCCCTACAGTCTGATTAATTCACTCCTGCTCCATGTACATCCCTCTGAATGTGTTCTTACATCACTTCATGTTTCAGTAGGCTGGCAGTCTTTCTTTGGCTATTCTCCATGTAAGCTAGGTCAGGACTCTACCCATTATGGACTCCAAGGAGTGGTCTTAGCTGATTGACTATCTTAGATGAGGCTTGGAGACATTTTAGGAGTACTTGAAAGGATGATGTTTGGGAACATGACATAGTTTGGACTCACCTGAGTACAAAACTTTTAAAATTTAGCTTTTGGAAGGATCCTAAATGTTTAGAAATAAAACTTGAAAATAGGCTAGGTAGAAGGAATGATGAGACAAAAAATAATGCCTGATTTTTTTTCCCCCTCAAGTGTAGCTGGTCAAAAAGAAAAAAAGGCAAGAGTAAAAGGAAATTCCTGAAGTGTCTGCTCCTGGGTGGCTGGAGGGGGAGAGTGGAATGGAACTGCGGATTCTTGTGGACTCAAAATAAATCTCACTACTCTATACCATATGCGGTATAGTGGGAAAACCATTTGCTCTAAATCACCATGGCAAATAACTTGAACTCTCTAAACCTGAGTCTCCCCATCTATAAAACGGGAGTACCTATCAGGATTTTTGTGAGGATTAAATGGGATAAAGCACATAAAGTGACCAGAAGTATGTCCCACAAAGGGTAAATATTCAAAAAACATGGCCATAGTGGTAGTATTAAAGCAAAGTGTAAACTTGCCAAACAATGTTGCCTACGTGCCTATGCTGTGGAAGTTTACAGCAACAATCTGCATGCCACCTAAAATCAGAATTCAATTCAAATGCAAAACTTTTGTTCTGGTTATTTAAAAGCATACTGAAATGTTAATGACTGAAAGTTTTTATTTATTGTTAAAGCTAATTCTGAGGAGAGTTAAAAGAAAGATTGAAATATTTGAAGAATGACAACATGAAAAATAGCACAAAGCAACAATCATAAGTAGAGATAGACCCTCACACTGACATATATATATATATATATATATATCATGGTTAATGTAAATCTCAGCTAAGACCCATCAAAGACTAGCAAGCCAAATGCATTTCACCTCCTCCCAATAGATTCTGTTTACTATCTTCACCGAGGCATCTTGTAATATAAGGGTGATTTTAAGATATTAAAAGTTAGCTTTTGGAGTTAAAAAGAAAGCATAAACTGAGTCTACAAGCTCAGATCACCTTAGAGTTTGAAGTCTTTAGAACACCATTCAGTTCAGCTTTCACCCCATGCAAAAATCCCTACCTGGAGAGCCGTTGGTTACACATCTGAACACTAATAATCACAGGAGCTCACTGCCTCCTAAGGATTTCCACTCCATTTTCACAGTTCTGATAAAAATTTCTTCACGCGGCCGGCCCCATGGCCGAGTGGTTAAGTTCACACGCTCCGCTTCAGCTGCCCAGGGTTTTGTCAGTTTGGATCCTGGGCGCAGACATGGTACCACTCATTAGGCCATGTTGAGGCAGCGTCCTCAACTAGAAGGACCCACAACTAAAACATATACAGCTATGTACTAGGGGGATTTGGGGAGAAAAAGCAGAAAAAAAAAAAAAGAAGATTGGCAACAGTTGTTAGTTCAGGTGTCAATCTTTAAAAAAAAAAAAGTTCACACTGAATTGCATTCCACATCCTTATGACAATTCCTACCACCTGCTAGAACAATGCAATATGAGTCTATTCTCTCTTCTACAAAAGCCCTTTAAATAAATACTGTTCTCAGGGTGGCCCCAAAATCTTTCTCTCACAAACCAAATATCCAAAGTACCAAAGGAGAGGTTTGGTTTTTTGGTTTTAATTTCATGGAAATTCTCTGATCACTCACCTCTTGGCTTATCGGTGAAGCACCTGTTAGATACCATTCTCTGGTGTGAACTGAGAAGTATAGTTTAGGACAAGACCATGAGCTCCCTCCGACTTGACATTAACCTGCTATTAATGAAATCCAAAAAGAAATTAGAGTGTTTAATAGCTACATCATTCTGTTCCCTTGTAAGAGATTTGGTTTGTGTAAAAATCTACTCATGTTTATATTAACAGAAATCCAGATAAGTCTCCCCACCTGTGTTCTTCTTTGTTTTCTAACCTAAACAATTGAATTTGAATTTAATCATGATAAATGAAGTTGTCTTGGTTTTAGCTGTTTGTTCCAACTAGCCTAAATCACCTTCAATTCCATTTTTATTATGTGATCCTCAGTTTTCAAGCACTTGCATACCTTTTCAGTGCACATCCAAATATTGACCTGCTTTGTGAAAGGGACGAGGACAAGTGCAGAACAGGGAGGTCAGGCATCTCTAAGCCACTCTCAGGGCAAAATCTCATGACCCACGTTCTTTACTGACAGCTTTCCAGTTTGTCAACAGGAAATCAGTAAAGATTGTCCAATGTCTTGGTCAAATGTCTTGATCAAATTAATGAAGACCTTGATATTTTTTAAAAAATCACCTGATTTAGAAATCCGGTAATTTATCAAAAAAGCAATCAAGACTGACTTGTATGTCTGTCCTTTTAGACACATTCTGAAATCTAGTAGTTGTACCTTTTCTATGAATTCACAAATCATTTGTTTGTAATTGACTTAACTTTTACCTAGAAATTGGTGTTGAATTTACCAATGTGTCACATCTATAATCTGTTTCCCTCTCTTCTTTTTGGTAAATATGTATGTATACAGATATATACAAAGTAAAACAGTATATGTTTTTCTCAAGGCGCCTGCTTCCTTCCCTGAATCTACTCTACAAGTTTGTCCTTTCCCCAGAGTACAATCTGTCTGGGTTTGATATTAGAAATCATGTGAAGTATCTGGGTATCTGCTTAATGTAGTCTTTCCTTTCTTGAAATAATAATACAGAATATTAGATATACCTATGTACATATTTATTTTGTTTATATTTTTATTATATGTTATATATACGGTCACGCACCACACAACAACATTTCGGTCAATGACAGACCTCATATATGATGGTCCCATACATGGTGGTCTTGTAAGATTAGCACCGTATAGCATAGGTGTGTGGTAGGCTATACCATCTAGGTTTGTGTAAGTGCACCCTTCGATGTTCACATAAGATGAAATTGACGAAAGATACATTTCTCAGAATGTATCCTTGTTATTAAGCGATACATGACTGTAACATAATAACATATTCTTATTAACATTTATTCTACTTTCCAGTTTGGCAAAAAAAAAGTCAGATGCAAAATAAAAAACAAGGTCTATCTTATTCACGTCATTTGGTAGCATTATATTTCATTTCCCAGAATGCTAATTCAGCCTTCCTTTGATGTGAATACAGCTACACTATGATTTGGGAAGGAGGGGCCGGGAGGCCAGGAAGAGTCTTTTTCAAAGACTGAAATCCTTATAGAATTTCAAATTCTTGACATAATTCTTACATATGCCTCTTAGTCTTTTTTTAAAAAATCTTTAAGTATTTTTCCTTTAAAAAGTTACATTTTTATATATCTGCATTCATTTCTAATTACAAAAAATGATTTATACTCTTTGTAGAAACTCCTGAAGTGGGATTTTTTTTATATGTGTTATTAGAGGATTTTTTTTAAGTATTGCCAAGAAATGATGTTTTTACAAACCACTCCTTCCCTCCAGGCTTTTCAATGTACATATTCAGAACCATTTCTTTTCCAAATCGAGAATATTTCCTTTCATTATATCTTTGGCTGTTACTTTTATTCCAGTGGTTCTTGATTATTTTTCAGAAAACCTGTAATATTTATATTCTCCATTTGCTACATTTTCATCTTGTTTTATCCCTTTTTGTTCTAACATATTGTAGGATGTGGTTTTCTTCCATATCCTTAATTAAACATATGTCATTTTTCATATATGGATATATATTGTTGATGGAAGTGGTGACAAGTTGCCATCACTGTCTGATAACCAGATAAGATTTAAGAAAACCTGTAGAAATATTTTTAAATGTAAGTTTATCAGCATCATCTCTATTAAAACTCATTGATATCTTTGCTCTTTTAGAGTATTCATAATCATCTGGCCAGAAATGCATTTTGGAATTTCTTCTCTGACCCTTAAACCATATATAATTTTACATTGTCTATCTCTGGAAGCACATTTTTCTGGATTGCAAGATCCAAGAGAAAAGTATCATGTCTGTTACATGTTATATCTCGCATTAACATCTAACGCATTACCAGGCTTATAATACATACTCAAAACCTACTATTTGACTGATATATTTACTCTGAATAAAAAATAAATATTTACTTTAATTCCATCATACTGTTGAGCTTTCTATATTCAAGTCATTCATCCCCTCAAATGTTCTGCTTTCTGACTTAACTGGATGCTAGTAGAGATGTGGTAAGAGCTAAGAGTTCTAGAGAAAAAGAACAGCCTTTGCCCTGTTTAGAAGATTACCAACCATAAGGTAAACAAACAAGAAAACTAAAAACTGAGATAGATGCCGGAGCAGAGTGGATCATGGGATGTTAACAGAAACCCAGGGAAAGGGCGCATAAGACAGCCCGGCAGAAAATGGTCAGGAAAGGAAATTCTAGTTATAATCCTAAACTGAGGCTCTAGGTTTAATCCTCTTTTGAGCTGCAAAAACATGACGACACTTCCTGTTCACTCTTTATCACTCACACTTGAAAAGCTCATAATTCCTTTTTGTTTGACAAAAATACTCAGCTTATCTGTTCCCCCTATCATGGTGAAGTTCAAAATATATTTGTTTCCCTCAGTGCCAAATAGGGTATTTTAAACCACGTAATAAGAGGTTGTTATTTGCTCACAAAATACAATATGTATTAAGGCAAGGGAACCATCTTTCAAGTAATCTTTGCTCTGATCTGTAGAGGATTCATAGCTGAATTTAGGGAAACGTTCTTTCCCCAAGTAATTGCAATATCCATCTAATTCTAGCTGAAACAAACTCTTGTCATTCTGCTTATTCACACACCTACGTGAGCAAATGTAATTTCCTCGTGATAAAGTATGTTGGCTGAATTGGTAAGAAAGAAATAGGAAAAGTAATTATTCCCCTCCTCCTCCCAAAAAAAGGAACAAAGGAACCCTGGGCTTGCTTATTAGTTCTTTGGTATGGAGCCATGTTTTGAGTTGGGGAGCCTGCGTAAGCATACATCTTATGCCGGGTTTGGAAAGAAATAAGGAACAAATACACAGCTTATGGAGATACAGATACATGAGATTTTCTTTTGATCCATTACTATAGCCTTTAATGGTAGTTTTATATATATTCTTCCATAAATGTAAAGTGATAATAAATCAACTTGCTTTCTACCAAGAGGCACAATAACGCAAAGATAAAAACCTAACCTTCTGTTATCTGTAGCATGTATTTTTGGCTGGCCAGTTTCTGAACTCTCTTTCTACCTTTGGAGAATTCCTCACTTTATAAATCTTAGTGGGAAACAGAATCTGCTCCAAATGGAAGCTGCCAAAGACTTACTTTCCCAGCTCCCTTTGCAACTAGAGAGAAAATATGAGACCAATATTTTATCAAACAGATGCACATGTCAAAGGCATCAAGTCCAGACTGGATCACGGGCAGCATCCAGTGCCAGTGGTGGTGATGGTTCAGGATGGTGCGCTGATACTCAATGGGGACAGCCAAGGTATCCTTAGCCAACTGATTCAGTGGCAAGATTAGGTTTGGGGTATCTGGCTTCCATTTACTTATGCCTATTTTGCCAACCTGGTCTTCCATGCTTCCAGGCAATTCAGCAAACTACCTAATGTAGTCTTAATTTGTTCCTTTTCTGCTTAAAATATCCACAAATAATTTTTGTTGCTTGCCGCTAAGAACCCCATTTACACAATGGTCTTAAAATGAGTCTCCTCTACTGATACTAATGTCCAGGGTTCTGTTATTGCATCCAGCTCCCTCTATGGCAATCTACCTTTTTACATACCTGACTCTTTTCTGTGAAGTCCTTGAGGGCAGGCACAACTTTTTTTTTTCCTTCCCATAACTTCAGTCCATAGCACAGTTCCTAAGATATAGTAGGCATTTCAAAACGTGCGAGAAAGTGAATGATGCCATTAAAACGCTTTTATTGTTTCCCAGATAGGTAATTCACCTCATCCTTTCAAATTGAAATGACCACATACTCTTTCATGTCTGTTCTTAGAGAGATTTTGTTATTTGCTTATGAGTTTGTCTTCTTTACCAGGCAATTAGCTTTCATGCCAGGACTGAGTCTTAGTTAAATGGGGATCCAGTATCTGATAAATAAATTATTGGTGAATGTGAACACAGCTAATGAATAGTAGAGCCATGACTGGAAATCATGTCCACTGACTCTTGCCCCAGCCACTTCCACACTCTGAAGGAGCATCACAACTAGCACAAGAATCTATTGTTTTTGAAGTTATATTTATATTACCACCTTGGCCTATTGGCACTTAGAAGCAATCCTCATATAAAATACTTATTCCACTTCCCTAAGGTAACCAAACAGGCCTCAGGGGACTAAGGAAGCTTAGAATAGCTGATTCTAGAAAACTTGTTGAGACTATAGACTAGTCAAATCTATATCAAGATAATTATTATTAGCCATATAATAATGTCTACTATTTTATAATGTACGTATGTATTGTCTCAACCGATCTTCTCAGCATACTTGAGGAAGATGGTAAATATTTTTACCTTCCTAATTTATGTACTGAAACATCCACTATGAGTTACTCCCCCTAAACCATGCTCCTAGATTGTCATCCTTCAAGCAGCCAAGACACTAAAATTGTGCCACAGGGATTATAAGGATATATTTTTTTACTTCTCCATCACTCTTGAGCTAATGGTCTCTGCTTGGCTGTCTTGAATGTTTATTCAACCTATCTGCAGTGTGGTGTCATGCAAGGAGGGCCAATCTTTTAGCTAAAAGAACTGGCTGTCCCACTTATTACCTGTGTGTCCCTAGCCAAGGCACTGAACTTCACTTTCCCCTTCTACAATGGTCAGTGTGGCTACATTGGTAGTTATTATTATTGTGGTTGTTGTCAGATATTATTCTCAGTACTTTATCCAAATTATTTTCTTGAATATGTATGGTAACTTTGAGGTAAGGCACTATTCTTATCCCCATTTTACTGATGTGAAAATTTGAGGCTTAGAGAAGTTAAGTAACCTGTCCCAAATTTCTTAGTTAGTCCAGAATTCAAACTTAAATTTCTCTAACTCCCAAGACCTCCCATTTAACTAGCACATGCCACTTCCTTCCCCATTATGTGCCTCCTGCCTTCTCTTTGTACTTTCACTTTCCTCAGATGGATGGATCCACCACACCACAGATAATGAAGTTACCTTCCAGCCTGTCACTTCATTACTCACGGAGCTGAATCACGGCCCTGAACTGCACCTCATCTCTCCCGTCAGCCCACACCACCCCTGATCTCACACCAAGCACGAATGCAGACTCCTTTGGCCTTATGAGGAGAATGACAGAGCCTCCCAGCTTATTTATCAAAAGAGCCTTAAACTTTTAATAAATGACCAGTTCAGAAATACAATTTCAGAGATCTCTTGGAGGGCTATAATTGGAGATGGTATTGTCACTACTGGCGATGGAAAGCTGACTGTATTTGTTTCTCTGTCCTCTTGTGTTCCCTTCAGGTATCACGTAAAAGCAGTAAAAAATAGCTTAGCCATGCCGAGATCTCCTGAAGGATAAGCCATTTCTTTGTCACTCCCTGCTACAAGGTTGAGGCCATCCTTAAAACGGAAATGTCTACTGTAATGACTCACTGGTGGCTTCCTAATGGCCTGTTTTATTGTTAAATGTGTCATTTTACCTGATAAATCATTGTATCATTGCATCAATTGTGTGTCACTAGGCTAAAAACACGCCTTTGCTGTTGATCTTTCCAGAAACAACCACCTTAACCCACACACAGTGCTTGTTCTTTATTCCACATCCTGGATTAGGGGATTGCCTGTAGACTCCAAGCTCCTTAGGGTGGGAACTTTTTGTTATTTGTTCAACACAATTTATTTGATGAGAAAGCTCTGTGTCTCTTGAGAGTAGCACATAAATGAAGCTACCTGAGAGCTGAGAGCCAAAGTGAGGAAGAGCATGGAAAATGTCATGTTTTGAGAAATTAAAGATACAACTGCTTAATGAATCTGAACATCAGATTAATTTTAAATTAAAAATAAACGTGTATTTTTAAACTGATAATTCACTCCACGAGAGGCATTGTTTTCCTCAATGTAAATGGTAGAAAGGCTTTTTACTAGCAAACAAAATTATACATAAAATAATAACTTGTATGAAAAGAATGTCTTCCAAATTAGAGCACCTCAGCCTTTGGACTGAAATATTGTGGAGCCAATAAAATGATCTTCATGGAAACTATATGATGACATGGGGAGAAAGTGAATGCAAAATCTTACCTATTATTTAAATACGACAAGGAAAACTAAGAAAATTACCCTCTATCTGGGAGATGGGGAAGAAGGAAACATGGGAAAACAAGATGGCATATGAAGTATTCATTTATATAGAACAATTCATTGAAAGTTCAAAAGGTGTGTTTTGTTCGCCTGTAACCACTCCTATAGGGAAAGATGTAAAAAAAATTGCTATAATTAAAGGACCTTGTGCCAGTCGCAAGGCAAAAAGAATAGGGAGTATATACATATCAGGAGTTATTTTCCCCTGTATTAGAATAGGAAAGGTTGTGAGGCAGTAATGAAGCAGCACCCAAGTCTCCATGACTTAATACATATAATTTCTTACTCAATCAAAGTAGTTCTCTATGGTCCCATTGGCTCTCCAAGGAAGCACGCTTCAAGTGTTGACTCAGGGTTCAGCTGAACCTTGTAACTGTGCCATCGGGAACACTGGACTTCCAGGATTCCAAGGCAGGGAAAGAGTAGCTAGAGAGTGGCTCAGAGGATTATCACTGTGGTGTGGACTGAAGTGGGTCTCCTAAAAATTCACATGTTGAAGCCCTAACCCTTGATGTGACCGTATTTGGAGATAGGAACTTTATGGAGGTAACTAAGATTAAAAGAGGTCATATGGATAGGGTCCTAATTTGATAGGGATGGTGGCCTTATAAGAAGAAGAGACATAGAAGCTTGCACTCTCTCTCTCTATCCATGCACACACACAGGGAAGGCCACGTGAGGACACTGCAAGAAGGGAGCAGTTTGCAAGCCAGGAAGACAGCTCTCATTAGAAATCAAATTTGCCAGCACCTTTTACCAAAACTGTGAGAAAATAGATGTCTACTCTTTAAGCCACGCAGTCTATGGTATTTTGTTATGGTAGACTGAGCAGACTAATAATACAAAGGCCTTAGCTCAAATGTGATATACATAATATCTTACCACAGACCATTGGCAAGAACTAATCAAACAACTCTGCCTAACTGCATGGAGGCTAGAAAGTTCTGTTTCTCGTATGCCCAGAAGGAAAAGAGAACTAGGTATTAGCGAGCACTAGTAATGGCTACTGCACCTCCATACACACCCCTCATACGAGAGCTAAACAAGCTCTGAGCTAGGGATGAAGACATAAAATCTCTGGAAAATAAGAGAGATTAAGGAATAATAAGAAAACTAAGAACCAGTAAGGAATTAGGGTGGCTTCCATCCCTCTTGGATTGAGCCCCAGGGGACAGGAAGTATATGAAATGAGTCCTCTTCGAATTGTGGGTAATTCTGAGAGTAGACGGCTTGACTAGCTTCTATTCTGGAGATTTCTGAAAACAGGAGGTTCTCAAAGTACCATGTATTTTCAGGGCATGAGGAAGCCATGGTATGGCATACTGGGGAGAAGGGATGCCACTACCATTCCTAACACCTGGTTCCCAGTGCCTTACAGCGGTTTCGATAGAAGGTTTTAAGAAGAAGATTCAAAAATCTATAATACTCCAAGATTGGACTTAAAGCTAAGCTCAGGGGATAGAGTCAGCTGGTGGCCTGGAAGTTACACTGGTGAGGGGAACAGCGGCATCTTTAAGCAGCTCCCTAATGCTATACTCTGCAAGACAGAGTTAACGGTAGGAGATGCTGACACAGAACTGGGATTTATAGCTTCAATAAGGACAATGGGATTGCACAATAGCAGAGGCCATATGGCATTACTTAACAGGCAGAGGCAAGATGGATGAAATTACTGTGAGAGAAAGCAAAGCCAAAGTGACAACCAGTGTGTCTTGACCTGCAAAGATCTGTGACTACAGCTAACAGACTATAGTATTCCTGGGAGCAGGATAGATGTCTAGTAGTCTCTAGCATGTCAGGATATCCTCTCCTAAGTAGAAGAACAAGTTGTTGTACCTTGTACCCCCATAGCTCTAAAAAAGATGAACAGCATTTTGTGGGCCTCTTTGAATTTTAGAGGCAGCTTATACCACACTTAGGAATATTGTTCTGAGCCATTTATCAGGTGACTCAGAAAGGTGCCAGTTTTCAGAGGCGTTTAGAGCAAGAAAAGATTCTGCAGCAGTTCCAGGATGCAGTGCAAGATGTCTTGCCACTCAGGCCATATGACCCAAGAGATTTAGTAGTGCTAGAGGTATTCATGTTGAATAAGAATGCAGGGTATTGTCCCTGACAAGCCTCAATAGAAGAGTCAAGTGCATATCCTTTAGGTTCAAGAATAAGGCCATGCCTTTTACAGAAAAAAACTACTTACCATTTGAAAAACAGTTCTTGGAGGGCTAAGGAGGCCTAGGAGAATCTTAAGAGCCTGACCACAGGACACCAAGTAATTATGTATCTGGAATTGTGCATTATGAACTAATATTATCAGATCCATCAAGTCATAATGTTTAATGGCTGCAGCAGCAATCCATCATATGATGGAAATGGTACATTCAGGATCAGGCACAGGCAGGTCCTGAAGGCATACAGAACTTACATAAAGAGGTGGCCCAGATTTTTAGAGCTCCTACCTCTACCTGAGTTGTACTGATAGATCTCTTTCAACTCATGTCTTACAGCCTCAGGGGGACATAGATCCTATGATCAACTCTCAGAGGAGAAAAACCCTTAGGCCTAGTTCCCCGATAGATTGGCTCTGGATGTTGGTGCTAGCTGAAAATGCTGCACACTGAAACCCCAGTCATAGGTGGCCTTGAGGGAAAGTGGTGAAGGGAAAGCCTCCCAGTGGGCAAAGTTGAGAACAGGACATATGGTCATCTGCTTTCTATGGAAGAAGATGACCTGATCAAATTCTGGGCATTGCTGAATGGCTTATCTTTTTGGTCAGCTGTCTGGAAGGAAGAAGATCAGTTTAAAGACAAAGAAATTTAGGGACGAGGCATATGGATGAACCTATTGGAAAGGATACAAAATATGCCCATCTTTGCATTTCATATTATTTTGTTAGTGCCATTGAGTTAATTCTGACTCCCTGTGACCCTGTGTAAAGAGCTGAACTTTGCCAGGTTTTTTGCACCATCTTCTCACCTTCTGGCGCTATATCAGACAATGCTCCATTGCTATTCATAGAGTTTTCTTGGTCAGTTTGTTTGGAAGTGGGTGGCTAGGTCCTTCTTCCTAGTCTGTCTAGTCTGAAAGTTCCGCTGAAACCTGTCCACCATGGGTGTCCCTGCTGGTATTTGAATACCAGTGGCATAGCTTTCAGCATCACAGAAATATATAGCCACCACAGTATGACAACTGACAGACAGATGGTGTGATTCCCTGACCGAAAATGAGCCCCAGCCATGGTGGTAAGAGCTCAGAATTTTAACCACTAGACCACCAGGGCTGCTGTTTCATATTATAGCTCACTATAAAGTAACCACTGCCCCCAGAGCTAGCACAAAGGACCCTTGAACAGAGCTGCTATGGTGGCAGGAACGAAGGCTATGCATGGTTCAAACGGCATATGATTCCTCTTACCAAGGTCACTGCTGAATGTTCAGCTTACAAACAGCAGAGTCTGATGCTGAACTCTTAGCACGGCACTATCCCCTGAGGACACCAGCCAGCCATTTACCAGCAGATTGATTTATTAGGAAACTTCTATCTGGAATTTTACTTACTGGAATTGATACCTGCTCCAGATATGGGGTTACATTCCTGGCCTACAATCCCTCTGTCAGCACCACATGCGAACACTTACAGAAGACCTCATTTACAGCAGCATATCCTACAAATCATCACCAACTAAAGGACCTTTTTTATAGCAATGGAGATACAATGATGGGCAGTTGATCACTTGATCCACTAATCCTCCTATATATCATACCACTCAGGAGAAATCAGCCTAACGGCATGATGGGATGGCCCACTGAAGTCTCAAATAAAGTTGACCTCAGGGACAACACCCTATGTGTTTGGGACACTATACTGTGGGATTTGGTACTGAAGCAATGGCGGATGCACATGATGCTGTGTCCCTAAAAGCACAGAATCAACTGGCCAGGAAACCAAGGGGTGAAAGTAAAACAGACAATGCTCATCACGTCCAGTTTCCAATTTTTGAATTTTTTCTTCTTGTCCCTAAAACTTTAGGCTCTACTGGATTGGATTCCACTGAACTTGAACCTACAACTACCATGTCGTCGTTTGGGGCTCCCCATGACAGTAGAACATCAAGGAAGAAAACGGGTTATCACATTGTCAGTTGTAATTGATCTTGTTACAATGAGGAGGTAAAGTTGCTGCTACAAAATGAAGGGCAGGAAGGCGTACATGTGGTCCCTAGGGGATTCTCTGGGCCATCACTTAGTGCTTCCACGCTGAGTAATAACTATAAATTGGAAATTGCAGAAACCATGGTTCAACAAAGATAAATAATTAAGGACTTACGTCCCTCAGAGACGGAGTTCTGATTTACCCTACTAGGCCAGCAACTTGCCTGCACTGAAGTACTGAATAAAGCTGAGGTAAATCTATAATGAGAGATGGAGAAAGGAGGTGAATATTAACTATGGCCCCAGAATGAGTTACAGAAGTAGTAGCTGCAGCTTGTTCCACTAACCCTCATGTTTAAGTCTTTTGTAGATTTGAGGGGCTGACCATAACTTTGAAGTCTCTGTGAATGATTAAACGTAATAGAGGGCACAAGCAGATTGAAGTGCTTCAATGTATGCACTTTATTGAATAGATGTAGTGCCCTAATTCCTATCTTCACTCAGGTCATTTACTCCAGCCATTGATGAAACAAGCTTCTACCTGGAAGCATCCACCTGAAGTTATGCATAATGGCACCTTGTTTCAATTGCATTGCTGCTCCTCTTACTTTGCAGTATAGGACATCTATGAAAATTTACTTGGCACTCACACATGGAAACCCAAAAAGTGCAAGGGAACTAACACTCTACAAGGAAACCATTTAAAAATAGGGAATGGGAGCTGGTGGGAGGCAAATGCTCCTCTCTTCTGTCCCTTTTGTGGACAACTCCAAAATATGGTCCACTTGATTTTTCAGAAGGACATGACAGAATTCAGCCTGAGGAACCGACATTGCTGGTCAACTCAAGAATGCACCTTTTCAGATTGCTTCACTGGCAAATTCTATCAAACATTTAAAGAAACAATAATGCCAATTCCTCACAAATTATTCTAAAATATAGAATAGGAGAGAACATTTCCCATTCATTCTGTGAGGCCAGTTATTATCCTGATACCAAAGCCAGATAAAGACATCACAAGAAAAGAAAACTTCAGACTAATATCTGTTATGAATATAGATGCAAAAATCTTCAATAGAGTATTAACAAATGAAATCCAGCAATATATACAAAGAATTACAGGGTCCAGTCCAGTGGCGTAGTGGTTAAGTTCGCACACTCTGCTTCAGCTGCCCGGGGATTGTATGTTTGGATCCCTGGCACGGACCTGGCAATGCTCTGTCAAGACATGCAGTGGTGGCATCCCACATAAAATAGAGGAAGACTGGCACAGATAGTAGCTCAGGGACAATCTTCCTCAGGCAAAAAGAGGAAGATTGGCAACAGATGTTAGCTGAGGGCCAATCTTCCTCGCCAAAAAAAAAAAAAAAAAAAGAATTACAAACAATGATTGTGTAGGATTTACCTCAAGAATGTAAGGTTGGTTTAACATCTGAAAATCAATCAATGTAATACACCACAAAAATAAAAAAATGGATGAAAAATTCACATAATCATCCCAAAAGATACAGAAAAAATATTTGACAAAATCCAAGACCCTTTCATGATTAAAAGATTTAACAAATTAGAAATAGAAGGCAACTTTCTCAACCTAATAAGGGGTATCTATGGAAAAAAAAAACCCGCTAACATCAAACTTAATGGTGAAAAAATGAGAGATTTCCCCTAAGATCAAGAATAAGACAAAGATGTGCACTCTCCCCATTTCTATTCCAAATTGTACTAGAGGTGCTGGGCAGGACAATCAGGCAGGAAAATGAAATAAATGGCATCTAGATTGAAAAGGAAAAAGTAAAATTATCTCTATTTTCAGATGGCATGACCCTGTATATAGAATATCTTAATAAATTCACTAAAAATCTATTAGAATTAATAAACAAGTTCAGCAAGTTTGCATGGTACAAGAGAAATATACAAAATGTAATTGTATTTCTATATACAGCAATGAACAACCTGAAAATGAAATTAAGAAAACAATTCCATTAACAATAGCATAAAAAAGAATAAAATACTTAGGAATAAAGTATTTTAACAAAAGAAGTGTAAACTCGTCACTTTGAAAATGATAAAACATTGTTCAGAGAAATTACAGAACAGCTAAACAAATGGAAAGACATTCATGTTCATGGATGGGAAAACTTAATATTGTTAAGATAGCAATACTCACTAAAGTGATCTACAGAGTCAACACAAACCACATCAAAATCCCGGTTGGCTTCTTTGTAAAAGAAATTGGCAGACTGATCCTAAGATTCATATGAAATTCAAGGGTCTCAGATTAGCTCAAACAAGACAAATAACATTGGAAGACTCGTGCTGTCTTAATCTGTTTGGGCTGATATAGCAGAATACCATAAACCAGGTGCTTATAAGAAACAGAAATTTATCACACTTCTGGAGGTTAGGCAGTTCAGCATCAAGGTGCCTGCTGATTTGATGTCTCGTGAGAGCCCACCTCCTAGTTCATAGATGGCCTTGTTTTCACTATGTCCTCACATGGTGAAAAGGGGGTGAAGGAGCTCTCCGGAATCTCCTTTATAAGGACATTAATCAAATTTATGAGAGCTCCATTTTCATGACCTAAGCAACTCTCCAAGCCTTCACCTCCAAATACCATCATGTCAGGCATTAGAATTTAACATACGAGTTTAGGAGGACACAAATATTCAGTCTATAGCACATACTTCCCAATTTCAAAACTTACTACCAAGCTACAGTAATCAGGACAGTATGGCACCGGCATAAGGATAGACATACAGACCAATGGAATACAAGCATACCTCAAAGATATTGCAGATTCAGTTCCAGACCACTGCAATAAAGCAAATAACACAATAAAGCAAGTCACATGAAATTTTTGGTTTCCCAGTGCATATAAAAGTTATGTTTACACTATACAGTGTAATCTATTAAGTGTACAATAGCATTCTGGCTAAAAAAATACTATGTATCTACCTTTATTAAAAAATACTTTGTTGCTAAAAAATGCTAACCATCACTTGGGCCTTCACCTCATTGTAATCTTTTTTCTGTTGGAGGGTCTTGCCTAGATATTCTTGGCTGCTGACTGATCAGGATGGTGGTTGCTGAAGGTTGGGGTAGCTGTGGCAATTTCTTAAAATAAGACAACAATGAAGTTTGCTGCATTGATTGACTCTTCCTCTCACGAACGAGTTCTCTGTAGTATGTGATGCTATTTGATAGCATTTTACCCACAGTAGAACTTATTTCAAAATTGGAGTCAATCCTCTCAAACCCTGCTTCTGCTTTATCAACTAAGTTCATGTAATATTCTGAATTCTTGGTTGTCATTTCAGTAATCTTCACAGCACCTTCACCAAGAGTAGATTCCATCTCAAGAAATCACTTTCTTTGCTCATCCATAAGAAGCGACTGCTCATCCATTAAAGTTTTATCACAACCTTGCAGCAATTCAGTCACATCTTCAGGCTCCACTTCTAATTCTAGTTTTCTTGCTGTTTCCACCACATCTTCAGTTACTTCCTCCACTGAAGTCTTGAGCCCCTCAAAGTGATCCATGAGGGTCGGAATCAACTTTTTCCAAACTCCTGTTAATGTTGATCCTTGAAACTCTTCCTATGAACCATGAACGTTCTTAATGGCATGTAGGATGATGAATCCTTTCCAGAAGCTTTTCTGTTGACTTTCTAAGATCCATTAGAGGAATCTCTGTCTATGGCAGCTATAGCTATACAAAATGTATGTCTTAAATAAAACTTGAACGTCAAAATGACTCCTTGATCCATGGACTGCAGAATTTATGTTGTGTTAGCAGGCACGAAAACTGTTTATCTCATTGTACATCTCCATCATAGCCCTTAGGTGACCAGGTGCTCTGTCAATGTGCAGTAATATTTTGAAAGGAATCTTTTTTTTCTGAGCAGTAGGTCTCAACAATGGGCTTTAAATATTCTGTAAACCTTGTTGTAAACAGATCTGCTGCCATCCAGGCTTTATTGTTCCACTTATGGAGCACAGGTAGAGTCAATTCAGCATAATTCTTAAGGGTGCTAGGATTTTTGCAACAGTAAAGGAGCATTGCCTTCAACTTAAAGTCATCAGCTGTATTAGCCTCTAACAAGAGAGTCAGCCTGTCCTTTGAAGTTTTGAAGGCAAGCATTGACTTCTCCTCTCTAGCTATGAAAGTCCCAGATGGCATCTTCTTCCAATATAAGTCTGGTTCGTCTTCATTGGAAATCTGTTGTTTAGCATAGCCACCTTCATTAATTACCTTAGCTGATCTTCTGGAGAACTCGCTGCAGCTTCTACATCAGCATCTGCTGCTTCACCTGCACTTTTATATTATAGAGACCACTTTTCTCCCTAAGCCTCATGAACCAACCTCTGCCAGCTTCAAGCTTTTCTTTACAGCTTCCTCACCTCTCTCGGCCTTCATAGAACTGAAGAGAGTTAGGGCCTTGCTCTGGATTAGGCTTTGGCTTAAGGGAATGTTATGACTGGTTTGATCTTCTATCCAGACCACTAAAATTTTCTCCATATCAGCAATAAGGCTGTTTTGGCGTCTTACCATTTGTGTGTTCACTGGAGTAGCACTTTTGATTTCCTTCAAGAACTTTTCCTTTGCATTTGTAACTTGCCTAATTGTTTGGGGCAAGAGGTCTAGGTTTTAGCCTATTTTGGCTTTTGGCATGCCTTCCTCATTAAGCTTAATCATTTCTAGCTTTTGATTTAAAGTGAGAGACTTGTGGCTCTTCCTTTCTCTTGAACACTTAGAGGCCATTGTAGGGTTATTAATTGGCCTAATTTCAATATTGTTGTGTCTCAGGGAATAGGGAAGCCCAAGGAGAGGGAGAGAGATGGAGGAACGGCTGGACAGCGAAGCTGTCAGAACACATACAACATTTATCAATTAAGTTCGCTCTCTTACACAGGTGCAGTTGGTGGCACCCCAAAGCAATTACAATAGTAACAGCAAAGATCACTGATAACAGATCGCCATAACAAATATAAAAATAATTAAAAAGTTTCAAATATTGCAAAAACTACCAAAATGTGACACAGGGAAACAAATTGAGCAAAAGCTGTTGGAAAAACGGCGGCGATAGACTTGCTCAGTGCAGGGTTGCCACAAAGCTTCAATTTGTAAAAACACAATATCTGTGAAACACAATAAAATGAGATATGCCTGTATAATTGAGAGTCCAGAAACATACCCTCACATATATGGTCAATTGATCTTGACAAGGGTGCCAGGACAATTCAATTCGGGAAAGAACAGTCTGTCAACAAATGGTTCTTGGACAATAGAATAAAGTTGTACTCCTGCTTCACATGCCATACACAAAACTTAACTCAACATGCATCACAGTCCTACCTAATGTAAGAGCTAAAACTAGAAATCTCTTAGAAGGAAATATAGGAGTACATCTTCATGACTTCAGGATAGGCAAAACTTTCTTATGTTTAACACCAAAAGCACAAGTGCCAGAAGAAAAAATAAATAAATTGGCCTACATCGAAATTTAAAACTTTGGTGCCTCAAAGGATACCATCAGGAAAGTGAAATGGCAATGTACAGAATGGGAGAAAATATTTGTAAACCATATATCTGATAAAGTACTTGTATCTGAGACATACATGGCACTCTTACGATTCAATAAGAAAAGGACAACTCAGTTGAAAAATGGGCAAAGGATCTGAACAGATATTTTCTCCAGAGATATACAAATGGCCAATAAGCTTGCAAAAGATGTTCAACATCATTAGCCATCAGGCAACGGCAAATCAAAGCCACAGCGTGATACCACTTCACATCCCCTATGATGGCTAAAATAAAAAACACAAGTAACAAGTGTTGCCAAGGATGTAGAGAAATTGAAACCCTCATACATTGCTAGTTGAAATGTAGAATGGTGCAATCACTTTGGAAAACAGGCTGTCAGTTCCTCAAAAGGTTAAACATAGAGTTACCATACAATCCAGCAATCCCACTCTGAAGAATATACCCAAGAAAGCTGAAAACATATGTCCACACAAAAACTTGTATACTATGCTAATGTTCCTAGCATTGTTATTCATAATAGCCAAAAAGTAGAAACAACTCAAATGTCCACCAACTGGTGAATGGATAAATAAAATGTAGTTCGTTCATACAAGGGAATATTACTTGGCAGTAAAAACATATGAAGTACTGATACGTGCCACGACATGAAAGAACCTCAAAAACACACTAAGTGAAAGAAGCCAGTCTCATGTGATTCCATTTACGTGAAATATCCAGAAATTGACAAATCCATAGAGACAGAAACTAGACTGGCAGGTACCAGGATTTGGGAAAGGATTGGGGAGAAATGGGAAATGACTGCTAATGGTAACAGGGTTTCTTTTTGGGATAAAGAAAATGTTCTAAAAATCGACTGTGGTGACAGTTGCACAACTCTGAATATACTAAAAGCTATTGAACTGTACATTTTAAATGGGAGGATTTATGTTAAGTGAACTATGTCGAATAAAGTGCTGGTTTTTTTTTTTTTTTTAAGAAAGAAGAAATTAAAAAACAAAGGCACCCTTGACTTGGCTTTTCCTCCATTCCTGTTTTCCTCTCCCAAGTCTCTGGACCCTGGATCACCTTCTGTAACAAACTAGCTGTGTGTAAGCCCTGATTCAGGCTCTGCTTTCTGGGGAGAATGCAGAATGAAGATAAGTGTTTGTGGTGAATGAATAAGTGAGTATATTTCAACTTGGAGAAAAAGTCAAAAGATGATACTGCTATCAGCATCATCGCCTAATGAGATTCACAAGGTTCTTTACCTACTGTACTTTCTTATATTGACGGGATAAGAGGCAGACCCCATATACGTTCCTATTCTCTCAGAGCCTTTCCTTTCAAGGACTTTAAGAATTTGGGCAAGAAAATGTACTGACATACTAATTTAGGGGTGTTTATTAATACTAGCATAGGAATGAATAAGAGGTAATTTTCCCACCCTCATCTCTACAGGCCTTGAGTTCTGAGCCTGAAAACCCTATTTTAAGGACACATTAATGTTTTTGTTGCAAAGAGCTGTCAGGCATTCAGACAACTGTTCGTTACCAAAGCTTTCCTTGGGAGATGGATAGACAGATGATAGAACCTATTCTGTGGATGGAATAGGTCTGATTCTGGATACAGGTTCCCTAAAATCAGAAATCCACCTGCCTCCTGTACAGGCTAGAGAAGAAATCTGTAAACTTTATTTTGCCAAATAGTAAACATTTTTTGGCTTTGTGGGCTGCAAGTTCCCTGTCACTCATCTATGCACTTGTAGAGTGAAAGCATCCAAAAGCTGCTATAGACAGTAAGAAACTGAATGGGTATGGCCATGTTCCTGTAAAACTTTATTTATGGAAACTGCATTTCTCACAATAGAAATTGCAATATTTTATAATTTTCATATGTCATGAAACATTATTCCTATTTTGATTTTTTTCAACCATTTAAAACTGCAAAACCATTCTTAGCTTGTGTGCCATGTGAAAATGAGATAACTTCTAGGAGGAAGTGAGTAAGTACTACCTCCCTTAGCAGAGCCACAAATTGGGGACCTAAAGAAAGGGCCCCGATTTTTGGCATAAAAAGAATAGAGCCACTCACTTCAAATGGATACGACAGCCTAGGATAAAGGGCACCTGATTTAGGAACTAGTGTATAGCAAAACCTAGGACTCTATTTGCTGCTGCTGCTGCTGTGTGTGTGTGTGTGTGTGTGTGTGTGTGTATGGTAGGGGGAGTCAAGGAGTGTAGAGGGGGGGTGTTTATTCATGCACATATATGCATGCAATGAATCTTAAATTTTCCTAGGACCCACAGTGAAGGAAGATATCCCCCAAAACTCACTGAATTCTTTTCTTCCATGAAGACAATAGGCTTAAAATATATTTAGTTTTCTTCTTCCTTTTTTTAATTTGACGTTTATAGTATCCAGTGTTAAATGGAAATGCCACCTCTACTGCTCCGGTTTCTATATCTCCTCTGGAAAAGGTTGGTGCACCTGAGCTTGAAGGCTAGACTCTGAGGAATGCTCACTATAAGGTCAGGAAGGAGACTAGAATCCGAATCCAGAAATAGAAACTCTCCACTCAAGAAAGTATTTAGTATCGATGTAAAATAACCTTTTTTTCCTCAGCTAAATCCACTTATTGCCAGAGGAGAGCCAATAGGTACCCTCGAGACCTGAAGCATAGCTTAAAGCAGTCTAGCATAAGGGCAAACTTCCTTTGAAATCTAGAGCTTTATCTTAGGAATCCGTGTACATTTGTATTCTACCCCATAACACAGCTGTGTGTTTGTTTTAATATAAAAATAGCATGTTAAACTATTGACCATCAAGGAAAACTGGAACTCCTTGAAGACGCATCCTGTTTACTCGGTAGCTTTGAGGACCCCCAGGCAAACCACCTCACTCCCCAAAGGTACACGTCCTGCATTTGAGGAACGTAAAGCACAACAGGCCACGAATTTTCCAGAATACTCACATTTCATTCTCAGGGCACGACTGAAATGTGTTTAGAGAACCTATTCTATGCGATAGGGCACTGGTTCTTAAGTGTGGCCCCAGGACTAGCTACGTCAATATTGCCTGGGAACTCGTTAGAAATGCAGATGCTCAGCCTCACCACAGGTCTCCTGAGTCAGAAAGTCTGAGAGTAAAGCCCAGCAATCTGCATTCAACAAGCCCTCCAAGTGATGCTGCTGTTCATTCAAGTTTGAGAACACAAGTTTGCTTCTACAGTGCAAGGGGTTTGAAAGAGCCACACAAACTTTGTTTAAATTCATTGTAAATGTGGCTAATTTCCCAGTCTCTCTTTGTAAAACCCACCTCAATCTGTAAAATCAGGATACCACTTTCCTTTCAGGACTGCCTTGAGAACTAAATCCAATCTATTCAGACATCTAGAAAGCACCAGGCATAGCACCTGATGATCAGATGCCCCAGTATGAACACTGTTTTTCTCCTTTCTTAACTCAACACAAACATAGTTGTTCATTGCTTAACAATGGGGATACATTCTGAAAAAGTGCATCGTTAGGCAGTTTCGTTGTTGTGCAAACATCATAGAGTATACTCCCACAAACCTAGGTGGTATAGCTTACTATATATACCTAGGCTATGTGGTACTAATCTTATGGGACCACTGTCATATATGCGGTCTGTCATTGACTGAAACGTCATAATATGGCACATGACTATACTAAAATTGAGGCATATAAGTGTAGCTGGAAATAATGATCTATTTCCATGAGATGTTATGAGAGATGCAGCTGAAATATTTCCCAAAGAGACACTCTTCCCATGTTCATTCCTCCCATCTCCATTATTTGCATATTCCTGACTTTCAGCATATGGAATTTTAAAGCCACATAATTATCAGAGTTGAAAAATATTTAGGTTTGAAAGTACTGGTGACAAATCAATTTTCAAGCAGCATATTTTTTCTTTGATTTTAAGAGTTCCTTTGGGAGCATTCATTTATAAATTATCCAATTTAAAGGAGAAAAAATTCTCAAATACCAGCTTCAAAGAATACCAAATTATAAAGGGCACCATTTCCTTCTACATTCCAAATTAGAGCAAAATCTTTAAAGTTTCCTTCTGGTTCCCCACTAAATCACAGATTATACCCACTTGTCTCTATTCCCACTCTTCTTTCCTTATTTATTTGGTCAAACGTTCTAAATAACTTTGAATACCTATCACAAGATAATCAATTCAGTTCTACAGAGAAAACACATATGCAAACAAACAAAAAAACCTCTTTGAAATATGTAGATGGGAGTTACATAAGTGTGTTTCCTTTGTTTTCTTCTTTTTAATAAGAATACTTTTGTACAGAATGCAGAAATCTACACTACATACACATAAGCATACACACTTGTGTTCCCACATGCTTGCCTTCTCACAAACATGTACACACAAACTCCACTTTCTACATAAGAGGTAGAGAAAACTTCAAGAACATAGGCTCCCAAATATTGAATTTTCAATTATTTTGGAAGGAATTAAGTGGAAGTTAAGCATAAAAATTTGGCTCTGAAAATAACTGGAATAACCCAGATAACGTGGAGATTATGACTTGGGGGATAATTTGGGTTGGGGGTAAGTTTTAGCTTACTTAAAAAAATAACCTATTTTAAAATATGCTCAGCATCACTACACTCTGGAGCAGAAATCATTAATAAACTACTGGTAAACTAATTCTGAGGCCATCTTCTTTATCCTTTATAACAGGCTCCCACAGGGCCTTGATTAGGCAAAATCTTGCTGACCTGCTTCTTGATACTGTGCACTCCCATACAGAACTTGGACTCTGCATTCTTTAAAGCATTATCTTATGCCATCTTGTCACTAATTTACATAATTATCTTTATGTCTTAAGCTATATGGGTTTATGATATTTCAGAAGCGAAGTAGATTTGTCTAATTATCTGACCAAGATTGAAAAAGAGCAAATTTTCTAAACTTGAAGTTTGGGTTCTAACGGCAGCGACTAGCCTCCCAGAATATTCTGCAATAACGCTGCACACTATCAAAGAATAAATCAAAGACTACCAGAGCTTTAAAAGAAAAGGGAGGAGGAGGAGGAGGGGTTGTTGAACTTATTACCTTGCCAAGAGAAAACACAGTGAAGAAGACATTCATAGAATGGTAGAGAAGAAAGGAGGCAGAAGAATCAGGGTTTTTAGGCACTAGAAAGGTGGCATCATTCAGGGGGTTACACTAATTAAGGATGGCAAACTATAATTTTGGATAAGATGGAATGAGTGCATAAGTCTGAAGAAAGTTGGTTAAAATAAGTCTTCTGTTCCTTCTGGAGAAAGACTTATGATGGCAATTTACTGAAGTCAGAGTTACAAGTCCTTTAACATCTCCAGTTGTGATGAAACACAGCATTCTCACACACACTCACACATTTGCACAACATTGATAGTGAAATAATTTTGTTCACATTTGGAGGTAATATAGCATGCCAGTTAATAACTAGGCTCTAAAATCAGACTGCATGAGTATGAACCCCACCTCTGCCAATTATTGGCTGTTTGGGGTTGGGCAGATTGTGTAATCTCTCCCAGTTTTAGTTTTGTCATCTATGAAATGGGGATAATAAAAATACTTCTTGATTTGGAAGTTGAGAGGATTATATTAATTAATACATTTGTCTATATTTATTACTTAATAAATGCAAGATATTATTAGAAAGAGCTCCCCTGTAGGAGCAGAGAAGGTTGTTGTTGATGGATAAAGCTTATCATTTTTCTATCTCTCCCAAGAGAAATTAAGATTCTAGGTTGGAAAGTGATACAAACATTCATTCAATGTTGATTCATTCATTCAACCATTTGCATTTGTGAAGGGCCTATCAGGTACCAGGCCTGACAGAACTCACAGTCTAATGGGAAAAACAGACACCTAGGTAATTAAGAGTTTGTATTAGGAGGAGAATAAATAAGGCATAATGAGAAACAGAAATGGTTTATTTCACAAAGGAATTGGGACTGTCAAGGGAGATAATTCTTTAGGACTGTGAGAAAAAGTGAGCTCAGCTATAACTAAGAGACACTCAGGTAAAAAGTTCTGGGAACATTATACTTGCAGAGTTATAATTCCTTCCCATTTAGCAAATATTTAGAGAACTTTTTGCTAGGAATTGCAGACACAAGCATTTTTGCTGTAATGTTAGATTTACTTTACAGAAAAACTTTGCATCCTCTATGTGAAAAATAACAGGTTTTATGGGAATAAAATGATTTAGGCAGGCCAATCAACTTATGAAACTCTAGGAGTGACATCAGCATCGTGGTGGAGTGAGTTGTTCCCTTTGTCTTTCCCCTCTAAGTTACAACCAGTAGGACATCCACTGACCAACAGAGGACTCCCAGCCCAGCATACCAGAATGCCTGAGAGATCCATATATCTATACATCTATACATCTGAAGGTGAGTGGACTGGACTTCTAGGAGGCAGTGGATCTAGGGGAACACCACTCTCCCCATCCCCTGATGGTGGCAATCTAAAACATGGATACCTCCAGCAGTGGTGGTGGTACCCTGACTTGAGGTTTTAAAAAGTATGACAGCACCAGAGACCAGAGGCTGCAGGAGGAGCAATGGCACTCCTGGATTAACCCTTGTACCTCCTCCAGTGGTGGCAGGTGATGTCCATGACCTGATGCTTCAGGAAACACAGCAGTGCAGACAACCCAGCCCTCTCCCCCTCACCAACAGTGGCAACTCTAATGCCAATCTTTCCAGCAGGAAGGGCTGCATCCAAAATGCAGATAGCCCTGGCAAGGGAAGTGGAGCCCTGACCTGAGGGTACAAGAGGCATGCCAGAGACCAGAGGTTCTAGGAACAGCAGTGGCACTCATGGCTCAGGTTTTACCTCTCCCCCAGCAGTGGCAGGTGGCACCTGTGACCTGAGGCTTCAGGAACCACAGCAGTACCCATGACCCAGCCCCCAGTGGCAGCACCCCCAACACCAGCCCTATCAGAAACAGGGGCTGCATATAAGACCCCAGGCCCCTGGTAGTGGCAGTGACACCTGTGAACCCAGTGCTCCCAGGAACAATGCTGCCAGCATGCGCAGGTAATGCATGAGCAGCAACACAGGTGGTGCACATGGCAGCAGCAGCACCCAAGCCCATGGTGAACCCATGGAAAGCCAGTGGAGGAACATGAGACCAGGAGACCCTGGAAACAGCAGAGATACTCACAGCCTGATGACCCGAGTGGTGACACCTGCGAGTGCAGTGACATCATAAGCAGCAAGACACCAGAAACACAAGTAGCACAAGGAGGGCACTAGGTGATGCTTCTGGCAGAGCCAGTGGAGGGTGGAAAGTGCAGGCTCTCAAATACAATCAGAAGCAGCTTAGAATCAAAGTAAACAAATAAGAAAGGAGTTTACTACCACAAATGTGCCAGCAGAGGATCAACTTGTCAAGCACTCTGAAGAACTAACATAGCATGGTAGAACAGAAAGAAAATGACAACCCTCCAGAAACCAAACTTGAAGTCACAGAGGATTGTGATCTAACTGAGAGAGAATTCAAAATAGCCATCATGAAGAAACTCAACAAGTTACCAAAAACCTCAGAAAGACAGTCCAATGAACTCAGAAATAAAATTAATGAACAGAAGGAGTACTTCACCAAAGAGATTGAAACTCTAAAAACAAACAAACAGAAATTCCAGAGATGAACACAATTAATGAGATGAAAAGTAAAGTAGAAAGCATCGGAAATAGAGCAGACCCTATGGAAGACAGAATTAGCAAGCTGAAAGATGGAAATCTAGAAATGATTCAGGTGGAAGAGGAGCGAACTCCGATTTTTTAAAAATGAAATTCTATGAGAAATATCCTACTCAATTAGGAAAAGCAACATAATCCTGGATAATGGGTATGCCAGAAAAAGAAGAGAAGGAGAAAGGAGCAGAGAGCTTATTTAAAGAAATAATAGCTGAGAACTTCCCAAACCTGGGGAACAAACTAGATATACAAATATATGAAGCTAATTGAACTCCTAATTATCTCAACACAATAAGACCTTCTTCAAGGCACATTATATTAAAACTGTCAAAAGTCAATGACAAAGAAAGAATATTAAGAGGAGCCAGAGAGAAGAAAATAACTTACAAAGGACTCCTCATCAGGCTATCAGCAGATTTCTCAGCAGAAACTACAGGATAGGAGAGAGTGGAATAGTATATTGAAAATATTGAAAGGCAAGAATACTCTATCCAGCATTTAACTGAAGTTTAACCTTCAGATATGAAGGAGAAATAAGGTCTTTCCCAGACAAACAAAAGCTGAGGGAGTTCACCACTACTAGACCCACCTTATAAAAAATGTTGAAAGGAGCTCTCCTACCTGAAACAAAAAGGCAAAGATATACAAAGCTTTGAGTAAGCTGGTAAATAGACAGACATAATCAGAAAATTGCAACTCTATATCAGAATAGGTTAGTAAACACTTAATTAAAACATAACGGCTAATGGGAAAGGAAGCATCAAAAATAACTATCACCACTTCAATGCGGTAACAAACTCAAAACGCAAAAAAAAGGATAATTTATGATAAAAAACATAGATGGAGAAGAGGAAAAGGACAAAATCTGCACAGGCTGATGGAGACAAGATGCTATCAGCAGAAGAAGGACAATCTCATCTATAAGATCTTTTATACAAACCTCATGGTAATCAAAAAACAAAAATTCAGAGCAGTCACAAAACATAAAAAAGAAGAAACTGAGAAATACATCACAAAAAACTATGAAAGTAAAAAAGCATACAGAAATACAAGGAAGAAGAAACAATGGAAATACAGAACAGAAAACAAAAGATAAAATGACACTATTAAGCCCTCATATATCAGTAATCACTCTAAATGTAAACGGATTGAATTCACCAATCGAAAGACACAGAGTGACTAGATGGATTAAAGAAAACAAGACTCAACAGTAGGCTGCCTCCAGGAGACCCATCTCAGCTCTAAAGACAAACATAGGCTCAGAGTGAAGGGATGGAAGAGGATATTCCAAGCAAATGGCAACCAAAAGAAAGTGAGTGTAGCCCTACTTATATCAGACAAAATAGACTTCAAGTCAAGAAAGATAAAAAGAGACAAAGATAGACATTATATAATGATAAAAGGGTCATTCCACCAAGACCTAATACTTGTAATATATATGCACTTAACATAGGAGCACCAAAGTATATAAAGCAACTATTAACAGACCCAAAAGGAGAAACTGACAGCAATACAATAATAGTAGGGGACTTTTACACCCCACTTACATCAATACATATCATCCAGACAGAAAGTCAACAAGGAAACATGGGCCTTAAATGAAAAGCTAGACCAGATGGACTTAACACATACATAGAACACTCCATCCAAAAGCAGCAGAATATACAGTCTTCTCAAGTGCATATGGAACATTCTCAAAGATAGACCATATGTTGGAAAATAAAATAAGCCTCAATAAATTTAAGAACTTTAAAATTATATCAAGCATTCTTTCCAACCACAATGGTATGAATCTAGAAGTCAACCACAAGAAGAAAGCTGGAAGTCACAAATACATGGAGACTAAACAACATGCTACTGAGCAAGTATTAGATCAATGAAGAAAGCAAAGGAGAAATAAAAAAATACCTGGAGACAAATGAAAATGAAAACACGACATACCAAAATTATGGGATGCAGTAAAAGCCATAGTAAGAGGGAAGTATATAGCAATATGTGCCTACCTCAAGAAACAAGAAATATCTCAAATAAACAACCTAAAATTATACCTAAAAGAACTATAAAAAGAAGAGTAAACAAAGCTCAAAGTCAGTAGGAGGAAGGAAATCATAAAAATCAGAGTGGAAATAAATGAAATGGAGACTAAGAAGATAATAGAAAAGATCAATGAGACTAAGAGCTGGTTCTTTGAAAAGATAAAGAAAATTGACAAACCCTTAGCTAGACGTACTAAGAATAAAAGAGAGAAAGTACAAATAAAATAAGAAATGAAAGAGGAGCAATTACAATGGATACCACAGAATTACAAAGGATTATAGGAGAATACTATGAAAAGCTTACACAAACAAATTGTATAACCTAGAAGAAATGGATAAATTCTTAGAATCATACAATTTTCCAAAACTGAATCAAGAAGAAATAGAGAATCCGAACAGACCATGCACAAGATATTGAAAGAGTAATCAAAAACCCCCTGAAAAACAAAAGTCTAGGACCAGGCAGCTTCTCTGGAGAATTCTATCAAGCATTCAGAGATTTTATAGCTATCTTTCTCAAACTCTCCCCAAAACTTGAAGACTAAAAATGAGTTATGACACTAAAAATGAGTTAAGATGCTTCCTGACTCATTATATGAGGCCAACATTACCCTGATTTCAAACCAGACAAGGACAACATAAAAAAGAAAAAAAGGCCAATATCACTGATGAAATTAGATGTAAAAATCCTCAACAAAATATTAGCAAATCAAATGCAACAATACATTAAAATGATCATACACCATAATCAAGCGGGATTGTTTCCAGGAACACAGGGATGGCTCGACATCTGCAAATCAATCAATGTGATATACCACATTAACAAAATAAAGAATAAAAATCACATGATCATCTCAATAGATGTAGAGAAAGCAATTGACAAGATCCAACATCCATTTATGATAAAAATTCTCAATAAAATGGGTATAGAATGAAAGTATTTCAATATAACAAAGGCCATATATGACAAATCCATGCTGACATCATATTCAATGGTGAAAAACTGAAAGCTATCCCTCTTAGAATAGGAGCAAGACAAGGATGCCCACTCTCACCACTCTTATTCAACACAGAATTGGAAATCCTAGCCAGAGCAATTAGGCGAGAAAAAGAAATAAAAAGTACCCAATTTGGGAAGGATGAAGTAGAACTGTCACTACTTGCAGATGACATGATTCTACATATATAAAATCCTAAGGAATCCACCAAAAACTATTAGAAATAATTAATGAATACAATAAAGTTTCAGGGTACAAAATCAGTATACAAAAATCAGCCACATTTCTATACACTACCAATGAACTAGCAGAAAAGAAATCAAGAATATAATCTCATTTACAATCACAACAGAAAGAATAAAATATCTAGGAATAAATTCAACAAAGGAGGCAAAAGACCTATAAATTATGATATTAATGAAAGAAATTAAAGAAGATATAAAGAAATGGAAAGATATTTCATGCTCATGGACTAGAAGAATAAACAAAGTTAAAATGTCCATATTACCTAAAGCAATCTACAGATTCAATGCAATGTCAATCAGAATCCCAATGACATTTTTCACAGAAATAGAACAAAGAATCCTAAAATTTATATGGAACAACAAAAGACCCCAAATAGCCAAAAGAATCCTCAGAAAAAAGAATAAAGCTGGAGACATTATACACCCTGGTTTCAAAATATACCACAACACTATAGTAATCAAAACAGCATGGTACCAGCAAAAATACAGACACACAGATCAATGGAACAGAATTGAGAGCCCAGAAATAAACCCACACATCTATGGACAGCTAATTTTCAACAAAAGATCCAATTACATGCAATAGAGAAAGGAAACTCTCTTTAATAAAGGGTGTTGGGAAAACTGGACAGATGCATGCAAAAGAATAAAAGTAGACTGTTATCTTACACCATACACAAAAATTAACTCAACATGGATTAAAGACTTGAATGTAAGACCTGAAAACACAAAACTCCTAGAAGAAAACATAGGCAGTACACTCTTTGACATCAGTCTGAGCAGTATCTTTTTGAATATCATGGCTCCTCAAGCAAGAGAAACAAAAGAAAAAGTAAACAAGTGGGACTACATCATACTAAAATGCTCTGCATGGCAAAGGAAACCATCAACAAAATGAAAAGACAACCTACCAGTTGGGAGAAGATGTTTGCAGATCATATATCTGTTAGGAGGTTAATATCCAAAATACGTAAAGAACTCATACAACTCAACAACAAAAAACAAACAACCCAATCAAAAAATAGGCAGAGGATATAACAGACATTTTTCTAAAGATGATATACAAATGGCCAGCAGGCAGATGAAAAGGTATTCAACATCACTAATTATTAGGGAAATGCAAATCAAGACTACAATGAGATATCACCTCATGTTCATCAAAATGGCTATTATTAAAAAGATAAGAAGTAACAAGTGTTGGAGAGAATGTGGAGAAAAGGGAACCTTCATACACTGTGGGTGGGAATATAAATTGGTGTAGCCACTATAAAAAACAGTATGGAGATTTAGTAAAACATTAAAACTAGAATTACCATATGATCCAGCAGTTCTATTCATGGGAATTTATCCAAAGAATGCGAAAACCCTAATTCGAAAAGATATATGCACCCCTACGTTCATTACAGGCTTATTCACAACAGCCAAAACTTGGAAGCAACCTAAGTGCCCATCAAGAGATGAACGGATAAAAAAAGATGTGGTACATATACACAATGGAACAGTAACTACTCAGCCATAAAAAAAATGATGAAATCGTGCTATTTGCAACAAGAGGGATGGATCTTGAGGATATTACACTAAGCAAAATAAGTAAGACAGAGAAAGACAATTACTGTGTGACTTCACTCATATGTGGAAGATAAAGAAAAACATAGATACAGAGAACAGATTGTTGGTTACCAGACAGAAAGGGGCTCAGGGGAGGGCAAAAAGGGTAAAGGGGCACATATATATGGTGACAACAGAAACTAGACTTTTGGTGTTAAATGTGATGTAGTCTATCTAAGAGCAGACATAAAATTTCCCACGAGGAAGGTGCTCTATCTGCACCAGAGAGAGAAGAACATTCTTATCACCAGAGATGAGAAGTGGATGCCAAGATGAACCTGTTCAAACAGATCTACTAAAATAACTTTTATTTTTCATCACTCTCCCCCATATATTTCCTAATAACTTTCCCACATTTACCTCCCCAGCGCCAACCCCTTTTCCCTTTGTCTTCTCATATCTCCACAATTTGTCATTTTTTGTTAAAATGGCATATGAGCTATCAGTTCCACCCACTTCTTAGGGTCTTCATTTCTTTCCTATAAAGGCTTTCATGCCACATAAAAACATTAACATCAAATAAAATTGGTATGCTTCTCTTCTGTTAACCTGTCTTTCATCAATTTAATTCTCAGGCCCAGTCACTGGACCTAAGAGGATAGGGGAAGACTTTCTTCCCCTACAAAGTGAATAGTACCCACCCACACTCGTGACTTTTTAAAAAAACACAGGGAAAAATATCTTTGCAACATCTTCATCTGCATTTTCAGTCTCTCCTGATAACTTTAACAGTGGAAAGTTAGCAGTTCTGGCAGCCATTAAATCAACTATTTCTGGCATAAAGGAAGGTACATTAGTAAAATTTTCAGTTTTTTTCTTAAGATCTTTATATATTGCTAAATTTTCTCCTTTAATTGTAAGAAAGCTTACATCTGATCATTTCAAAACATTAACACACTGAGCAAACTCACATATGAATCAACACAACTTCCTGTTATTCTGCCATCATTCCCTTATTTACCAATCACATTAAGAAACACACATTACTTCAGAACAAATCCTATGACCAGGCATAGTCCCAAATCTGAAATAATTCACAGTTTAGTAAGAAAGGGAGTCACACAAACTCAAATTGTACTATCTTGAAATAACAGCTTTATTAGAGAGATGAAGTGCTACGAGAAATCATGGTAGACAGTGATTAAATTTCTTTAGCTAACTTTAAAAGGTTTCTCAGGGTTGTTTATAACAGAAGAAACACTCAAAGGATGAAGAAAAATGTTTCTAGGCAGAAGGGGCCTCTGGGAGTGTGTTTCAAGAAGAAGCAACTGGAAATGCAAACATACAAAATCACTCCTCAGAGTGAGTGAAAAAGAAAGCCACTCTGCTTCTCATTTCTCAACAATTTTTTTATATTTCATTCCTGACTCCTATGCTTCTAATAATCATTGGGAAATTTGGGCCAGGACTTATTTAATCAAATGCAATTTCTTATTTTCCCTTTGAGGATATTTTATGAGGTTCCTGCCTTTAGAAAATGGAGATAAGTTGGGATCAAGAAAACTATCTCCAAAGCTGGATTTAGCTACTATTCTAGGTAATGAATGTTAACAATTTATTACCAAGAGTGAGTACTAGGACTCCACTTAAGGATGAAAATATTTGTTTGGGAAAATAACACCACTGGTGTAGAAGGTGTGCAAACCTGTGGGCATGTGGATTGGCAGAAACCAATACCACAAAAAGATGGGTGATAAAATTCTCACCATCAGGCAAAGAGAAGATTTTAGCTTGGCCCACAGAGGAGCCATGAAGATGCTGAGAAACCTGCTACAAGTACTACATGATGATGGTGGTGGGTGATGTGGATTAAGACTGCCCCAGCTAGAGAAGCCCAAGGTGACTTGGCCTACATGCCAAACTATATGACCCAGTGGACTTTTTTACGGTATGAATTAGGACCGCCCCAGGGAGAGAAGCCCAGGGCATCCTCACCTACATGCCGATCTATATGACCAGATTCGTATCTAAAGTTATATGACCACACAATAACCAGACCCCATCTGCACTGAAATCATTTAATGACTTTTTACATCATCTTTTCTTTTTTCCAGTAAAAATAAGTCATGTACCCATGCCTTATAAAATTAGCCCTAACCCTCAACTCAGGGTAGCAGAAGCTCTGACTGCCCATGGGTCCTGTCCCCATGCTATTCCACACTATTCTCTAAATAAAAGAGCACTACTGCCAGATCTTGAGAGTCTAAGAAATCTTTCTTTCGACTCCTCGGCTCACCGACCCCACATCAGTGGGGAAACAAAAATTTTAGTAGAATTTATTAATATACTCTAGTTATTTGCTCTGTGGTGTCTAATGTGACCTATGCTTCTATGTTTAATGCAAAACATGCAATAAAAGTTCTTGATTTGTAGTTCCTTTGGAGAGAGGGTCAAGGAGAAGTCCCACATGTGTATTAACCCCAGGGTAGAGATCAAAAATTCCCATTCCCACGTAAAAGGAACAGAGATAACAGAGGACATTTAAGAAGAGCTTTGAAGTTCTAAAGATCATAACCTGGTTGTTGGAATCAATCTTACCTAAATTTTAAGAAACCAGGAGACTCCGGCTAGCATTGAGTTAAACCTATGATCTTTGTTTACTCAATATCTTAGGTGTTGTTCTCCCTACTGACAGCAGTTTTATGTCTTTTGAGCACAAAGGCATTGTCCTTTGAATGTGTTCCTTAGGTGACCATTTGCCCAGAAGGGACTAACAGGAGTAATTTTATTTTTAGCATGCAGTTCCAAGAGAATACCTTTTGTCTTCAAGTAATGGTAATAAAGAAAGGAAGTTAGCAGCTAATTAGCTTTGTGTCCCCATCCACCCTTAAAGGGAAGGTATTTGAAGCTCAAGCTTATGGCTTTTTCATCTTTGTATATTCAACACTTAGCCCATTGTCTATTTCCCAGTTGGGACTCAAATTCTTGATGAAAGGAAAGGAGGGAAGGAGGAAGGAGAGGGAAAGAGACTGAGAAAATTGAAAAACAAAACTGTAGGGGAGGAAGACATTTCCTCTATCTTATCTGGGTTCGTCTGGCTGGAGAACAAATTAAATTCACATGAGACAGAATAGCAGGGGAAAATTAAACAAAGCTCTATAAGATGTATACATGGGAGGCTCAGGCAAGCTGAGCAACTCGCCAAAATGGCTGAAGTCCCCACTTAAATCTCATATCCAGCTAAAGACAAAGGAGGATGTTGGGGGTGGGGGGAGTCAGTTATAGGAGACAAGCACAATAAACAAATGCAGATTTAAGTCCTTGCCTTCCCCATTGATTAAGAGTTTCTAGAGATAAGGTCTTCCCCTCTTCTTCCTGGTAGAAAGGGAGATATCTTTACAGATGGAGATTTCCTTTACAATGTAAATGTCTCTTAACAAAAGGGTAAGCAAGTTCTGCTTTTCAGTTGCTTTCCTGTCTGCAAAGAAACCAGCCTCAAATAATCATCATGCCAAAGAGACATACCTTGGGGTGGCCAATTCCAGGCCCCCACAAAGACTATTAAGGGGTCCGGTCCGGTGGTGTAGTGGTTAAGTTCACACGCTATGCTTCAGATGCCAAGGGTTCGCTGGTTCAGATCCTGGGCACGGACCTACACACCACTCATCAAGCCGTGCTTTGGTGGCATCCCATATAGAAGAACTAGAAGGACTTATAGCTAGTATATATAACTATGTCCTGGGGCTTTGGGGAGGAAAAAAAAAAAGGGACTATGGGGAAATTCTAAGAAAATTATGAGGACAAAAGGTATAGAGCTATTTGGGAGTAAATTCTGGATTTTTTGATAGGGTGAACATGCTTACTCCATATCCCTCTCAATCTTTAGGAAGTCTTCAATATTTGGTAGCTGTCAGTCAACTTAAGAAACCTGTAGCCCGAAGTAGCCTTGGAGGCAGAGACTAGAGCTGTAGAGAGAGCTATGCCTGGATGGGCAAGGTGTGGCTGGAAAGAGGGAAGGACAGAGAAGAGCTTACTCCAGCACAGGTCTCCTTGGGCTTCTGGATTGTAGAAACCCAAAGCTCAAAGGAATGTTAATAATAATAGGAATGTAAAAAGAATGTGTAGGTGATACAGGGAGATATCAAAGAGCAAAGTCAAGGATAAGTGAAACAATATTCCAGAGCTGTAGAGAAAAGAATTTTACTGATGCGTAACATACAGAAAAGTATGCATATCATGAGTGTACAGTTTGATAATTTCTTACAAAATGAATACACCATGTAACCAGCATCCTAATCAAGAAACAAGAGTCTCTTCCTTGTCCTCTTCCAATTGTTACCCTCCCAAAACATGACTTCTAATGTCAGAGATTAATTTTTCCTGTTTTTATCCTTTAAATAAATTGAATCATAGAATATGTAGTCTTTTGGGGACTGCCTTCTTTCACTCAAGGTTATACTTGTGAGATTTATCCATGTTTCTGCCTAGTGTTGTGAATCATTAAATTGCATTGTCATATGATATTTGACTGTGCAGGAATTTGGATAGATTCTACTTTGAGGCTTTTGTGGATAGTACTGCTATAAATATTCCAGAGGGTGCCTTTTGTAAACATATCTATGCACTTCTGTTGGGTATATACTACGAGTGGATTTGCTGGGTCATGGCACATGCTTATGTCTAGTTTTAATAGATATTTCCAAATAGTTTTCCCATGTTAGCAAAATGAATTTACATTCCCATCAGCAGCTGATTAAAGTTTCCTGTTGCTCCATACTCTCTTCAAAAAACAGTAGTTTCTCTCTTTTTATTTTAGCTATTCTGGTAGCTATATAGTAATATCTCATTATAGTTTTAATTTGAATTTTTCTGGTGACTAATGAATTTAAGCAATTTTTCACAGATTTATAAGACACTAAGAAATCATCTTTTGTGAAGTGTCTGTTCAAGGTTTTTGTTCATTTTTTTATTGGTTTGTTTGTCTTTTTATTAGTGATTTGTAGAAGTTCTTTATATATTCTGAAAGAGTCATATATATACATACATATATACATTTGAAATATCTTTTCCAAGTTTTTTGGTTGTTTATGTAAATTTTTAATTTAAACTAGACTGGAACTTTTTAATGCTTGAAAATAATGCTGTCGTTATTGTTAAAAGCAGTAAAAAGTTAGAGAATCTCTCATCAAGAGACAGAAGAAGGAGATACGATAGAATAGTTCAGAGGACAGCAATGGGAGAAAAGAAAACTATTTACTGTTTATATCACCATCAGGTTCAATTAACACACACATGGTTTCATTAAGCCCCTTGGCAACCCCCATTTCACAGACAACAGAACCAGAAGTCAAGAGACTCTCAAATGTACCCACAAATGTACCCCATATATAGGTATGCATGTATAGGTAACTTCTCCAAACTAGCCAGCCTAGTAAATTGTTTGCCAGATGTTGAGCCCAAGCCATATGTCACCCAAGCCCAGTGCTGCTAACCATGACATTTAACTACCTCACCTAGCTTCTTATGTGTAGCTGTAAAAAAATGAATGACGCCTTGGCTCACTCCATTGGAAAGTTGCGAATGCTTAGGCTAATTTATGACTTTGCTGTGCCAGTGCAGAAAAGCATTATTTCTCCACCGTATTTCCAAAGAGACAGCTGTCCAGTGATCTTCATGTGACCTTCTTAGCAACTAGCTCACTATGAGGGTTTTGATAAATGCTTCCTGGATGAACAGACAAGTAAAGGAATGAATGAATGCCCGCATGCAAAGAGAAAACCTGAATTTTGATACTGGCTTTCTGCTAAAGACACCGGACAAGTGATGAAATAGGCTTCTCCGTGTCCTCAGGTGTTGTGAAAATAATTCAGGGTTCAGATGTCCAAGAAGACTACATCAGGTGAATTATTTTAAGCTGTCGCTTCTGAGACTAACCTCTGTGCTGACAAAAATAGGCGAGTGAAACAGCTGCAGCAATAAAATGCACCATGGGTATGGGCATGTGTGGCGCCAGCGAAACAGAGCAGGAAATTTTAAGAGCTGGGAGGAGATACAGCAGGAAGCTAGCTTCAGTTCTCTTGACTTCAGCAAAGGGAGGAAAGGAAAACACTATCAAAATGGGCCTTGAAAGGAGCGGCTATACCTAATTTAGCTCATCCCAACAATGTCAAGCATGTATATTTTAATGTATAAGTACTAGAGCTTTTCTTTAGAGCAATTACGCAGCCAGTTACTCCAGTGCATCAAAAGCTAATGAAACCGCACACAACACTATTGTGTTGAGAAGTGCTGAAGTCCTGGCCTGTCTAGAGACATGGCTGCCATCACAGGTCCAGAAAAGCAGCAAGTAAAACAGCCATTTGGACAACTAAGGAGGCCAGGAAATAATTGAGAAGACCCCTGGGGCGGAACGTCAGAGCACTGTGGTTTCATCTCCATTTTGATGACTTACTTGCTCTGTCACCTAGAAAAAAGTCATTAATTTACTCCATATCCCAGTTTCGCCATCCATAAAATGAAGATGTTAATATCTTCCCTTTTTAGCTCACAAGTCAAGTAAAGTTATCTAATGCTAATAATAGCCTATAGGTCATAGGTCTGTAATTCCTCAATAGTATTCCAAAATTCAAAAAACTGGGAAAACAAAGTTTTTTCATAAGCCATTTTGGCAGCAAAACTTCACCTGACATGAACAGATTTGGTGGTAAAACTTGACCTGAACTAATTTGAAGTTTTTTATTTATTTCATCCCATTTGGTGAATATTCATAAATCTCAATGCAGAAATGCTAATAGGATTGATTAAGGATGCTGCTCAAGACCCTTTAAGGAGTGTTATAAAGTATATGGAATATTTGCTGTTTTAACTTTCTAAAAATCAAAAAACTCTGATTTTTAAAGAATATCTGCTCAATGGGACTATGAGCTTGCATTAAAACAAAGACCAAATATATAGCATATAACCAAATGCCTAGATTTCTTTTTATCACGATCCAAACTGCTTAACCTTCAACTTAAATTTTCTCTGCATAAGCATAAGCCTACATCTTGTTCTCAAACATGTCACCAACGAGGTCATTTTATCCATTAAGAACAATAGACGTAATATCCAGGGCTTACAACCTTTCTAATGTCCTGCAAAAATATGAGGGCTGGAAAACAAAGCTATTGTCTCTGAAAAACAAAAATAAAACTAGAAAATGAAATCTACAAAACAGATCAAAAAAATCTATAAAACAAATCAGCTACTTCATCAGTGGTTAAATTTAGTATTCATAAAATATCACTGCCTTTGAAAACAATTTATAGATTCAATTTTTCTCTCTTTTCAAGAATGCTCATGTATGCACAATAATTGTTGAGATATGACAGCTTCTCATAAATTCTATTTGTTCTTGTAGTCAAATGATTTCAGAAGCAAAGAAATGAAAATTCTCCCAAATGTTTATAGAGAAGTAGTACACTTAGTGTGAGATGTAGATGCAATTAATTTGTTTTATATGATATAAGTTAGAACTTATAATAGTCATAATGTCCAGTTTTGCCATGGAGAGAAGTGCCAACTCTGTCAATAGATGCTCTAAAAGATAATACATATTGGGGTAGAGAGTTTTCCTCTAAGTGTCCCGAGCATCAACTAAGTTTCCTTTAAGTTTCCTTAACAGCCAGAGATCTCTGGTTCCCTTCTCAGTTACAGAGACAAACACCACTGATCAAATATTCACTAGTCTGAAGACACACTCTGAAAAGTGACCAGACCTAATATGACTTTCATACTAAATGCCCAGTTCATTTGACCTGTGGGTCAAAAGAATTCATCTTCACTTGGATTAATAAATTGACCAACCCAACCTCCAATGGTGGCAAATGAATGCTGGTCTAAATCTCAGACTGTCTACATAGAAGCATTAGTTCAATGGGCATGAACATTGATTCAGACCACAACCCTTAAGCACAGAAGTGTGATTTCATTGCCAAATTGTGGAGATGACTTAGCTATCATCATGGCATGCTTTACATAGAAAACTAAAATTCTAGGGGTTTTGCTGACTGTTTTATCACTTAATATTATTATAACATTTAATACTCACAATACCCTATGAGTTAGCTAGAATTATTTTCCTTATTTTACAGATAAGGAAACAGCGTTGACAGATTCAGTGGTATGCCAAGATCAAGCTAGTGACATATGGAATATGAATCTAGCTTTGCGTGTCTCCAGGGTCCAAGTTCTTAACCATTGTTATGGCAAGAATTCCCAGCCCCTCCCATCCAAAATAATAAGTTCATCACTCTCATCATTTTCTTTCTTCCCCCTGGTATGAAAGATTTTGTATGCACACATACACACATCTTCTAAAACGTAAAGCTACCATTATCTTATAAAACCATATCTTACTATGGATCTAAAGACTTTTTAGACTAATTATATCATTCTGCGGTCCAATCCTGTATCTTATTTCCCAAGTTCCAAATCACACTTGGAGATTCTGTAGCCATAAGAAAGATAAATAGTTCTATCAAGCTCCATAGGAGGGCAGCAATGGTGATACAGAAGAGACTGTAGTGCAGTTCAGCAGCAAAGCCAGAGAAGCATTATTGCTTCTCCAGGCAGGAATCAGCAACTGGAGAAGACACCAAGTCCACCTCCACTAACTACTTGCTAAGAACAACTACCTAGCTTTTATTGTCTTTATTCTCTAGCTTTTCCCCTGCCTCATGTTAGCAGGGTAGGCTTCTGTACCTCAGGCTTTCACAACTAATTTGCTAATGGACATTTAAACTGATGAGTAGATTCATAGTGAAGTAAGATCCCTGGCTTCTCTTACTTACGCCATTTTCCACATTTCCAAAAAACATCAAGATGTTTCTCCATTTATCCCACTAAAGACCCATTTAAGTCATAAGTGCACAGATTGTCTTAAGGAGCACCAGTGATCACTGATGAAGCCATTCCTCCCTTAAGGAAGCAAGGAAGTCATGTACCCTGGGTGAGAGTATATCATGGCTAACATTGAGGTGTCAACATCAGACGAACACAGTAATCTCTTCTTGTTTAACTCATGACTTCTTCCCACAGCAAACATTTATTCATAAATTATTTAACATCAAGTGGCTTCTAATACCCATGAATGCTCCAATAAAAGCCGCATTCACTGCTGATCCAGTAACAGAAGCGTTAGAATCTCCATTTGTTATGAAATGAACAAAAATAATATAGAAAGAGTGCAAGAGCCTCACTATGTGTGAGCCTCATTTTCCATTTCAATATTAATGATGCATCTTAATAATTTTACAGAAATCTCACTATTTACTACAACACACAAAAAAGCAAAAAGAAATCTGAGTTCACCCCTTAAACAAAGTAGTTGAATATTTGGCTTCTAAGATAACACAGCTCCATCAATGATTTCTCTCTTCCATCAAAAACTCAAAGAAGTTTTAGTCCAAGTGGGTTCTTTTAACTGGATAAATAGAATGTTTATATTGAAGTGAGTGGAGACCTGTCTTAACAGAGGTTAAGTTCCACAAACAGTATGTAAGACAAAATTGAAGGCCATCAAAACTACACTTGAAAATCCCTTAGGAAGGCATCACTTTGGATATCAATATGTATTGCTCAATACATTCAACACCTTCTCTTTTCCTCCAAAGATGAGACAGATCTCTGTCATTCTAGGCATCCAGTGATGGCTGGTCTACATTCACAAGCCACATTACACAAAAATTGTGCATCTCTGAACAGTAAAATCATACACAGGACAGTAAGATGGTCGCTTCATGAGGGCTTACGGTAACTGAGATATTTTGGGTAACAGGAGATACATAAACTCATCTCTCCAGGGTTTGTGTTTATTGAGGAGGAAGTCAAGTGGAATCACTGACACTATTTAAATTGTTTTCTTCCCCTTCCTCTTTACTTCTCCCAGCTTTTTTAATCTAATAAAATTCACTAGGATTGTTCATTTTTAAGTTGAAACAAATGCTGAGGTTTTAAGGAAATGGCCATCATGCAACAATCTCAGTTCCACCCCTTGTTTGTTTGTTTTTTTAATAGCATAATGTCCTCAAGGTCCATGCATGTTATTGCAAATGGCAGAATTTCCTTCCCTTTTACGGCTGAATAATATTTCATTGTATATATAGACCACATTTTTTTTATCCATTCATCCATCAATGGACACTTAGGTTGTTTCTATGTCTTGCTAATTGTAAATAATGCTGCAATGAACATAGGGATGCATATATCTTTTCAAGATAGTGATTTCATTTCCTTCAGACAAATATCTGGAAGTGAAATTGCTGGGTCATATGTTAGTTCCATTTTTAATTTTTTGTGGAACCTCCGTATTGTTTCCCATAATGGCTACACCAATTTACATTCCCAAAAACAGTGCACAAGAGTTCTCTTTTCTCAGTTCCACCTCTTAGAGCAGATAAAATCAGTTCATTGGTTACACACAAACTTCAGTAATACTAGAGGTCATCAGAAAGACAGAAGTTAACCCCATAGAATAAAAGTAATTGGTACAGGAGAAAACTCAACAGCTAGGATTATGCATGCTTTCCCCCCCTAAAAGTCTGTATGTTCCAATTAACTCCAAATATTCGTGGGGGAAACCAGCTCAGGCTCAAGCCACACTGCAACCAGTGAGACAGGGAAGTGAGTTTAAGAGTGGATGGTGAAACTTACTTAGATCCAATGTTTAGCCAAGAGATCCACGCAGTTCAAGCTCAGGCTTGTTTTGGTAAGTACAGTAATTAGGGAGAGGGGACATGGGCAGGAAGAAGATACAATTGAGCCAGTGCACATGTCAGAGAGAAGTTTCAGGTGACTGATGAAAACACAGAGAGCAGCAAAAGTGCATCTTGGTTCTTGGACAGCTGTTCATAAATGACTAAATTCCATTCCTTGGAATCCTGGACCAGGATGAGACTCTGCCACAAGTTAGGTAGGCCATGAGGGCTAAGAGTCAGAACAGCAGAGCTGCGATCATTCATTTTGAAATGAAGCACATTTGTGTTGTAATTCTGGCTCTGACACTCATTAGTAATAGTAAGTACTCATCAGTTGGTAACAGTAGCCAGATAGGCCATAGAGAAGACCTGAGGAATAAGTTAACCATGCAGACTCCAGCAGAGGGTTTAGTGCAGAAATGCAGTCCAACACAGGGAACTAGGGCTGTCTTTACAGGTGTGCTGCCTTTGCTGTTGCACAGGGACCTATGCTTAGAAGGGCCTCACACTTGGTTTAATGCTTTGCTGTCACCACTTTGAAATTCTCAATAATTTTTTAACATTTTACATTGGATCCAAGAAATTATGCAGCTGGTCCTGGGTAGGCCATTATGGACATCAAAGACATTTCTGACACTGAAGATACTGCAAGCACCCACAGACATTGGGATAAGCCTTCCCTGACTATGACTGGTTTAGAGTTCTCTGGGTCTTACAAGGCAAGACACAGAATCCAGCTCTAGGAGATGAAAAAAGTAAAAACAGGACAAACTAGACAGGGAACAGGTACACCTGTTTAATAATGAAGGTGACCATATAATTTGTTTTCCAAATTAGGACACTTTTGAGAATGAAAGGGGATGTTATTAATAATTACCCCAAAACAACAGGTGTAAACTGTGACTCCTCTGGTCAAATTGGGGAAAACGGTCACCCTATGAATAAGCCATTCTAGCTAACTATTCTGAAGTTATTCCTACAGAGCTAAGTTGGAAATAAACATGGAAGATACCATCATGACCACAAAGCACATGTGTTCTTAGAAAGTTCAGCTTTATTTTGGAGGTGGGGGGAAAAGGGAAGTTATTATCTTATCTTTGAAAGGATAATCAAAACAGAATAAACTTTTATGTAGCCAAAACTTTTGTTTGAAAAATTGCCCATATGTTGACAATTGTTACAGCTGGGTAGATGGGTACATGCAGTTCATTACACTATTCTACTTTCATACATGTTTGGAAATTTCATAATAACCGTTTTTAAAAGTAAATAAAATTAACAGACATTTTGTTGATATTACGTTGGTTGAATAAATAACTTTAAATCCTCTAAGAAATTACTTTATTAACAACTTGCTATAAAATCACTTTGAAAAATAAAAGGGAAAACAACTTGATTGAGAATGATTCGAGTGTCAAGTGTTCTCAAATTACCCAAGTAAATAAACAGTGCTGTTGCCAGAATTTCTATATTGAGGGACTTGGGGATATAAATCTAATTGAAGAAAGAATCAGAAATTTTGTCTTGAAGCTCTATTTACAAAGAAATCACATTATTTTTATTTAGATTTCCAGTTGATTTTGAATGGCTTGGGATAGATGTGATGGAGCTTATAGGACATTAAAGCCTCTTGTATTAGTCACAAGAGGTTACACTGTACCTCAGATACAAATTAACTCCAAATCCCTGTGGCTTAAGAACAATCAAGGCTTGTTTCTGGCTTGTGCTGGCTTGTGTCTGTCAAGGATTAACAAGGCACTCTGCTCCCCTCACTCATCCAGGGATCCAGGCCAGTGGAGACTCTACCATGCTGTAATTGAACCATCTGGAACACACAGCTTCCTCTATCCCTGTATCAGGCAATAGAGACTGGAGAATCACACATGGGCTACCTTTCACTTCAGGACATAAGTGACATGTCACTTCCACTAGCATTTCATTGGCTAAAATTTGTCATACAGTACCATCTGACTGCAGAGGGAAAGAGCAATCTAGGAGAGCAAATGCAATATTTGGTTAGATATTGTCTTTACTATATCCCAACCACTCCTTAGGACAATACCTTAAGAAACATATGGCTCATGATTTCTGGGGTCTTAAATCCTAGAATTTGAGCTGAGCACTGAATGAGAATTAAAATGGCATTGATATGTCTGGAAATATTTGTTCAACAAATTAATAATAAAAAGAAGACTGTAGGGTGAAATTTCCATCTAACTTTTTCAAGCACTAAATAGTATTTATTTTCATATAAGAGGCATGATTAATGCAAATGAATATTAACAATTCATTCAAACCAGCGTAGCTGAGCTTTTCATTGCTATGGATAGTAGTAATGTTTATTTTAAGATGGGTGATTGTTTTAGTTATCTATTCCTTCATGACAAACTACCAGCGAGGCTCAGAGGGTGGTTTCACTTAGGGTCTTTCATGTGATTGCAGTCAGATGGTGGCTAGGGTTAGAATCATCTGAAGGCATCTTTTTTATAGGTCTGATACTTCTGTTTGGATGGCTGAAACAGCTAGGGACTGCCAGGGCATCTCTCTTTCCATGCAGATTCTCCACGAGACTGACTTGGGCTTCCACACAACATAGCATTCTCAGGATAGTTGGGCTTCTACATGGCAGACAGCTTCTCCTAGAGTGAGCATTCCACGAGCACAAGGCCAAAACTGCAAGGCTTCTTAGCACCTAGGCTTGGAAGTCCCATAGTGTCACTTCACTGTACTCCACTGGTGAAAAGTGAGTCAGAGGATCCGCTGAGCTCCAAAGAAAGAATGCAAAAGTGTGAGTACTAGGAGGCATATCTCATTGGGGTGCCATCTTTGGAGACAAGCTACCATTAATCAGACATTTCATTTAATCAGACTCTAACTTCCTATATGCCAAATAATTCATTTTCAAATGCAGGTCCAAATTTGTAAGGGTTGATATTATGTCAAGTTTGCTTTTCCACAGTTTTTTCCTTATCCTTTAAAAAATTGTAAACAGCACATGACATTTTACAAATGCTTATGAATTGGTATTGCAGATCTCCCCTGATCTCTAGATTTATAATGCTAGAATGTCAGTTGGGTGTCAACTCTACTTAAGAATGTTGCCACTTTGCTATTCTGGTCAGATTCTCAAAAATATGAGTGCAAGTATCATGATGAACGCAAGGATCAGGGAGGATAGTGCAGGCCTTCCATTTCACATATACAGTCATATAAATTACATGTGTGTACACGTGTGTTTATATGTATACATAATATAGCTGTCTAAAGTAGATAGCCTGGTCTTAGTCCTTCGGCTAAGGAGTTCCCTACTTAACAAAAACAATTCACAGAACATCAACATCAGATTAGACAAGATTACTTCATAACCCTTATTGAATAAGACAAACAAGACCACTCCATAATTACATTGAAGCAGAGAGAAAAACAAGACCACTGTCTAAATCACGTGACCAAATATTCCCCTCCCCCGCAGGAAACATGAGTGACTGCTGCTTCTTTATCGCTTACATCTTTTAGCCTTGCTCCATTTCTCGCACCTTCTTAATAATTTTATCCAGAACATAGAATTTTACCCAAACATAGAATTACCCCCAATTCCTACAGTACTCAATCCAGAACAAACTCCCCTTCCTCAGGTCTCACCAAAATCACCTAAACCAAGCCCAAATTCCATAATAAGCGCATCCCACAACAACAATCTCTTATTCAGATATCTCTGGAAAATTTTCCATGGTGTGCTGTCTCCTTTAAAGCAGCAAGCAACAAGTAATGAGTCCAAATTTGGTTGAACACTGTGCATTCTTGGTGATCTTTGGTTGATAAGCATTATTTACATAAAAACAAAATGTTTTCTAACTTTTTAAATTTCAAACAAAGTTCAACAAACCTACACACAGATAAAGGGGTTTAATTTGTTCAGAATCCTGAACCAGAATAAACTAGGAGTTTGCTTTTGTCTCCACGGACCCCAGAGCATCAAGCAACCATGCACACAGTCTCAACATTGAATGTTTCCTCACTGAAATCCCATGGTGACCACATTAACCCCAAATGTATAATGTGGAGAGCATAAGTGAGGAATATCAGATTCACCAACAATTCTGAGTATAGACTCTTCTGGCCTCTGGCAGCCTCGGCGTCTACCACAGTGCTCGTCATCAGAACCAACTCCAGCAATGAGGTGAAATGCATTTTACTTCAATCAATTCATAATTATCATCTTTGACGTAAGCCTCAGTTAAGAAGAAGGTGGAAACTAATAATTAAGAGGAAAGAAAAAAATAAATATGAATTTGAGGTCCCACCTTCACAATTCTGTTCCTGCTGTTATTTCATATGATTCACTCATTCATCTATTCATTCATTCATTCAACAAATACTTCGTGAGCTCCTACTATATGCTCAATACATGGAGTTTCATACAGAGGTATGAAAATATATGCAAGACAATCCAGGAAAAATACTCACTGTAGCTTTTTATCAGCAGAGTACACTCCTCTTCTTTACAAAAACATAGTAAGATAGTAAAATGCTCTCTTCTTCTTTCAACACCAATCCTTCCCCATAACTGAAACTTCTGCTGTCGGCCTTGAATGCTGTCAGTTCTATCTGCTGTTAGAAAATGCTGACACTGGACTATCTGTTTGAATTCTCTTGAGTCAATTGTTACCCCTTAACATGCTATGTCTCTTTTTTAAATTCACTGTTTTGCCCTTTTAATTAGATGAACTTTGAGGTTCTTACCCACCAAAGACTAATCTGAACACAAAGTTTACTAAAAGGCTAAAGAGTCATCAATCAATCAATGGATCATTATTGACCAAAATTTTACACTGAGAGTTCTTAAGACACAATGCTTGGATTGGTGCCAATTATCCAAAAGAAAAACTTTCCATTGCTAAACCATAGGAAGATAGCTATTTAATATTTATAAGGAATTTTCTGAATATGAGACGGAAGATATGATGGGACATGTGAAACTTTTCTAAAAAGAAGTACACAATATTCATGAAAAACTTATCACAATTTCAGTTTACTGCTTTGTGTTTCAGATTTGAAGACACCAGTCAGACAGTCACTATTCTCATTGGTCTATTTCATTTATTCAAAGTGCAATTCATAATGACTTTTATTTGGTAGATATTTGCAAGGCATACAAAGCTCTCTGTGTATATTCCTTACAAACTGCAAAGCAATGGGAGGAGTTACTTCTTTCTCATAAATATGTTTTCAAATTATTCCCAATAAAATACCAAATATTGCATTTTTAACTAAAACTTGTTAATAAAAACATTAAAGCCTAAGTTTTAAAAGTTGCCTATTTGCAAATAGATTGACCTGTGCTGGAGTGGATATAAGCCCATATTTCAACACAGAAAATTAATTGTGAAAAAATAATTTCAGAGTAGAAATAGTACCTAGAGGCCAAAAAGTTGTGTTCTGGTCAGCTCAAAACAGAACTATGTGTTAAGATGGTCTTCAGTGGCCTCAAATTAGTCTAAAATCTTTACAGGGATAGTACTGCCAATGGTTAAGAGATGAAGGTGCTAGAATTTGACAGAACCAACCCTGTGTTATTGGATAAGTTAATTAAATGTTCACATTGTCAGTTCCTTCACCTGTAAAATATTGCATCTTTATCATAGAGATATTAAGAAGATTACAAGACATAGCGCACGTAAAGAAAGTAGCGGACACCACATAGTAAGTGTTCAATAAATGTTAAGAATGACAATGATTATGAAGGAATGGTGATGATACTAATTCTCAAATGAGTAGGTATCTGCCTGTGTACTGATTTACTCATTGCTGTATCTATGTTCGGGTCTGAGGTTTATAAATTGTGTTCTGAAAACAAATAGAAAAAGATCCCCTTGGACTCTTATTGATATAAATCCATGACTCGTTTTTTTTTTTTTTTTCCTAAATGTTCTGCTGATGCCAAAAATCAGAGAAGACGCAAAGCTGGAATCCAGGATTGAGTTGCAATTGTACTTTTTACCTCAGGCTGAGAATTTGTGTAGGTGCTTTCAAAGACTGAAGCCAATAAGCCTATTATATTGCAAACACAAAAGACAAAGCTTTTGTAATAAACACAAATTTAAAAGGGAAGGATTAGAGCATGAGTAACAAAGAAAAGGAATAATTATTCTGTGTGGGAGAGGGGTGTAAAAGGATTACCACCCACCAGGCCAGCTCAAGAGAATAAATCTCAGAGTTTTCAGCAGCTGCAAGCCTGGTGATCCTGTAAATATTCACATAATATTTCTAAAATTAAACGCCACTGTGATAGAAACAAAAGAATGAAGTGCATCATCCCATGGTAGGTGTATCAGTCAGAAAACAGTCGGAAGAACTGTTGGAAAAACAGAGCCCATACAAGGCAGTCCAAGATAAGCAATTTAATATAGGGTGCCAGTTATAAGGGTGTTGGTAGAGCTGAAAAAGCAAACAGGGAAAGATGAGGACGCTGCTACCTCCCAGGGTGTTAGGAGAGGGGGATTGTACCTAAAGGCCAGAAGCCAGGGCTGACTTATGGGAGATGGATCCACACAGAGGCTCAGACATGGGGAAATACTGCCCAAAGCAAACAGAAAGGGAGAAATATATCCTGGGTTTTTCCCTTTCTATCTCCTTTCAATCTGCCAACAATACCTCCCACTGGGAGAACCTATATAGGAATCAGTTAACAAAGGAGCCTGGGAAGTAGATGTCAAGGGATGGGCCTGGAGTAGATCTGAAAACAAACGAGCAAATGATCAGCACAATAGGCCATCGCCAAGGAAATTTATGAAATACAGAAAAATCTACCACTCCTTTTACTTAGAGTTACAGAGAACGCTCAATACAAGAGAGATGTCTGCAATACTAGTTTTAATCAGAGTGCCATTTGGAAATGCCACTGAGCTGTGTTCCTCAATCAAAAACGCACTGCTAATACTGAAAGGCTCCCCACGTAACCAGATTTCTTTCAGTATGTGAGAGAGTAAAGATGAAACCCATTTTTGCTTGCTCTTGCGTTTCATGTACCTGTAAGAATTCAAAGAAAAAAACACTGGGAAACATGTGTGGGGCGGCCACCATTTGAATTTGCCCGGAATGCTAAAAACTATGCAAATACCATCTAATAGGTCCCTGATTTCATAAAAGAAAGTCATTATAATCTCAGACAACTAAAAGGATATATTCTCAGAATTAAGGACTGTCCCAAATACTACCTGTCTTCACTTTTCTCATTTCATCGCAGCATGTGAAAAGTTTGGAGGACTAGCACAGAGTCACAAAATAATTACATTAGATTATCTTTCTGGGTAGTTCCCCTAGGATCGTATGGATTTGTAAAACTGAATAAGTTCTGGGGGAGAAAACCATAGAAGCCTAGACCAACTAAATTCATATAATCTTGGACAACCAACCGCTAGGTTTTAGGTCTCACTTTCCTGGAATAAAAGGGACAGAAGGGATAATCTTTGTTGAAGAAAAAAAAAGGCAAAACTCACGTCTAATAATTGCTAGATTGATTTCATCAGCTGTCCACTGAAGAGGGCTTTGAATGTGGGAATTTGGCATTTTTCTGTCACTGTTCCCCTTACATAGTCCTGACCCAAAACTTGAGGTAGAGAAAAGTAACCAGTGAAGAACTGCACAGCCCTCTGGGGAGGGGGCCACCTTCGAGGCGAGAATAGGCAGGAGCCCACACCCTCCACATTTGCCCAGCAATGAAATAATTGTTAAGTTTAAGCGCACGTCAAGGGAAACAAGCATGTCAGGTTTCTTACGAAGAGCATGTTACCTGATGTGGCTGTGAACTGGACCATCTGCTATAGGAAGGAGCACCTGAAGACTTGCTGGCTGAGGGTCTCTGAAAAGGGGAAGAAAAAAAGGATTTCATGCTGTCACACAAACTAAATACACTTTACGTTTCTCTGAATAAATTATTTATTCTGTGTCTACATTTCCAAAAATTATCACATCTTAGACTCTGTCTGAACTGAACCTTTCTGTTTCATTTTTTTTAAAGCATATTCTCCTCAGTGAGTGTAATAGTATAGACGCTCGAGTCAAAATACCTGGATCAAAGTCTCAATTTGTCCTAGTGGTTTGACCCAGTGAAGGCACCCAAGCGCTCTCTGTCTCAACCTTCTCTTCTCTGAGACTAGGGTAATAATTTCTATGTCATGGGCTTCCTGTGAGGATGAATATCATAATAGGTGTGAAACACTTTGTACAGTAAAGTGCCACACACAGACAGGGCATTCATTCAACAAGTAGAAAATAAGACATGTTATTATAAGTTTCCACTTGAAACAAAACTGGTATATAAATATGCAAGTTAATAAATGAGGTCATTTGAGAATCGGTTATTCTTGTTCTAAAAAAGATCCTTCATCTTACAAAAGACCTAACAACACCATTGCTACCAACAACCTGGGCTTGTAAAATGCCACATCTCACCTAAGATGAGCTCATTCAAAACCATTCTTGACACCGTTTTTCTTCGCCTGCTTCTACCATAGAGGCCACAAAAGCTACATAGTCACTTTCTCAGCGTTCCTTCCCACTAATGTTTGTCAATGAGACATGAGCATAATTCTTCCAGGGGGTAGGGGAGTTCTGGGAAGCCCTCTAGTTTTCTGATAAAAGGGAAAAGATAAGGCTTATACGTTCCCCATCAGTCCTCTTTCTCTCTAAATGAAGATATGCTACACAGAGCTGGAGCAACCATTTTGTGACCATGAGGAAAACGCCAAGAGAAGAGCAGAGATACTAACCCTGATCTTGTTAAGCAGCTGAACCAGAACTTCAGGCTGCTATTTTTCCTAAACCCTCCTTGTGTAATTGACTATAATCATGTTTTCTGTTACTTGCAGAGTGTAATGATACATTCTGCTAGCTCATTCAAATTAAGAGTCGAATTACAAGATTGCAATTCCTCAGAAATTTGTGGATGCTTCAGGCATAGAGAACATAATGACAGAGGCATGAAAATGTGAAAGTGATTGGTATGTTTGGAAAATGATCAATAGATCAAATATAGTATTGCCAACTCCCACATTCACCATCACTGCATTCCATCTGCCTTTCAGGAACCCTGTGTAATTCTGTGCTGGCCTTTGCTGATTCTGACAGCTTTCCTGAATCTCTGCCACAGTGAGGTTGGCATGCTGGCTAAATGCTGTACTCTGCCTGCTCAATTCAACTTCCCTACAGCATGTGCCCGTCTGAGGCGACAGGGCTAGGATCAACTCTCAGGCCCTCCCAATTCTCTTCTGCCCCACTGAGGTTAATAGGATTGGACTCTATAGCAAAGTGTGAAAGGAGCATTTCAGTTTTCATATTGAATAAAGGGAGAACTATCAAGGAAGTAGCTAGAAGTTAAACTAAAAGCTTAATTGTATTTCCTCACTGAGAAGCAAGAGGAACGAACTTCAAATGTACAGACTTTACCATTGAATGACCATGTACCTTCTCTGATGTTCATTTTCCTGACTGTGAACTAAGGTTAAATTAGATGGTCCCCATGCTCCCTTCCCATCCAGCCCCAAATCTATTCAATTGAACGTTCTACATTTTTAGAGACTATAAATGATTACTGATCATAGTGGCAACACTGACTTTCCATGGAAAGATTAGATTACTTTCAATATTATGTGTTTAAAATACCAAAGAAACTTCTTAACTCTCAGTTAATTAGATAATGTTAATAATCCAAAAGAACCCTTTGCCTGAATATTTTGGCAGCTTCTGTCTTCTCATGTTTTTAGGAAGGGGCTGTCAGCTGGTTTCCCAGCCCAACAATTTGGATGTCAGCAGAGTTTCTTCAAGTCTCTTTAACTCACAAACTTTGGAGCTCACCATCAGACTAACTTTTGAGGCACCATGTTTTGAAAACATAATTTACCATTGTTTCAAGCCACAATAGGGGTTCCTGAAATTCTGGCAACAGATTTTATATTTTATTATCAGAAAAATAAAGCTTTGGCTTTTTTGTTTTGCTTTTGTGAGAAAGATTGGCCCTGGGCTAACATCTGTGCCAATCTTCCTCTGTTTTATGCGGGATGCCACCACAGCGTCTCTTGACAAGCAGTGCCAGGTCCAAGCCTGGGATCCAAACCGGTGAACCCTGGGCCACCAAAGCGGAGCATGCAAACTTAACCACTACACCACCAGGCCAGCTGCTGGGGGGATATTTTTATTGAGATACAATTGACATATAACATTGTGTAAGTTTAAGGTGTAGAGTGTGTTGATTTGATACATTTATATATTGCAATATGATTACCACCGTGGCATAACACCTCTATCATGTCAAATAATTATCATTTCTTTTTTGTGGTGAGAACAATTAAGATCTAGTCTCTTAGCAACTTTGAAGTTTATTAGACAGCATTGTTGACTATAATCTCTATGCTGTGCATTAGATCTCCAGGACTTATCTATCTGCTAGTTGCAAGTATGTATCCTTAAACAACATCTCCCCAATTCCCCCACTTCCTAGCCCCTGGTAACCACCATTGTACTCTCTGATTTTACAGTTTTGCTTTTTTTTAGATTTCACATATAAGTGAGATCAAACGGTATTTGTCTTTCTCTGTCTGACTTATCTCACTTAGCATAATGCCCTGAAAGTCAATCCATGTTGTCACAAATGATGGAATTTCCTTCTTATTCATGGCTGAATAATATTCCATTGGGTATATGTACTATATCTTCTTTTCCATTCATCCACTGACAGACACTTAGGTTGTTTCCATATCTTGGCTATTGTGAAAAACACTGCAAAGAATATGGGAGTGCAGATATGTCTTCAATATTCTGTTTTCATTTCTTTTGGATATATACCCAGAAGTGGAATTGCTGGATTGTATGGTAGTTCTATTTTTAATTTTTTGAGGAATCTCCATACTCCTTTCCATAGTGGCTGAATCAATTTATCTTCTCACCAACAGTGTACAAGGGTTTCCTTTTCTTCACATTCTTGCCAACACTTATCTTCTCAAAAGTTTTGGTTTTTGAATCAAAATTAAATTTGGCAATCAAAGTCAAGATATGAGCACATTCATATGACATGACATTCAAAACACATTTTAAAGAAAAATGAGATATGTGACCCATAGCGTATTACCCAAATTATTAAGGAATCTTTAAGTGGGAAGGGAAGAAGATGAGCACTTTTGGATTTGAATGCAATAATAATTTAATATGAAATGTACATCCATCTCCTCTTGATAAATATCACAATACTTCCATGCCCATGCTTAACTTCTTCCTAAAGGTCACACTGCATTTCAGCACTGACACAAGTATAATTAACTTTATAATGGTAATTGCAGTCTATTGTGATCACATACTTCATGTTCTTTCTTGTGCTAAGGATAAATGTAAAATGCCAGAGAGACACAAAACAACTAGTCAACATCAATTACAAATTTTAAAGATATGACAATGTTCAGAATTGTAGTCATAGCTTCTGATGGATATGGTTGCATTTGAAAATCAGTCTCACAGCACAAAACTCAAAATCTATTTGGGTTCCCTTCACATGTTTTTGAATAAACTAGCCATAGCGTGTGGTTTGGATTTCAGGTTAGACAAAAATAAACTCACTTGACAAACCAGATACGTAAATGTTCGAATCCTCATTCTCCTCTTATTAGTGCCCTTTGCAATCAGGGCTTAATCAAAGGGCAGTACCCAGATCAGAATAACAAGGCATGCTGGCTTAAATGCAAATTCTCTGACCCCAGGAATTTACAGATCTCTGGGAGCTATCCGGATCGAGCAATTTGCATTTTTAAGAGGCTCTTCAATAGATTCACATTAAATCTTAGAAACAAAGCAAAATCCCAGAACAATCCCAGAATTCCCTTCTACTGCTACATACATCCATTGAAAGACAAGAATGATGAAGAATAGAGGCATGAAGACCCAAGGATACTATTGATAGCAGTTTTCCCAAAACAGATAAAATGAACTCTAAAACTCCAGAGAAACATTTCTGGAAATTGTAGGGAGATCTTTGGAGAAAAAGAACCTGATTTTTAATCTACTGATATATATTGAAACTTGAACCACCACATCCCAATTAAATATTTGGGTAAGGGTTTCAGTTTAGATATCCAGCTCCCACCCTTGGAAAACCTTCTCTCAATACCAGGAATGGGCTACTACCCTTCTGATATGTTTCTAACACATCTACACTTACCCTTTATCAAAACTGTTATCATACTGTCTTGTAGTTGCCTTCTAAATGCAGCTTCCTCTTGTAGACTGTACATTCTACAAGGTTGGGGGAGAGGGGTGTAGCAAGTTGGGACTGGATCTTACTTACTCATGTAATCAGGTATGCCTGTGCCTGGAATATAGTAAGTACTCAGTAAACATCAAATTAATTAATTAATAGGTTCAGAAAAACCCCTATTCAACTTTGGCAAGTATGTATAGGAGATTGCTTCAACAGAAGACAGCGGTGATGGAAGTGACATTCTTGAGGGCAAATACCCATAAAAAGTGATAGGATTTGAGAGTCCCAAAGGCTAGTATAATTTCTTAGAATTGTAGCACCATTGGCCCAGGCTTCAAGATATTAGGATGGGGAGTTCCTTAATATGGCTTCATAGAAACTATCAATTGCTAAAGTAACCAGAGCAAAAAATAAGAAAAATGTCAGACACCACTTTGCAGTTGAGAGTATTGGTTAATGGGTGCATGTTATACCACATCGAACATCTCAGGAATACTGGGGGGTAACATTGAAAGAGTTAGATGATCTACAAAAGCAGGCAGAAGCTAGAAGTGAAAGAAATATTGAAACTAAAATATTTACCCCACTTGGCACCTTCTCTCTCTCCCTGGGTGTCCCCCCTAGGCTGGGGAGGCTTGTGGAAATCCAGGTTACTTATATCATAGAGTAGGGAGTTCAGGAGAAGGAGGGTGTAAAACATTTTGGTGATAAAAGCATGCAGAGAGTACAATTAAGAGGCTTCCTTTGTAAAAGTATTCTGTTAAACAAAGGAAAAAGAAATGCTATGCAGAAACCTGGAAGACAGACCAAATTCAATGGCAGTTCCTAATTGAGGAAAGCTGCCAGATGCTGCAGTAAGACTGCCAGCCAGCCAGTCAGCTCTGTACTCCATCCTGTAACTGTCCTTTGCTTGGCCAGCTTCCTCCAAGTCTAATTGCCCATCACCAGAAGACAAGGAACTTTGAGAACATGTACATTTTTCAGTAGCTGGAGTTTTTCCTGCATTAAGCCTTGAGTATATTTAAAGAATGAAGAATGAAAAACCAATAAATAGAGTTGGAAGGTGCCAATTGGACATCTGCATTTAACATCTTAGCACAAAAAGTCATTGACAAATGGGATCCAGGAACTAACATGGGTTCTTCAGACAGACTGAACTCTGGATGACAGACATGACTTCTGAGAGATTAATTTCAGATGGAAAATCATGTTTGCAACCCCAATGAGATGAATCATGAAGAAACAAGACCAAAAAAGCAAATAACCTAGACAGCAGTAATATTTTTAATAAGCCAAGTATGGAGAGCTGACTCAGAAACCTTTCTACAGGGCAAGAAACTTTGTAAAGTGTAAGTGGTAAAGGCTATACCCATACATACCTTGATAAGTAGCCACCAAAAAAATCACAAGTAAATAGCATACCAGGCAAGCCAAGAAAAGGAAATTGTTAAGGAGAAAAAGGGTGTGAGATGAAGTTCTGATGTCTCTTTAACAATTTTACTATTGAAAGAGCAGCATGATTTCCTTACTATTGTTGTGATATCCTGGAATAGATGCCAATATGTGTTGCTACATTGATTCAGCATTTCCTGAGGGCCGATACTGTTACCATCCATGAGATACATAGAAACAGTCTGTGCCTTCCCCATCCTTTATAAACATAACCACAGACTAATTACTCTTATCTTAATAAGAAGTTATTGAGCTCAAATACGGAATCCTAGAACTCTGGACTCAATTAGCTCAATCAAGGAGTGCTATCACATTCTTAATGCTAGAGAGAATCCTAACAGTTGGGTAAGGAATGGGACCTAAAAGCTGGCCTAAATCTTTCCAGTTTCAATGAAAGCCCAGATCATTAAGATATATGACAAGCAGCTCACATATTCTCCATCTCCTGTTAATGCTAAGTGTCCTTTGGTATTCTTTTCTTGATTAAATCGAGCAGTTTCATTTAACATTTCTCTGTGTGCCTTAGTTTCCAGCCTTTCAGTCATTCCACTGCCCTCCTCTGGGCCACCTCCAAAACTTCCATATTCCTCCCTCTGAAGTTGTGAAATTGGATGAGTTACTCATTGTGTCCTCCTTCCATTACAAAATGAAAATTAAAATTAAGCTAGCCTCAATGCAAAAAATAAAAGGGAGGAAATCTCAATACAGTTTAGTACTAAAGGTTGATTTAGTACGCATATTCAATAGACTTTGCCTCTTGGCTTTATTTATTTTCCAGTGATGGAGGAGAAAAGAATGAGTCTTATTTAAAGAGTCCTAACCAAGTCTTTGTGCTTTGCTTACAAAAAGCAGATGTAGAATAACTAGACTCCATCTTCCTCTAGGAGTTAAGATACTGAGTGTATTTACTGAAGTCAAAATGGCCCTTCCAGGGTTTATTTACTAGTTCTTTGGACCCTCACTGCACTTGAACTCTACAAGCATTTTGTCGCATACCTAGTATGTGCAAAGCACTCTATTAGTAACAGGGTTACAAAAATGAGTGAGAGTCTCTTCAGAGTGGCTTTTTCCTCTCCTCCCCTTCCCACCTTGCCCCAAAGAACCACGCGCAAGCCCACCCATTGCCACTCTTTATCCCATTACCTTATTGTATTTTCTTCACAGCTCCTCTCAGTATCTGAAATTATCTTGTTTATGGACTTGTTTTGTTGTACATTGTTCATGTCCCTCCCTAGAATCTATGTACCAGGAAAGCAGAGTTCTCATCTTTTTTACCACTTTCCTTTGTTAACCATCACTTTTACTATCATACACATAGCAGTGTCTTAGTATATATGAGTTGAATGAATGAATGCATGAAGAGACTCAGTTCTTACCCTCAAAGAGTTTACAGTCCAGTGAGGAAGATTAAGGCATATATAACTCTACTGCAAGAAGGAGTGTTGCTCCTTTCACCAAATATGGAGGCTGTGCAGATTGTGCACTGCATGAGGGAACCATTCACAACACAAAAAAATCATACATTGGTACAACTTTTCCAGCAGAAGTAGTAAAGTGTTTTGCTCTAACAAAATTGGCATATTAGGACAATTATCCCAACAAGTGGAAGTGAAATACCTTAGGGAGGCTATCTTATTCTCATTTATAAAAAAGGCACTCTGTAGGCTGGCAATGGTCTTGCATGGGGCAGAGTTGATTTTATGCCTGATTTCTTGATGTTGGGCTTTGAATTTCTTATGCCAGGGCAAGGACTGAGGCCATAAGATGTTTCTTCACCACGACATGCTGCTTTAAATAACCAGAGTGTGGTCTCCAGGCTCCAAGATGGCCTCTAACAACTCCTCCTTCCCAATATTCACACCATTTTATAGTTCCCTCCACAATGTGTCAGGGTTGGTATGTTTGACCAATAGAATACGGCAGAAATAATAATATGTCACTTCCTGGATTAGGTTTTAATCTTGGGCATGCTCTCCATTCTTGGATCACTTACTCTGGGAGAAGTCATATCATGAGCCACCCTATGGAGTGTCCCACGTGGTGAGGAATTGAAACCTCTGGCACATGAGTGAACTTGAAAGTCGATCCTTCAGCCCCAGTCAAGCCTTCAGAGACTGCAGTCCTGGCTAACATCTTGACTGCAACTTTGAGAGAGACCCTGACCCAGAACTACCAGTCAATCTGTTCACATATTCCCTATCATCAGAAACTGTGCAAGATAAACAATGTGTGTTGTCTAAGCTGCTAAATTTGGGGGTAATTTGTTACACAGCAATAGATAATTAATTCTCCTTATTAGCAGAAAAACTATTAACCTCTTACCATGATACAAGTAAAAGTCTGTAAAAAGCATATAGTATCCTGTGAATCATACCCAAGGGAGAAGAAGAAATTATTTTTCCAAATTATGGAGAAAAGTTTCGGGATTTTTTCCTCTTTTAGGTCTTTTTAAAAAATCAAGTCCCTGAATCTTCACATTGTTGTTTAACATGTCTTGCAGTCACTTTCTTCAAGGAGACAGAGAACTGTAAGTCCCTGAAGACATGAGCACAAGGTAACCTCCAGCTCCCTTCCTGCACAAGACTAAAAACGGCGAACAGGATGCTCAGTAAATAAATGATAAGCTTCCTGTTATCGTGCAGCTTTCTCTGTAACTCAACTTGATCTTGCTGTATCTTACAAAAAAGAACTGATTCTCTTTAGCTACTGGGCTCAACCTGCCACTCTCTGTCTCAGAGCAACAGAAATCCTCCTCTGGCAGCTGCATAACAGGGCAGTATAGAATGTTCTGCTTTCAAGGTACTAAAGGGAAGGGAGGCACACACAGATCCACAGGAAAGCTCGAGCTGACTCAGTGTTCCCCGATTGTGTTATACAGAAACTGGACCCGCAGAATGACCTACTAAAAAATGTTTCTTTGGTCAGTTTTAAGAAATGCTACAATTCCAAAATAATCCAACCTAGGGGTCAGCAAAATTTTTCTATAATAGATAATACTGAAAATATTTCAGGCTTTGTGGGCCATATGGTCTCTTTCACAACTACTCAATTCTGCCATCATAGCGTGAAAGCAGCCATAGACAATATGATGTGGCCGTATTCCAATAAAACTTTATTTGCAAAGATATGCTTAGGTCAGATTTGGTGCACAGGCTGGAGTTTGTTTATCGTTCTTATCCTTCCCTGGAATGTTCAAGTACCAGGAAAGCAGGAAGGTTAACACGAGGACATCTCTCTCATGAAGAGTCACTGGACATTTTGGCATATAGAAGCCATTGAGAATTTCTGTTCCAAAGATCCATCCATGGATCAATTTGTCCAAACCAATTTCCCAAAATTTCTTGTCCAAAGAACCTATTTACTTACTTATTTCTCTCCTGCCCTCTCCGCCTTTCCCTCCCCTCATTCCCTCTTCTCTCTCGCCCTCTCTCTCAACTTGTTTTCTTATTGAATATTTGTTAACATCTCAGGGATCTAGTCTTTCATAGAATCTACCTAAGGAAAGAATGAATGACCTACATTGCAGTGTATATCAGCCTGAGTGAACAATTTGATTCTAACCCCTCAGAGAACTGGCTTGGAACTTGCAGTGGCAATGAACACTTTAAGCAGTACCTTGACTTTCATACATAGCATGGCCCCAAAGATAGAAAACTTAAAAAAGTGTTTGGGTTTTCTGTGCCTGTTTGCTTCTTTGTTAGTTTTGTGGAAAATTGATTGACTGACTGCTTGCCACATTTTTCTGTGTCCTCTGCCTTCCCTCACACCCACCCCAGAAGTGGTCGCTACTTCTTGAATTTATAGTATGAAAACCATCATATTAGGAAGTTATGGATTAGGGCATTATCTCCAGAAAATGTTAAGGCACTAACTTAACTAGAATTTAAAACTCAAAGTTGATTTCATTGGCCAAAGTAGTAAATTGAAGATTTTCTGTGTCTTGGAAGGGTCTTAGAAACTTACAAAACACAGACAGTGGTGTCAGGAATCGTCAGAGTGCTTTTAAACAGGAAAAACTTTGAATTTCTTCATTAATGGCCTATGATTATTGGTGATTATTGGCTAAACAGACCAATCCTGGTAGAACGTGGCAGGGGACCACACTAGAGTGTGAATACCAGGAGACAGGGATCACTGGAGGACATCTTGGAGGCTGCCTGCCACATAAGTTATGTGGAAAGAAATCTGGGAAGCAGGTTTTTTTCCTCCTGGATCTGATACTAATTATGTGGCATTAACCAAGTTCTCTCTGTTCATCTATAAATTGGGAAGGTTGAACTAAAGTCAAGCTGTCTGTAAAAATGTGAGTCTATCAATATTCATGTATTACTCTATTTTCAAATCATTTTCATGTTAATGATACCACACAGTGGACAATGTTAAGTGGGAAGGATCTGGTCCCAGGGTGGCTAGAACCCAGTTTCCCAGAATAGCGCTACTTCTAACCTGGAATTTCAACCCAATCACTTTTTCTTCAAAGGCATGAGAATCCTCAGGATAATCATACTTTGCTGAGCTTAGATACCAGTGATGCACTATAATCTACAAAGGCTTTTCAAAGCTTGAACGTTTCAAAGCCTAAGGAGGGTAGTGGTGGTTGCTGGATTTTAGGAGTGGTTTAATCAACCCCACATCAAATTAGAGACTTCTCTTTATATCTGCCAGACTTTCCTTCAACACACAGAGACACGTAATTCGTGAAGTTTCCCCCCATAAGAACACATCCTGGGACACTGCACAGCCCTCCATTCTTATCCTGGGATTTCATCTCACCTCTTCACCTTCATCATGAAAGAGAGTGGGAGGACCAAGTTCTCCTCTGCAAAAATAGCACCAGATGCCATCTCAGCTGCAATGAGCCTCTCAACCATGGACACTTGTGACAAAGCTCTGATCTATTTGGCCGTGGGTAGTGAGGAGAGCATGGCCACAGCTGTCATAATGGATCAAGTTTGTCCTCCATGCTAATTGCCGTGTACAAAACACTCTTGGCACGCACACTTTCCAGGATGAGTGTGTTTACAAGTGGAAAACTTCTGAAGTCTTTGCTCTGTGACTGAATGGAATATGTCAGAGAGAACACTTTTATGACTCTTCCTGAAAATTATCATGTGGCTGATCCTTCTTGTGGGCATAAAAGATGTAGAAAAGCAGAAAACTATACTTCCGTTTTTCTCCCCCTAGGAAACTAAAGATTTCATAATTATTAAAATAAGAACAACTTAACTATCCAGTTAAAACTTTATGTAGAAATAAACAACCGTATTCCATTAAAATATTCATGAGTAAAGTGGGGGTGAAGTTAACTCTTCCAAATACAGTCATCTATTTAGAAGAATTTTGTTGCCATCTACATTATTTGAAACTTCAAAAAATATGGGAGGAGGGAGGGGAAGTGATGAATTGAGGCTAATTTTAAAAATGTAGGATTTAGGGCCAGCACATGTAAAAGCATTCACAAGCATTAAATCAAAAACAAGTAACTGCCCAGTGCAATGTGTATTTAAGTGAAGTAAATTCCAAGAAATTGTGGAAAGGCTGCCCTCTTCAGACATACCGTTTTTTCTTTTTAAGTTGCTATGGATTTTTCTATATAAGTTTCTGTATAGGAGAAAATGGAGTATGGGGAAAAATTTTTAAATCTGGGCTTTAATAAATAAATATCAAACTGGTACACATAAAAAATGTTATTAAGTACCTACTTTGCCTGTCTGGACTTGCCTAGAATAGGCATCTTATAAGTATTCCACATGGCTCTTGAAGCATCTAAGCAGGCTTTAGAATCCTGAGCAGTAATTAATTAATGGAGCTGTCTGGGGCTGAAATGTTTACCTCAGCTGTCACATATCTAAGTGCATTCTGAATAACCACCTGAAGTCACAATAATTGGCTTTCATGTCATTAGAATTTTTAATGGCCATGATGAACTCCACTCTTATTCCACACAAAACTCATGTTTACTGTTTTATTCCTGTCATTCTGAACAACCTGAAACAACAATTAAGAGAGTCCTGTCATATCGTAAGGTACTGTGCATATCCAGGACCTTGCGAAGGCACTAATTCTGCTGTCAGCAGAGCTTCCTTAGAAAAGTCTATAGACAGATCACAGGGAGAACCAAGCGGAAAATTTCATTTGAAACACAACTTGTTTTTCTATGTTTCCTGATCTGGGCTTTTTTCCCCCCAATGTTTACTTTTTCAATGACCAAATGCAAGGTATGCGTCTAATATAATGAGATGGATCTCAAGAACCATACTTGAAATCCAATTTTGATTCTTTACAGCCAGTCCAGAACAAATTAGAGCCAAAAAAAATTTAGCAATGAATCAGAAAATAGCCCCATTGTATCATCTTATACAAGAAGGCCAGGAAGAAATTTAGTTTGCAAGGTGGCCTCTCTGCCTTCATAACTACAATGAAAAGAGGTATGTAATATACTCAATTAAACAGAGATCATTGGAGAGGGAAGTTTTAAACATTATTTTTGAGAAACAGTTGTTTATGAAAATCAAATCAGAGTCTGTAGGAAAATGGTGTGTGGGGCAATGATAACTGCTGATTTACATAATATTTAACATATGTAATATACATGTGCATTTTTGCAGATGGATATAAATAGAGAACTTGTTTATAATTTGAGGTGACTGAGCTGAAAGGAAATGTGTGCCAGCATGTTTCCCCTCTGTCTTGTAATATTCAGTTTCATGTATAATTCATAGACTACAATTTTTATGATGGTTAAAATAAGAGTAAATAAATTATGAGGATTTAAAATATCATCCATTTGCCAGGAATACTCAGTTCTTCTTTGAATGGACCCTAAACAATTGACATTTCTAAAGGCATTTCTAGCAGATAAGCAGTTTCTTTGGCTTCTTGTGCTCCCAAATTATGCAGGTCCAAAACTAAGATTGGGAGACAACCAGACTTCAAATATGGCCGATGCTTCGTATTTTCACATAGCTTATAGTCACAGCATTTGGGCAGAGAAGCTAGCATAATGCAAAAAGCTAAACTCAGATTATATCTATATGCAAACATAAAATGAGGAAGTCCCTAATGGAGCCCACAGAAGGCACTTTCTACTCTAGTGCAAGGCCTTGAGGTGGAGAGAAGTTAATCGCATGGCCATAACTTCTGGGATTTCAAATATAGGTACATTTACCTATATAATTAAAATTCTGTAAAATTACATTTTGATGATATATCCAGCTACAGATGCTACATATACATGGATAGAAATTTATAAACTTGCATAGTTCATATATATACATGATATAAACATGTATTATAGATATTAGATATTGTATACTACAAATATAAATGTTTATATGCATTATTTATATATTATAAATATATGAATATATTTACTAGTATGTATAATGTGTAAGTATATATAATATGCTACATATTATATATAACATATACAATAAATATATATTACATGTTAAGTTATATAATACATTATATATTAAAGATAAATATAATATATGTTGCACATTTGCACATATTACATAATTATATAGCATATTAATTATATTATTATTAATATAATATATTATCTTATATATTATATTATTAATATAATATATTATCTTACATAATTAATATAATATATTTATAATTAATATAATATAATATAAATAATATAATCAATATATTATAATATAAATATATATAATATATAGTATATATAAGTAATATATTATATTATATTATATTACTATATTGTATATAATATATTATATATTATTATAATATTAATTATATAATATGCTATATAATGACATTACCCATTATGTAGACTATATATTATACTACTGCATAAGTATACATACAAAACCATAGGTACTGGACTTAATTTGAAATTTAAGAGATTTTCAAGGGTAATCTTAACTGTATGCAATTTCTAACTTCCACAAGGACTTTAGAATGAAAATCTTTTCATAAGAGGAGACACCATCATATCTATTCTCAATAGAGCCCTCCACAAGCCTTTTGCTCCTGCAGACATAAACACATCTTTCGTATTGAGCTCAGGAACCCCATACAATTTCAGATCTAAAACCAAGTAGTTCTTTGAATTCGTATTGGCTATCTTGGCCTTGGTCTACTGACTATTTTAAATATAACTTTATGGTATAATCATTGATGCCTCCACTGTAAGATACAGTGAAAGAAACACCAAGTGACCCAGGATATGCGAAAAAGTGAGTTAATGGCCAATGTTGGGGCAAGAGTGCTTGATGGGCAGACACTAGAACCACTGGACCTCCAGCCTTTCCAGGTCTCTGTACTTCGATTAGCAAATGTTGTGAGGCACCAGATTATGTTCAAAATATCAGCACAATCATTTTAAAAGGCTCTGGAAACCTCTTCTTCCCTCACATGCACATTAAATAAGACAATATTCATGCCAGTTTGCCCTCACAGACAAACCATTACCAGCTACTGTTACCACGGCACAGACACACGCCAGGGAGAAGCCCCACTCAAAGAAGGGTCATGTCTGTGATTAACTGGTAGAATCAAAAGGAGAAAAAATAGAGCTGGAGCTCAAGCCACGCACAGCCATTTGTCTCACATGAACAAAATATTCATAAAAACAAACAGCGCATGGAGCCAATATGGCAAATTTCAGATATGAGCATGTTTTTATAAATAATCACTTATAAAACTGTGGGAGAGGAAAATAAAAAGATGTCCCATGTGTCATTCTTCCATACTTTGCTGTATACTTCATGGCTTCATTCGTGAGAGGGCAGAAGCTGCTCTTTCTCGAGGGAAACCTCACAGCTTTATAATGAGCAGGGAGGCACGTGTGCAACAGTGTGTACATGAAGGTACACACAACTCCTTTAATTACCAAAGCAAAACCACTCAAGCCTGGATACAAAGAAAAGTCCTACAGCTGCACCATGGAAGAGAGCAGCCAGGAGATTTCCTGAAAGAGCTAGCACCTGTCTTTCAGCTTGCTGTGGCAGGATTTCTTAACACTGTGCCAAGGCCAAGGTCCACGCATACTGTTAGCCTCAAAATATTGGAGCCAGAAATATCTCTGGTGGGTGTCTGTTGATCTGCTTGCCCAGTTCCCATTCCCACATTTTTTGATAACAGCACAATCCTTTGAGAGATTCCTCCACCCCCACTACACATAACACTTCAGGTGCCTTGTCTCCCAGGTGACCCAAGCCTGCCAGGCAGTTTCTTTACCAAGAATCTGGATCTTGAGTGGAATGGCCCAAGGGCAACTGGAGGTGATTCATCCTGACAAAGGTGCCCTGGAGAGACCATTTATTAGTTTCTATAACTGTCCTAGATCCCTGGAGCTTCCCTCCTTGTTGCCTTTTCCAAGTACTGGAAGCTTATTTTTTTCTTTTAAGTTTAATTCTATGACCTACCTCATATCCTTCCAATAAATTCCATTTTGCTTAAGTTAACCAGGGTTAGTTTCTGCTGGCTTGAAATCAAAGTACCATAACTGATACAGACCCTTACCAATTACCTTGTTTCCGATTTCTTTTCCACTCATTACTGCACACTATTTATCAAGTTGTGCTCACTGTATATGATTATTTTCTCTCTACAGATACATGATATATATTATAGTATATTATGTTCTACCATATTATACTCTACTATATCATATATTTTTCATCTTCAAAACAGTCTAATGACACGTATTATTATTGCAGTTACATTCGAAATGCAATTACACTGAAGCTCAAATAGGTTAAATCTGTCGTGCATCGGGAAAACCTGAAGCCTTTGTTAAACCACAGATCCTGGTCCTCATGCCCAGATTGCTGATTCAGTGGGTCTGAGAGGGAGCCCTGAGAAGTCACTTTTCTAACAAGATCCCAGATGATGACGCTGGTCATCCAGGACCACATTTTGAATAGCGCTGTGTTAAGTCAAAGCTTCTCAAATTCTAAGGTGCTTACAAATCACCTGGGGAACAGATTCTGACTCAGCAGGTCTGAGGTCGGGCCTGAGACTTTGCATGTCTGACAAGCCGCAGGAGATACTGATGCTACCAGACCACACTGAGAGCAAGGATTACATGACCGACCCAGATTACATAGCCAACAACTCCCAGAGCTTTGACTTGATCTCAGGCTTGCCCCCTCTTATTCGCTCTGATGCCTCTCCTGAGAAAAGCTGCTCTTTACAGATGAGAAACCCAAAACCCAGAAGCACCCCACAATTTGACCAGACCTCACAGCTGGTTAGTAATACATTCAACAGGACACAACCCCGATCTTTGACCACCAGCCTGAGCTGCTTTCCTCTGTCATGCTCAAGAGTTCACAAAGTATTGTATTTTCATATCCATTCCATGTTAAATCCTGACAAAAACACCAAGAAATGGGCAAGGTCAGCACTCGTTCACATTTCACTGATGTGGCAGCTAAATGAGGTGCAGAGTGGAGAAGTGACTTGCTTATGATCATTCAGTTAAAAGATGCCAAAGCTTGACCAGTCCTAAAGCAATTCTAATGCCAAGTGCAGTGCTGCCACCTTCCACAGTCTCCTCTCAGAAGACACATCCTTCTTTTGAAGAAAGATGGCAGAATCCCACACAGCAAATCATGGGCACCCAAGACTCTGGAGACCAGGCATCAAAACTAGTGGTCCACTAGCCCTGTCTGGCCCATAGCGGCATTTTCTCCAGTCTGCACAGTATTTGTTTGGTTTGTTGGTGGATTAGTCAGTTGCCTATGTTTAAATATTGGGAAAATTCACATTATAATCCAGAATGAAAATTGTAAAAGTCTGGCAACACAGAGCCCAGATTCTCACATTACAAAAATAAGCTCCATTTGTTAGGGGAGGAATGTGGGGGCACAGTGGTCATAAAGCAGCCATATGGTCTTATATGATGGTCATTAATGCAGCCACATAGTCAGTCATGTGGACTTATATGACAGAAAATAAACCGCTGCCCCCTTGTTCTTCAGTTCACTACGGTCCCCAGTCAGTCTGCAACAGGGAAACCCTGTAGGCATTTGAGTTCAGATGGCTGCAAAAAACTAGAGGGCCACAAGATCGGGGCACTCAAATGTCAACGTTTCCCTGGGATACTGGACAGGAAGTTGCAGAATTGAGCCATGTCATTAGAAAAGGATGTATCTGTTAAAGTACTGGAGAAGAAAAATCCAGAGTGCATGCCCCTGCCTTTGCTGTTACATAAAAGTGGCTTCTCACCTTTGAATGACAGCTGAGCTCATAGATGCTCCCCTTTCTCTCATAAAGTACAAGTTGCGAACGCTGCTTTAAATAACCACAGCATCCCTACCCATCCTGGAGTTCTAGTCCCTTGATTGGTAATTGTTGCTAGTTTCTGGAAAATTCAGCTTTTGTAAAAAATTTCATTTTCTCTACCCTTACGGATTAGTGGTCCCTGTTGCACACTGCCAAGTATGTTCCTGAACGAGGCCAAGGATCCAGCTGGCAAAATCCTGCTTTAGCATAATTTTAAATCGCCGAGTCAACATAATGCCACTCTCCTGTTTAAATTACTAAACAATTAGAACTATGTGGGGTTTAATTCCAGGCTGAGTCCAGCCCTAAATGCAGTTCATATTTGCTGTTGTTCTTAAACGGCAATATGAAAACACACCCAGAAGCAGATTGGGGGCAGAATTTCTGGGCAATAAAACTTACACAAGGAATTTAAACACTGATATCCTCTTTGTTTAAGAGGAAGATTTGCTAGTAATTCATCACACCTTTAAGACCACAGTCACATATATATATATATATTTTGAGAGTCAGCCCTGAGAGGAAACAGCCCTATCCTCTAGTGTTCTGCTGTCTCCTTGCAGCCTGAAGGTAGAAATAATGAGCCTGCAGAAGGGAGTGACAGATTTTATCTCGGAGACACTGACCCGAATGACTCCATTAGCATTGTTCCAAATGAAAAGTCACCCTCCCTCTATGAGGATTGGAGGGGGCTGCCGGGGACACTGGAGGCACTGAGATGTTTAGCTTCCATTTGGAACCAGATCCTTCCCCAGAACCAAGGACATGTTGTGCCCTCGCCCCTGCATCCCACAGAAGCCAGGCCCTGTCTGTTTCTGTGCTACTCATCTGCAACAGAACAGGAGCCTCTCAAATCAAGGAGTACTACTGACCCCTCCCTGCTCTAACTGGAATCCAAAACCCTTTGCAGCCCACGTCATAGGGGTCCAGGCAGCCAAACATAACTGATGCCCCCAGCCCAGCCCCATGGTTTATCATTCCCCAATTTTCCTTCTGGGATTCTTTTCTTGTGGAAGATCAAAGCCATTTGTCCTCTCTACAGATCTGACTTTCCAGAGAAAACCATCCTTTCCAGTTCTGAACCAGGGAGGGAGAGGGGGATGGATAATGAAGAGGAGGGGAGGGGGTTACACATACACACACCCCCAGGGGATCATTGAAGACTAGGAAAAGCACCTCATTCCACAATGTAAAGACCCACTAAATCTGACATAAGTTCATTAGACTTTCCCCTTTTGAGTGCCCGATGTTTTTTAATCCAGAGATACTGCTGACAGATAAGTTTGAAGTTTGACAAGGCTATGATTCCAAATTTTACCACTCGCTTGTTGTGGGACCTTGTACAAGTTTAAGTAACTTGCTTAAGTACCTCTGAGGAACTCAGCTTCTTCATCAGTAAAATGAAGATATTAGTGCCTACTTTGCAGAATCATCCTGTAAATTAAATGCGAAAAGCAACTGTGCACCTTGAACAGTGCCTGGTGAGTACAAGAAGTTCAATAAATGCAACCTAATCATCATCATAATAGAAATAGTATATGAATAAACCCTATAAACACAAAGTCAAGAATTCCACAAGCAGAGGTAGCCCCCAAATATGTAAGGCTTGCAGATGAGGTTCACTCCTGCCTTCTATCCATACTGCCAAATGGAAGTTTTCCCGAGCTATGTTCCTCCCCGAGGACTGCTTTGGAAAAGCCCCACATTGCTAGACTAGGCTTTGTTCATGACTAAACTTAACAAGAGCTGGAGGATCCCAAGTCACAGCTTTGTGGCAAGACTGGCCAGGAACAACGTTTTAGATAGTGCCCCAAGCCAATATAGCCCCTCACCTGGGGGAAGAGTCTCAGTATGTTAGAACATGCTGGAAATCACAGAGTAAATATGGTGCCCCTTCCAGGAGCATTATTTTTACTGGATGGTATGTAATTTAAAATATAATTTTAAAATTACAACAAACATATAAACAGAGTAAAAGGGGAGTGGGAAAGCATGGGGTTTTTAACTTAAAATAGAAAACTTTAAGAGAAATTCAGGCCTTTAGGAGGCTATTTCAGGCTCTTGGGGCTGAGGGCAGGGGTGGGCAGCCTCTCTCCTCCACCCTTAGGGTCGCTGGGAAACGCGGGGTCCCACTCAACCTCAGGACAACAGCTAAAGTGGATGTTACTATCGCCATTTCATTGACGAAGAATGAGGTACAATTAATCTGCAGTGACAAAAAAACAGATCCTGGGTGGTTTCCTGAAGCCAGGAACAGAGGAACTGACCACAAAGGGGCATAAAGCAACATTTTGGGGTGACAAATATACTATCTTGCTAGTAAGAGTGGTTACATGGCTGCACACAATTGTCAAAAAAACAAACTGTATGCCTAAAATAGGTATAGTTGATTGTAAGGAAGTATAGCAAAATAAAATTGATTTTTTAAAGCCTCCAGTTTTTAATTAAGAGTTTAAAGGAGGCTGTTGACTATGAATCCAATTGCAGGAAAAAAATTAGACCCTATTAGAAAGTAGAAGAACATTGTGGCGATGGGATGGATGAAGATTAAAGTGGAGAGGGTGGGGGAGGGACAAGTGCTGAGCCATAATTAGCAATTTAGATACACAGGGAGAGTGCAGAGGAACTTCAAATCAAGGAAAGCAGAAAGGAGAAAGAGGCATTAGGAGGAAAGAAGGATGGGACTTGGCCCAGGGGGCAGAATCTGGGGTGGGGAGGGAGGGACTTGGCATGAGTGGGGGGCCAGGACAGGAGAGGAGAGGTATCTGGACACAGAGGCATTTCTAGACACAGCCACTGGTTCTCTGAGCCACCCAGGACGCTGCTCTAAATTTTACTACCCTAGGGGCTGGATTCCAGTTGCCCACCTAGTGCTGCAAAACTCTAGCAGAGATTTCAGAGGGCTGACTGTGCAAACTGTCCCTCTTGCTTTGGCTTCATGGGCCATTCTCCCTGGTTCCCTCTACAGAGATATTCCACTGCCAAGTGTGTCTTAGGTGGGGGGGTGGGGGTGGGGGGTCCATACTCAGAAAAAAAGGGCTTACTTTTAGCTCCTGACAAACCCCCAAGGTTTTTCAATCCAAAGGAGAGATGAGTGACTAGGCTGCTTTTGGCTAAGGGGGGAAAAAAGGAAGAGAAAACCAACTTGAAGTTTGTTGCAATGTCGCTTTTTATTTTTCAGTGTTAATTTGGAAATTTGCTTCAACTTGCTGTGAACCTTTCTACAGCAATATATTACACTGAACACTGAAGTGTTTTAAAAATACTGGCGCACTCTCGTAACCGTCTGTCACTCTTTGCGGCACATAGCAATTTAAAATTATTGGAGCTCTTAAATTAAGTGCTTAAATTTGAAGGTGATCACCACTTTGAGCATGTGGATTGCACAGCTATCTCAACTATAACAGTGCTTCAATTTTCTTTAAGCAGGTCATTTTGGGGAGCGATAAGGGAGTCTGATTGCCCAGCATGCATTGATTTAAAACTACTGGAGTCGTCAATTCATTTCTATAAGCACTTCTGTTTGGGTGCAATCTTGCTCTGACAGCTTAAATTGGGCCAAATTGGTCTATACTGCACATGCCCAAAACACTAATGTATTTTGGTAATCTGCCTTTTCGGGGGCAAAATTAACAATCATTTCCTGCTAAGCCAAAAACAGCATAGCAGCAGATGTACTTGCCTTTCCAAAACACAAGGTCATCTAGGTGGGATTTTCTGTGTGTCTAATGTAAAAAAGATATAAAGGGCATATATGTATTGGCTTTTCAGAGACCTTCAGCCCAACATACTGTATTCAATTTCTCAAAAATAATATGAATTTTATGAGAATGTAACACCTGTTGTAGAATTCTGTGTCCTTACTAGAACACACAAGTTAACATTTTATTGCATCTGAAATACTGAGAAGTTACCAGGTTTTGCAACCTGATTGTACACAGGAAATAAAAAAAACCTTTTCTCAAATTAAATATGCCCTCGTCAAGTTATAAGGAAAAGTAAAAAAAAAACAAAAAACAAAAAAAATTGTCCAAGGAGTATTAAAAAGAAAAACAGGCAATGGACAAAATGTCTTATACAACCAATCCCAAGTTATCGTATTATCAAGTATTCTGAGAAAAAGAACTTTTGCTCTTAAAAATAAGTGGGGAAATGCTGAGACAACTACAACAAAAATGACAATAATAGCTAACATGTGCTGAACATGATGTGTTTATTTCACATAATCCTCACAGCAAACCCAGGAGGTAACTATTACAGCCCCGTCCCCCTTTTTTTTACTGTCTTATAGAACTCGTCTTTTCATTTATTAGGAATAGATTCTGATAGCTACAAAAAAATTTTTAGAGAATGTCAAAGAAAATAAACACACACCCATTCTCAAAGGGTTTCTTTATAGAAGCTCTAATGCCGTATAGCATACATACCATAAAATTCAGCCATTGTGATTAAACAATTCTGATGATGTTTAGTAAATGTATACGGTTATACAACCATCTCTACAATCCGATGTTAGAAAATTTCCATTATTCCTCAACGTTTCCTCATGCCTGCTGTTAATCCCCACTACCACTCCAAGGCCCAAGCAATCTCTGATCTGGGAATTTCATATAAGTGGGATGATACCAGAAGACTAGTACGTAGTCTTCTGTGCCTGTCTTCTTCCACGTAACACAATGTTTTTGAAGTCCATGTTGTAGCATGTACCTGTAGTTCTCTCCTTTTTATTGCTGAATAGTATTCCATCATATGGCTATACCACAGTTGATGGATATTTGGGTTGTCACCATTTTTGTGCTATTATGAATACTACTGCTATGACAACTTTTGCATATATCTTTGTATGGACATATATTGTCCATTATCCTTAAGGGTAGAAACCTAGGAGAATTGCTGACTCATAAGATAAGTTTATATTTAACTTTATAAGAAACTGCCAAACTATTTTCCAACCTGGATATGTCATTTTACATGTTTACCTTTCCACCAGCAATGAACATAGTCCCATTTTCCTGGGAGGAAAGGGAGGCGCAGCAGGATTAGGTACTTTGCCCAAGATTACACAACTAATAACTGCAAAGCAGGGCTCTGAAGCTGAGACTCCAGACACCATATCCAAGCTCCTTAACTTCTCAAAGTTGCGTAAGTTATTCGAGGTTGAACAAATTTCCCTATTGTAGGACTTAAGAGGATTTAGTGCCCTAATAGTTATAAGAAACTTCCAAGAGGAGTTAATAGCATGCAGTGCTTCCCCACATATTTTGCCCACAGGATCCTTTCCTGCCTTAGCCCATGTCTTCTACTGAGTCCCGAGAAGCAGAGCCTGACATGGGGACCTGGTGCATATGACTTGTCGAAGAAACACAATAGAGTGAGGGAAGCAGAATAGAAAAGAGTCAGGGGCTAAGCAAGGATGAGGTTTCAGGTAGAGTTCAGCTTTGCCTGATGAGGGGTGAGAAGAAGCTGTGGAACATAAACTACAAAACAGAATTATCTTGCCTAGAGCCAAAGGGGCCAGCCTTTATTCCCCAAGTCAGTCAGTCATTGGCTGTGGGCTGCTCCTCCGTGGTGGGGAGAAAAGAGGACTATAATCTTCTCTCCTCAGTGCCTCCCCACAGTAGAGAACAATACTCAGAGAAAGTGGCTGCTGGGAGTCATTAGCAGTCAACTCACTGAGTGCACTGTCCTGGAAGTGGGACTTGGGAGAGGCACTCACAGCATCCATTACGGTAACCTTCCTTCCCTCTCATAGAGGTTTCTTCTCACCTCTGGGCCTTTGCACTTGCTGTTCTAACGTGAAAAGCTTACCCCAACCCAAACACAAACACACCAGCTTCTTCTTATCCCTCAGGTCTTAGCTCAAATATCAATTTGAAAAAACTGAAAGAGACAAGTATGGTGGTGGTGGTCACAAAACTGGCTATATATTTTCTGCACAATTGATGGTCTCTCTGAACTCTCACACCCCAATCATCAGATGACTAGGAAAGTAACAAAGTATGCAAGGTAGAAGGCACTTCCCTCTACTTTGAGTCACTTTTCTCAGAATCACAGGCCTCTTGGGTATATGTATCAGTCAGGACAGGATAGGTAATTCTGCAGTAACAAATAACCCCCTAGTCTCAGTGGCTTAAGATAAAAATAATTTATTTCTTGCTTATACTACACATTCATTGTGGGTCACCAGAAGCGGAAGGGCTATGGAGGCTCTCCACTGTCAAAGTTACTCACTCAGAGGCCCAGCTGATCAATCAGCTGGATGTTGCTAGTCAGTTACTGCCAAACTAGAGGAAGAGAGAGTGTTCCAGAGGCTCTTGCATCAGTAATTAAACGCTCCAGCCTAGAAGTAGCACATGTCATTTCCGTACACAACTCATTGGTTAGAACGGCACATAGGGTCTCCATTTGCCACAAAGGATCTAAGAAGTACAACTGTCCCATGTGCTTAGAGGAGAGGAGACCAGCAGAGGAACTTGTAGCCTTCCTTTAAGGCTTGACTTTATCTGACATATAAATAGTATGGCTCTGCTCACCGTTCCCAGTCAATAAAATAACTCTCTTTCTGATGCCCTCTTGCATTAAACTGGTTTTGGAGCAAACAGAACTTCGAATGGTGTAAAGATAAAGAGCAATTACAGCAGGCATGCTCAGTAGTTAATGAGCTAGCAAGCATTTCCAAGAGAAAACTAAAGAACTACGAAATCCCAAGACACCAGCCCAGTAAGTCTGCAGTATTTTAAAATGTACAAACCTTTTCTACTTTCACTTTGAGGAAGAGAAAGTTGGCTTGCTTCTATTTCTAAGGTAAATGAAGGTCAAGAAGGCCATAAAACTTATTTTAAGACCAAGGCAGGACAGTGAACAGACAAGGTTATAGAACATAAAACCTTAATTAAAGTTGCCAAGTAAAGAGAAAGAATTTAACTACTTGCTTACATTATTTTCTGTATAAAGAAAGCCTTTCAAAATTCTGCATCATGGGGGCTGGCCCAGTAGCATAGTGGTTAAGTCCAGCGTGATCCGTTTTGGCAGCCCAAGTTTGCAGGTTCGGATCCTGGGAATAGACCTACATCACTTATCAAGGCAGGCTGCGGGGGCAACCCACATACAAAATAGAGGAAGATTGGCACAGATGTTATCTCAGGGCTAATCTTCCTCAAGCAAAAAAAAGAGGAAGATTGGCAACAGGTGTTAGCTCAGAGCAAATCTTCCTCAGCAAAAACAACAACAACAAAAAATTCTGTATCACAAAAAGCTCCTTGCAATTAACTTAAAATAAGTCACCTTGTTTAAGGTACTTAGATTTATGATGCAAAGGTAGCTTTTAACTTGTCCTTTTTTTTCTCTAGGACCTTCCACATGCACAACAGCCAATTAGGAGAGACTTCTTTTGCTATTCAGCGTGTATGTAGCGGTAGAAATGTACTTTAGATCCTTTCTTATGAAATTAGGATTCTTTCCCACTTACCTCTACATTGCCTAGAATGACAAGAAGTTCTGAATATTGAAAAAAAAATGCCATGTCAGAGACTACCATCTATTGACATAGTATAAGGTAACATAAGCCATTTATAGCACTGTGCAAAATTGTCTCCCAAAGTTTAAATTAAGACAGATCACATAAATATCTCATTGGTCTCATTTGTTCCCATGAATATATGGGAAATTCAAGAATTGCAATGATCCACCCAAGAGTTGAATCTCATAGTGTCTAATTTTGCTTATATTTGCATTTATAGTTGCTCTTCAGTGAAAATAACTGAATATTTGAAGTAGGAAATACCCTCTTAGTTACTTGGCAGTCCCTGATCACCTCTCCTCAGTTCTTTGACTATACACACCTAACCCAACAATAATAGGAAAGAAATGCTACATTCTTAGGCTGAAGAAGAATGCCATGGCCTCTTTGTTTTTTCTTATTTGTGGAGTGCCATTTGTTCAATTCCCTTAGATCAATGGGTAGAGAATGGATAACTTCTTTTAATAATATGCATTTTGACTGATCTGTCAGACCCCTCAGTCACTCTACACTGGCCTCTTTGCCTTTCGTTAAATATACCACATCCTCCTAGGCCTGCATTACATCATATGTAAAAGGAAGGTGTTTGACTTGAAAATTTGGAACGTCTGGAAATAAGCCCACCAGCCACTGAGGCCATTGAGGTTGAAGGTGAGTAGCAGCTGCCCCATTTAGCCTGGGCATGTCTGCTCTAGTTTGTCACAGAGCCAGGGGTGTCCTGCTGGTAAATGTTTAACAACCAGCTCCTGGGAGAGAGAGAGCCCTGATTTGTAGCGTTTGACAGTTTCAATGGTATAAATACTCCTGCCACGGTTGATTTCAAGTTACTATTGACGCATCAACCAACTTACATGTTTGCTAAAAATTTAACAGTTGGCTCTCATGAGCTGGTACAAGCACACCATTTTATAAACAAATGCTACCATGGTTCCAGCATAGCAATCCACAGCGCCCAACACTCCACACCTATACAATGTAGGTACAAATGTTAAAATCATACCTGCTTCACACACTACCTTACCTGTCTGGGCTTGGTAGGCATCTCAATTAGCCACCACTGGAGCAGATGACCCTAGATCTTTCTGGCCACATCATTAGATGATTCCATGACTTACAGGGAGACTTCTCAGAGAACACTTTCCACATTAATATCAGGGCAGTTTGATATTACTTCACTATTTTTAGATCTAGAAAGGGCTGCTAGAAGATTGAAATTCTTATCTGGATTCAGATTTGACTCTACAATCGTCACCATCTTATCCTTGTATTATTGTAACAGCTTCGTGGCTGGCCTCTCCCACTCCAGTCTCTCCTTACTTCCTGTAGCTCTGTCGCCACTAGAATACCTGGCCTCCATCAACCGTGAGAATGAAGCCTTCCATCACCATTTTCATCATGTCACTTCCTTACTAGGCAAGCATTGGAAGCTTCCTGTGGCTTGTCATATCTAATCCAAACCCCTCAGCCCGGCGTTCAAACCTGTCCGCCCATAAGCAAGAGCAATAAGCCTGGGCTATTGCGGCCTCTCATAATACTAATGAAGGTCTTTGAAATCCCTATAGACCCTCCACATTGAGTCTCAATTTCCTTATTCACAGAAGACAGCAATAACTCTAATTCCCATTTTTCAGCAGACTTGCTGGAATACAGAGTATCTCGTAAGCATGCTGTCTGCATACTAAGTCCTGGGGATATTCCACATGCTCTTTTAACACACACAGGGCCCGAATAATTCAGACATCCCTTATAAAGACAGATCACATGGAAAGGGATAAACATTTGATTTTAACACTTTCAGGGCCATCGGCAAAACAAACTTTCAGACACCGTGGCATTTTCAGAAAGCACTGAGATTTCTTCTTCCCTACTTCTACTTGCAGTTTTTGGTATTTTTAACCAGGGTCTATTAGGAACCCACTTCCTTGGCGCACAGAATAGCAGTCAGAGTGTGTCTTGCAAGTTGGGTCCCTTTGTGCGTCCTACTTGTCTTGCACAGGATTTGGGACAAATCCCTCAAATATCACATACTACGGGTTGAAGAACAGACTTTATTGAGGAAGGAGGAAACTCACAAAGACGGGAAGATGCTATTGAGGTCCCAACCTATTGATCCTCTCGGCACAGCTGAGTTCGCCTACAGCAATGGTAGACAGTTCCCAGCCTGCTGAAAGTTTTCTTCCTTAAACATCTGTCATCGCTCTTCAATTCTGCCTAAGGGTTTTCTCCCACCACCATCTGAGCTTGCTAGGTAGCAAGTAGGTGTAGCCAGGAAGTTCAGGGGAATTGATGTCCTCAGGGACATCCTCTGCCAAATGCGGGATAGGGGTGAGTGGATAAATGCCCAACTCTCCATTCTCTGGAAGGATGCCTCTGAAGTGTATTCTACATTGCTCCTCAGAAAGTTCCAGAGGCATTAAGTCTCATTTATCCACAGCAGTAATCTACTCATTAACATAAGTTTTATTACTTTTCCTCTGTTTTCAGTCTCACTTTCTCATTTGTGTTTCTTTGTTCTCCCAAATAAACTACCTGAACCCACATCTTAGGGTCTGCTCTTGGGCAAACCAAAACTAAGACATGGGGTCAGTGAGAGAAGAAAAGGCACAAGTCTCCTCCTCCCACTCTCTTTATGGACATGGGCTGGGTCCTGAGCAATCACCTGGTCATGCAGTAATGGATTTTTGTTCCAGGGGAGGATTCTCACTCATGCTGTGTCTCCCTTCTTATAGTTCAGTGGTTCTCAACTAGGGGCAATTTTGAGCCCTTGGGGACATTTGATAATGTCCAGAGACATTTTCGGTCGTCACACAAGGGCATGAGGGTTGCTACTTGCATCTACTGGGTTAAGGCCAGGGATGCTGCTACGCAGCCTACAAGGCACAGGACGGTCTTCTACAACAAAGAATTTTCTGAGCCAAAGTGTCAATAATGTCGAGGTTGAGAAATCTTGTCATAAAGCAAGCATGCGAGCCACTCTGTGAGGAATTATCACACCATTTTGGTGCCAGTCAGTCTAGATTTGGGTGTCAGCTGCTCACAGGAGGTATCTGGGAGCACCATCTGCCCAGAACCTGGAGGCCCCTGGGAAGTTGGAGTCACCCTGAGAGGAGAGGAAGCCACAGCCCTGTGGAAGGCTGAGCTTGGTGTGGGCCCTCCTGCTGGGAGAAGACAGACCCTGGTCCTGCTGCTTGTCCAGGTAGCTCAGAGTGAGTCCCTGGGGTCATTTCTCAATCTTGCACCACAGAAAGGACATATCACCTTGCCTTCTATCCCTTCTCTCTAAGGAGAATATTCTTAAGACTATTCTCTAGACCTGCAAACAATTGCAATAATGTAAAAAACCAATTCCCTTACAAACTTTTTGATCTGTGAATAAATCATATCCAAGAGGAAGTCCCTCTCCCCACTCCCACAGTTCCCCATCCCCACACACCCAACAAACCACAGACTGGGAGCAAAAGCCAGATACTGAGCTTAGCCCATTGCCACCTTGGCCAATCCAAAATGAGTAGGATTGGCTCCAAATCTTCTGGGCACAAAGAACATTTTCTTTAAAGGTTCTAACTCTCAAAGATACCACCATGAGTTTCACCCGTGTTCCATCATGAGTTCTACCAGAAGCACAGGACAGCAATCATGGTGGGGATAAAATCACTGGGGTGCCAAGAAGGGAAACATCAGACAATAATCCCAGGAGAGTCACCCTCCTGGAGTGGCTGGACAAAAGCTGCTGCCTGGACCCTTCTCAGGGACACATTCAACCCACACTGCACCTGCAGGACCACTGCTCAGGAATTCCACCAAAAGATTCCAGGCATGACTCAGTCACTCCAAGTGAACACCTGTCTACCTGCACAGCCCTCTTGGCTGCCCTCATTAATAAGCCCCTCTCCCATAGGTGGCTTCCTGCCAAAGTAGGGAGATGGCTACCCAATCCTAACTCAACCTCAGTCTCACATTAAAGCCCCATGTGCTCTGGAGCAGCTTTGCAAATCACTAATGGTTTCTTTTTCGGGAAAATAGAGAAGCAGAGAAGTGTAGCAGCCAGCTGACTGACAGAAATCCACAAACCTGGCAGCCGGCCCCAGCCTGGAAAACAAAAGGGTCTTTGGTTCACCTGTCAAGACTGTGCTCCCTCCTCGGGCCTCTTCCCATGGAGCTTATCTGATCCCTTCAGCCAGGTGTGATGGAGCGGAGAGTGCTGACATCATCACCCAGGGTGAGCGGCTGGCTGGCTCAGAAGCCGCCAGGGAAAACTGGCAATAAGAGCTGCTCTCAGCAGCGACTGCAGCAGCCGGGAGACGTCGGATTTCTCTCCTCCAAACTGGTAGCTGAGAGGAAGAGGCAGGAGTTGGGGGCCAGGGCTGACCAGAGAATGTGAGGGAAATCTCTGTACCAGCCTCCTGGGCTTGATCCTCCTGCATCAAGTCCTTCCAAGAAATATAGGAACCTTTCAAAGCTATGGAGAAACATTAGCCAGACTTAATCAAGCGGAATCTTTTGTTATTATTATTTAATTATTCTCTTCCACCCATTTTGATAAGCAAATATACTGTTAGGATTTTCTTAGAGCAATGATTGCCAATGTGTAGTCCCTGGGACAGGCATCACCCGGGAACTTTCTCGGAATGCAAATTCTCAGCCAACCCCTGAAGTTCTTGAGTCAGAAGCTCTGGGAGGGGTGGGGCCAAGCAATTTGTTTTTAAAAGCCCTTCAAGTGATTCTAATGCTCTCTGAAGTTTGCAATCCCCTGTCAGAGAGGAGCAGAATTCATTACCAATCCCAGGCTTCACAGGTGATTTCAGCTCCAGGAACGTTTCCACCTGGCAAATGCATTCCTTCCATTCAGCTCTCCTCCCCAATATCACCTTGGCACTACCAACCCTCTCCCAAAAATATTATTTACTAACTTCAAGCTTTTCAAAATTTGCAATTTAAACCTCTCCTCTGAGTGTGAATGTTATATTAGCATAGATTTCTCATAGAATGCAAATGTCGCTAGTGGGATGCATTTCCAAGCTGAAAAGCCCTCACACCTGTCAGCCCATTAGTGAATTTATTTTACCCTAATACAAGCAATCCTATATGAACCCCATCAGCATTTTTTTAAAAAAATGGTTACTTGTTTGAAAATGACTGTACAGAGGGGAGGAGTGGTGGTGAAGGAAAGAATGTATACACGATGTACCTAAATGTATGTGTACAAGTATCTATCATATGCAAATATCACGCGCAAAGATTATTTGGGGGCTACTTTTTTTTAGAATAATGTCACCTCTCATCTCTAAAATGCTTATAATAATGTCACAATATTTCACCCTCGCTTTCATGGTTCTCTAGAATCACTCTTCAATCCAGCCCCCTACACTCTATTTTCAAGCCACCCACACTGCCCCGCCTTCTCCAAATAGTGCATGGACTACCAGACCTTTCTGCTTTGCTCTCACTGTACCCTCACTGACCTCCTCTGTGAAGATTTCCCCAATACCCCAGTCAGAATAAATTCTTCCTAATCTATCTTTACTCAGTTAGCAAAGATGAAATAAAAGGTTAGTACTCAACATTGGCAATAATATGATGAGTGAAGCACTTTCATACACTCCTCATCGGACGTAAATGGGAGCAACTTTTCAGGAAAGACACTGGGCAGTATGTCCAGTGACCCAATAAGTCTACTTTTAAGCCTCTATTCTGGGGGCCAGTCCCCTGGCAGAGTGGTTAAAGTTCTGCACACTCCACTTTGGCAGCCCTGGTTTGTGGGTTCGGATACTGGGCACCAATCTACTCCACTCATCAGCCACGCTGTGGTGGCATCCCACATATTAAATAGCGGAAGACTGGCACAGATGTTAGCTCAGGGCTAACATTCCTCAAGCAAAAACAAAAGAGAAAGATTGGCAATGGATGTTAGCTCAGGGTGATTCTTCCTCACCAAAAGAAAAAGAAGAATCTATCCTGAAGAAATTTTAGGAAAATAATGTTCATTTTTTAGGGCATCTGTCCAATCCATAGACCATCATCCTCAGTTCTTTGATAACTGACCTCTGTGTATACTGGTAATATAGCATAAAGGCTGAGGGCAGATTTTGGAGCCGGCCCCCTGGATTTGAAACCTGGCTCTGAAACGTATGTAAGTGACATTGGGCAAATAAATTCTCTGAGCCTCAGTGTAATCATCCATTTAAAATAATGATAGTACTATCTCTCCTATGTGAAGGTTATCCAAAATGCCCCATATTAAGCAATTGGCACAGTGTCTGACATCCCGTTCACACTCAGAAATTGTTAACTATTATTGCTTTATGACTCTATGCCTCTTCTATGGTCGATTGGACCAAGGTGATTGGACATAACATAAACTGGGTCTATCAGATTTTTCTTCTGGGAGTTTGGAATTGTGACTGAGAGCCAGCTAGTGAGTCTATTTGTTGCTGGAAGTATTACATAAAAAATATTCTTCCATGTGGACTGAGAACCTGTGAAGACTGCAGAGAAAGAGAGGAGTTTAAACACAAAAGCAGAGGCAAGAAATGGTGAGTTCTGGGGGCTTCCTAATCCTTGGTTCTGCTCTCTGCTCACAGCCTGGCTTTATTCCTGTCCTCGGGTTTTAGGAAACACTCAAGTCCTTCCACTGCATAGATTAGCATAATGATTATTTTCTGTCTGCCCCCTCAGATCCAGTCTTTACCATCTTTTGCCCTGCTCTGTGCCTTGGGGACTCACAATGAGATTGTCATCACCCAGGATCCCTTGCCATTGTAATACCCGGTTACCTCGTGGTTTCATCTTTGAGTTCTGTTTTGTTGAACTGAATTTTCAATCCTATCATGTTCTTCTATAACATAAAGCATATGCATGGAATTTTCCTTTTTTTCCCCTAAGTTATAGTTTTCTTCTAGACTAGGTTCTTTGTCTTTTCCTCTTACATGTTTTCTCCTCTGTGGTGTGTTTTATAGCTGCCATGTGGTTTTCTTTTTCATCTCATGGCTATCCTGAGACACTTGTCTGAAATTTCTATTTGGTCTTCTCCAGTGTGAGTGAGTGAGCTTCTCATAAGTTCCTTTCCATGGAGACCCATTTGTATCTCTCTAAACCATAATGAAGTCTGGGCATTCCAGGTCCCAGCAAATTGTTTTTGTTTTGATTTTTGTCTTTGTTTTCATTTGGGGCAGACCTGGTGAGCTTCAGTGGAATGGCTAAAAGAGAAGGAAAGAGGGAGCTTAGCTGAAGCTGCAAGCAGTTGTTATTAGACCTGGGTTCTCTAAGGTCTCCTGATTTCCATGGATGTCCATTTTGAACCCAGTTCATGCCACCTATGTAACAGTGTGTCCTCTCCCGCTGGGAGATGTTCTGAGTGTTCAGATAGTGCTCTCCCACTTTATAGGGGAGCCCTGGAGCCTTTCCTTCTTCATGGAGGGTCCTCCTCAGTTGTTCAGTTCTCATTTAGCTGTTTCACTACCCCTAGTCAAAAGAGAGAAAAGTGAAGAGAAATCTTCTGTTTCGCTTTTCTCCATTTTGGAGATGATTAATGGGAATTTGAGGGATTTTGTAGACTTTCTGTGGCAGAGACTGATCCATTCACCAAAACCTTTCCCCTTCTTCCTGGGCACACATATAGACTCCATTTCCCAGCCTCCCTTGCAGTTAAGGGTGGCCACGTCATGGAGGTCTTCTGGCTAGGTGAGTCAGCCACATCCAAGCTTATTCCATAAAAACTTCTGCTCCATGATCCTCTACCCATCCTCCCCTTAATGGAGAGGACTCTGAAGATCTAGAGGAGGGAGGATCCATAGGTTAAAAGAGTCTGGAAGCTACCTCACAAAGAATAACCATTTTGGTGTGTAAGGAGTGAGAAAGAAACTTGTAGTATGTTAGACACTGAGGTTTTAACATTACATGTTTCCACAATTAGCCTACCCTGAATAATAAACTCACCAATACTGCTTCTTAAATATTGGAGCTGTGGTTTAGAGACATTCCATGTCACACTACAGTATTTTGATTCTCCTCTTGGCTGCCACTTCGGGAAATTTATGGTATTCAAATATTTCCCTTTCTTTATTTTGTTCTCCTGGTGATCTACTTTTTGTTCACTTGCTAGTTTTTACCAGTTTTCATTCATTTCCTTAGGAATATTTTTTAAACCCATGTCATGCAGTCATTGTTACCTGGAAGTGTCATGACATATATTTTTTAAATCTATTATAACCATTTTTCCATTCTATCTCGCAGCGTATGTAGGTAATTACAAACCCGTTTCTTTTCCAGACTGTAAGTTTCTTGGACTCAAGAATGATGACCTAGTTTTCTGGTAACTCTCATGGGTACCACAGCAGCTGGTTCATAGTAGGCATCCAATATTTTCTGACTAATAGGTATACTTGTCATTGGTAAGATGGAATGACTGAGCCCAGAATTTTGTCTGCAAGTTGCAGCTCAATGCATATATAAGTGTAGTAAGCACTGAGAATGCAGTAAACACAAAGTATAAGCTGCAAATATATCTATCCATGACCATACACAAGATTCGGCCAAACAACCTCAACTACTCATCATTTTACCTGCGATAAAACAAAGTAAGCACAATCTACTGAAGTGCCAAATTCCTTGTCGATTACACAGAAATAATCACCAAATCTACTTTGAGAATATTAACAAAAACCCAAGTAAAAATTCTGGAACTGTTAATGTTGCTCAAACACAGGCCTATCAATTTTGCTGCCTATTGACAAACACATTTTATGATACAAATTTCTCAACAAACCTCCAACGATATAATTCAATTTTTCCTTTAAAGTAGGCAGTCAACCTCATTTCTTTTAAGTATATTGGTGCAGTACTTTCTAGCACTTAACTCTGAAAATTCTAAAAACCAACAGAGTCCTAGAGGAACAATGAGATTTATAAATGGGACTAAATGGACAATTGCCATCTTTCGACTCTTGCTGAGCTTCCTGAGATACAATCTGTCCAAGATCTCTCTCTGTGCACAGAAGTTCAAGGCCATGGCTGACAGTCACTGGAATCTAAAGTTTAGGCTGGAATGAAAACAAGATCTTCCTTCATTCCTTTTTCCTATCTATATATCTATCTCACCATCACAAAACAGAAAAAAATTTTTTCCTACCAGGTGACGTTCCCAACTTCACATCTTCTCTGAGCTCTAGATCCAACTGAATACCTACTATCTCCACATGGCTGCCACACAGGCATCTGAAAGTGATGTGCATAAGACAAAACTCTTGACTGCACCGTCCCTGTCCTACCCTAAACCTACCTGGGTAGTCTTCACCATCTCAGTTTGTCTCACTCTTAATCATGTCACCATACAGGAAACCATCTTTCATTACATTTTCTTCCTTACTCTCTTTATCTTTTCAAAAGTCCTGTCATCCCTTCCTCCAAGATATATTTCTCTACATCTCTTCTTTCGCCAAACTAATCTTGGTCACCATTGCATCTCACCCAGACCCGAGCGATAGCTTCCTGATTGGTTTCCTTCTTCTACTCTTGTGTAATGCCAGTCTATCTACTATATACAGCCAATGTTATATTTTTAAAACACAAATCATTAGCCTCTCTTTATGAAAGCCTAAAAGGCACTAAATAATTTCACCCCTATTGCTCTCCATCCGCCTTCCATATCATTTTCCTTCTTTTAACATTTCCTTTCAGTTTCTCCTACATGCCAAAGTCTTTTTCATCGTATTTGGCTTTTACATTTGTCATTTAACCTCCTGTCAAACATTTTCCACCACCTGAAATGGCTACTTCCTTATTCTTCTCATCTCACTTTAAATATCACCTCCTCAGAGAAGCCATCTCAGGTCCCCCTCCTTGATCTTTTCCACATGGGACACTGTTTTGTTCACTCAGTGTCTTGTATAATGCTCGACACTTAGTTGATGTTTAATAAATATTAAGTAAATGAATGAATGATTCTGAGAATTTAAGTGAGAGACCCACTGTGATTGAGATGACACTTTTATATTCTTGTTGCTTGTTAATTTATAAGTTAACTGTTACCTATGTTTTATAGCAAAACAGATAGAGTTTTTTAAAGACAGGAGTTATTTTTGCTCCCCAAAGGAAGAAAAAAGCAGGACTAATTCTGGTAGAGAAGGTGCTGGTAAGGTCAAGACTTAACAAAGGGACAGACAGAAATAGCTAACAAGAAGCTTGCTTTATCTAGTGTGGAGTAGATGCGAACTCCTCCTTTCTCCCTACTGTAAAATTTACCTTGCTCACTGATGCATTTTGAGAATATCAAGAGGTGCTAAATCTTGCATCTAGATTAGCATAGACTAAACCAGTACTCATATAACATAGGACAATCCAGGAAGCTTGCTCACATAGACAAAGGAACCAGAGGATGAGGGAGAGCATGACATCTTCACGACCATGTAAAATGAAAGGATTTTTAGAGCTAAGATACAAAATGCACAAAACATAAAAGAAAACTTAATGCCTTTGAATACATGAAAATTAAAATTACTTTAAAAACCCGCTATGAACAAAAGGAAAAGACAAGCCACAGACTGGAAAATATATTTGTTGTGCAAATAACCAACAATATTTTAGTACTCAGAATATATAAAGAACTCCAACATTTCTCTTTGGAGAGCAATTTGGCAATATCTAGTAAAGTAAAAGATATTCGTATCCAAAAACTTAGCAATTCCATTGTAGTCTGATTCTCTGGAGAACTCTTACACATGGAAACATGGATAAGAATGTTCTTTGCAGCATTGCTTGTAATGGTGAAAAACTGGAAACATCCTAAGAAAATGGATAAATAAATTAGGGCAAAATCATACAAAAGAAAGCTATATAGTAGTTATAAAATTCTAAAACCTGCATACCAAAACTATTTATCATTTATGGATGTGAAAGTATGTATTAAAAATATGACAACATGCATGAGAATAAAAAGCATCACATTCCTGACAATAGTTCTTCCTAGAAAGGAAAAAACAAAGGAATGGAATCAACAAATCTGGGGAAAATATCATGATCTGATAAGAGTGGAAGGGTCATCCATGGGGGCTCATTATGTTTGCATTAAAATCACTTGTATATGTAAAATCTCTAAAAATGACATTAGTAAATAACTTAAGAAATAAATATAAAGGCAAAAAAAGTGGAATAAAGTAAGATGAAACCTGGGCTAAAATTAACACACAAAAACCAGACACTGTACACTACCATCTACTCGACAAAAAAAAAAAAAAATGATTTTAACACTAGAACATTTATAGAAATAATCACTTAAATTGTGTTCTCAATTGTAGGAAGTCGTTTCATGCAGATCATGGTATTGCATGGATTCAGAAATTTCATCATCACAAATTTTGGGAGTTTCAGCAACTGTTGCAACCCCTTCACTTCTACAAAGAAAAATGGAAATAAACTGCTGATTTTATCTCCTGCCACTCAACTACAAGCAGTGTAGATGGCTAGGAGAGGTTAAGTACCCTGCCTGGTGGACATATTTCTGAGTTAGTCTGACAGAGGGCGTATAAAGCGCATCTCTAAAAGCAAATGAAATTATATTGTCGTAAATAGGTAGAAGCTCTGACCAGGGCACAACATGCGCACTGGCCAATGAATCACTCCAGGCTGCTCTCTTTGCCTAAAATAATCTGGGGCCTTTTGTGTTGGAGGAAGCCATGAATCTTTCCACTCCCCAAGCAGCAAGAGCATGCCTCCGCACTGTTGGCTGTGAGAAAACTTCCTAAGATAGAGGGGAAAAGAGAAAAATATAGCCAGAATTTGGACTCTGAGGAGAAAAAAATGGGTCATGTTTTTGTCTCATCCTGCTCATTTTTGGAGAAACTAAATTCACTTTGAATCAACTAGGGATTTAACCTCCATGTAAGGAGGCTAAGATTTTATCATAATATAAAACCTGACACAATTACAATTGAATTTAAACCAGATTGCTTTTGGTCTTTGTTTTTCCCGGAAGCTCTGACAGACGCTAGTGCCCAAAAGAAATTAGCAATGTAAAAAGATATTCTTTCTTTATAATAAGTCAGGATGCTTCACTTCACTCCCTCATATTTTCCTAGTAGCCAATAGCCATGGCAATTGTTGGGCAATGGGTTCTCATCCAGGGGGATATCTCAACCCTCCAGGGAGAAGTTGAGACTCTAGGGTTTTCTTTGCTCAATTCCCTCTGGCCAAGTAAATGGGACCTATACTCCCAAAGAAGTGTTGCCATGGTCACAGCTTCCCAAGTTTAGAGACAGGAAACTTCCAGCTCAGCAAATACCATATCTCCCCCGTCTTCCACAGCCAGTGGTGGGTTGTGATATCTCCATTTAGAAACAGGCCAAGTCCAGGTGGTGATATAGAATATATTTTACTTTAAACTATTTCCAGCCTAGATTGTGTAACGTAATGAATGTGACACCTCCAGGGGAGGATAGTTTCCCAGTTGAGGACAATCCAGGCTAGTTAGTAACGTTTATTCAGATGACCACACACCAGAGATGGCATCTTCAAGGCTTCAGCTAGCTTTATCTCTGACCAACACAGCAGTGTGTTAATTAGAATAATGAATATTATAAATGGATTTTCATTAGTGAAATCAATAAGCATAATAGATATTAATTATGGCTTTTCACTGGTGAAAATGATATTGTACAAGATACAAGGATGAGCTAGAATATACAGAAATATTCCTACTCTTATATGAGCAGAAAATTCTAAAAAATCTATCACACCTTCCTCCCTTAGTAATGACTCCCTAAGTTTGATTCCTACTTGGTCCTGGGATGCTGGTTTAGAAGACTCTTGGTCATTTGATTCTAAAAAGAAAAATGGTTAGAAAATTTATGCCACAGAATATTGCACATTTGCCTGAAGTAAAATTTTCATATAAGGTGATTTGGGAACAGACAAAAGGACAGAGAACCAGGATTTCATTGAGTGTGTAGAACTTTGTGCTTGCTTGCTTTAGATTTCAGATGTATGGAAGAATGCCGTTTGAGACTTGTTTTCCTTATACCATGTAGAGATACTGAGAAGGGAATAGCAAATATTACCGATCTCTACTATTAAAAAGAAGCTAATAGTTGTGCATAGCCAATTAGGTTTAAGTCAGTTTTTAGCATAAGAACTAAGGCAGACCCAAATAATGGCTTGAAGAGGAATCAAAATGGGAAAAGATCAGAGGATGTAATTGGGCAATGAATAACTGATGGGAAAACAGAGTTAGAGTCAGGTGGACTTACAGGTACAAAGAGAAGTGCAAAAATAGAAGAAGTGAAGGTACCAATCAGAAATGAAAATGATAGAAAATAATGAAATCAAATAGGTAATATTAAAATATATATTTAAAACGGGCATAAGATAAAATAACTACTGTATGTTGTTTCAACGTCATTAAGAATATTGTCTAAAGGTCTTCCCCTCAGGATTATTTAATTTTTTAGGAGAATGTATCTTTGTTTGATTAACTATTTGTCATTGATTAGGACTCATAGTCTTTGAAGTTAAATGTTAACTTTAGATTTTATCTGATAGAAATGCAAATATCTGAACAGCAGAAATGGTAACACCAAAGGTTACCATCATTAGTATTTGTATTTTTACCAGTTTTATTGCCCTGTAGGAAGTGAACAAATTTTATATCTAAATTTAACAATCTCATCCCAGCAGTAATTCTTTCAGGGCCTATATATACTGAGTTTTCAAATTCTCTTTGAATCAGCTTCAACATCTTGCTGGTTCCCTCATTAATGAGTTAAATATATCTTTGACATGATAGTCATGTTTTAAAATTTTTAAAAATTATACTTAGGTAGAAAGTTGGAAGAGTTACCAAAACGTTTATAAGTAGCTTACAGTTGCTGAAAGAGCAAAGAGACAGATTGTTGTCTTATTATTACTGTCCTCCAAATACCTATAAGGAAAGCTCTTAAACGTTTTCTTTGGGAGAAAATATTTTCATTCTCATTTAACAGAGAAGAAAACTTGAGCTTGAGGAGGTTGAATAAATTTGCCCTTATTAAAAGTACCAGAGCTTGTACTCAAAAGGATGCCTGAGTCTTTTCCCCAACCTTTATATTCCATGAATAGAATTAGAAAATGAAATTAAAGAGTTGCCACATAAATACCCTTCCATCTTAAGCAAGCCCTTTGTGCTAATGTTCTAACTTGCTCCAGGCACTTTGCTGAAGCCATTTAGTGCAGTCTGGCCAAGACTTCCCCTGCCTGAGGCTGATTTTTCTTCAGCTATGAAGTCATCTGCATTCTTATCAAGAAAGCAAGGGTGTTTTATGGGCTCCTTCCTACAGCTCTTTCCTAATAATTGGATGAAATAATCTTGGCTTTGTTTCTAACTAGGGCATTTAGGGAACAATGCAATTATTATTGCAATTTTTGAATTGTCAGAGAATGAAAGAAAATACATCCAAGAAGATCAAAATGTTCTAAAACCAACATTCTCCACTTTTTGAGACAAAAGTTTAAAAAAGTTATATCTTCCACCTCATTTTTTTCACTTTCTTTCTTCCTTTAAAACATGAAGATTGATTTTGATATCCAGAGAAAGGACTGGGAAGTAAGAACTTCAATAAGACCTCAAAAGAAGAGGTGTTGAAAACTGTGAAGATAAAAAGAAATGTTGACTATCAAACCGTCCCAATTCTTGCATCTTCTGGGTGCCCTGCACTGTGCTAGATACATATACTTGAGGAATTGAGCGTCTACTGTGCTTTAAAAAGGTAAAGTGAACATAGAACAGATACCTCAATAATCCAATATTAAATGTTGTGAGACAGACCCTAAATGTCATAGAAATTGATAACATTATAATTGTTATAGATGGGGGTAGTGTAGAGAACGGGAAGCCAGGCAATCTGGTGACACAATTATGTTTGAATTCAGACATCAAAGTCCATCAGGGTTTCAGTAATTTGTAAAGTTGGAGGGCAGGAAAGAAAGGTTTCCAAGGGCAAGGTAGATCTGTCTGCAGAGAGTTTGTGTTGGAAAATAATAATAGAGCACTATTTATCAAGTCCTTACTCTTTGCCAGGTACCATAAGTAGCAAGTCACACATATGTCATGTGTATTCAATTTCATCTGGTCATCAGTCCGGTGAGATAGTTAAAATTACACCCATTTTACAGATAAGAAGACCGACATGATGCCCAAGATCTCAACCTGGGATTATTGAGTTTAATCTCCGTACGTGTGTGCACATGGAGCAGGGCGGGGCATGTGTGTGCTGGGATGGAGGTGGTACAGTCACTTGGTAAAGTTGCAAAGTACTGAGAAACCTTGAAGGGAAGCTGCAGAGTCTGGGCTTGAAACAACAGGCCTTAGAGAATGATTGTGGATTTTTTTCTTCTAGATATGGCATGATGAAATCAGGGTGCAGGATAGAAAAGCAGAGAGAGGGAAAGGAGAACTCGGATTGTAGATAGATATTTCTTGCCATCTCCAAAAAATTACTTCCTTTTATTTAAAAAATATCTGTTTGCCTTCATATAGTTATATACCTCTTTATAATTTTTGTTTTGTTTTAATTATAAATTTTGGTTAAATGTAAACCAATCACAAAAAATAATTTGGGAAATTGCTTTATAACTTCAAAAACATTAAAATGCTTTACCTTATTTGGTCCTAACAGTGCTTTGAGATGGGAAAGGCAGGGTTGAGTTTGTTATTGTACAGATGAGGGAAATGATGCCTAGAAGGTAACGTCCCTCTTTCTCTGTCCTCAGTTGCCATGAATAATACCATCACTTGTCCTACAGAGTCCAACAAACAAGAGATTTGAAAATCATCCTTGATGCCTCTTTTTTCCATGTGCCCAACTCCAATCAGCCACTGTATCCCAACAGTCCTACATCATTTTACTAACTCTCAAGTGCAACACTTCCACCCTCTGCCTCAATTCTAATAATTGAGGCATTTGTGGGAGACTGGAATTGGCTACCCCAAGATATGTCTCTTTGGCATGAGGATTATTTTTGGCTGGTTACTTTTAAAAACTGCAGACAGGAGAGAAACTCTGAAAAGTAGAATTTAGCTCTTTGTAAAGAGGCGTTTATATTTGTAAAGGAAATCTCCATCTGTAAAGGTGTCTCCCTCTCTGTACCAGGAAGAAGGGGGGATGACCTTATCTCTAGAAACTCTTATCAGTGCAGAAGGCAAGGAATTAAATCTGCACAATAACCTTACTCTTGTTTATTGTGCTTTTCTGGTAATCTCCCATAACTGACTCCCCCCACCCCCAACATCCTCCTTTGTCTTTAGCTGAGGATGGTATTTAAGTTGAGAGCTTCTGACATTTTGGTGAGTTACTCAGTTTTTCTGAGTCTCTCCTATGTACACATGTCATAAATCTTTGCTTAATTTTCTCCTGTTATCTGTCTCATGTGAATTTAATTTGTTGTCTGGCCAGAAGGACCCAGAGTGGGTAGAGGAAATGTCTTCCTCCCCTACACATTCATCATGCTATCCATTCTCACCCGGATCACTCCAACAATGTAAAATTGACCAATCTGTCTCCAGCCTCACTAACACTCAACATCTTTTGCAACTACTACCATTTTGTGAAAAGTTAATCTGATGATATCTCAGCCACCACATCAATGATTTTGTTATTCCTATGAATAAATACAAACTCCTTGCTAGAGCATGCAAGATCCTTTATGATACAGTGCTCATGAAACCCCAGTGTTATCCTTTTCCATTTACTCTCCACTCACCAAACCCCACTGATACTCCCACCTCACACACCCTATCTTCCCAGCCACTCCAAGCACTTCCTTCTGGTCCCAGAGACGTCCCACTGGAAATCTCTGCATGTTGTTCTCTGCACCTGGAATGCCTGTCCTGATTGTCCTCACAGGTCACTTCCTATTCAGTCCTTCAAAATTCATCTGCTATGTCTCCTTGCCCAGAAAGCTGTTCCAAATCCCCTTTGACTAGAGTCAGATGACTTTTACGTGCATTTAACCATATCGTAGCACTTATCACTCTCATACCATGCTGTGTTTTCCTATTTGTCAGTCTCATCACTAAACTCCAATGGTGTCATCCACATCATGAGCTTACTTTTGTTCTTCTGCATATGTATGTGTGCCATCCATTCCTTTAATACCTCTTAAGATACTTCAAGATACATATATGTCTTAATACATTCAGAGGGCTTTGCTGGGTATAGCACTCTACTGGGCTCTAGCGGACACCAGACATATAAGGTATGTCCCTTGTGCTTGACAGAGACATATTCTGTGAACATGAAAAAGTAGAAAATTCAAGGAAAATTACAAATAGCAGATGCAGAAGGTTGAATGATGATCACAAAATTGATATGTCCATTCAGAACCTGTGAATGTGAGCCTATTTGGAAAAAGAAAGGGTCTTTGCAGATGTAATTAAGTTAAAGATCTTGAGATGAGATAATCCAGGCTTATCTGAGTGGGCCCTAAATCCAATGACAAGTGTCTTTATAAGAGGAGATGCTACTAGCAGAAAAGGAGAAACAGAGGAGAAGGTGACGTGAAGACAGAGGCAGAGATCAGGGGGATGCGTCTATGAGCCAAGCAATCCCAAGATTGCCAGTAGCCACCAGAAGGTAGGAGGGAGAGGCATGGAACATATTCTCCCTTGGAACTTCCAAGAAGAAATCAATCCCACTGGCACCTTGATTTTGGATTTCTGGTTTCCAGAACCAAGAGGGAATAAATTTCTGTTGTTTGGAGCTACCTAGTTTGCGGTAATTTATTAGCAGCTCTAAGAAATTAATATACCAGATAATAACAATAATAAGAAAAAAGACCTCACTTATTTTCAATGTGCTTTTGCACAGGTTAACTCATATCCAGCAATTCAAGGTGTGATCCTTTTCTTTTTCCTTGCACGTTCTTTTTCCAATTGTCAGACCCTAACATAGTGATGGGCATGTAAAGATGCAGTAAGTTCTTAGTAAATGCTGACTGACAGATAACTATATTTTGTGTGATAAGAGAGAGATAAAACTACCACAAGCAGAGCAAAAGGGAAAGCAAGTACAGAAATGTATGCCTTCCTACTTCTAAAAGGGAAAAAATATCTGTCAGAAACAGGAATGAACTGTCAAAAGTACATGATATCAAGTACATAAATCGTGAAACACAAGTCACAGTACAAGTTGTTCTGTGACAGTGTAAATGCATACATTTTCATCATTAGAAAATAAGTATCTACCACCTCATCTAAATTACATGTGCTCCTCCCAACATTTTAATCATGCTCTCCTGTGATCTCTAGCTCAGGAGAGAAAAGTCGGTAACTGATATATTCAGAACTATTTAGGATTTTAACTTTGGGGAAAAGAGTTTCTTTACCAAAAAAATGGGCAAATGAAAAAGCAAAAAATATATGATAGACACTATTGGCTGGAACTGACAAGGTCAGGTGAAAAAATGGAATCAAACTTTTCTCATTTTGTGATTTGAAATTCAACAGCTGGCACCTTAGTTGGTGCCAAGAATTGCACTTCCTCCTGAGTGACAAAGTCCCTGAGCTCATGGAACTTACACTCTGGTGCAGCTCTTACAAAGCTACAAAGCATTATGTAACTCTGTAATAGAAACAGCAATGGAATCATCATGTCAATAGTTAATAATTAGTGAGTGCTTATTATGTAATAGGCATTTTCTAGGCTCTTTTCAAATTAATTTTTGCAGCGCAACAATCTATTATTATCTCTATTTTACAGAGGAGGAAACTGGGGCAGAGAGAAATGAAGTAAATTGCCTACTGGTTGAACAATTAGGAAGTGGTGGAGACAGGATCAAAACCCAGCAGCCTAGTTCCAGAGCTCTTGATTTCAATTACTGTATTATCTTTGGGGGGGATTGGAATTGGCCACCCCAAGATATCTCTTTGGCATGAGGATTATTTTGGGCTGGTTACGTTTAAAAACTGCAGACAGGAGGGAAACTCTGAAAAGTAGAAGTTACCCTTTGTTAAGAGACATTTACATTTGTAAAGGAAATCTCCATCTGTAAAGGTGTCTCCCTCTCTGTACCAGGAAGAAGGGGGGATGACCTTATCTCTAGAAACTCTTAATCACTGTGGAAGGCAAGGACTTAAATCTGCATAATAACTTTACTCTTGTTTACTGTGCTTTTCTGGTAATCTCCCATAACTGATCCCCCCCACCCCCAATATCCCCCTTTGTCTTTAGATGAGGATGGTCTTTAAGGTGAGAGCTTCTGCCATTTTGGTGAGTTACTCAGTTTTTCTGAGTCTCTCCCATGTATACATGTTATAAAGATTTGTTTAATTTTCTACTGTTATTCTGTCTCATGTGAATTTAATTTGTTGTCTGGCCAGAAGGACACAGAGTGGGTAGAGGAAATGTCTTCCTCCCCTATATCTTGCATCTAGATGTTATAAGAGTAACTTACAACAATTAAAAAAAATCATCTTACAGAATGAATGAGTCAGTCGTTAGTCTACATCACCACGCACAAATTAAATAATAACCTTAGTCTCACACTTACCATTTGAAAAATGTAGAAAATAATAATACTTACTTTGCAGGGTTCATGTGAGGATTCAAGAATAGGACAGCTGTGACTAGCATAGTGCCCAGAACCAAAAAGGAATTTAATAAATACTGAATTATTAAAAAATTATACATGGTCTATTTTATGGTCCCTTTCCCTATCTTTTAAGTGTTAGCTTAAAATTGGGCTGAAAATGCATGAAGATCACATTGAAACCTCCAAAGTATATAATAAATCCATAAGTCATTGCCTATGGCAGAAGAAAAAACATATTTTCACTAAACTATTTTATTTTCCTCCTGGGCACAAAGGAATACTACATTTCGTGGCCCAGCTTATATCCCGGAGGATCCATGAGATCTTTTCTGGCCAATGGAATCTGAAAGAATATGATATATACCACTTCTAGATCTGGCCTCCAAAACCTACACTTCGGGATCTAATGCATTAGCTTCTATCAGACCAATCCTCCTGTTTAGAACAACTAGAAAAAATAGATGAAATGGAAAAACAAGGTGAAACAAAACAGAAACTAAAACCTCTCTTTGAAGCCATCAGAGATGTCTGAAGGCATTGCAGAGTTATCAGAGCAGATGGAACTTGAAAGACCATGATGTTACTGACCAGAAACAAAAAATCACTGAGGTGAGCATGATTTTCTATGACACTTTTATCACTCAAATCATCTATCACTGTGTATGACAAATTGGCCAAATTTGGAGAAACAGAGCAGAAAGCAGCTCTAGCCAATCTGTTGGCATTGCATCATCTTGGGGGCATAAATTCAGAAGTTTAGGTCCCATCTAGATGCAGAATCTCTGCAGGATTATACTCTGTAGTTAAAACAAAGGAGATCTTGCAAGTGATGAGGATCAAGGCTGGCCCAGGGAAAGAAGCCCAAGGCATCCTGGCCTACATGCCAATCTATAGAACCCGATTCATATCTAAAGTTATATGACCACACAAGAACCAGACCCCACCTGCACTGATACCATTTAATGACTTTTTACATCATTTTTACTTTGTCTAGTAAAAATAAGTCACGTATCCAAGCCTTATAAATTTAGCCCTAACTCTCAAGACATTGCAGCTCTTCACTGCCCATGAGTCCTGTCCCCATATTGGAGCTCTTCATTACCCATGGGTTCTGTCCCCACACTTGCAGCCCTGCACTACCCATGGGTACTGTCCCCCTGCTATTCTTTGAATAAAAGAGCACTACTACCAGACCTTGAGAGTCCAAGAAATCTTTCTTTTGACCCCTTGGCTTGCCAAGCCCACATCACAAGGATTGAAACACAACCTCAAATCAGCTCTAATCCTTTAGCCAGAAACTAAACAAAATCCTTTCTGGAGAAAGACAACAGCATCCATAGACTCTAACATTTATTAAACACAATGTCTGGCACTCTTTCAGAATTACCAGGCATATAAAGAGACAGAAGAGAAAGAGCAGTTAACAGAAAACCACCTAAGGGTGATCGAGATATCTGGGCTACCAGACACAGACTTTAAAATAACTGTGATTAATATGTTCAAGAAAATAGAGTCAAGATGAGAATTTCACCAGAGAACTTGAATCTATGAAAAATTAAAGAATTAAAAAATATATGCTATTACTGAAATTAAGAATACAACTTAGAATTCTATACCAAGTGAAAACATACCTCAAGAATGAAGGTAAATAGGGTGTAAGTAGCTTAGAAGTCATCACTCTGTCTGAACAACAAGTGAAAAGAAAACAGACTAAAAATCAACAACTCTTCTTGAATCTACAAGAGAAGGGAAGACAAAGGGCAAACTGCTGCCCTGAAACTACAGATCATCAAGGCTTCCAAGAGCAGAGACTCCTGAGTGGAAATTGCGCAGGAACCAGTGCTGGGGTAGGAAAACGTGAGCTGTAATTGATGAATTGCTGTAGGCTCACTGTAGACACTCTCAGAGTTAAAAACTCCCGGAGCAGGTCGGGGGCATCAAAGGGAGTTCCCACAATACTGTGAGATTTACCTCCAGGAACTCATCCAGATTTCCATAGTAACTATCTGAGAAAAATCCCCCCAGGCTTCCCACAGAGAGAGGGGATAAGGAACCATTTTGAAATACACCAGGGCACTCTGTTCTTCTTAATAAGGCCTGCCCTCAGGGGAAACCAGTTAACCAGAGCCAAACCTGCTGGGGTAATATCAGAACTTAACTGACCTGGAGGGAGGGAAATACCCAACTCCAACCCACTCTAGCCATTCTGTCCCACCTAAGTGGAGAGGAAAAAACTGAGAAACGGTTGTGAAGTTCACAGTCCAGAGGCATAGGCTCACTGAAAGACATCACTAAAGGCCTATTTATCATGTACAGCTCTCAAGAAAAAATTACAAGGCATACTAAAAGACAAAAAGTACAGTTTGAAGAGATAGAACAAGCATCAGAACCAGACGCGGCAGGGATGTTGAAATTATCAGATCAGGAATTTAAAACAACTATGGTTAATATTCTAAGGGCTCTAATAAATAAAGTAAACAGGATTCAAGAACAGATGGTTAATCTAAGCAGAGAGACGAAAATTCTAAGAAAGAACCAAAAAGAAATGTAGAGATAAGAAACACTAAGAGAAATGAAGAATGCCTTTGATGGGCTTATTAGGAGACTGGATATGGCTGAGGAGAGAATTGCTGAGCCAGAGGATACACCAGTAAAACCTCAACAACTGAAAAACAAAGAGAACAGAGTGAAAAAAAAAACAGAACAGAATATCCAGGGACTGTGATAAACTACAAAAGGTGTAACATACACATAATGGAACGTACCAGAATGAGAAGGAAGAAAGGAACAGAAGAAATATTTGAAACAATAATGACTGAGAATTCCCCCAAATTAATGTCAGGCACCAAACAACAGATCTGGGAAGCTCAGAGAACACCAAGGAGGACAAATGTCAAAAAATCTATGCCTAGGAACATCAAAAAATCTACACCTACAGAAAATCAAGGATGAAGAAAAAATCCTGCAAGAAGCAAGAGGGAAAAAACACACAACCTATAGAGAGCCAAAGATAAGAATTGCATCCAATTTCTCTTCACAAAACATGCAAGCGAGAAGAGAATGGAATGAAATATTTAAAGTATTGAGAGGAACCAAATGAAAGTGAAACAAGACATTTCAAAATGGATAAAAAATGAAGTTTGCTGTACATGAATTTTTATGTTGTGTTTTACATTGTGAAAATTCATCAAGCTTTATAGTTAACAAAATAAAAGTTTATCTTTTAAAAAGTTCTCCACAGAGAAAGGCAAACACCATATGATTTCACTCATATGTGGAAGATAAACAAACACATGGATAAGGAGAACAGACTGGTGGTTACCAGAGAGGAAGAGGATAGAGGGAGGGTGAAGGGGTAAAGAGGCACATAGGAATGGTCATGGATAAAAACTGGACTATTGGTGGTGAACATGATGCAGTCTATACAGAAGCTGAAATATAATAATGTACACCTGACATCTACACAATGTTATAAGCCAATATGAGCTCAATGAAGTAATTTTTTAAAAAAAAAGTTCTACAGAAAAGTGAAGAATGGACACAATAAATCGCAAAGCTTTAACGACCATATCAACCCTCTCCCACTGTACACTGACTACCTGCCACAGGCTCTGGTTATACACAGGAAAACTAATTAACTTCAAATCATGTTCACAATTTTGCTAATTGCAAAAGACTGGACATTTTGACTAGTGGACTTTCAATTACCTATATATAACCAGAAATTCCATGAGGTTCCTGAGCCATCATCTAGGGCCGATGTTTTAAGAACTGGGCAATAAAAAAGTGTTGTGTTTGTAACTACTTTTTTAAACCTCTGAGATAGTCTGCTTGTTCTTTCCCTGTCTCCATGAGCAAGGCAGAGGATGCGCTGGAAGACTGGAGTCGCAGCTTGGAAGAAGCTGACCAATCAAGAAAATTCACTTTGGACTTTTTATGAGTGAGACATAAACTTTTAGTGAGTAGAATTACAGTATTTTAGGGCTGTTTGATACAGCAGTTAGCCCCACCTAACTACTGCACTGCTTCTAGAAGTTTCAAGGTAAAGCAAACCACCAAAGGCTCAAAGAAGAAAAGGCAGAGTGGCAGGGAAGTGTAACTTATGTTCATCAAGTATTCTTTTGTGTAAACCTCCCTCCTCAAAACTAAAATTTCTCAAGCATTTACCACTAACCATGTACAATGTTAACTTCTGTACATACATTATTTCATTTAATTTCTACAACCACCCTTTCAAGTGAGTATAATCCTCATCATTCTACAGATAAAGGTAAATGAAGCCCAGACCCACATTCACAAAGCAGCCATCCATTCTATAATCCATTCCATTCTAGATTCAAGTGCAGGTTGGTCATGAACCAGAGACTGAATTCCATTAGTCCAGCATTTTTCATTCTGAGCTATCTGATTACTGCTTCCTCAAGGAACTTTATGACTTAGGAATTTAGTTTAACTCTCCAAGCCACAGTTTCCTCATCCATAATCCTCAAATAAAAATAGTAAAACTAGGATTGTTCTAAGGATCATACATATAAAATGCTTGGAATAGTCCTTGACACATGGGAGTTGTTTAATACTGGTTAGCTACTGTTTTTATTAACGTGGGTATGATTATTGAGTAAATAGACGATCCAAGAAAAATAAAAAAGGGAAGAGAGACCCATGATCAAATAAATGTGGCAAATCCTGGGTGACAAATTAAACAGGTTTCTTATATGCAGAACCGTGACACTCCAAGTAGGAAAACTAGAGTATTCAGTGTTTCTAGCACTTATTTGGTGATAGAATGCTTTTTTTCAGAACACATCTATTAATATCATTAATTCTTTTATCAGATGTCTATTGAGGGCCTATTACATGTCAGGCACTGATATAGTGATGAACACGGTTTGTAGAGTTCCTCTCTCATGAAGCTAGCATATGGCAGGAGAAAGATACAAAAATAAGTGAAAAGCAAATAAAAAAGTTACAAGCTATGAAAGGTTCTATGGGGTGGAACTTGAGTGAGTACCCTTGAATACCGGGAAAGTATAGAAGGAAGGAAGGTATTCCAAGTGAGGGACAGGGCACAGGAAAAAGGAAAACAACCCATGAAAGTTTTTCATGAAAATTAGAACCGATCTCAAGCTAGCAGCTTGACTCCTGTTTGTTTGTTCTTTTCAAAGACTGATGATGTTTAATCCTTATGCCTATTTAGGACAATTATGTCATTTGTCCAATTACCCTATTGTTGTTATGATAATCAAAAGACAGAATGGTACAAATAGAGAAGAAATTAGAGACTTTAGTACAAATATTACTTATGCAAGTGAGGAAACTGAGGCCCAGAGAGGTTAAATGACTGGTACCCCAATCTCTGGTTGCCTGGACCAGGCGGTTCCCATTGCATCATTCTCAGTCCCCTAGTTCATCATTTCCTGAACTAGGAAATAACCTCAAATATTTATCAAGCGTGATACAATGCTAGGTGCTAGGGGAGAGTAAACTGAATAAAGTGAATAATAATACAATCCCTGCCTATAGAGTGTTTAGAGTCTCATTGGGTGACTGGGTGGAAACACAGGAAAATAACACGACCAAGTTTAAATAGAATCTCAGCAGAGCAATGGAATAGAAAGAACAGATAGTACTTTACAATGTCCAATGAATCTAAAAGCAACAATTATTTTAAGAATCTAGAGAAGGGTTTGGGGTACCTGGGGAGGTCTTTTGTAAGAAATCAAATCTGAGAAGAAAGTCTAGAAGGATTTGAAAGGCAGAGTGAAGGAGAAGGTATCCAAATGAAAGTGATAAAGAAGTTATGGAGAGAAGTTCAAGGTGTGTTGTCTTTTGAGGAGTAACCATGTACAGGTACAGCAAAATAGGGAGTGGTAAACTCCAGTCAAGTCAAAATGATCAATTTAGAGGGGATTTGCTGTGAAACCAGTCTTAGAGCTCATGAGAGGATCACCGAGAGGAATATTCAGGTCTCTGTGAATCCAGTTTGGCCTTATCATTCATTCATTTACTCATCTGATATTTAGTGAGATTCTACTCTACACCAGGCAGCGTTCCAGGCTCTAGGGATACACAAATCAAGAAAACATCATCAAAGAAAAAAATTTATTCTCTAGGAGCTTATATTCTCATTTGGTGCTTCTCAAACCTGGCTGCACATTACAATTTCCTGAGAAGCTTTTTCAAAAGACCTGAGGAACCTTAAATACCTATTAATCAGTGAAAGGAGCCCATCTGAAAGGCTATATACTGTAAAATTCCAACTATATGACATCCAAGGAAAGGCAAAACTACAGACACAGTAAAAAGATCAGTGGTTGAGGGGGTTCAGGGTGGGTTGACGGAAAGAATGAATGGGTGGAGCACAGGGGATTTTTAAGGGGGTGAAACTACTGTGTGTGATACTGTGATGGTACATACACAACATATGCATTTGTCAAACCACAGAACTGTACAACACCAAAAGTGAAACCTGACATAGAGCATGAACCTTAGTTAATAATGTCTCAATATTGGTTCACCAATTGTAACTCATGTGCCACACTAATCTAAGATGCTAATAATAGGGGAAACTGTGCAGGGGGAGAAGGGCTATGTGGGAACTGCCTGTGCTTTCACGATTCTTGTGTTAACCTAAAACCATTCTAAAAAAATAAATGTATTAATACTAATAATTTTTTACTTTATAAATCTTATTTAAAAAAACAAGACCAACAGTTGGGTGCCACCTGGAAATTCTGATTAAATAGAATGATGGGTCTCAGGTACTCTTTTAAAGTGCCCATCATGCTTTTAAACCCACAATACCAAGTGCTGGCAAAGATTTATGACAACTGGAACTCTCACACATTGCTGGTGAGAGTGCAAAAATGGTACAACCACTTTGGGAAACAGTTTGACATATAAAGTTAACCATATAGTTTACCACAGGAGCAGTCACCTCAATTCTAGGTATTTACCCAAATGAAATGAACACTTATATTCACACAAAAAACCTGTGCACAAATATTTATAGCAGCTTTATTCATAAGTGCTGAAAATTTGAAACAATCTAGAAGTCTTTCAACGGGTGAATGGATAAACAAACTTAGGTACATGCACACAATGGAATACTACTGCCAATAGAAAGGAATGAACCACTGATACACAACATGGATGAACTTCAAATGTGTTTTGCTAAGTGAAAGACGCTCTGTTGTAGAGAAGTAAGATAATCGACAAACAAATAAGCAAAAAATGCAGTAAATTGCATAGTGACAAGCGCTATCAAAATAACAAAGCAGAGAAGGGAGATAGGAAGTGCTAAGCATGGACTTGCAAATTCAAAGAAGGTGGTCAAGAGAGGCCTCTCTGAGAAGGGGACATTTGAGCAAAGGCCTGAAGAGCATGACAGAAGGAGAAGTTGTAATCTGGGGGAAGAGTTTGGATTTTATAGGGAGTAAATAAGAAACCCATCAGAGGGTTTTATGGAGAAAGGTCATGAACGAATTTTGATCTTAACTGACCATTCTGGCTGCTAGTTGGCAACTGGATCCTTGTGGTTTACAAGAGGAGTGAGGAGAATATTTATAGTAGTTAAGGTGGAAGATGGTATCTGAGAAAAATTCACATTGCACAACTTCCCTCCACAGAGTCATACACAAAGTTTTGAAAGGGGACATTCTCTCCCTAAACGGAACAGAGAGAGCGTCTCCAAAAGGCATTATGTAGCTTGTGAGAACTGCTAATTAAGCCAGTAATGCAAAGAGTAAACGAAGAAAAACGCTCTCTTTCAATGTTACTGAGACAAATGTTCACCGTCTCCAAAGAAGACAGGCAATGGAAAATGAACAAAGCTCAGCCTGATTAGCACTAATCTGTCTTCTGCAAGTGTGTGTAGATGAGAAGACTACAGGACACAATTGATGGGGAGAGAGGAAGGCCAATAAGGAAGAGTTCAGCTAAATGCCCTTAAAAGACCCCCATCTGTCCAGAACGCTTGTCTGTAAGCATTGTCCTACTCAAACCAGCTCTTCAAAACTCTGAAACCTGGGGGTGCCAGCTAATTGAATTCTGTAACCAGTACTTCCAAGCCAGGACTAAAGAACCTGAAAAATCAGGCCCCTATCCAGGTCCAACAGGCACAAAGAGCCAACACTCTTTTTATTGTTCTTTTTATTATTCTTGCTAGTGTTTCTGTCTTGGTTCAGGTTTTATGAGAACCCAAACTTGAGTAGGGATTCAAGTGCAAGCATTTATTTGGGAGATGCAAGAAACATTACTAAGCATGTGGGAAGTGATGCAGGGAAGAGAAGGCAGCCCATCAATCCAGCTTTCCCTCGTAGATAAGTAGGGCTGAATCCTGTGTAAAATAATACCTAAAAGTTGTACATCCAAGGAACTAGGGAGCTGGGGTATTTATCCACCAACGCCTGTCAGTCATTAGTTGAGGGCTCCTGAGGAGGAGGGAATAAGTTATTTTCCAAGCACTGCCAGCCTCCTAAAGTGGAGGCTTTGGAAAAAAGTCTCCAAGCAAATTGATGCAAACACTATCATTTGGATGTCAAAGGGAACTCTCTGAAATCATAAGGTGCAAGAGATAGAGCAGAGCACCAGCAGATTCTGCTATACTACATGCTTTGCCTCTGTGCCACGAGCAAGACATTTCTTTACCTCTGGCCAACATTTCCTCTGCAGAGGAAATGATTTCAACAAATTGCGAAAAGGAGGAACTCTTCCCTCCATCCATTTCTCTCAAAGCACTCCTCATTGATTTATCCATTACATTATTGTTATAAATTAATAAAGTAAGGCACGCGTTAATTTACTTTATAGGTTTCTCAGCCACTGATTTCCTATTATCCCTTTCTATTACTCAACTCACTGACTCCTGCAGATAAATTGTCTGCAACGCAAATGCATCCCAGACTCTTGGATTTTATTAAGTATGTAAAAGGTGTGTGATTTGTATTAAGAACCCCAACTCATCACTCCATATTCAAAACTTAGCCAATTAAGCTCAAGTGCATATTAAAATAGGAAAGAGATTCCCAATTTCTAGTTAATATTCTTATTGCCTAATGAATTGCTCATTCTTTCTAATTCTAGTGCCATTTGCTTAATTTTCTTTTAATTTCTAGAATGAAAGGAAAACATGTCTAACTTTCTAGATGTGTGGAGATATATTGTCTTAATATTGCTTGTGAAAATTTTTTAAGAACGTTGAGGAAAAGTGCCATAATGAGTGATAAGTAACATACACACCATCTGACACAGCGCCAGGTATACGTAGGCACTTAGTAAATGCTTGTTGAATGGCTGAATGAGCCTACAGTTATACAACCAATGCTCATGCACAAATCAGGAAACTAGTTCAGTTATTACTATAACATCTTATTTATTTATCAGGCAGCTATTGTCCTCATAGGTTTTTGGTGAGCCTGGTCAAGTGAAAATATATGCTTATATTTATACCATTTCTTAGGGCTAAGTGGTAGTTCTTTATTTTTACAGCCCTTTGATGCATTAATAAATTTCAGTAAGAACAGAAGCCATTATTTCATTCATTTATTCATTCAAGATATATATTAAATGCTAACTATGGGCTGGGACTCATGAACAATTTTATAATGTGGACAAGGTTAAACTGATGCCCAGCCCCACAGAACATCACCTGTAGTAAATAGTTTATAATGTAACCATGGGGTATCCCACAGAACAAGGACACTGACTCCAGAGGAAGTCAGGAAAGTTTCTTCCAACGTGGAATATTTGAGATGGATATTCTTCTGGCTGAGGATGCTTCTCAATGATGAAAAAGTAGAAAAAGGCATTCTGGGTAAAGAGAACATCATGTGCAGTTGTAGCTTTTTTTTAGGAAATTTTGTTGTGTTCTCACTGTATTAACCAGAGCTCTCCAGGAAAAAAAACCCAATAGGTTCTTTAGAGAGTGGGAGAGAGAAGGATTTATTTTAAAGAATTGACTCGTAGGATTGTAGGGATTGGCAAGTCTAAAATTTGTAGTGCAGGCCATCAGGTGGAAACTCTTCTAAGAGTTGATGTTGCATCCTTAAGTCCCAATTTCAGGCCAATAGGCTGGAAACTCAGTCAGGATTTCTACGTTGAGACAGAATTCCTTCATCTGGAAACCTTAGCCTTTGCCCTCAGGCCTCCAACTGATTGGTTGAAATCCACCCACATTATGGAGGATACTCGGTGTTACTTCAAGTCTACTGATTTAAATGTTAATCACAGCAACATCTATACCAGTATTTGACCAAACAACTGAGCACCATAGTCTAGTCAAGCTGACATATAAAAAACCCATCATAGTCATGGAAGCAGTATTTCTCAAAGTGTAATCTCCACCCATAAATTTTGCATCACCCAGGAACTTGTTAGACATGCAAATTCTTGGGCCTTCCCCAGACAACTTGAATCAGAAACTCTGGGGCTGGGGCCCAGCAATATTATTTTAACAAGTCCTTCAAGTGTTTCTGATGCACACCAGAGTCTGAGAACCACCAGACTAGAGTACTAGGTTTAATGTTTAGGTCATAAAGACAAGTGTTAACACAGGAGCAGGTTATTAATTGTCTTATTTTTCACAGGCTTTAGTTACTTGATAGATTCTATGTTTAAATGGCATATCTGATAGTCCCAGCAATATCCCAAGAAGTTGTATTCTAATTTTGAAGAAAGAACAAAAGAGAGTACTATTGATTGTTTATAAATCTTTACTCAGGGAGACTATATAATGAATCTATTGAACTCTTCCTCCATCACTATCCCCAGCTCTTCAGCTTTAAGAGTCTGCTAAGCTGCCTTCAATTTCCTTGACTAAGGTCAATAGGACTCACATGAGAGTTTGCCTCAAGGCTCTTCAATATTGCTTTTATTGATATCGATCATACAATGGGAACTCTTTCTAAGCAGTCTCACAGCAGTCCAGAGAAAATATGTGAAGAACCAATGGGAATGGTTACTGTCAACTCCTTTTAGTGATTTAAGTACCCTATTCATTCATTGGTCCCCAAGCCTTTTCTATCAGTTATCTCTTGCCACAATAATACTGCATAACAACCACAAAATCCCAATTATATGCAACAACACGTGCATATTGCTCATTCATCTTAGGTAGATGCCTCTGCTGATTGAGGCCGGACTCAGTCACATGTCTAAAAATTGGCCGGCCATGGCTGATCTAGGTTGGCCTCAGCAGGATGACTAGAGCAACTACACTCAGCTCCATGTCTCTCATCCTCTAGCATCTTCACCCAGGTACATTCTCATGTTGGCAACAGAGTGCAAGAAGAGGGCAAGCAGAAATGAAAAATTGCTTATTCAAGCCTCTGCTTTCATCATGTCTACTGAAATCTCATTAGCCAAAGCAAGTCACATGGCTAAGCCCAGACTTAGGGGAGTGGAGACACCACAATGTTACATGGCAAGGGGACTGATTCATCCAGAGAGGTAAAGAATTGAGGCCGTGTTTAATATCTACCTCACTCTCTGATGGGAAATCTTTCCTGTCTCCTCTCCACCCTTTTCACCTGGCTACCTCTTACTCACCTTTTGGATGTACCTTAGGTATCACTTTCCTGGGAAACCTCCATTGACTCCTCAAGGCTGGATTCCATGCCCCTCTTGTGAGCTTTTCTGTGGCTCCCTCTAATTCTCATGATTGTATCCCTTATGATATGGACATGAATTAGCAAATCTAAGAAAGCAAACCAAAATGGATGCTGGTAATACATATTTGAAAAGGTTTGTGGTATTTGATTACTAAACAATTAGAGAACTACATTAAGGATTTATTGTATTTTTGAGATTTTAACTTCTAGAATAAGTCATGCAAAATTCTGTTTAGTATGAAGACTGATTTTCCTTATCAATACCCACACAAAAAACTATGCTTTTCCATATGCTGTCCCTTCCACCTGTAAACTTTCCCCTTTGTGCCAAACTAAATCTTCCCCATCTTTCACCAGGCTTAGGTAGTGGCTATCCTCACGGTCCCATAGCACTGCACTTACCTTTATTATGGCACTAATGATTCTGTTCAAGAATTGATGGTATGAAGGCAACAGATTATTTACACTTGCTAATGAGAACAATCTTCTGGTATACTGCCAGATTGTGCACTCAATATGCAGAGATGGAATGGAAAATTACACCCAGTGTGCCCATTGTGGACTGGTTCCCAGGCACCTGTGTGAACCTCAGGCAGCAGCATTAATCTCTAATCTCCCCCATTTGATGCAGTGAGCTTAACTAAGTAGACTTCTGCTCAGGCTCTGACTCCCAGTTTCTTTTCAATCACTAGAACCCCATTAAAAACCCTAATTTTGGCCCGAAACTCTTCACTTAGGTATTGTAATCTTTCTAACCCCAAGTGACCAGACTCTGTTTTCAGTGTAGCTTCCTGACCTACAATTCAAGTACTGAAACCTCTTCAATTCAGACAATTCAAAAAAGCAACATTAGGAACCCTGCCAACAACATATACCCAAAAGTTCAGGTTTTTGCACAGAAGCCCCTTCAACCTCACCTTCAAAGGCCACTTCTCTTTTCCATATTTCCCGCCTTTACTTATTCCCACTGAGATTCCAGCATCCTGTTCAGTTTATAATAGGCTTTTAGAATTGCTCTTACCTCTCATTTCTTCTCATTCTTTCTCTGTTTTTGTCCTCTCTTCTATAAAATATTAATTTCCCATAATGTTTTAGTTCCTTCAAATTTTTGTTTTCTATCTTCATTTTCCTTTAGAAAGTTCGAGCAGCTGAAGAATCACTCCCTCCCTCCTTACACACCAGTCTGAAGTGGGAAACTAGATGATTGGATCTTACAATAAAAAAAAAAATACAGACTCAGCAAGTACTGATCATTAGCAGGAAGCAAGTTAGTCCCAGGAGTGGTGATTAGGCATTTAAAGAAATAATAAGGATGGAAAGCCTGAAAACCGCACAGCAAAAAGCATTAAAAATAATCACAGAGTGGCCAATTTTGTGAAGTCAATGATTTGCAAGCAGTTTGATTCATACATGAAAGGGCCTTTTAAAAAAATTAACAGACCAAAGTGCTATGCAGTTCCCTAGTCGTTCTTCCAAGGGGGAAATGGAGGCCCATTCGAGAAAGAGTTTCTACCATGGATGCTGGTGGTCCTCAGGGCTTTGTCCTAACTTTACATGCTCTCGCTAGATGCCATCCACTTTCATGGATTGCATTTCCACTTTACACTATTGACTCCTACATCCATAGCTTTAGCCCAAACTATCCCTCTGAGTTCCAGACCCACACAGGCAATAGCCTACCATATATTTCCACTGGGATGTCTTGGAGGTACTTTGTGCTGTTTTGTTTTCATTTGTGCCTCCAAACACACTCTCCACTTTTCTTCACTTTGCTCTGGACTCCAGCAGACTGTCTCTGTGAACTTCATGAACTATTTCCACAGCCTTCTGAATTCTAGGTGAGTTTACTTACCCACTGGCAGGACTCAGAGGAAGAGAGGAGAGAGGCTGAGATCTTTATTTCCTGAGTTTCCTCCCAGCCAGGCTATACTTTGACAAGTCCACAGTACTCCACCCAAGTCGATAAGGCTTGCTGGTGGCACTTTCCTATTGGTAAGGTAAGTTCTGAAAATCATCCCTTCTCTGTGACCTTCAGTCCTACAGAGAGTGGTAATGGCTTTCCATTATTGCTGATGTCAGAGTACTTTGCTAGCCACCGCTTATTTCCCTCTACCCTGCTCATAACTTTGTAAAAAGACTCTATTAAATTCTCTTCAATTACACCTTCTAAGTAAGCATCTGTATTCAAATTCACTGTGTCCAAACCGGACATTCATCATCCCTCATCTCCCCATCCCCGGCACCACTCTCCTGACCCTTCTCCTGTACTACCTGCCATAGTGAGTGGCTCCATCATCTATCCTCTAGGACTATCCAGAACCTGGACGTCATGGATAACTTCTCCCCCTCTCACTCACTATAACCTACCCATCAACAAATCCTGGGTGTTTTAAGACTCTCTCACATGCTTCCATTTCTCTTCAATCCCAGTCCAGGCCAACATCATCTCTGATCAATTTTACTCTGGCTGCCTCCCAAGTGATCTCCATGTCTTTGACTGACTCACTCCAATCCATTCTACACAATGCAGGCAGCAACATCTTTCATAAATGCAAATCTGATTAAGTCACTCACCTGCTTCAAACCCTTCAGTGCTCCCCATTGGCTTTAAGATCAAGTGTAAGCTTTTAAACACGACTCGAGAACTTCATTATCTGGCTTCCAATTAACTCTGAACCCCTTCTTTCACTATTTGCTTTGCCCTCCTTTTTTCTCCTTGAGACTTTATTCCATTCCCAAGCTCACCATGGTCTCTCACCTATAGACTTTCACACTTGTTGATTCTCTGACCAGAATTCCACCCCTGCTAATCCCTTTTCATGTAGCTAATAATTGCTAATGACTAGATTATGTGCTCAGTTAGAACAGGGATGGTGTCTAGTGTGCACAACACAGTATCCCTAGCACCCAGTACAATGCCTGGAACCTACCCCACCAGTTCTGTCTGATATGCAAGCCACTTGCTCTAAATGGCTATTGAGAACTTGAAAGGTGCTGAGCGCTTGCAGTGTGTAAGTATAAAATACACATTTGCTTTTGAAAGAGTTAGCACGATAAAATGCAAACTTTCTCAATATTTTTACATTGATTACATGTGAAATGATAATATTTAGGATATACTAGATTAACTAAAATATAATTAATAATTAATTTTGTTGAATGAGTAAAGGTGAATAACTGAATAAGAGAAATCCCCAGTTTCCAAATTTGGCTTTTCTTCCTTTGGGGACGTTCTCCAAATCCAAGTCTGGGGTGGGCAGACTTTTTATGTGCTCCCAAAGCACCCTGTAATTCTCCCATTATGACAACTGTCACATTGCACCGTAATGGTGTTTTTACATTCATGAGGGCAGGTGCTGTACCTATCTTGTTCAACTTTGGGTCACCAGTGCCTGGCATGATATCTAGTGCATAGTAAATGCTCAACAATTGTTTGATGAGTGAGTGAACCCAGAGGTTAATGGTCATGCAATAAAAAAGAGAGACATCAATAAAAACAATTAGATGATGATGATATCTGCTATGTCTGTATGCCTACTCAGTGACAGGTGCTTCACATCTATTCATGACAAGCCCTAGAGGGAGCTTAAGGGCCTATTGATATGACACCGGAGGCACGTGAGCTACTGACTCTTATTCTGCTTTGGCAGCTCTAGTTCAGGAATGTGTCTGAAATAAGCCTGGAGAAGCTGAGGCCCATAAGTGAGGGCTGTGATCATGCCCGAGGGCACCGTTGCAGTCCCTCTTCCTTGGCCATAGTAAACACTATATGGTTGTGAATCACAAAGTGCACCTGGGTCAGAGGAAGTGGTGCCTGGCACTGGTCCTGATTAGCATAAGTATAGAACTGCTGTAACCTTAGTTACATAAGCTGGTCATGGAGGCAGGCAGCAGGACATGCCCTTTCTCACTCAATGTTCTTCTCAACTGCATGCCCATGGCTGAGGCCATGTGAGGAGTAAGTGAGAAACATATGGCTCTGTGTGGAACTGGGAACTGTTGACCTCCTTTCCCTGTTTCCCGAATGTGCAGGCTTCCTTCTGTATCCTTTAAACAAATAGCCCTTCTTTGTTTATCCTGCTTCTCATTGTGTCTGATCTCTCCATCCATATTAACCTACAGTTGACATTGGTCAGTATGACAGTCGTGTAGAATGCAGCTCTAATCCTCACAAGAATTAGGCTAGATGTTATCTTTATTTGGTTGAAAGAGAAAATAAGCTGAAAATACATAAGCAAATGTTTCAGAGTCACATTGTAGGAAGGTGACATAATTGGAATCTGATTCTGTGAGAGTCTAATGCCCATTTTCTTCCCATCTCTGCCTCTCTGAGGTACATGATACAATAAGAGGTCAGGGTTCAGTGGTTATTCTTATCCCTACAAAGACTTAGTGAGGCAGCTGGCAAAGGAGAAGCCCGTGGCTTCCTTTCCTGCCTATAGCAAACCTTTCATAACCAGCAGAATCAAAGGTTAGCAAAGGTGGCTCACAGTGGCAAGATTTCATGACTTTAAATGGAGTCCCAAACCCTCTAGGTGTTCTGAGCAAAGTCATCATGGCCAGCTAGTGTTCCTCAGCTTTGCCTTGACTGTGGCTTTCACCAATGACTCTGAATTGCATATTCAACCCTTTGAAAATTCCTGCTACATTAACTTACCAGGTGGCCTGTCCTAATGTCACTTTATCTTTGGGGCTAGGTTTGGAGCCCTGGTCATGCCCTCCTTATTTTGGAACCTCAGCCCAACCCTACTTCGAGGTGGTAGTGTCTGTTTTATTTCCAAATCACCAAATTCCCAAACTGGTCTGAGGTACTTCCATAATAAGATGGAAGTGCCTTGGTCACAAAAGCCCATGGGAAGACAGTAGCAGGGTTAAGGAGAAGAAAGAAAGGCTCTTCTTGAGGCTGATAGTAGAGAGGAAGGGACAGTAGCATGCCCCTGAGCCTGGCTGTGAAACTAGTGGCATCTTTCATGACTTAGAAGACCCAAGTTCACCTCTGCCCAACCAGGGGGAGGTTTGTATTTTGCAGAAAGTTGGTATAACTACCCTGTTCTCATTACTTCAGACACTACTCTCCCATAGTCTCCTCATCTATAAAGGGGGAAAAAAGCATAAAAATGTCCATTTTGTAGTGTTGATTTAGAGGACAAAGGAAATTCCAGGTATGGAATTCACAATACACCTCCTAGCACAGGGTAAGATCTTAACACACACTAGCTAGATCTTAAGTAAACACTTATGTGGTTCAAGGCATTTCTGGAAATGCATCCTGCTAGGAACTTCTGAAAGGAGCCAAACCTGGAATGGACATAATCAAAATAATAAGAGGGAAAATCAAAACAGAAAGACAGGAAAGAAGTCCTAATTATGCTTTGCCATGAAAAATTCTTAAGATAGATGGACCATTCTATGTAAACCACGTGAAAATGTTCTTCGTAATATAGACCAAGAGAGTCCCAGTTTGAGGTCATAAGAGACTGGGCTTTATAACCTTTTATTCTGGCCCAGGGTTTGAATTAAGTGAATGAGAGGTAGTAATGTGATTTTGAAAACATTCACAAAGGAGAAATCAGGGCGGGCAATGACGGAGGAAATATCAGCATGAGACTGGAGAAGGCACAGGTGTGCTCTTCATGGGAGGCAGGGCCACGTGGTGACCTAGTCCCGGTAAGGAGAAGATAGAAGGAAATGGAAGAGCATGTGGGTGTCCAATAGACCTCGGTTATTTACCTAGGCAGTTCATAGTCACTTTCTGGGAATCTCAGTGTGAGCTAGGACTTTAAAGATGATTTAGTCTCCTTCGAGGAGTCACTTTGAGTGTTCAAAAATACAAAACACAAGGACACACAAAAATATATATTTCATTTCAGTTAGACCAAAGTTTGTTTGTTAATGTTCATCTAAACACCAAAATCCATAAAGTGATAAAAGAGACATAAAATGTAATCCTCAAAAGAGAAAGGTAGATAATGACTCAGGCTGTCATTTGACATCTCCTAGTCTCAGTTTTCTCATCCTCATGTATTTTTTGAGGCTCTAAAAATATGCCAAAAGGCCATTTGTAAATAACAACAATAACAATAATAGTAAAAGGTACTGTTAGAACTTCCTGAGCTCTAATCATGCACCAGGCACCATTAGCACTTTACATACATTTTTCATGTAATGCTTTCAGTGAGGCTAAGAGATAGATATGCTGTAATTATTTCCATGGTGGTGATGCAGAAACTGAGGCTCCATGGGGTTAGGTCACATGAGAAGCTAGTGAAAGAAAAAACTGACATTCAAAGCAGGATTGTCTGACTCAGAGCCTGATGCTACCTCTCCCACCTCAGTAGTCTATGGATATTATTGGGGCTGTAATGACTACACTTCTTGGGGAGCCCCAGAAACCTGGCCAACTTGACATGAACACGTAAAAAAAATACAAGAGCTGAAATGAGGCACCACAGGACTAAAATGGGAAATAATCAGAAGTATAAGGTTAAAAATGGATAGAAGCTTCACTCACTTTAAAAACGCCCTATCCATAGCTCTCTAGCCAGGGTAGAATAGTCAGACACATGGCCGGGGTGAATTCCAACAGGAGGGGAAGAGGCTGGCTGTGCCTCTTTCTTAAAGGAAAGCCACAGGGAAGGGCTGGGATAAAAGAGGAGACAAAAAACACGTCAACAGAGCAGTGAGGGCACAGCGGGGCGAAGTGAGAGAGAACAGAAACATCCTAATTGTTCACAGAGACAGGAAAACAGGCAGAAGTTAGCAGGGTAAAGGCTGCCTGGTGGCACTGTCCTCTGGGGAGAAAGAAATGAGGCTGCAATTGAGGGTAACTTGGGGGCACTTCCTTAGAGTTTATTAAAAGCACAACTGCATGGCAACCAAATGGCAATTTTTGCTATCAGTTCTTCCTTAGTATTTTCTGGAAGTGCTTTTCCTTCTAAAAACTAAAGAGCGTCAAATTTGTTTGAGGCCGTGTAGGAGAATTTTGAAATTAAAAGCTGTCAGAGGTAGAGTTCTTCCAGAAGATGAGTAGAAATAAAGGCTCTTTAATTTTTCCATTATGACCCTGGAGAGAAAAAGGTTGAGAGAACTTGCAGGGAAAGGAGCCGAGAAGACAACCATAATGGCTCTTCCGGGTACCAGGTAGGGGACTTGGTGGAGGCTGGACTTGAGATTTTCTAACCTTCAATAAAACTACTACCCAACAATGTGGAACATGGATTTGCTTCCCACGTCAAGAATAAATCACTTCTTAGTGCAAATTGGTGCAACTTCTTTGAAGAGTAACTTGGGGCTATCCATCATGATATTAACAATTAACAATTCTAATTCTAATCATTTTCCCCATAAAACATACAGATACATAGGGATGTGTGCATGAAGATATACACTGCAGCTTTATTTCTAATATTGAAACTCTGGACAACCTAAATGATCATCAATACAAAACTAGATAAATAAGTGATGTTACATAATACAATGAAATATTACGCACCTCTTCGTTTATTTTTGGCAATGTAGAAAGATCTTTGAAATATATTCATTAAAAAATAATGACATATATACAACATGAATTAAATGGATTTGTATTCAATGGATTTACACATAATATAATTTAACATACTTCTGTGTGCATAAAAATTTCTAAAAAGATTCATTAAAAGAGTTTTCACAGTAGGGGATAAAGTTAGGGTGTATTTGAGGTGAGAGAAGTTTTAATTTTCATTTATATCCTTCTGTACTGTTTGCATTTTTAAAACATGAACATAGGTTTCTTTTAAAAAACAATATTTAAAAGTTGAAAAATGTTTCTCTGTGAGGGAGTATAGTTGAAAATGAAGTCTCTTAAAAATTGATACAAATCCCAGAGCAGAAAACTATAGTAAAATGGAGTCAACACTTTAATAAATTTTTTATCCTTTATAACCAACTAGAGCTTGTCTCAGAAATTTAATAGAGGTTTGATATTAGAGAATCTATTTACAAAATGCATTACAACATTAGGCCAAGAAAGAGGAGCTACATAATCATCTTATTGGATGCCAAAGGACATTTAGTAAAATGAAAAAAGTGACTGAAAAGAAAACAACTCTTCATAAATAGTAGACTGTCATAATGAATAAACAGTAAGTATATAAAAACAATAGTCAACATCATAATTGGAATTTTGGAGACATTCCAATTTTACAGGACATTTCATATTTTTGAACTTTTGATTGATGTCCGTGTCTGAATTTTACATTAAAAAAATTATGTTTCAGAATCTCTCTGGAAAATTCCTCTGAGAAGAGTGAGAAGGGTGAATATGTGAACCTCAGAAAGCATCCTTAGTACTGAAAAGGATCCAGCCCAGTCAGCCTCAAATCAATAGACGAAGGCATTGTTTTAGAATTTAGATTATACCACTCATGTGTTTGAGAACCCTTAAACTCTCCTCATGTATGACCTGAAGTTATCTTCATGATGTGCTTTCCTTCAGAATCATCCAACAAGAAACAACCTAGCACTTTCTCTGCGATCAAGACTGTGCTAGTTTTGAGACTCGCAAAACAGAAAAAAAGTAAGAAGGGGTCGGGGCACTGAAAGCTTCTCGGAGTTGTTAGGATTTGAGGTGAGGTAGTGGATTGTAACCAGTTCCCACAGTGGGGGACTGCTGATGGCGGATGACTTTGAGTGGGTAGAGAATGGCTGCTAGGAGGATAGGATGAGCTTCGAAGCAGTCTTTAATGTTTACCTAAGTGTGAAAAGTTCTGAAGGTGGCAGTGAGGAGCCAAGAAAGATGGAGCTGCTTCTATAGAAAACTGCTACAAGACAAGGAGTAGCCCTGTCTTGTTTTCCGAAACCGGAGTTCTGTTTAGGCACAGAGGTGGAGAGATCGCTCAGTGGCAAGTGTGAAAATATAGGGGTATTTGTTCACAGTGGCACACAGGTTCAAGAGACTGAAAGAAGATAAAAGACTGGGTTTCAGAGTTCAAGTGGATTGGACCGGTGACTTTTCATTCAATAACCAAGAATACCCAAAACAAGAAGCCTCATTGGAAATAAAAATCTTAAATATCCTAACTTTGACACATTGATGTCAGAACTGTCTGTGGACACTAGCTCTTGGGTTAATTGTTAAGTAACAAATCCAAGACTTAGGTTGAGGTCTGGTGGCTCCCAGCTTGGCATCCCTCACATCTACCCCTGCTCTCAAAAAATACTCAGCACAACTAAGAGTGGTGGCAGTGATTCTTAAACTTTAGCATCCTCAGAATCATCTGGAAGGCTTAATTAAACCACAAATTGCTGGGCCTCACCCCCAGAATGTCTGATTCAGTAGGTATGGAGTGGATCCTGAGGATTTGCATTTCTAATAAGTTCCCAGATGGTGCTGATGCTGCTGGTCCAAGGACCACACTTTGAGAACTACTGACTTATGAGAAATAGTTAACTATAGATGCCATGGGAACTCAGAGTATGAGAGACTCATTTATGGAGATTAAAATCATACCATGAATAAAATTTTCACAAGTTCCCAAAGTTATGACTTTTTACGTCTATGATGTTTTCTGAAAATGCATGTGATTAATGTACTTTTTGTAAAAGAAGAGCCAGGTTCTAAGTAAATTCCAACAGCAGGGAGTATATACTGCCTTGATTCAGGCCTCAAAAGCATTAGAAAGAAGGGCTTCAGGCTGTTCTTTTTACAATATCAGATCCTGCAGTACAAGATTCATGGTACAAGCTTATGGTCACTGCATGCGCGGGTGGTCTGGACCACAGGAAACATCTCTCCTCCTCGAGCTTTCCTGGGAAATATAATAACCACAGAGCTACAGTTTTATAGCCAATTGCAGTTTACAAGTACTTTTACATACGTTTACCAGAGGGACCAATTGAGAAGCATATGAGTAAGTGTGCTGTAAACTGTAAAGTCTATTTAAATATTAGTTATCATCATAATTTGATTCTTACAGATTCCCAAGAGTGAGTATTGCTGTCTATCTTTTACCTATGAGTAAAATGAGACTACAAGAGAGAAGTGACTTGACTGTGGTCAGAAAACTTCCAAGTGACAGAGAGACAATTAAAATTAAGAATTAGAATTTTGATTCCAAATTCTGTGCTGTATTAATAGAACTATTACCAGAAGTGTCAGTCTTTGCACCTGGTCCATCCGTAGTTACCAAGAAAGGGACAGCCCTAACTATGTTTTACACCATGTTATTCTCTGCTCTCCGTTTTTTCTTTATCCAACCCCATTGGCACCTCCGCACCTTAGTGAAGCAGAGGTGAGGACCTGACCAGAAGAGTAGTCAGTCCATAGGCCTGGAGTTAGACTGTGGTTCTCAGATTTCAATGTGCATTAGAATCATCTGGAGCCTTGTTAAACAGATTGCTGGACCCTGACTCCAGAGTTCCCGACTCAGTAGGTCTAGGGTAGGGCTTGAGAATTTGCATTTCTAATGAGTTCTCAGATGATGCTGATGCTGCTGCCCAGGGGACCACACTTTGAGAAACTCTAAGTTATCGGATAGTTAGGCCAACTGGATTCCCTTTCTTCAGAATTTGAACTAAAAAATTCTGAGAGTATGAGTTACTTAACAGTGGAGCAGGGAGATGAAGGGAAATATAGAGAGATCAATGAGTGAGAACTGTGAAGGATTATGGTAAACTAGTCTTATATAGGAACAGAAGCTATAAGTAAGTAAAAGCAATGAGGCAAAGAAGTGTTTTTCAGAATGGAGAGAAAGAATGGGGTAGTTAATGGCAAACAGACAAAAACAACTAGGCGAAGGACACCTGTGCTGAGGGAATTCCATAGCATGAGAGAAAAGACAGCAAAACCTCCTGACAAAAATCTCCCTGGCATCGCCAGGGAACCAGAGGTCTGCTCCCTCTTCTTTCTGAGTCTGAGTTATTTGGCTTCTTCTGGATACCCTTTCAAATTTTCCTCTCCTATTAGGCATGGAACCTCAAGGAAGCCTCTGCCCCTTTCAAAGAAAGAACTCCACTGATCAAGAGAGGAGGTCAGAACACTTTTCAATAATCCACCCTTTTTGTCTAACTCCCAGTGCAGTCCATAGATTTAGAAACGCTGTCTCTTCACTAACGTTGTTCTGCAAACCAAGGTGGCCTCAGAGTCACCCTGGACCACCAAGTTCATTAAGACAAAGCCATTCCCCATCCTCTGGTGCCAACAAGGTCAGCCTGTTCTGCAATCATCCCTCTCTCTCCCTGGTTGTTGCCCTGACTGGTATTTGGCACATGTTTATTCCCCCATCAAATGTCTTCTCCTGGAAGAATTTCCAGCAAAATCTTCCAGACTGGTAGAAAGGGATAAAAACAGCCAGCAAGTCAAAAAATACCCACTCTGGTTCCGAATACTTGAAATGGCTAGTTGTATGATTTGGGGTGATTATCTTTTTAAAAAATAAGGCCCAGAGGTTTATCTATAAGGTGAAAAGTGTGTTGAAATGACAGATAGATTTACTTGTCAATGCCAATCAATTGGTAGTGACTTCCTGGAATGCTGTCTTGAGAAGGATAATGAGCCTGTGTCCATTGAGAGTGTCATGATTGATTAATAATGTCTGTCCTGGCATGAGAAGGGGAAGTGATGATCTGAATGCTGCATATTTTCCCTCCCTGATCCAAATGCTACCAGAGGTCCCTTCATTCTTTAATTCTATGATTCTATATCATTATTCTTAATGTGAATGTACCAAGCATATATTTACCTCTAAGATGTTAGCTTTATTTCTCCTGAAAGGTTGTCATTCTGGTTTTTCCCTCCTGTTGGGTCTCGGGCTCCATTTTTTTCTCAGGTGAATGTTACAATACTCTAGCTCACCTCATTAAAAGTGCACAGAAAATGCATAATAATATTGTGTCTGCTAAACACTTCATAAAAAGTAGCATTAATAATCCACACCACATCCCTGCTTCCTTAGAAAAACCTGCATGGGGCAAATGAATTCAAAATCCCAGTAGAGGGGAGCTGTTGCCCTGTGACCACAGTTCTCAGATCCAGATAAACTGGGTGCAAGAGACCTTTGATAAATACCATTTTGGTTTCCCTTATTTCTTTTCTTCTTGAGCCTTTTTAAGGGTGGTGTCCAATTATTCCAAGGCACTATGGCCCTGTTTCTGTAGAAATTATATCAGCATAAAATTACACAGCAGAGAAAATCATTAGGTCTAAACACTCTTTCAAAGAGCACTAGAAGGACAGCATTGTTAATCTTGTGCTGCCGGCATCAATGGGCTGCCTCTACCCTGGGTGACTCATCTCCCTGAGCCTCAGTTTCCTCATCTGTCAAAAGCAGGTTATAATAGATGACTTCTCAGGTCTTTTCTAGCTGTGACATTTTCTGAAATCTATGACCTTCTCTGCAAATGATTGCTACACAGAATTGAGAAATTAAATGTGTTTTAAAAGGAACTGGCCTGTGATAGCTATAATTGAAAATTCTAATTGTTCTCTATCAATGAGAATCCAATCAAAAAAGATAAAAGTTCAATTGGTTAAATATTGGCTACCTCCAAGTCTGTTGGATACTCGCCCCTAGTTCTCAACCTGGGGTTGGGGGTGGGGGCACCTAGGGGAAATTTGGCAATATCTGGAGACATTTTTGGTTGCCAAAACTGGCTTGGAGGGGGACTACTACTGGCATCTACTGAGTGAAGTGTATCTTTGCTGCTAAACATCCTGCGATGCACAAGACCACCCCCTGCCCCAACAACAAAGAATCATGTGGCCCAAATGTCAATAGTGCTGAGGTTGAGAAACTCTACATTAGCTCCATCTCATTGCAACAGAGTTCAAAAAGATTTTGAGAGTGGAGAATGAGATCTTCAATTTGATATAAAACCAAATTTCAATTGTTTCAGTTGACGCAAATCAAGGTAACTACATAGTTTGTGTCAACTGCACTAGGCCAAATTAGCCACTGCCATATAGCTAACATATTCAGGGTTTCTAAATGATGAAACAAAAATTCACACTTGGCAATTTCTGAGCTGATGAGCACTACTTGAAACAAGTCATTTTTCTATAGGAACATGCTTTGCTTGTATGAATTTCAATCTCTCATAATTTTATTTTTCACTTTTTTCAGGAAAAGCTGCAAGATCCTCTTTAATTACCATTAAATGCAATAAATGAAAGTTTTCCATTCCCAAGTCTCATTCAGCTAAAATAGAAGAACAGAAGAACTCGCCAAAGGAATGTGCCTTCTATTTTCGAGGGGAACCAAAAGTACCTTCCCATACCCAGGGCTGAGATTGCCAAAGTAGAAGCTAGAACAAAAACATATTTCTGTAAAATTTTATTTTTGCATCTTAACTATCTTTGGAGGATTGGAAAGATTCCCACAGAAAAGCCCCTATACCTGCTTCCATCGCTCCCCAAAGAGGAAAGAAATATTTTTTGTCCTAAACCCTTGAGATTGGAAGGTGGTTGTTACAGTAGCATAACCTCACCTATCCTGACCAATCCACTCAGAAATTGGGCCCATCTCTCTAGAATAGGCCAACAGATTTGAGCCCCACAACACCTCAGAGGTATGAGAATATCCAGATCTTAAGTAATCTAACTCATAATTACAAACATGTAAATACCAGATGCTGCTTTTTATATATACCCTATGCCTCTTTGCTATACACTAAATAGGGTCTGAGATACTCCTAGATCAGTGTCACCATTGGCACAGATTTTAGTCCCAGCTAGTGAACATCCTCCTTCCCGCTGGAGGAGACAGGATGATCAGGGAACACATTTTCATAAAGAATTCCAAAAAGTACATTTCTCTGCTAAGTGATGGGGAATCTGTGTTTGAGTGGTTCCTTCTCCCCACTTGAATTCATCCAAAAATACAAACTTTCATCTACAAGTTTTTCCTTTGACAAAGATGCTGATACCAAGTATCCCTACATGAAATGGTCAGAGACCATCTCTACTTTATATTCTTTTGACACTTTGTGTGCTGGGTTTTCTTAGGCATAGTTAGAGAATTTGATTAATGATTTGACCTAAGCTGTTCTCGTGTATTCATTTTACTGTTTCAAGTACCCTCTCGAAGGCAGGCTTTCTGTGGTCATGAAGCCCATCACAAACACTTCAAAGAAGAGCTGAGTCATTTATTCAGCTTCTCGATCTGAAACTTTATTCCAGTCTCAATTATCCAAATAAAACAGAACACCCTACCCGACCCCCCTGCCAACTGCCCAGTTGATCCAAGTTATTACCAAGTAATCCATTTCCTTTTATCAGTGGAAACCCAATTTATGAATTCTCAAACTTTTGACAAGTCATCCCTCAAAAGCATGCTCTTCCATTGCTCTTAAAACAGTATGAGATTTTTTTAAAAACATTGAATTGTTTTATACTTTCCTGTGGAACAACCTCACAAATCTAGTATTAAGTCCTGAACTAGAGGAATTAGAATACAATGGATAATTTTTGGCTGAAAGAGCAGACAACAGCTCCGTGAATGGAAGACCAGGACATCTAACCATAGCAGATGGAAATATGAACAGTCAGGGTTAACAGACATCTAAAACCCTGTCTGTCCTTGAGTGTTTAGTTAAGAATAACATGGATGACAGAATGTATAGTGATCAGCTGTTTACCTGTGATAGAATATAGTATTCTATACTATTTACAAGTATGTTTTTCCTAGTCTTGAGTGTGAGCTCTTGAGAGCAGGGAATGTGTTCTATTTATCACCTCAAGGCCTAGAACAGTACATGGCACATGGGAGATGTTTGACTGATTGAATAACTACGTGAATGAACACGAGTTTGTCAACCAGATTTATCTGGCATATATACACTGTTTTGCTCTGCGTCTCAGATGATTTTGCATTAAGGAACTATCATTAGAAATCTCCAACAACTTTGGAAAATTTTTCTCTTCTCCAATAAAAGTCTCATGGCAATATCTATTTTGTTAATGGTGGTCTTAGGAGGATGCTGACACATTGCCTTCTATGCCCTTGTAAGACTGAACAAGAAGAAACGGCAGGAATTACGGTTGCATACAAACAAGGACTTACCTATCACAGTGACAAAATATTGAAATGGGGATTCCAAAGAACATTCCAGAGTCTCCAGAATCTTCTCTTTTGGGAGACCAAATGAAAAGCCCCCAAGGTTTCCTTCTCTCATGACCTCTCAAAGGCCGTACTCACTCTATAATAATACTGAAGGGATGATAGTAGGAAAAGAGTTTAACCACCATTTCTCAGCTATAAAATAAGAGTAAAAATGCCAAACTACTCATAGAAAAATAAAGGAGATTGTAAAGCACTTTGTAAACATAAAGGATTCTAGCAATGCTGAATAATAATTTTAATAACTTCCAACAGAGCCACTGCATTTGACAGGATTATCTTGAAATAGCAAGTGGGGGGTCTATTCTGCCTAACAGAATAAACAACTGTTGTGAGTGCCCTGGAAATCCATGTGAAGTCTGGATTTTATGATACAAGACTGTTCTCTCTCTCTCTCTGCTTCCCTCCTTCCCTTCTTCCACTCCTCTCTCCATCTGTCTTTCTCTCCCTCCCTCCCTCTTTGTTTTGTAGCCTTATCCCTATTAACATATGATGAGAAAAAGTTACCTACAGTAAAGAAAATAGCACCCAATTTACTTAAGACACAGAGCAAAACCTCATCAAGTCCTTTATCATTTTAAGTAGCAGAAAGCTTTTTAAAGCAAGGTTAAGTAATTGAAAACCATATTACTTCCAAATATTCTAGCTTAAGGAATCTCTGCAAGAATGACCTCAAAGGACCTTGTGGAAGATTGATTGCATTAATAGCCCAATTAATGACCATGCTCTATCCTCTCATATTGCAGTGTGACTTGGCAGCTGCTCCCACCAAGAGGAGAAGTTTTTTTCCTCACCCATTTAATCTGGACTGGCCATGTGATTTGCTTTGGCCAATAATATATGGCAGGAAAAATAGTGTGTCAGTTCTAAGCCCAGGCCTCAAAGCACTTTGCATATTTGCACTCTCAGCCTCAGAACATCCACCACTGTCACACATCAGCCTGAGTTAGCTCATTGGAAGATGGCCATGTGAAAGAGATCCACATTGTCTTACTCAGGATAATATCAATGAATAGTCAATGGCCAACTAACTCCTCAAATGTGAGAGAGAGAGCCCAGCCAATATCAGCAGAGCTGACAACCCAATATGAAACTTACCTTGGACATGTGAGTTAATTCAGCCTAGACCAGAAGAACTAGGCAGCTAAACCAAAGACTTGTATGCAATAATAAGTGTTTGTTGTTTTAAGCCCCTAAGTTTTAGAGTGGTTTGTTATGCAGCTATATCTAACTGATATAGACCTCATATTTATCTCCTCACCACATGATCAGTTGGTCTACCTCACATTTATTAACCTCAATGGAGTTGATACACACCAAGACTCTGGACATGTACTTTCTGCCTGCTACATTACGATAAACAATTGACATTTAGAGCATCATCTGTGATACCTAAATAGCATCCCTCTATTCAGAGGGATGTTTATGATCATCACAATCCCTAATGACAATTCATGGACACCCTTCTGCTTTTATTAATGTTAAAGCAGCCATGTCCAAGCATGGAAAAACTGTAAAGTATAACAAATTGTCAACATCATCTCACAAGCTCTCTATGATGAAGTCTTCTTCCCCTTGTAGTTATTGCCCTACTTCAAGTCTTCTTCAGACAATCTCTGCTACTCATGGCAGGAAAGAGAACAAAAACCTCTATCAAGACCAGAGATTTTAGGAGGAAGGTGTCAAGATGGCAGCATAGGAAGACTCTGAACTCACCTCTTCCCATGAACACAGCCAAGTTACAACTATTTTTGGAACAATTACCTCTGAGAGAGAACTGAAAACTGGATAAAAAGAACCCCCACAACAAGGGATGGTCCTGACTGAGGTGGAAGAGGCAGAAATTCCTGTCTGTAGAGAAAAAAGCCACCTTCATGAACTGTGGAGCTTCATGGCTGGCCAGGAGCAATCCTAAGGTATGTAGCCTTCCCTGGAGGAGCAGGGACCTGACTGGGGGTGCATTACTGCTATAAGCATCCTTTTGACTCAGCAAAACTGAGACAAATCTCATAATATCTGGCTTTGCTGGCTATTAAGTACGATGAGGAATACTCCTGGAAAAGCTATGGGACGTAAACGGGAAAAAGCCAGCTCTTAAAGGGCCCAAGCACAAATTAACCCATTTCATAAAGTAATCTAAAATCACCAGAAAGAAAGCTGCACAGTCCTTTGGTGAAAAGAGACTCACCTGATAAGCTCTGGGTGCATCTCAGTGAGAGGTGAGACTTCTCCAGGGACTGAGACATTGGCGGCAGCCATTACTGTAACCTAGTAGAGGTGTGCTGACACAGATGCTGGCAGACACCATTGTGGTTCTTCCCCTGGCCTGTTAGCCCAGGACCTGCCCTGCTTACTAGAGCATGAATTTAATCCAGCTCAGCCAGGGCAGGCAGCCCACGCTAGGGAATGGCCCACCCAACAGCAAGCCCTCCAGCAACTTTTTGGCCTGCATAGACTGGGTGCCTGGATCCTCTGCAGGAAGGAAAGTGGGTCCACCCCTGTGGGACAGGTTGTATATGAGGAGCAGGTGGACAATGTGGGGCATGGGTGGAGTGTGTGGGGGCCTCTGCAGTGGGGCTACTGGTTCTGTTCAAGGGGGTCAGGATGTGTACATAGACCAGGGTTGTGTTGACTGTGGATGTGGACCTGTGGTGTGGACCTTCTCAAACAGCCAGATAGGGGATAGGCACTACCTTCCAAAGCCTGAAACAATTGGGTACTCTCATGCCTTGGGCCAACCCAACTAAACTGCAATCCTGAGAGAGCTGACAACAGCCTTGCAGGCCAGAGGCATACAGAAACTGTAAGCCCCTGAGCCTAGCAAACAGCCACACTGGGGACCTGCTCACTTAACAGAAAACCTGCAAAAGGAATTTGCTATTAGACCTCAGAGTGAACTTTGCTGGGGCTCCCCAAACCAGATAAACTGACTGAAGTGTACATAGCAGCCACACACAGCTGAGCACCACAAACAGCATGGGGACAGCCTAGACTCCTGGTGCACCTGCAGCAAGAACAACCCTGCCACAACAGAGGGACACATGTAGACCACACAGGGGTCACTCTTGAAACATTTGGAACTGGTGATGAGAGGGAAGCACACTTCTGGGCCTCAAAAGGTGTCTCCCACATAAGGCCACTTCCCCAAGATCAGGAGATGTAGCTGACCCACCTAATACATAGATATAAGCACAGAGAAAGAGGCAAAATGACGAGGCAAAGGAATATGTTCCAAGCAAAGGAACAAGACAAAACTCCAGAAAAGGAACTAAATGAAACAGAAATAAACACTCTACCTGACAAAGAGTTCAACAAAAAGTCATAAGGATGCTCAATGATCTTGGGGGAAGAATGGATGAATACAGTGAGAACATCAACAAAGAATTGGAAAATATAAAAAAAGAACCAATCAGAAATGAAGAATATAATACTGGAAATGAAAAATTCACTAGAGAGACTCAATCACAGAGTAGATGATATAGAAGAACGGATCAGCAAGATGGATGAAAGACTAGCGGAAATCACCCAAGCTGAACAGATCAAAGAAAAAAGAATTAAACAGAATGAGAACAGTCTAAGGGAACTCTGGGACAACATAAAGTGTACTAACATTCGTATTATAGGTGTCCCAGAAGGAGAAGAGAGAGACAAAGGGGCAGAGAATCTACTTGAAGAAATACCTGAAAACTCTCCTAACCTAAGGAAGGAAACAGACATCCAAGTACAGGAAGCACAGAGAGCACCAAACAACATAAACCCAAAAAGGGCCACACCAAGACACGTTATAATTAAAATGTGAAGAATTAAAGATAAAGAGAGAATCCTAAAAGTTGCAAGAGAATGGCAACAAGTGACATACAAAGGAAACCCCTAAAGGCTATCAGCTGACTTCTGAGCAGAAACCTTACAGGATAGAAGAGAGTGGCATGATATATTTAAAGTGATGAAAGGGAAAAACTTACAGCCAAGAATATTCTACCCAGTAAGATTATCATTTGGAATGGAAGGAGAGATAAAGAATTTTCCAGATCAAAGCAAAATTAAAGGAGTTTATCACCAAGAAACCAGTTTTACAAGAAATGCTAAAGGGACTTATTTAAGTGGGAAAGAGAAGACCCATAAATAGGAATAAGAAATTTTTTTTTAAATGGCAATAAAATCACTGTTAAAGGCAAAAATACAGGAAAGGTAGCAGATCAACCCCCTGTGAAGATAATATGAAGGTCAAAAGACAAAAGTACTAAAATTACCTACTTCAATGATTAGAAGGTAATGGATACACACACACACAACAAAAAGAGGTTAGATATGATACCAAAAACATAAAATATGGGAGGAGAGGAGTAAAAGAGTAGAGCTTTTAGAAAGAGGCCTAACAAGAGACACCATCAACTCAATATAGATTGCTATATGTACAGACTATCATATATGAACCTCATGGTAATCATGAACCAGAAACCTATAATAAATACACAAATAATTAAGAGGAAGGAACCCAAACATACTACTAAAGAAAGCCATCCAACCACAAGGGAAGAGACCAAGAGAAGAAGAAAAGAACAGAGAAGAACTAATAAAACACCCCCAAAAATGGCAATAAGTACATATTTATCAATAACTACTTTACATGTCAATGGACTAAATCCTCCAATCAAAAGGCATAGGGTGGCTGATTGGATAAAAAAACCAAGACCCATATATATGCTGCATACAAGAGACAGACTTCAGACCTAAAGACACTCACAAACTGAAAGTGAAGGGATGGAAGAAGATACTCCATGCAAATGGCAAAGAAAAGAAAACTTGGGTAGGAATACTTATATCAGACAAAATAGATTTTAAAACAAAAACTGTAACAAGAGATAAAGAAGGGCACTATGTAATAATAAAGGGAACAATCCAACAAGATGATATAACACTTGTAAATATCTATGTACCCAACATAGCAACACCTAACTATATAAAGAAATTGTTAACAGACATAAAAGGAGACACAGACAGTAACACAATAATAGTAGGGGACTTAACACTCCACTTACACCAAAGGATAGATCATCCAAACAAAAGATCAATAAAGAAACATAGGACTTAAATGACACATTAGACCAGATGGACATAGTAGATATATGTAGACCATTCCATCCAAAAACCACAGAATACACATTCTTTTCAAATGTATAGGGAACATTCTCCAGGACTGATCACATATTAGGCCACAAAACAAGTCTCAGTAAATTTAAGAAGATTGAAATAATACCAAGCATCTTTTATGACCACAAAGATATGAAACTAGAAATCAACTACAGGACTGATCACTGCTACAGGAAAGCAACTGGGTCAATAAAGAAATCAAAGAAGAAATAAAAAATACTTGGAGACAAATCAAAATGAAAGTACAACATGCCAAAATCTATGGGATACAGCTAAAGCAGTTCTAAGAGGGAAGTTTATAGCAATACAGGCCTACCTCAACAAACAAGAAAAATCCCAAATAAACAATCTAACAGTGCCACTCTAAAGGAACTGGAAAAAGAAGAACAAACAAAGTCCAAAATCAGTAGAAGGAAGGAAATGATAAAAATCAGAGCAGAAATAAATGAAACAGAGACTAAAGAAACAATAGAAAAAAGTCAATGAAACCAAGAACTGGTTCATTTAAAAGTTAAACAAAACTGACAAACCTTTAGCTAGACTCACCAAGAAAAAAAGGGAGCAGGCTTAAATAAATGAAATCAGAAATGAAAGAGGAGAAATTACAGCAGACACCTCAGAAATACAAGAGACTATAAGAAAATACTATGAGAAGCTATACGTCAATAAATTGGATAACCTAAAAGAAATGGACAAATTCTTAGAATCATACAACCTTCTAAAACTGATTCAAGAAAAAATAGAGAATTTGAATAGACCCATCACCAGTAAGGAGATTGAAACAGTAATCAAAAATCTCCCAAAAAATAAAAGTCCAGGACCAGATGGCTTCCCTGGTGACTTCTACCAAACACTCAAAGAAGACTTAATACTTATCCTTCTCAAACTCTTCCAAAAAATTGAAGAGGAGGGGAAGCTTCCTAACTCATTCTACGAAGTGAGTATTACCCTGACATCAAAACCAAAAAAGGACAACACCAAAAAAAATAATTACAGGCCTATATCACTGATGAACATTGATGCAAATATCTTCAACAAAATACTAGCAAATTTAATACAATAATACATTAAAAAGATCACACATCATGATCAAGTGGGATTTATTCCAGGAATGCAGGAGTGATTCGACATCCACAAATCAATCAACGTGATACACCACGTTAACAAAATGAAGAATAAAAATCACAGATCACCTCAACAGATGCAGAGAAAGCATGACAAGATACAGCATCCATTTATAATAAAAACTCTGAATAAAATGGAAATAGAAAGAAAGTACCTCAACATATTAAAGGCTATATATGACAAACCCATAGCTAATATCATTTTCTATGGAGAAAAACTGAAAGCTATCCATCTAAGAACAGGAATCAGACAAGGATGTCTGCTTTCACCACTCTTATTTAACGTAGTATTAGAACTCTTAGCCAGAGCAATCAGGAAAGAAAAAGAAATAGAAGTGATCCAAATTGGAAAGGAAGAGGTGAAACTGTCACTGTTTGCAGAAACATGATTTTATATATAGAAAACCCTAAAGAATCCACTAAAAACCTTTTAGAAATAATAAATGAATATGGTCAAGTTGCAGGATACAAAATCCACATACAAAAATCAGTTGTGTTTCTATACACTAACAATGAAGTAGGAGAAAGAGAAATTAAAACTACGATCTCATTTACAATTGCAAAAAAATAAAATAAAATATGTAGGAATAAACTTAACCAAAGAGGTGAAAGATCTGTACACTAAGTAAAAAAACATCGTTGAAAGCAATTGAAGAATATGCAAAGAAATGGAAAGATGTTCTACGTACTTGGATTGGAAGAATTAACATAGTTAAAATGTTCATACTTCCTAAAGCAATCTACAGATTCAATGCAATCCCTATCAAAGTTCCAACAAGAACAACAGAAATAGAACAAAGAATCCAAAAATTTATATGGAACAACAAAAGACCCTGAATAGCCAAAGAAATCCTGAGAACAAAGAGCAAAGCTGGAGGTATCACACTCCCTGATTTCAAAATACAATACAAAGTTATAGTAACCAAAACAGCATGGTACTAGCTCAAAAACAGACACACAGATCAATGGAACAGAAGTGAGAGTCCAGAAATAAACCCAAACTTCTACGGACAGCTAATTTTTGACAAGGGAGCCAAGAACATATAATGGACAAAGGAGAGTCTCTTCAAAAAATGATGTTGGGAAAACTGTACAGCCATATGCAACAGAAGGAAACTAGACCACTGTCTTACATTATACTCAAAAATTAACTCAAAACAGATTAAAGACTTGAATGTAAGACCTGGAACCATTAAACTTCCTGAAGAAAACATAGGCAGTATACTCTTCAATATCGGTCTTAGCAGCATATTTTCAAATACCCTGTCTGACTGGGCAAGGGAAACAATAGAAAAATAAACATCTGATGCTACATCAAACTAAAAAGCTTCTGCACAACAAAAGAAACCATCAACAAAAGGAAAAGACAACCTAACAACTGGGAGGAGATATTTGCAAACCATATATCTGATAAGGGGTTAATATCCAAAATATAAAGAACTCATACAGCTCAACAACAAAAAAACTAACAACCCAATTAAAAAATGGGTAAAAAGATCTGAACAGACATTTCTCCAAAGAAGATATATAGATGGCCAACAGGCATATGAAAAGATATTCAACATCACTAACTATCAGGGAAATGCAAATTAAAATTTCAATGAGACATCACCTCACTTCCATCAGAATGGCTATAATTGACAAGACAGGAAACAATAAATGTGGGAGAGGATGTGGAGAGAAGGGAATCCTCATATGCCGCTGGTGGGAGTGCAAACTGGTGCAGCCACTACGGAAAACAGTGTGGAGATTCCTCAAAAAATTAAAAATAGAAATACCATATGACCCAGCTATCCCACTGCTGGACGTTTATCCAAAGAACATGAAAATACGAATGTGTAAAGATACACACACCCCTATGTTCATGGCAGCATTAGTCACAATAGCCAAGACTTGGAAGCAACCTAGGTGACTATCAAAAGATGAATGGATAAAGAAGATGTGGTATATGTACACAATGGAATACTACTCAGCCGTAAGAAACAATGAAATCCAGCCATTTGTGACAACATGGATGGACCTTGAGGGCATTATGCTAAGTGAAATAAGTCAGAGGGAGAAAGTCAAATACCGTATGATCCCACTCATAAGTAAAAGATAAAAACAACAACAAACACATAGAAACGGAGACTGGATTGGTGGTTACTAGAGGGGGAGGGGAAAGGGAGGAGGGTGAAAGGGGTGATTAGGCACATGTGTGGTGATGGATTAAAATTAGTCTTTGAGTGGAGAACATGCTGTAATCTACACAGAAATAGAAATACATAGTGATGTACACCTGAGATTTATACAATGTTATAAACCACTGTTACTGCAATAAAAATGAATAAAAAATCAAAAAAGAAATGAAACCAAAAGAACTAAAGAAAATTATGTAACACATAATTGAGAATATTTTATAATGTTGAGAATATTTTATAATGATGTCCATGTAACACCTTAAGCAGATAAATCCTGGACAGGAAAAAAACAAAAAAACAGAGATTTTAAATAGGGACTACTATCCTTACAAGAGCAACAAAAAGTCTAAAAACTCCTTGAAATTGTGTGCAAACATTTCCATGTATGTTCATACACGTATTTTTTAACTGGAAAATTTGTCCAGTTTCCCTTCTTAGCAACTCGCAGAATTTCTGGCAGAAGTTCAGCAAGGATATAGAATATTTAAACAACACAATGAACCAACAGAGTCAACAGAACACTCTATCTGACAATAGTAGGATACACATTTTTTTCAAGTGCACAGAGAACATTCACTAAGATAAAACCATATTGGTGCCATAAACAATCTCAACAAATCTGAAAGAATCAAAATTATGTAGAGCGTGTTCTCTGACCATAATGTAATCATACTGGAAATCAATAATGGAAGGACAACAAGAAAGTCTTTAGAAACATGAAAAATAAATACTTCTAAATAATCCATGGATCAAAGAGAAAGTCTCAACTCAAATTTAAAATACGTGGAACTAATTAAAAACAAAACACCACACACCATATTTTACGGGGCACAGACAATGCAGTGCTGAGAGAGGTATTTATAGCACTAAATATATTAAAAGTGAAGAAAAGTCTTAAATCAATAATCTAAGTTTCTATCTCAAAAAATTAGAAAGAGAAATACAAAATAAATCCAAAGCAAGAAGAAGGAAGGATATAAAGAACAGAGATCAATGAAATTGAAAACAGAAAAACAGCAAAGGAAATTAGTGAGTAAAAAAGTTGATTCTTCAGAAAAATAATAAAAGTGATAAACCTTTACTAAGACTAACAAAATTTAAAAAAGAGAGAGAGAGAGAAGGCACAAATCACCGATATCAAGAATGAGTTAGGGAATATAACTACAGATCCTGCAGCATTATAAAGCTAATAAGAGAATATATGAACAACTTTATGGTCATAAATTTGGCAATTAGAAAAAATGGGCCAATTGCTCAAAAACTACAAACTGCAAATATTCAACCAATATTAAATAGACAATCTGAATAGCTCTATAACCATTAAAGATTTTGAATTTGTAATTTAAAAGCTCCTAAATAAGAAATCTCAAGGATCACAGGGTTTCACTTAAGAATCCTACCAAACATTTAAGGAAGAATTAACACCAATTTTACCTAATGTTTTCCAGAAAATCGAAGAGGAGGAAACACTTCTCAACTCATTTTATGAGGCCAATATTTCCCTGATACCAAAGCCAAAGACAGTTCAAGAAAGAGAGCAAGAGAAAAAGAAAGATGAAAAGAAGGGAAGGAAAGGCAAAAACAAAGAAGGAAGGAAGGAAAACTAAAGACAAAAATATCTCTTTTGAACCCATGGAAAAACCTTTGACAGAATATTAGCAAACCAAACCCAAATGTATGTCCATATCCCCCACCAAGGAAGGAATTGCTGCCCAGCTGCAGGGGATGCAGTCGTCCCAACCTCCCACTGTCAGCTCCTTCAGCGTCTGCCTTAGCTGCAAAGAGCTGCCTTGCCCAAGGTAGCACTCTTCCCAAAGCAGCACCCATTTGTGAATGAGAAAGTTTAGGGTATAAAAGCCCACCATTTTAACCCAATGCAGGACATCCTGGCAGCCAATACTCATCCCAGAGCTCCTTGAGGTTGGGCAAGGATTTGTGGGGATTGCACTGAAGCTCAACTTCCTCTACTCAATTCTGCTTTCTCCTCCTTTTCACAGGTATTGGTCCCTAGACACATCCCTTAGACACTTATCTCAGCATCTTCTTCCAGAGAACACAACGTCTGGCACTAAACAATGCAGTTTGTATTTTTTTAATGTTACTTCTGCAATAAATGAATATAAAAACAAAACACAATGGTTCCTATCCAGTCTCTGATATTTATTAATGACTTACTAATTGTCTTAATCGTTTATAGAAGAATTGGCAAGAACAAAGCAAGATAGACCTCAATGTTGGAGTAGAACTCGGGTACCTTAAGAAGTTATCAAAACTGAAGCTCAAAGAGAGGCTTCAAGGTAGAAGCCCTGGTTAAAGAACTGTGACATGAGTGGAAAAGCTCATCAGAAGAACCCTCCAAAGTCTACCTGGCTGCTGTAGAGGTCCTTTCTCCGCACTGATCCACAATCCCCAGGGCTTCTATCCTTAGCAGAGGCCAGGTTCCACGTCAGACGTTGACTTTCACACTCTACTCCCTCCCCCTGTCTTCTTACTTGTCTTCTCTTCTATTCTCATTTGGCTACCACTCTATTCATCCACATGTTCCAATAGAGCATATGCCCATCAAATTCCCACAGAGTGTTCGTGACTGAATGTCTTTATCTCTTTTGAACTTATTTCCATTTTAACATAGGGCTCCTGGGATACCACCATTTAACCCCAAATAATAAGGACAGGTTTTAAAAATTCCAATGCCTGGATCCCATCCCAGATTAACTGAATCTAAGTATCCTGGGATAGGGCCCAGCACATCTGTTCTTTTTAAGTCTGTACAGGTGATTCTGATGCACAGGAAATGTAAAGAATCATTAACTGAAACATGTGAAAGGAAAAAAGGTTTTCCAATTAGGGGGTTCTCCCAGAAGAAAAGGTCTATGTTTCAGTTCAAATATATCGGTCTCTACAACACTTCACATACTAAAACCAGAATTACTTATCTGATGAAATCATAACATGAAAATTACCATCAGGTAATATAAAATAATTTCTGTTCAGTGGGCATCCATTACATTTTTGTCTCTTTAGTAATTTTTCCTTTGGGGAAATGTCCTCCTATAACTGATAGACCTGCCAATAACATGATCTTGACTCCCCAGGCAAAAGAGTAAGCACATGACCCAGGAGGGCCAGACTATTCCACTCCCCAGATGCAAGAATTGACCCAGGGTTGAGTCCATGACCCAAATAAGGAAGACCTCTCTTTCTGAGATAGAAAGCACCAAAGTGCTTGGAAGCCCGGACTAAGCAGGAGCCTTCTCTGCTGTCAGATGAAAAGAATTATCCTAAAAATGAAGTCTTTATAGAGGAAAGTAAAGTCATGAGATGGAGATGGTCAAGGTCCCTATGACTCAGTTGGTACCTCTAGATGCTATTGTACCTGAAGCAGCCACCCCCTGGGTTTCCCAGATATCCAGGCCAATAAATTCCCTTCTTTCTTAAGCCAGGTTGACTTGGATTTCTGTTACTTGAAATCAAGCATTTTCTAATATCCTGTGTTACCCAGAGCCAGCTGAAGTAACCTCGTCCTTTGAGATTTAAATAAAATTTATTTGTATCCCCTACCTTCTATTCTATAGTAATTCATTTGCCTTCCCCAAGATTTCTTCAAGTTCACAGGAATTTTCAGTTTCCTTATTGCATTTAGCTCTAGGTCCCTACTTGATATCTGTTGAAGTCTGATGGTCCCAGGCAGCTTCATTTCTCTATATGCTACACTGATTCAGCCATGGAATTTAGCGCCTTTGCTTTGACATTGCCAGAAACTACTTACAAGGTGTGTTGTAGCTGAATTTACTAAAGTTTTGAGGTTCCAGAAGGGATTTATAATAAAGAAGAACAAATAACCTGCATTGACTGAATGCTAGACGTTCCTTCTCTTTAAAGCCATATAAGAGGAATCTCCCACTAGTCACTTTTCTCATCTTCTCTAGTCTCCTACTATATTGCTGGGTACTCTTCCTCTTCCTCTAGAGTTTCTAGACCATTTCCAGCTTTCTTATTTTCCTGATCTCTCAGCCTGGGTCTCCCTCACCCAGAAAGCCAAACTCTGATTCTATTCTACCGAACAAGTTAGCCCCACTCAAGGCCTCCCTGTGCAAATCTCCACACTCACTGATGTTCTCGGTTAAACAAAAGGGTCATCTGCTCAGATCTTTACCATCAGCAACCCAGAAGAATCAGTAGTCTTTACAATTGCAGGCTCACCAGTTTCTCTCCTCAGTGTGCCCTTGTAAATTGAAGAAAGCAGTAGATGGATTTTCTCTCTCAAAGACAAGAATTACGCCACCACCATCTATTCTCCTACCTCCCTCCTTCCCTTAGCAGGAAAGGCGGCTACGATCAGATCAGTTGTGGTTTCAAATAACGGTTTCTTCTCCTAAACACGTATACATTTTGATTGAGAGATCCTGAAGAGCATCTCAGTTCTCCATTCCTCTATGGAGACAGCAGCACATGCATAGTGACTACATAATAAGATTGAAGAAATTCTGAGCAAAAATTCCCTTTAGTTGGAATGACCTAAAGTTAGTAAGATATTAGCCCTAGTCTGGGGGTCAGAGAAGCGTAGAAGGAGACAGCCTGCAGAACTGGCAAATAAGAATGCTTTTCCTTCTAGGGCAGGGTTCCTCAAACTTGGCATTATTGACATTTTGGACTAGATCATTCTTTGCTGTGAGAGGCTGTCTTGTGCATTGTAGGATATTTAGAAGCATCCTTGCTCTCTACCAATTAGATATCAGTAGCATGCTGTCCCCTATCCTCCCTGTCATGACAATCAAAAATGTCTACGGACATTGCCAACATCCCATGGGGGATGAAATTCCTGGTGTTTCAGAATCTCTGATCTAGGGGATCACTTGGTAGGATATACAACATAAAAGAAATAGGCACTGACTGCAGCATTATAAAATGTATACATATAACCTATTCTATCCTAACCCAATGAATGAAATTTTAATTGCTTTGATTCTGTAGTTTTAAATGATACCCAAAAAATCCAATTTAAATATTAAGGTAAAAACAGAATGGTTATTCACCATACTAATTTGTTTTAAAAACAACCCTGTCTGGCACACACCTTTGGTAATGATACATACTTCAAAAGCATGCTGGGAGAATTAGTACTTAAAGAGTCCTTTAAAGATAAGACCATATTAAAATTATTAGTGCAGACTTTAAAACCTATATTGTTTTGAAAATGGATTTTCAAACAGCTAAGAGATGTTCTGAATTTCTAAACATAAAACCTCTACTCATCTCTCCCTAATTACTTGTTAGTGGATTTTACAGATGCAGGACTGGCGGTTGTGCTATGTTTATTGGTCGCTGACATTTAATACTCATAAAATTTTTGTTTGCAGGAGGTGACCTATTATATTACACTGACATAACTGGTTCAGATTCTTCCCGAAACCATTGCTGCATCTTAATTGAAGGACATAAAGAAAAGGGAAGAAAGAAGAGACTGGGTGTGGCCTAAGCCAGGAAGACTAGGATGATGCATGGCCAGAGGACCAAATTTCAGTGTCCTAAGAGACTTGAATACAGAATCCATGCGGCCTGGTATACTTGAGATCAGGTAGAATGGCAGGGCTGTGGTTCCAGGAAACGTGAGCGATTTAGAGAAAGTCTCCAGGCATGAACCGAGAATATATAGGAACAGACTCAAAGTGCGGAAATCATAGTAAATGATGGGTTTGGTGGGCATCTTTTCAAGCTCACAAGAAATAGGGGTCAGAAAAGCAAGACTAACTCTGGTTAGTGAGAATAAAGCTTCTGATACAGCCCAGGAGGTCAAGTCTGGTTCAGAAACTAGGAAGAGCTATGGCTTCTGGACATTCAGAGGCTGCACCTGAGCACACTGGAGATGGCAGGCTAGTGTGTGTACTCATTAAGATCTTCCTGCACTCCATGGATCAATGGGCTACTTCTTAGTAATTTGAAACATGACTCATTGGAGAGTGACTTATCCAAGAAGATCCTAACACTCACCAAGCCAGCGAGACAAGAAAATATGAGTGAATACTCCTAACTACATATTTAAACACCTTTTTTTGGAGACAAGTTCATATCGTTCATACAGAGATGGCATTATAAGAGCTAAGGAGAAAGGGAAGGAGAATGTATCTGTCAGGAGCAGAACAACAAAATCACCCCAAAGGTTTCAAATCAAGAGATGGAGGTACTTGTTGGCAAGGGATGTTGAGGCATCCAGACATTAGCAACATTAGAAAGCCATTACTACCAAAGGGACTCTCTGGTGGAAGCTGAGATCACACAGAGACAGCTACTGTAGGGCTAGGGCTTCAAAGAAGAGAGGGAACATGGAAGAAACAGATTGATCTCTCTCTCCTTCTGCTGCCTGGTGACTCTCATTGGCTAAGCCCTACTGGAAGCCATTTGGCAAGAGAACCTGGGTATTTTGGCCCTTCCATGTCACAAATCAGGGAACATAAGGGCAGACAGTCAATCTAGGTGGCAAGGAAAATGGAAAATAAAGAAAACAAGAATAAACGTTGATTGAATACTTACTCTAAGAAGCAGACACTGTACTAAGCATTTAATCTAAATAAAGTCATATGTAGATGGAAGTGGTGGGGGATTTGAGGAAACTTTCCCCCAAATATTTTTCCTATCAACCTGAAATTTCCACCATTTAATAAAATTTGGATTTATATTGGTGCTCTGACAGTCTTCTGGAAGAATAACTTTTTATATATGTAAGAAACATAGTTTGGCAAAAATTTTCCAAGTATCATCCTTGAGTTTTTTCATAATTCTTGTATGGATGTCACCTAATCACAATTATTTAAAGGCAGGTGTTTCGGATTAGGTCAAGAATATCTTGTGAGTTTGGCTGAATTGCTGCTTCAATGGAGGAAGAAATTATGGAGAAGATTGTGGTGATGAGTGGTGGTGATTGCTGTCTTTAAATGTCTGATGGCCTGTCAAGTGAAAGAGAATTTGCATTCTCTCCTTACAGCTGTGGGGCTTAGAACAAAAGTTGAAAATTTATGGCCATAGGCCAAATCTAGCTGTAGATATGTGGTTTGGCTTTCAGAGTCTTGGCCCACAGAGTGTTTTAAAGGTTTTGATTTAGTGGCCAATTTAAAGGTCAGGATATGCCACACAAAAAGTCCATATTCTGGCTTACTTGAAAAATATAAAATTATCTGGCCCACATTTCCCTAAAGAAACAATAAATGAGAGGTGAAAAGTGTCATACTCTTGAGTTTATCACAGTCTCCACCACTCCCTATTGTATTCACTACATTGTGGCCACATACCAGATGCCATTTATTATCATACTTGAACTTTTTTCTTTTAATACCTGGATTGCTTAACTCATGTGTACTATCTGCCATGCCTCTATAGGCATTTGAATTTAAATTTCCTGAATTAGACCCAAGATCCACGGGTAAACTTGGAGACACAGATTTTCACCTCATAATACTGTGTCAGACAATATTACAATTCATTAACTATTCCTTATTTTAACGTCATGATGGCTGAAACAACTTTTTTATAATCTGAGAAAGATGATATTAAGTTATTGTCATTCATCAACAAATCAATAATCTTATCTGATTACTTAGTCAGATAGAAAGATCTGGCAGTCATGAGACTCCAGAATAAGTAAAATTTAAAAAGGCATGAAGAAGTAAATTCTGAAGAGATCAGAGAGGTTCCTAAATAATGTTTACATCCTTTAAATTTTTGTAAAGGGATTACTCCAGTGAGTTACACAACAGAGTTAGTCACTTGAAGAAAAGAATGCAGAGATTGTGTTGGGTTCAGCAAAAAACAATAACGGAGAGAATTCTACTAATAGTGCAAAAACTCTGGAGTGTGACTACCTCTGAGTGTCTGATTAAAGACAGTGGCTTACAAAATACTTGACTCAGTTTAGCAATTATAAATTTTGTGTCTATTATATTATATACATGCCATTCCTAAAAACGAAATGAAAAATTGAATGCCTCTATGAAGAGTTCAAGATATTCTTATGTCCATCCCTAAGAGGGGATGCTGATATGGTACACAGGCCAAGATCACTATTTGACCTTGTGGATAGAGCATGGAGCTTTGCCATACTCATAGAAGCTACAGTGTTATGGGCACAAAAGTTAAAAATTGTAGGATCCACATAGCCTAGACTCTTTAGATTTCCTGTCTTTTCAGAATTCCCTTTTCTGAAAGTTTTCCCAAGTCACTGGTAAAATAAGATGGTCCTTGAGCATCTTTGGGATATTTATCTTGAGTTTATTCTCTCCTGCCTTTTCTTGCAATAGGATTCACAACACAAGGGCCAAGGTAAAGCTCTGGCTAATGGGGAAAGGGGCCAAGGTGGTAACTTGACTTGCTTTTGATCTAGACCACAAAGCAAATGGAATTTTTAAGACCCAACTATAGGTCAATCAGCTCACCAAACCCAGAGTCTCCAAATAATACTTGAGTTAACATGTTAGGATAATAAACACTCTGCTTGCTTCTTTTGTGCCACGATAACTCATTCCCACAGAGCACTACCCTGCTTTAAACTCTTTTAATGTTCTCCCATCATTCTTAGAATAAAATCCAATCTCTCTCCCATAGACTAAAAGTCTCGACATGATCTAACTCCCACCTTCTATTTCTATTTCATTTCATACAGCTTTCATTTACAACTATACTCCATCCCACTAGTCTTTCATCTCTTCCTTAAACATACCAAGCTCATTCCTGCCTCATGGCCTTTCACAGGCTCTTCCTCAGTTTGGAACTCTTTCCCCCAATCCTCTGCCAGGCTGGCTTTTTTCATTCTTCTGTTCTCAGATAAAATGTCATCTACTCTGAGAAACCCTCCCTAAATATGAACATCCCACGCCCACAACTCTCTTCAACATCACTTTGTTTACTTTTATTATTAGTACACATCACAATCTCTATGGGTTTATTTCTTATCTTTGTCCCTCTTCTAGAACAGAAGCTCTGTGAAAGCCTGAACCTAGTGTGGCCCCAATGTCTGGCACAGCACCTGGCCAAGAAAAGGCTCTCAAATACTTGATAGATTATAAATAGCATGCATTTGCCAGGAGTGTCCGTGTCCACCTCATTATTTCCCATATAGACGTACAGCAGGATTGGGAGTTCAGGATCCAACAAATAACGTTCTACATCATCACAACCACCAGGTACAGGCACAAGTCAGAAGTGAACGCTCCATAGAGTAATGTAGGAGTGAAAAGGTAATATTGGTTGGGGTGAACCAAGCAACACTCTATAGGAAAGTAGCATTTTGGACGCATGTTTAAAAGTGTGTTGGATTTCAATAGGTAGCAAAAGGTGAGGATGATATAAAGAAAGAAGAATAACACAAACAAAAGATTCAATTTAAAGTCATGTTTAAGGATTGATATTACACCAATGGAGTGAGAGCGTTCATAAGTGGATAGTGAGAGAGAAAAGTGAGAAAGTAAGCTGGGGCTATGTATTGGAAAATCTGGAAGGGCAGGATAAAAAGTATGAACATATATCTCATTACATACTGGGAGTCATGAAAGATTCTGGATCAGAGCAATGCCATGATCAGTGACACGATCTTTGGGAAATTTTGTGTTGCAATGATATTTAAGATGGATTGCAGTGGAGAGAGACTGAACATGAGCAAAGCAGTTAAAAGGTTTTAACAATCATTTGAATGGCAGCATTGGGTGCTTAAGATACAGTTTTGTCAGTAGAAGATGAAGTAAAGATATCAATGTCAGAGAGACATACTGGAGACTGAATCTTGCAGATGTCTGGAATGATAAAGAGAAAGATTTTAGTGAAGCAAATAATGTGGCCTATATTCAGGGAGAGAGAAAATAATGATAAGCTGGGTTGGGAAGAGGGAGTGCTGAGTCCTGCTATAGGCAGGAGGTTTGAATTGCCTAAAAGACATCCAGGTAAAGATGTTCTACAGTCAGTTGGAAATAAAGATTCAGTGTTTTGCAGGGGGAGAGGTAAGTTGGACCATGAAATCATCCCCTCCAGAGATAATTTAAAGTGTGTGGAAGAGTTCACTTTTAGAAAAATACAGAGGTCAAGGAATAGAGAGAAGGCAGAACCTTGAGGAATAGCTACATTTTGGGGGCAGACAGAAGAACAAGAAAACAAAGGAGTTTTGTCAGGTAGTTTCAAAATAGACTGAACACCTGCTCTGTGTGTCAGAAGTTCAAGTTCCTAACAATAGTATAAATAAAGGCATCTATTTATCTTCCAGCATGATTCTTCCTGCAGGATTGCAAATGCCTTATTAATGTCACCCACAACATCCATTTATTATGGCTGTTTATTATTCATCTTGAAGTGACAGCATACCTGGCACTTGCTTAAACACTTAGGAAGACAGACTTCCTGCTATAACAGATGCCAGGTAAAGGGAGACAAGGTGTACACTTCAACTTTAAAATAAAATCAAGATTTAGGATCCGGGTTTAAAGACACAAAATTCCTTTGTTTACGTGAATTCTTTCCCCCTTCAAAGAGTTTTTTGGAAGAAATTTCATTGGAGTTTATTTATGGTGAAAATAATTTTCTACATGACTTACGGAATTCTGTTGATTTTTTTAATTGAGGTTTTTATACTTTTCTGCACTTCAGTCTCTGTATGAGATCTAATGCTGATAAGCAGTCTGGAATCACCCAAAGAGAGAGGAACCATGGAGTAGAAGGTGGACCTGGTTGAATATGCAAGATTCACAATGATAATTTCAATTTTTATAACCCAAGGACTTGTCTTTCTAGATGTTGTTACTTACTACTTTTTCTTACTTAATCTTCAGCTTGATTAATGGCTTCAAGTTTCAAGGTCCCAAAGGCTATCCCTGCCTAGCCAACAAACCAAACTACATTCCTTAGACCAGTAGTCCTAAGAGTGGGTCTCACAACCATCATCAGCAGCAGCCCCATCCAGGACTGTGAGACGTGAACTTTTTCCAGCCCCACCCCACACTTAGTGATTAGACACTCAGGACTGGGGCCCAGCAACTTGTGTTTTAACACCCCCTCCTGATGCTTCTGCTTTGAGAACCACTACCTTAGACCCACAGTAAAACTTCTAAGGAGCATTCCATCACCCACAGGACAAAATCTCAATCCTAAACCTCAGCATAGCATCCCATTCACACATGTGAAAACTGATCTTTCTATAGTATTCCATGGCTATCTCCATTGGGTCCCGTTGTATGTTTGTCAACAGAAGAACTACAAAATCGTGATCCATAGAACACTTTAGGCTAATAAATGAGAAAGGAGTGTGATTACAGTTTGATTTGACAATCCAAGGCAGTGTGGTGTACGAAAACAAATTTTAAAAATTAATATTAGAAAAAATGTAGACAGGTAATAATATTAGCACTCTTATATTAGAAAAGGAAAACGAAAACTTCTGATCTTAAAATATCTATTTTTCCAGCACTTCCACTACAGTGGCCAAAAGTAGTAGTATTTAGTCTATCACTACATTCATGGGGATAAAACTGTATGCAATACTAGTGATCTTCTCTACTAACAGGAATCAGGGCTCCTCAGGGACTAAAATCTTAGCTAATAGTAGAGAAAAATCAATATGGGTACGGAACATATTGTTGCCTTTAAGCAAGAGACTTTCAAAAATGTCTCAGGAGTAATGCTGAAAAGACAAGGGAGATTGCTTAATGGGGTGCACACATTGCAATAATTTGAGCAACAAGAATAATTATAGTCCATTAGAATAACATGTCTATGAAAAGCCTTGAGTCTATAATAATACTCAACAATGAAAAAGTATAAGGTATACAAAAAGGTCATTGCAAAACAAAAATGTGTATATTTTAAAAAATATTTTTAATATGTAGATTAGAGAAGTGATATATAGAGAGAGAGATGTTCTGTTTCTTCTATTTGATTTTTTTCTCAGTAAATAGAAAAGAATGGCTACAATACATTTTAAGGCAAATAACTCAAGAAGAGCCAGCAGAGAGTCCAGTAATGTGTTGGAAGCTGATGCATGAGGCAGCAATCCCAAGAGAGAATCTGCTGCCCAGACTCCTCCTTTTATTCCTTAGACGATGAAACCACTGGATATTTTTTATCAAGAAATATTGAGAAACCAAGGCATTATGAAATAAAACTCACTAACTGGGACTAAGATTTGATGGACATGGCAGCTCTCAGAGGGTGGTCTATGTTGCTGGCATAAGACAAGGGCTTCTAACAGCTCATGGACATAGTAACTGAACCTCGACTCTCAGGAAAAACTCAGGCCAGAAAACATCAGTCCAGCATTGAATCAACGTTGACGAGATCCACTAAGATCCTACACGTCAACTAAAAATCAAGTGGCTAATAACCCAGAATCTGTAATCTCAGTTATTCTGAGACTGCATTCTTTTCCTTTTATGTCTGGCAAGATTACTGTAACTCTAGGGAAGTATAAACATTGAGAAGTATAAAAAACAGGGAAGGGATAAAACATGTTTATAAATAATGAAGACAAATCAAACTCATAAATACTTAATCATTTAAGTGTAGGTATAATACATTCTGGATCCCATTGTGATTATTCGTATATGTGTGTGGGCACACATGTGAATGCTGTCTGCTTTTAAAGTTTTTGAAGCCTTTAAATGAAATTAGTAGAGACTTTATTGAAATATTTAGGACAATTTGTCTACTTAAATTTGTAATCAGTATTTAAATATTTAAGTTGATTTGATTCATAAACCATGTTTATTAGTGGCAAAAGTAGCATTTGAATGTTTAGGAAAAAATTTAATAATTAATGAGATTAAAAATGTGGGCATTAAAAAGATACCAATAGTAGTAAGTTTTCCTACATAAAAGGTTCTTGGTCATTTAAGATCCTAGGAACAATGTTATTCTGTGATTTTTTTCCTAATCAGAATCTTACCCTAATCTTGTATAAAATATGGCCCCACTATCCAAGACTCCAGCAAAGAGTGAGAAGAAAAGAGATAAAGCAGACTCTGATATATATTATAATTCCATTTGCATCTCTGATAAAATAAACATCAAAGTCTTTCCTGGGAATCCCATAGAGGAAACATGTTTCTTTGTGTGTCCTCCTCCCAACAACAACAAAAATAAATTAGGTGTGTGATGCCTGTAACAAAGATTCAGGTACATTTTCTTACTTTACAGGGTTGACACTTTCAACATTTATCTTTAAAAGCAGTAGCGGGTCAATCTGACATGCTTTTTAAAGCATCGTAACTTGAACTTAGAGAATTGGTTCGAGTTGATAATGATAATGGCCAAGATGAAATCCCGTTTACAAAACTGCCATGCCAGGAAAAGCAAACCTCCTGTATAACCATCCTGATCAATGTGTGAGCTACTCCATGCAATATTCAATATTCCCACAAAAATGTCCGACACAACAAAGGCTGGCGGACAGAGTGTCTTGGAGCCTCTTATAATGGAATTTGACAAGAGCCAGGCACTTTAGGCAGGCTCAATCAATGTTAATTGAAGCAGAAGGGATTCAAAGGCAAATAGGAGTCCTTGAGAGGTTAAAGGGGGGCTTTGGGATTGTGAATGTCTCCTTTTCCCATTACCCCCTCATATTTAATTACTTCTTCTAGCCAGTGAACTGTAATTTGATTTGCCATCAGGTGACTCTTGCCTGGTCTCATATGGTAGCTGAGTCTTTCATTTAAAGGAAAAATATCTCATAACCTGTGAAGGTGCCTGTTTCACTGGAAGGAAACTGTTCTCTGGCAAGTGGATCTCATATTTATAAGGTCTCCTTTCTAGTTCCTAACACAGTAGAGGTTTCAGTAGAAGGACAAGGGGAGAAACTGTTCAGTCGTGAATGATACTGCTGTATTTTCTCTGGGACATTATTATTTCTATAACTGACCCGCACCAGAATCTTGAGTTCGCTTGGGTTCCCCCCGGAAGCAGACCCTAAGACAGGAATTTATGTGCAAATTAACGATTTATTGCAGAAGTGATCCCAGGAAACACTGGTTGAGAAGTGAGGGTGTGAGACAAGGAAGGAAAGGCAGTCAAGAACAGTGGGTTGACAAACTAGATCCCACCATGGGCAACTGGAGCGTCACCTCACTGGAGAACTGAGAGCCAATCAGAACATTCCTGTCAGCCATCCAAAGGGTGAGGGAGCTGGGACATTTATATACCAACTCTCTTCAGTCTTGGTTGAGGGCTAGTCTCAGTGGGGAGGGGAGTGAACATGTTGGCACTTCTGGTCTGGGATGCACACAGGCATCCCAGCCAGAGAAAGCCCTCAGAAATATGGACAAGGCGTCAACTGCATTTGCTACAATCTGCCTAGAAATAATGTAAACTGCTTTAAACTCCAATGATCCTTCAAATGGATGCATGATAATACCACCTTCTGGATAAGGTGTTGGAAGGAACTGGTAAGAGATTATTTCTGTGTGACATGAATGATGTCCTCTGATACGGACTTCAGGATCTAAGGTTAGAGTCAGCATCATTTTGCTGAAGAATCTAATATTGTTTTGCCTTTACACAGTGCTCTCTGATTTACCCTTGAGATAGTTCTTAGGCTCAACATTCATATCCATTAGGACCTCCTCTGGTATGATGCACTGGAACCTCAGAATGCTAAATAGAAGCAGAATTCAGCATAAGGTAGCCTGAACCTGGACCCCATACAGAAGAGTTTGTGTGTGTGTGTGTGTGTGTGTATATATTTGTTTGTTTGTTTGTTTTCCCCTGAGGAAGATTCACCTTGAGCTAACATCTGTGCCAATCTTCCTCTATTTCTTCAGTATGTGGGCCACCAGCAACTGCATGGCCGCTAACAGAGCAGTGTAGGTCCATGCCCAGGAATGGAACCTGGGCCGCTGAAGCGGAGCATGCTGAACTTAACCACTAGGCCACCAGGGCTGGCCCCAGAAGTATATTTTAAATTTTTAATTACAAAATACCAATTTTTAAAATAAAGTCTTTACTTTTCTCACCGATTTTCTTATTGATTTGCAGTTAGTTGGCATCCATTTGCCAAGAGCTTTAGACAATAGTTGTGGGAAGCAGGCAGGAGAGGATGATAATTAATAGCCCCACATTGTAAGTAAGGAGAATGAAATTCCAAAGGTGAAGATCAAAGTCACAAGCCAGTAAAGCAGACAGGGACTGGGACCCAGGTGAGGAAGCAGCTGAACACAGTGGTAAGGGGCCCAAGCTTTGGAGTCAGGCATCTCAGCTTTGACTCTCACCAAATGGGGGCCCTGGCACAATTACCTAGCCATTTCATGCCTCAGTTTCTCATCCAGGTAATGGGAGTAAAGAGTACCTACCTTATGTGGTCATTGTGACAATTAAAAGAGCCAGTGCTTGTAAACTGCTTTGCCCAGTGCCCGACATACGGTAAGTATGTTGTAATAATTGTTACTTGCTATTGTGTTATTATCACCATTTTAATGACTTCAAGGTAGAAAGTAGAAAATGTTCTTTCTACCATGCATGGTTTGAAGTCCAGATATAACGTCTGTGGGACTATAATACCTGCCATGGCAATCAGAGAACTACTTCATTTCCCACCAACATAAAATAAAGTAACTTAGCTCTTGTCTTTGCTTCACAGTTTGGTCATCCTGAAATCTCAGGTGTGGTGGTGGAGAGTGCTGGGTTTTCCAAAAAGTGCCTTCTACTAAAGTGGCAGACACAGTCTGATGAGGACTGAGATGCGTTGAATTCTCCCCCACCGTGAATGAGATCTCTTCCTCAGTATTTAGAGGGAGATTCATGTGTCCTCGGATGGCATGGGTCTGATGTTGTAAATAAGTGGGCAAGATGGTATCTCATACATCCATGTGCAGGATAAATTTCACTTTCTGTGAAAGCAATAGTGTCATCTCTGTGAAGGAGGTAATATACCTGCCCTTAATTCCACAGAAAGAGGAATTAAGGTTTTTGGCTATTTGGTCAAGGTAGGGAGCAGCAGATTCTCTTCTGACTTCTGTCTCATAAATCTTCATCTTTCTTTCTAATGGCTTTAAGCAAGGAAGCCTCAGAAACTACTCAGAGCTTACTCAGTGTTCTCAATCAAAGGTCAATTATAAGGAATTAAAGTGTTCTTTCAATTTTTTATTAACAAATAAAATAACCACTATTTATTGAGCTGGCACATCCAGTGTGTTTACAACGTGTAAAGTACCAGCCCTGTGATGTCCTTTTACAGGCACTTATCACCATAACTATAGAGAGTGTCATTATCTCCATTTCATATATGAGGAAATTGAGGTTCAGAGAGTTTGTGGCTCTTCCTAGAGTCTCGTAGAAAAAAATGGGGACTCTAGAATTAGAGAATGATGGCAGATGGCAGCACACTGGCCTAACAGGGTTATGTAATGACTAGGGATTTCTAGAGTTGACTAAAATATGAGGAGTAGAGAAATTGACCACACACACTGACTCCATATGTAGACAACAAATAGCTCTGGTTACATTTCTGAAAGAGCAGTGATGTTGCATTCAGCTGAGATTTCTGGCTGGCCAACCACTCGTAGGTCTACTCTGGACTTTCTTACAAAGCCACTGAGGACACAGTAGTGCAGGAAATTGACAGAGACCTTGTTGCTGAGTCAACTGAAGGTATTTTATTGCAAGGCAGGCACAGTTACAGAATATAAGTCAGAAATACAGAAATACCACAATTTCTGTAAACCCAAATACAGAAGCATGCCTTGTTGTCTAATTCCTCCAAAATGGGCAGATCCACAGACAGACCTGAGCAACACTGTTGACGAGGTGAGTTGATTTCCAATTCCTGCGTTGCCTTAGAAAATGGCATTTCAAAACTGCCCACTTACTGTTGGTTAGCCTATATTCAGGGTATTTAAAGTCACTTTTGATATTTATACGTTCTCCACCATTCTAGCTGCAGGATCAGACAGGAATTAAATTTCAACCTACAAGGTGTGTGTTCCTTTGTAGCATAACATATATATCAAATAGTGTGTAAGAGCCCTAGGTATAATATATGTTTGATTATATTTCAACTCCAAGCGATACCACACTGAGATCACTTCAGTAGCTACGCAAATGTGACTCAGGCCATTACCTGGATCGAAACTTAACAAAAGAAAGAAAGGAAATGTATTTTTAATCTAAGGATCAGTACTACACAAATCAAACCCATTTACTAGGTAACCTGGGACTGCAATTCAGAAAATCTCTAGGGACAGAATTTGTTCACAAACAAGACTAATTTCAGGAACAGAATTATACTTTCTAAAGCAATTTTTTTCTTACAATTCCCAGGGCCAAGAGAAGAAAAGGAAAAGACAGAAAAAAAAAAAAAAGAAAGCCAACCATTCAAAAGCATCCAGAACTGCGTGTTATGCAGGTGATGACAAAGCAAAGACAGTCCAATCCAGAGCCTCAGCTCAGAGAGCTTCAGTCTGAAGGGGAGCTGGGCTTGAGTCCCACGCTAGGTGCTTCTTGGTTCCAGCTGCTGTGTTTCTGTCCTGGGGACAGCATCTTTCTCACTGTCTTTTAACAGCTTCTCAGGATATCTGAGAAGGTGGTCCATCTTCTGGCCAAAAAGTGGAGCCTGTGGGAAGACACACAGTAAAAAGTCCATCAGGTCTGGGCCTAAACCAACTGATAGCTAAAGGCCGATGGAGTCAAGGGCAGAGGGAAGAGTGATGGCTCCTCACCTCCTCCCGGCTTGCTTCCTGCTGCCTCTCCAGAAGGGTGGCTTTACGCTTTGGAGCAGCCAGTGGCTTGGAATCTTTGAGATCTTGCAATGAGCTCATTGGAGTACCCATCACCTTCCAGTTCATGACATCTCTGTTGACAAGAACATAAAATAAATACTCCAGTATCACTGGTCCATGGAATCTTGAGGAGAAGGAGACACGACAGAGCAACACAGACACACGGAAAGGAGGGAAGGGAGGACGAGAGAAAATAAAACTCAGAAAGGATACTCTACCTGCCACCTTTCCCTGGAATTCCCTTAGGCAGTCGTATCCTGGATGGGAGGCTTGAAGTGATTTCTAAGACCGCCCAGAGGTCTCAAAGGTCTGAAAGGTCAGGAAGCATCATTCCACTGCCATGCGGGCACCTGAACTCAAAACTCAGCTCCTTGAGAACCTCAGCCAGCCTCGCCCCAACTCTCCTGAGTGGATCCTGTCACTGAAATGCTACATAACAGAGAGCAAAATGCAGTTGAAAATTAGCAGGAGGTCCTCCTCTTTCCTTTGCCCAGGGGTAGTAGTCAGGGAAAGGACAGGGAGATGGGGCTGGGGGTATCAACAACCACCTGGTCTTCTCTTTAGTGATTCCAGTTTTCAACTTCAAACTCTCAAATTCCCACCACGTAACACATCTCTAAGGCGATTCCTTCAGACCCGTGGTCCGCGCCCTTTGGTTCAACCTAGCATTGCTTGTTGACTCTAAAGCATCATTTAGATTCTGGAGAAAGTTTCTATCTCAATCAGGCTGCCTGACTGGGCAGAAGAACTCCAGACCTGGAGCATGACAGACACCTGGCTCCAGTGGTGACCCTCCTTTCCCAAGACTCATGGAAAGCCCAGGGCTAGCCCTTTGTCCTTCACAGACTCTGTCTCCCGGAGCACAGGGCAGGGAGCGCACCAGTGAAGAACACAGGCTGAGAATCATAGGAACTGGGAGTGCTGCTGAGAAAGGCATAGAGAGAAAAGCATTCAAGAGAAACTGATCCAAATAAATGTAGGTACCAGTGGTGTGCCAAAGGGTAGGGGCTGGTGGGAGTGGTCCATCCCAGGCACACATAATAAAGAGGGCACACTGTCTGTAGAGAATTTAAAAGAAATAATAAAACTAAGAGTCAGTCTGCCTCTTACTATGACCATGCACTGGCAATTCTAAGCAATGTCGGTGACAAAATACACCTTCCCACCCAGGCAGATCCCCACCCTTGGCCCATCACTGCCAACTACTCATGGAATCCTCATCCTGCCAGAATCTTTGATTGTGTTCCTCCCTCTGCCCGGAATCTTCTTCCCTCAATCCCATCTGCCCACATCCTACCCAGTTTTAAGCTCCATTTCAAATGCTACCTCTTCAAAGAGGAGTCTTATGACCCTCTTAGCTATGAATAATCCCTTCTTCCTCTTAACTTCTAAAACAGTTTATCTATATTCTTTTATTTCCACCTTATATTGTACTTACACACATGAAAGTATCTTCCCTATTAATAGACATCAAGATGCAGTGAAAAGCGTATGGGATTTGGAATTAGGCATGGGTTAGAATCCAAGTTCTCACCCTGAACTGTGTGTGATGCTTGGTTAGTTTTAATAACCTCCTTAGCTTATTTCCACATCTATAAAAGAGAAGAATATCACCTATCTCAGAGGGCTGTTGCATTAAATTAGATAATGCACACAAAATATCTAGCCTGAGATAATAAACCCTCTACTGTTATTTGTCTCTCTACTCTCTTCTTAAGGATAGAATCTTATTCTTTCATCTTTGTCTTCCCCTGCCCACTCCTGCAGGACTTATCAAGATAAGTCATACAATGTGGAGGGTATAGAAATGTGGAGGGTATTGAAAATGAAGGCAGAGAATATCTACCATATAGGCCTGTTTGGAGGGTCAAATGACAGAATGTGTGTCAAGTTCTTAGATCGGAACCTGGTACATGGTATAAGTTATAGAAATGTTGTTAAATAACATAATTTTGTGAGTTAATGACTCCATGAAGCACTCCAAATTCAGATGATCAAGATCCTCCTTCCTCTGCTTCAAACTCCTTCTTGTCTTCCCCAAATAAAAATATCAGAGTACATGGAGATGGCAGAATATTTAGAAAATCACACAATGTTAGAGCTAAGAGACCTTCTCCCCCTTTAGGTAACATGGATTGAGAACTCCTGATGTGCCAGGTACCATGCTAAGGACTTCACAAATAGTGTCTTATTTAACTCTCATCTGAACCCTATGAGTTGACTATCCCTATTTTACAGATGCAGCAACTGAGGCAGAGAAAGGTTAAGGAACCTGCTCATGGATGGACAACTAGTAAGATACAGAGGTAGGTTTGTTACCCAGGTTTTAGAGTCATGCTCTCATTCGCTACGGATCTATTGCAGAAATATCTGCTAGGACTGAACTGTTTTGTGCTATCTAATAGGGCAGTCACCAGCCACTTGTAGCCACAAGAGCCACTGAGCTCTTGAAATGTGGCTAGGGCAACTGAGGAACTGAATTTTAAATTTTACTTAATTTTAATTAATTTCAATTTAAATAGTCACAATGTCTGTTGGCTGCCATATTGGACACTGCAAGTCTATCATATCTTGAAGACCTTGCATAGGTCTTGTTTTGATGTTGAAAATGACATGAATTGCCCTAGGCATGAAGTCAGGGCAGAACCTTCAGAGATGGGGAGCAGGGCTATGCTAGCTATGGGATATGGGCTTTGGAGCAAGATACACTTGAGTTTGAAATTCAGGTTCTCAGGCTGTGCCCACAGCACATTAGTTAAACTTCCTGTGCATCTGTTTTCTTTTCAGTTAAGGAGGCATAATAATACCATTTCTAGGGTCAATGGGATCATCAAGTAATACAGCATGTGAGAGAGTGCTCAGCATCACCTGGTACAATTTAAGGCGAAGTTGTAGCAGACATAACACATAACTTACAAGAATTCCTCTCCATGCTTGTTGAGAGAGCAGGAGAAGAGAGAGAGAGAAAGTAATACATAAATGGGGCAGGGGAGAGGTTTTCCACCTGCATTACACTCAGTGTGCACATGTATGTCATAGAATGAACATGAGATGAGAGACACAAATCTGTTTTCTCATCTCAACAGACTCTCAGAGTCCAAGTGTGTGATTCTAGTGTTTATATGTGATTTTCCCCTAATGCTCTGACTTTAGAACTTAATCACCACCCCACCTCAAGCTAAATAAAAGTATTTAATGTTATTCCCCCCTGAACCGAGTTCTTATGCACAGGCTGTTATTATGATTATTTTTATAATTGAGTAACAACATTCCCTATCCCAGACAGCTCTTGGATACGTTCTTGTCCTTGCTAGCTCACTCAAAGGCAGAGGCACTCCCTACCTGTCTCTCTTTCTTTCTCTCTTGTGTGAATGCACGTGTGTATGCCCCCTCTCTGTATTGGTTTTTTAACTTAATTGTCTCTCACTTCCAAACCCGCCGTGCTTAGTGGTGTTGGGGCTGGGACTCTACAAATCACATCTCTCCTGGGCCAGTAGGCTCCCTGTTAGGTCTGCAGGTAGCAGGTGCCACCTTGTGACTGGAAGCAGGAGGAAGAGAGAAAACTGGTTCCTTATTTGCTTCCTACTCCACAGTGTGGGCCCAGTGATAACTCTTCACCCCGGCAGCAGCAACTGGTTCCATTAAGAGCAAGGGACTACACTTTGAAGTTTCTCTATGTTCCCAGCATCAGTTTCTTCATGCCCCCTTCAGAGACACCAGCACAGCCAGGTGTCCAGTGCCCCCTCCTCAGAGGTCTGGGTTCCCCAACTGCAAGGCCCATCATCCAAATATTTAAGTTTCATCAATCTAACTTCTTCCCTTTGTTCCCCCAGCCCTAGAGACATAGCTGCTTCCCTCAGTTTCCTACCTCTGCGAACCTCAGTATCCTTGTACACCTCTTGGATTGTCCAATACCTGGTTAACAAGCGATGGGGTTCAAGGCACACTATCCCAAAATATGGCACCTTGGCATATGGAGTATTCTAAGCTGAAAGAGTTTGAGAAAGCAGCAGAAGCAGGAAGTCTACTCCGACCTCTTCCCCTTCTCACCCTTCTTCCCTGAAACAGGTCATAAAACCCACATGTGAGAGGTGCCCTCCCTATACTCAGAGGAAAGGAGCATCCTTATGATGGAAGACAAAGGGATGCTGAGAAGAATCCTAACAAAGAGGCCTTGCTAAGTCTCCTCCAGGTTATTACACTTACCTCACACTCCCTCCTATCCTATTCCTCCATGACTGCTCCCTCTTCACCCAACCTAGCATAAAAATATGCAAGTCTAACAATTTTTTCTGGTCTTCATTTCCTTATGAAGGTTCCATGTCACATAAAACTTACGTTAAATAAATTTGTATGCTTTTCTTCTATTAATCTTTTTTTGTCATTTTAATTTTCAGACCCAGCCAGGGACCCTAAGAGGGTTGGGTAAAAACTCTTCCTCCTCTAAACAAGTCTTCAAACTAATTCCTTCTGTTAAAATAATTTGTGTAGCTTCTGTCTCCTGGCCAGACCCAACCTGACACACTCTTTCCTCTCCCTCTTCCAGGGGAATAACAAACTATGTTATTGTGTACATAAGAATGGATGCCCTATCTTTTTTCCCTGATAAAAGCTATCAATAAATTATAAACATATCCTGACATTTCTATTCTAGATCTTACTTGCCTACCATCTAAATACAGGATAGAAAAAACAAACAGAGCACATCAAATCGTATAATTTGATATACTAGCGGGTACTTAACCCCTGAGGTGCAATCTCTAGGAGCTCATTTCTGGGCACACCTGCCAGGGCAGCTAAACGTCAGGTAAAACAGATGGAAGTTTCTGTTAACAAACCAACACATGGGGTCCTTGCAGGGGGCATTTGCTAAAGCCTAGGGTGCCGGCCTTCTGCAGCAACACATCAACAACTAACAACGTCAGATTAACAAGAACCTCTGCAGTGCCGCAGCCTTTGACAGTCTTAACTTCCCCCACCTGCCAACTGTCTAGAGAAGGTACAAACAGACAAGACAAGACAAGATGAAGCTATATTGTATCAGATCCGCTTTAGAAGTACTGACCATGAGCACTCCCACTCCCACTCCCCCAGTATTGTTAGTCTTATCCTTTATAAACACAGGAGACCCAGGATATCTCCACTGCTTGTTAAGTCACCACCCACCTCTTCAACCTGGGTGAGTTGAAGGAAGGATGTGTTGACCAATGGCATGTCCAATCACATTCAGCTGTCATTCTTCTGAATGATTCCTGTGGATGAATCAGGATTTCATGCCACAGCCAAAGTGACCATCCCACAATCCACGGGGTGGCTAACCCACCTGCCAGCCACAACATGATCTGCAGTCCAGACATGTCTAGTGGATCAGTGGGCTCCTAACTCAGAGCAGCCATCACAACCTGGAACCTCAGACTCCAAATTGCCTCTCATATTCGGTCTGCTTCAGCTGGAAGCCTGGACCTTTTTTCCTGTGCCACTTGAGCCACACTCCTTCAAGGAACTTGCATAAGAAAGCCTATGGGTTCTGGCATCAATGTCAACCACTGTTAATCTAGGTCTTCATAGGTAGTGGTTTCCTCAATGTTCAAAACCCCTCTCTCCTTTCCTTTCCAAGCCATTGCTTTCACTAATATCTGTAAATGTAGCAGAGGCTGTCGGTTCTGCCCTTATCCCTCAGGTCTTTCCAAGGCCAACCTCCAACTGCTCTTAGCTGCAACTCTTCGCATGAGGATTTCCTCCAAAAACTCTGTGCATGACAGTCCAGCAATATCTGAGTATTAACTCGTTCTGACAGGAGTTCGCAACCAGAGGCTGATAGAGTCCGAGTGATAATTTTGAGGGGCACTCTTAGCTGTTCCCCAGAATTTCCCCATAGGCTTGAGCTCCAGTGTCCATAGTCACCCACACCTGGCTCAGTAACACACCCTTTACTGGCTGCCTTCTTTCCCTCTCCTCTTACTGGTGTTTCCGATACTTCCTAAATAAACTACTTGCCCTCAAATCCTTGTCTCAGGGTCATTTCTGGGAGAACTAAAACTTAACAGAAAACCACCTTTTTCCAGCTCTAGTCACTTCAGTCATTTCAGCAAATGTTTTAATTTTACGCACATATGGATATATGAATACGTAAATATGTACTCTCAGGTTCCATTAATTGCATTTATAAATAACAAACGGTATATGTCTGGCTGACATTTAAGTTTTCATGTATTTTGCTTTGTGCTGGTTCTGTCTCTCCTGTAAGTTGATAAGATGTTCAAAGGCCAGGAGTGCATCACCACCTTCTTCTATAATTTTCTACAATGCCTGGAATGACGCTCTGTGGAGTGAATATTCAATCAGGGCTGACAGACAAGAGGTCATAGAGGTCAGGCCCGTTTGTCCTACGGGCTTGTTAAAGGTGAGAAGGCTCATAAGAGGAGGAAATTGTGATACTATTTTCAACCCTTTGAAAGATGAGCCTGGAAGCCCAGAATGGAAGCTGGCACTGAGACAGGGCACCAAGTCGGGACACTAGAGTCATGTGGCATGTGCTAAGCCCTCCAGGACAACAGGAGGGGAGATGCTGCATCATCAGCTATGTTCTCGTAGCCTGTTTCTGAGAGAGTGCAGTGAAAGGCAGACTGAGCTAGATGAGCTAGACAGACCAATGTTAGGTCCAACCCCCAGAGATCTTTCCTGAAAATCCTGGGCCTTGGCTGAAAATCAGTAGCCATCTGATTTATTAAGCACCTCAAAGTACTTCACAGAACTGGATGCCAATAGGTGAGGGACCAAAACAGGTAAAGAGGGGGCTCTAACTTGACCCATCTTATGCTCCAGAAGTAAAGCTTTGAGGGACAAGTAGCAGAGGCAGACAGTGGTGAACACTAACACCCCTAACTATGAGCACCCCTACCTCTGTTTCGGGCTCTCAGCCCTCTCCCGGGCCTAGAGGACTTCATGCCCTTCCCACTTGCCTATTTCCCTTCCTAGCTAGAATAAAGGCTGGTTTATCAGACATTCTAGACCTAGAATCTTAATCAACTAGCTCCCCTAGGATACAAACATTCTGAAGGAACTTCTGACTCAAAGAAAGGTGAAATGACACTCAGTGTTGTTTCAGAACTGAGTATTTTGTTGCATTATTTTCTAAGCCTTTTACAACTGAGAATGCAGAGAAGGTATTGATTAAACAGAGCACTCCACATCCCCAACTTGGCTGCAAACAGAGTTCACCGTAATCTCCTTTCGGCTCTTCCTGGTTGAGTCTAGCGCCTCAAGAGTCAAGGCCACTGGAGCCCTCATGCACTCAGCACCTCCCAGAGACTTTGCCACAGCTCCAGGTGCACGGGACAGGACTGCCCACGGAATGTAGCCATCCACCAGTTAGGGGATTCTAAAAGAACATTTCTAAGGCTTCATCTGAGGAAATCACACCAGCATATGGCTTTATATAAATCCTGCTGATTGAGGAAACTTATTTTCTATAGCAGCTTTCTAAAAATAATTCTAATTTGAATAGAAAGTTCAGCCCTTTACAGAGCCCAGACTGGTTTGGTTTTTTTCACCCTGTCACATGGGAACTTGAAGAAGGCACAACAATGACAAGCAGACAGAGCAATGGATAATTCATCCAGAAATGAATTGCAAACAGAATAATAAACAGCTGTCACAATGGCTAGGAAGAAGCCAGAATTAAGAAGGGTGTGAAAGGGAAGGACAATGACAACCAGACCTCTGAGCACCAAATATGAAGGCACACATAACATACTTTCACCATCTTCCTCTAACTTCTGCCCCCGTCTACGCAGAAATGCTTCATCTGACAGCCAGATAAATTCATTTACAAAACAAATAATCATTTACATGAGATACATTGAAAATAGACACAAGAATCAGAGCAGTCAAGTCTCAGAGTGAAGTTCTAGAGGATCTAGTCAATTCAAAAGGATTCTGCACATTATTTATGGGAGAAATTCACTGCTAAATTTTCTCGCACGTGAGAAATACAATGCCAATGGAATATATAATTACAGTCACCTTCAAAGCTACAGATATCCTAAAAAAGGGAGGCAAAAGGGAAGAAAGAAACGCTTCCCATTAGGCTTATTTAAAATATCTCTGGGTTCTTTGTAGCATGAGTGCCATTACAGCACGAAAATGACATCATATTGTCACCAAAGATTTTACCCACACAGAAGCAAGCCTGAAGCACTTTCTTAAGAGTCACGTTAAAAATATTCCATGCTCTGGGCTGGCCTTGTATAAGTTCAGTGAGTTCCACTTTGGCAGCCTGGGTTTGCAGGTTCAGATCCCGGCTGGGGGCCTACAACAGTTGTCAGCCCTGCAGTGATGGCAACCCACATATAAAAAAGTGAGGAAGGTTGGCACAGATGTTAGCTCAGGGCTAATCTTCCTCAGCGGGGCGGGGGGGGGGGGGGGGGTGGAGTTGGGGGGGTGGGTAACCCTCCATGCTCTCCCAAATTGTGCTCAAGTTTCCACTGAACTTATCATTGGCTGTTTAACCTGTAGCAAGTTATAATATTAAACATGGCCCCTTGATAGTCTTATTAACGTCTAAAGTAGCTGAATATTGAAGGGTGGCTTACTTGAAGTCAACTCTTAATTCTGCCTAGTCTTCACTCCTAAGGCAGTTTAACATCTTCCCACCTTAGTTTTATAGCAATTCTTTTCCTTTATCCCAAAATTGCATTTGTCCTTGACAGTGTCTGGGTCTTATGAATCAGGAATAGACAAGGGATTATGTATTGTGTGGAGTGCTTTTATGATGCTGATAGTCAGTGCTTCAAAGATCCTTACACAATCCTATGTGAACACTTTTATACAGGTTCCTGACTTTAGCACCTGGAGTATAAACTCCCTGAAGGCTGAAGCTGTTTCTTATGCATGTTCCTTTTGTAAGTCTCATAATGCCTATTAGAGTGCTGGAGATGGAGTTAAGGTGACTGTATTTTCTACTAAAAAATCTTATGCTTACTGTACTAGGGAGCATCTCACAGTGCTGCCAGACTTGGATTAGGCATCCCCCAGGCTTCCAAGGGTAGGTTCCAGAGAAGTGTCCCTGATGAAGATGGTGCCAATGAATCTTCTCCTGGAGGGCTTCCAGTTTTTTCTCATTTACTCCTCTCCCACTTTTACCTGTAATCCACTGGTTGAAGACAGAGGCTAGGCGTGAGATCTTAAATGCTAGACAGCTGTGTATGCAGCTCATCGATGTCAATACTGCAAAGACTCTGCCACATCATCACAATGGGGAAAGAGGCCCTGGGAGGCCTCTGTGGTTGGCACCAGGACAAGTCACAGAGCAGACTTAGGAGTTTTCAGTCTCCTAAACTTGATCCTTTCCCTCTTGGCCCTTTGCAGACTGCTGCTCTCAACAAACAAAGGGAGGGACGGTGAATTTGTCTTTCCTCAGGATTCCTGGGAGTGGAGCTCGTTGACTTGCCTGGGAGAAGCACCCAGGAAATAAGAGGGAATTCTGCCATTACTGAGAGGTGTTTGTGATATATAATGGGTACTTACCCAGCCAATGTAACTTTAGACAATTCTGGGTTTTGATTGCCTCATCTATAAAATGGAAAAACTAAATGTCTTGATTAAATTGAGCATCTTGTATTCAGACATGATGCTTATGCAATTGCTCAAATCGACTAGAGCTGTCAGTTAGAAAGTCCCCTTTGCTGTAGGCCAAGGAGGTTATTAAGGTCAGCGCCCAAAACAGGTTCAAGTGAGTTTTTGCATCCAACTCTACACCAGTAAATTTCCAACCTATCAATCATTCCAAAGCTGTGCCCCAGAGGAACCAAGTTCCCAAGCAGGAAATGAATACAAACAGAGTTCACATTTGTCTATGTGTGGTCTACCCAGATGCAAACAGATTACTCAACCAGGGCAAACACATGAGGTGCCAGCATCAAACCCAAATGGTGACTGGGCCAATTACGACACTGCTCGCCTTCCTGAATTTGAAATGTCACTTACGCTGGAGAGACACTCTGCCTGTAAAAGCTCTGCAAAAGAGAAACCACACCACTTTGACTTTCATTCCCAAGGATGTCATGAGGAGGAAGCCAAGTAGAATAACCATCTTGCTGTGTTATGCAGCAAACCTTTAAACTCCTTGGTTTTGGAGAAGTAGAAATCTTTAATTTAATCCAGAAGTCACAAACTCATGTGAATACAAAGGCCCTGGAGGTAACACAGACAAATGAAGAGGACTGAGTGGGCACTGTGGGAAACTTGAGAGCACATGCTTCGGTTCCAGTGGCCACTTGCCATGGAGGGATTAGGGCCCAGGGATGCCATATCTTTCCATTTATCAAGAGAAGCTAGAAATTCAGATTATTTATGAGAAGCTTCCTGACATTAAGATGTTGGCAACTTCAAATTTTTTTAATTATTGTGCAGGCAAACAAGACACATCAGTGGACCAGGTGTGGTTTAAAAATTGCCAAATTTCTAGGTTTCTTCTACAGATAAAATAGTAGACATGGAAAAAGTCAAATTCTAATACTTTCAATCTAAACAGCCTAGAGTGGAAGAGGGTCAGCCTTGGAGTCAGGAATTCTATATATTTGTCGTGGATCTGCCATGCTGTTATGGGGAGAAGGTGGACAAGTCTCTTTGCTCCCAGGAGTCTCCATTTCCTTCTATTTAAAATGGAGCTAGATTGCAAGGGTGTTGTGAGGATTACATTAAAATGGGCCAAAATACTTGAAAAGCACTCAGTGCAATGCCTAGTATTTTACACCACAATACACTTTACGTCTCAATTGCCCAAACTGAAAATTTGGGATAATAATAATTTTACTTCGAAAAAGCTGTCATTTGAATTAAATGGGATAATACAAGCAAAGGGCTTAGCTCAGTGCCTGACAGAGAGTGAGTACTCAATAAGTGCTGTTATTAGCACTATTTGCAACCAAGAAATACGTTTTCAAACCCTAAATTTTACCGATATGGACACAGAGACCCAGAGAAAGAGACAGCGCAGTCAAGTCTCGGCTAGCGTGTAGCAAAGTCAGAATTAGGAAAAGGTTTCCTGACTCCTGACCAGTAAATTTTTCCATGAAGCTCTAGTTTCCACTAAACTCTCAGCTCACAAAGTGCTCTTTCTCTGTATTAGTTTCACTAACATATTCTATATTAACAAATAGGCTGGTGGTTCTTTTCGTTGTTGTTAATGACTGAAGTTGATAGGGACTATGTCTTAATTTATTGATAATGGAGGAAGGGATAGCAGGAAAAACACTAATAGACTTTCATTATTACATAAACTCCAAAGGCCAGTTTATACTTTTCAATAAGATCCAAAGGATCAACTAATTTTCTTTTTAAAAACCCTACTGTATGAAGTGACCTGCATCCTGATTCATTATATAAAATTAGAATTTTGTTCTCTTTTCCTATGACAGTCCTCAAACCAACAGCCGTCACGATCACAAACAGTAATATGTTTGATATCTGCAGAAAAGAATGTTATTCTATTTAGATAGACAAACAAAATTATCCCAGGCCACTGTTTGGGTAAACAGGGCTTATGTACATCAACACTGCCAAGGTAAAACACTCAGGAATCTAACGTTATCTTCTATGAAAGCAAAACTGCATAAAATGTTTGGAATCCAAGATGAGAGACTGTATTGTAAAGAATCGACAAAATTGTTAGTCCCAAAACATTAAGTTCAGTGTAGGCCTGAAAATAGGACCATGTTTGTTAAAATTGGTTCATCACTGTCTTTCTGTCATTCATCGGCACTTCATTTCCTTTGTTCTCATCTATTCTTCACACCTTGTCTCCCATTAAGATCTAATGCTGAAATCTCCCCTTCTCTCTCAAGTTCCCACTGAGGCTCCACAACCACCATGTTGAGATCAGTCTATTCAGAAAGTCTATGGTAAACATGTCCAGCGTCACCATTTAACCAGGCTCTTGGAAGACCCATTGAAAGCCTTGGTCCTTCTCTCACACAATTCCTCCTTCTGCTTCTTCTCTCATGTTTTCCAAGTTTCTCATTTGTTTAAAGACTTACTGAAAACTATGTGGGGGTCAGGCCATTCAAGAAATTCAACAAATGGCAATCTTGGGTGGCCATTTTTATCTCAATGTAAGTAGGCCCTTAGATTTAAAACTGCAGAAATAACAATAGTAATAAACTTTAAAGACCTCTAGTTTTGCCTCAAATCATTTTCTCTATCTACTTATCCCTGATTCTATCAGAGTTAACCTCTTGGCAACATGCTCTTCCTTACCACAATTTGTTTTTATTAGTATTAAATATGTATTTCTTCACCTCTTCAATTACATTTTCAGCTCCTTGAGAGAAGGGACCGAGTATTTTTGGCATTTGGAAACATTTCCCCTAGTGAACACCCAGTAGAATGTTCTGCACTTACTAGGTATCCTTGTAATAGCTTGTTGAATTGAATTATGGCCCAAATGCCTGTCTGGTCATCATTTTAAAACACTTCAACCTTTTAAGATTCTGCTCAGTGCTCTTCCAGGAGAAAGTAGAGATGAATTCATTACTAAGCTTGGCAAAGTGAAAAGCCCAAATCAGATCCACCTTGCCCTTCTAGTTTGTTACACAACTGGGATGTGAAGCTGGTTAGAAATCATCATTTAGGTTGGCAGATCTATCAGGATCCTGTTGAAGATATTAACATACGAGCTGGTTAGAGGGGGATTTATGCATTCCCATCATAGGTAATGGAGATGAAAAGGACCCTGTCAAATCATAGGGCCTATTTGTCTACTCAAGGAGAGTGTTCAATTAAAATGATTATTTATATGTGTTCTGGAGAGCTTTAAAGACTTCATTCCTCATATTTCCTTGGGAATCTCGCAAGGGAGGCAAAGAATATGTCCATTTTTACAGGTGAGGCAGACAGTAACTCAATGAAGAACGCCACATTTCTTAAAGACTGAAGCTCTGTCCCCTCAGCTCAAACAATGGAATGTTTAGGCCACAGATTTCAAGATAAAGATTCTTTGGCAGGTTTATACGTTCCTAATCAGAGTGTAAGAGCTAATTACAGTGAAGTTTACTGTCATTTTATAGGCATGGATTTACAGAATGAGGCTATTTATTTCTTCCTAAATACTGTGCACAATCAGATACTCTGTTGCAAGTTGAGCAGTAGTGGCTTAACAATGGTTTCATGGGCTAAAACAGACAGATACATAGCACAATCATTCCACTTAGGTAAGGTTTTTTTCATAAAATAGACCTGCTTATGAAAACAATTACCTTTCTTTATATTCAATCAAATAATACATAGAGAAATAGGAAAAGAAATTGAATCACCTAGGTACAATTAGGTGCCATGTTTACAAACCTTACACTATTCGATCTAAACATGATCATGATCATAAACACAAACTCGATTAGGTCTCATGCTATCCCAAGTTTCTTGCCTCTCTATGTGTGTATGTGTGCGTGTGCGTGTGCATGTGTGTGTATGTTTGGGATAAGGTTCTTTCCTCAAAATCATCTAGGCAGCATTGAGTGTCTAAACCCACGTGGCCTTTCTTTACATTTAAGTTTTAACTTTCTCCAACATTGAAATTAACAGCAAAATACCTCTCTCCTGTCTGCCAGAAGACTTAGCAGAGAATATTCCCTCTTTCCCGTTCCCAGTTTCCTGGCTCCTTTTCTACTCATGGTCTTGACAAAAAGGATAAAACAGGCAGGCAGCCTAGAGATGTGACAAATTTTGTGAACTCTCTTATATTAATTTCTAATTTGGACAATAGTTCTACAATGATATTAAGGTGTCACTCTGTGTATCACCCTAAGGTTTATTCCACGGCCCTCCATTGCTAGTGCTCTGATTAGCTCTCTCACCCACAGCTCACAGACAACTGCACTATTTTAAAAGGACTTGGAATTACGTAAATACCAACGTATTTCAGACCTTTTCCTTTAAAAACGCGTAAATAAAATATTTTCTTTACACACACACAAACACACTGTATTTAAGTGCCCAAAGGAATTGTACTATATTAGATACTTTCGTATTTGTTTCTTCCTAGGAGCTTATAATAAAATAGACAATACTGACTCAGACAGACACAGAGTGGGCATTCAGCAAACACGATCTACATCATTAAACTGTGAAGGGACAGTGAAGTGTCTGTCCCATATACTACAGCCCAAGGGCTTTTGAGGTGAAGAACAAAGATAGGTATAAAACTAAGAAAACCAGTCCAATGTGTAGTGACACACATTTCCAGGAGGCTAAGGATGCTGGGAAACCATACATTCTTTGCTTATCAGACCAAAACAAATAGAACCATCATGGCTTGAGAAATTAAAAAGAAAGATGGCTCAAACAAGGCAAGAGATTATTAAAACGGGAAATTCTGATAATACTATCATAAAGATCCAAGTGAACATGACAGGAATCAATTTTTAAATGATAATACTAACCAAGTGGCTGCACAGAAAGCTGTCTGATGAGCTTATATTTTCAAAGGGCGAGTACAGAGAGAAAAAACGTGCAATGTGAAGGATGCACACACAGTGTCAGAAAGGCTAAAACAGAGAAAGAACCAAAGGACTTTTTAGAAAGATATAAAGAAACATTGGCACCTTTTTCTTCTATGAGTCCTTCTTGTAAGATCAAGGCAAAAAGAAAAACAAAAGTAGAGATCATTCCGCTCACTGGAGTATAGTCAATGTTCATAGCAGAGAAGGAGCAGAACAACTCTTTTGTTGTCATTTTCCCTATCAAGATAGTTTTTAAACAAAAAGGGTCGAGTGTGGCAAAGAGAAAATTTACTCATTTATTTATTGGCTGATTAATTGTGCTGATGAATTGTGCTAGCCTCTGGAAACTTTGGGGAGTAAGACAAACACAGTCTCTGGTTTCATGGAACCTGCATTCTCATAAAATTAAAACTGAAGGGAAACGTGACATGTCCCCTAATATAATCACACACAGATCCTCCGAGGTTAGCAATAAAGTTATCTATCACTCCTTTGCCAACCTTGGAGTGTTGAAGATTCGTTTTATTAATGGAGCTGTCAGATTTCTTTTCAATGTCTAAGAGATGATGAGGAAACAGTAATGGAGCACTTGACTGAGCTTGAGACCCCAGAACCCAATAAATCAGATCCTAAAATATTGAAAGACTTTACAGGGTAACTGGAGAGCACTTAGTGAATCTCATTCTTTAAAAATCTTCATGAGTGTCAAAAACTACAAAAGTAATAAATGCTTTTTTTTAACAAGTCTAATAATACAGAGAGAATACAGAAGGCAAAGTCATGGGATCACGGTAATGTTGCAGTTGAGGTTCTTGTGCACAGGTTTTAATGCAGTGGTGTGCTGGAGCATGCCCTCACAATTGTGTGCATCTTTTTCCAACTCTGCACATTAGTAGCTTGAACTTGGCTGTGGCGGGAGTATTTACAATGTGGAAAGCGGCAAGTGCTACAAATGAGAGATTTTCTTTCTTCCTTTCCTTTCCTTCTTTCCCTCCATTCCTCCTTTCTTTCCTTTCTTCCTCTCTTTCTTTCTTGAGAGCTAGCGGTTAAACCTTTACCAGTACACCAATGTCTTGATGTAATACACTATGACTTCTACAGAATCTTCTTTCCCAATGGGTTTCCTGAGTGTGTGTATTTTTAATTTTCATGGATACTACCAAATTATTTTTCCTTAATCTATAAATTTATACTGTGACCATAAGCATATGAAAGTAAACATATAACGGAGTCCTCATCAGTTACATGGTGAATGTTATACCTGCTTTTAATTGTAACCAATCCAAAGGGTGGAAAATTTTATTCCAGTGTTGTTTTAATTTGTGTTATCCAGATTACAAATGAGCTAGGGGATATTTTTATAAGCTACTGGCAATTTGCATTTCTTCTTCTGTGAATAACCTGTTCACATACTTTGCCCAATTTTTTATTTAGTTGTTTACTTTTTATGTCATTTGGTCTGATCATATTAGTTACATAAGCTTTTGTTCTGTTATGTGTTACAAATATTCTTTTCCTGGTCTATTTTTGATCTTTAGACTTTGTATTTGGTATCTTTTGTCAAACGCTTTTTGTTGACAAATGTGTCTCTCTTTCCTTTGTGACTCCTGGTTTTCTTGTTTTCCTTAAGCAGTTCTCTCCTACCCAAGTGCTATGGTCTAAAGGTTTGTGTCCTGCCCAAATTCGTATACTGAAATCTTAATGCCCAATGTGATGGTATTAGGAGGTGGGGCCTTTGGGAGGTGATCAGATCATCAGAGCAGAGCCCTCATGAATAAGATTAGTGCCCTTATAGGGGCTGGCCCCGTGGCCGAGTGGTTAAGTTCGCGTGCTCTGCTGCAGGAGGCCCAGTGTTTCGTTGGTTCGAATCCTGGGCGCGGACATGGCACTGCTCATCAGACCTCGCTGAGGCAGCGTCCCACATGCCACAACTAGAAGAACCCACAACGAAGAATACACAACTATGTACCGGGGGGCTTTGGGGAGAAAAAGGAAAAAATAAAATCTTAAAAGAAAGATTAGTGCCCTTATAAAAGAGGCCCAAAAGAGCCCTCCTTCCCCTTTTGCCATGTGAGGATACAGGAGAATTCTGCAACCTGGAAGAGGGCCCTCACTTGACCATGCTGGCACCATGATCTTAGACTCCCAGATTCCAGAACTGTGAGAAATAAATTTCATTTGTTTATAAGCCACCCAGTCTGTGGTATTTTGTTATTGCACTCTAAACGGACTAAGACACCAAGGCTTCAAGGAAAGTGGCATGGAGAAGTAATTAAGAGCATGGGTTCTATGTTCATACTGCTTCAGCTTGAATCCCAGCTCTGCCACTCTGAATGCCTGCCTGCTCTCTCTAAGTCTCTGTCTTCCCATTTCCAAATTGGGCAAACAAATAGTAGCACATTTGTAGAGCTATTTTGATGAGTAAATATTTAACTATATATTATGAAATTCACTGTTCATCAGTGTTCTCCCCTGTCTTGAAATGTCTATTCTGGTTCAATTTTCATTTAATTATATGAGTTCATCAAACATTTTGCACAGATATAGTATAAGAATAGATTACAGTCTGAGGCTTTGCGCATCTGAAAATTTCTCTCTTCTCTGACTGACTAGTGAAATCTCAGATGAGATTCTTGGATGCTACTCTTTCTCTCAATAGTCTCTTGACACCCCACTGTCTTCTAGCTTCCATGGTTGTAGGCTAGCGCTGGTCTGATTCTCCTTCTCTACTAAGAAATATATTCTTTCTCTATGGAAACTTAGAAAAATTTCTCTGTCCACTTGCTCTTCAAGAATTTCACCAGGAGACCTAGATTATATACATACATCTGTATGTATTCTCCTGCATATATACACCCTATGCACGTGTGTGCGTGTGTATATATACACACACCCCCATGTATTCATAACTCCAGTGTACACATACTCATATGTATTCATGGTGTATTTTTACATTTGTGTATATAAATATGTGTGAACACACGTATGTAAATACACACATATGTGTACATATGTATATATATACACACATACTTTTGTGTTTTTCACGAAACCAGCCTGGACCTGGATTATATTTTTCAAATAGAAATTTAAAGTCTTTCTTTATCTTAAGGAACTTTTATTCTCCTTTTTAAAAAATATTATTATTGCTCCTCCATCTGCTCCTTTCTTCCCTCTTAGAAATTTATTTGCAAGTTAACAGCCTTGGAATTGTCTTCTATGTCTCTTATATTTTTCACTCAGTATCTTCATTTCTTTGTAATTTTGGTCTGTGCTGTGAGACAATCACTACACTTGATCTTCTAGGAATTTAATTTGGTCTTTGGAAGAGATTATTCTCCCTTCAAATTTTCTGCTGAATTTTTAAATTTGCAAAGCATTTTTTTCTTAATTACAGAATTGAACATTCTAACTGCATCTCCTTAAAAAATCTTCTTTCCTTTTTGGTAAAGTTTGCATCTGTCAACTCCATTACTTCTATAACAATAGGAAAACGTTTTCAACTGGTTTATCTGGCTATTTACACACATTTCAGTTATCTCTCTTTCCAGACACATAGTGAGATTGTACTTCCTGCCTATGTGAATTTAAGTGTGACTTACTTTTGCCATCAAACTTCAAGAAAAGTGTTGTGTGTAAATTCAGAGCAGAAATTTTAAGAGCCAGTGCATGCTTCATAACATTCCTTTCTCTCTGTCCCAGCAACCACCATTGTTCCAGTTAGTGGTTTTCTATCGCCCTGAGCCTTGTAGCAAAAACAATGATGCAGTGGAGATGAGCCCTTCAACCAACCTTCAGTGATCTTATGCAGGCTGGGTGAGAATTAATCTTTTTTAAGCCACTTAGTTTTGGGGGTCATTTTTATTGCAGCAAAGTCTATTGTATCCTAACTGATACGGTCTGCTTAGTCTTCCTCTCTCAGATGAAATTTTCCTTTTCCAGTCATTATTTAGTGCTCCTTCAGTAACTTGTAGAGATTAAGTTATTGGACTTTCTCATGCAGTGAGAAACCATGAATGAACAGAAGGGGGGTATTTCTTACACTAACAAGCCAGGTATGAATGAGTTCGTTCTTCTCCTCAGATAAGAGAGTGAGTCCTTTCTAACCTCAAGTTTCCTATAGTACAAGTGGCATTCCGCTTTACATGTCAAGAGTGGGAGGCATTCAGCATACCCACGTAGTAAAACACTATGTTTAAATGAAGTCAGCAGGATTGAGGATGTCCCAAAGAGCAAAAGTAGCTAGTAGGGAGATGTAGATGTAGGCGCCTCATAAAATCTCACAAGTCATCATCTTTCTTTTTCTTTTTTAAAGATTGCCATCTGAGTTAACATCTGTTGCCAATTTTTTTTTTTCCACTTCTCCCCAAAGCCCTCCAGTACATAGTTGTATATACTAGCTGCAGATCCTTCTAGTTGTGCTATGTGGGACACCACCTCAGCATGGCTTGATGAGTGGTGCTAGGTCCGCACCCAGGATTTGAACCAGTGGAACCCTGGGCCGCTGCAGCTCAGCATGCAATTATAACCACTAAGCCACAGGGCCGGCCCCTCAGAAGTCATCATCTTGACCAGCCCCAATATTTATGGGGAAGTAAACCACCGTCTCCGTTGCTTGACCCTTGACTCTTGTCCAGTGACTTTGAGAAGGGAGCTCAGCACCTGCTCTCTTAGAAATCTCTGGGGAATGTGGAGTCACAGACCCACCCTCAAGGGTCCTCTAGCCTTCTTACTTTGGTTGCTGTGATGCTCCAGAAGAGGAGTTCAGAGAAAAGATAGACAAAATGAGTGATTGGGCAGCCATCTTCACAGATTCCCCCTGAAGATTTAAGGAGAACAGGAGAGATGCCAGGTGTCCAGAGAGAAATGAATGTTCTGGTTTCCAAAAGGAATGGCAATGAGCAATGAGGAAAGAAACAGACTCCAGAAATTGGTGAGCTTGATATCAAACCTTAATTAAATTCTAAATGTGTCCGTTAAATAAACTGCAGCTGCTTCAAAAGAAGTGATTATCAAGAATTAATATTTGTTTACCTAGATACGGTTGACAAACCTGGTTGATTCAAGGAAGTACCAGGGACATAAAATAACAAGCTTGGGAAAGATTTTACTGTTCCAAGATATCCTTTTAAAGAAGATAGAGAAATGACTAGGAGTGAGATGGATTAACAACTGTTTGAAAAAAATATTCCCAAAGAGTGTTGATTAATGACTTCAACTCAATGTGGAAGAAAATCTGTATAAGTTGCAGAAACTTTTTATCCTTTTCAATGACATATATCAATGTCAGATACAACAGCAGAAACCTGGTTTAACAGAAGCTCATATAAATAAGATCCAGGAACTTTTGTTAGCTACAAGGTCAAAATAATGCATGAATGATATGCTTGCCAAAACAGCATGGGAAATCTTAGGCCATATTACAAAGATGTACAGAATCTAGGAAGTGAGCAAGGTGAGAAGGAGTCAGAGTAACTGAGTTGGTATTGACAAGCTCATACCAGGCCTTTGTGCTAACAAGAAAATGGAAGTCCTTCCTCTGTGAAGACACAGCCCTCAGCCAGGCTTGATGGGTGGAGTGCAGGCCAGAATTTATCCTTCCCATGCCACCTTTGCCAGGCACCATGGTACAGTGCACAATCTGCAGTACTGTGCAGCAGCCTTGCTCATAAACTGCTACACTCTGCATTGCTCAGATCTCACCTGGCAGATTTTGCTCTGAACTGGGTACTCCTTTTTAAGAAAGACTTTCAAAGTGGGATACTTGTAAAGATGAACAGAATAGCAATTAGTCTAGACAGAAGTCCTATAAGAAAAGATTTAACAGCCTAGTAAGGCCAAGGCTTGATGAGAGAAAACTCAGGAGACCATGATAGCAGACCTGAACTATTTGAAAGGAAAGGGATTAGATTTATTCTGGCTAGATCCAGAAGGTCAAATGAGGACTAGTGGATGGACTCACAATGCCCTGTAGATAGTGAGTGTTCAAGAAATATATCAAATCAAGTTATAGTTATAACAAGGCACATTTGTCACTTAAGTTAAAGGGATAGTTTTCCATAAATATTGCAATTCAAAAATGAGATAGATTCTTTTGAAAACAAGTTCCTCGTAAGTGGAGAGCTCTACCAGTCAAGAATTTTATAGAAGAACCTTCATTAAGCAAAGGTCGAACAAGCAAAACTCTTCCAAGATTCCACACAATGTCACAGTACACAGTGTTTGACTATGCACATATAGGGTGTTGTAAGAGATACAAATATAAATAACAAACATTTTCTGCCTTGAAATAGCTTGCATTTTCTGCCTTGAAATGAAGACAGATGTGTACACAACCATGATGCTAAGCTATAAACAATTATTTCCTGAATGAAACCAGGACACAGAATAAACCTATACAAAAGAAACCACATATTGTATTTTTATTCTCACCTCCAAGAATTCGAACCTGGACCATCGAATAATTTGCTGTACATGCTTATTCTCTTGTCCTTAAATATTTAACCTCAGTAGGAATACTAAGAACATATTTATTCACAACATCCCACTAAAGTCTATTTTATTCTTAGGTATCAGAAAACACACCTGAACATTGTGGCCTCAGCTCAACTCTCATTCATGTTTCAATCGTATTTAAACCAGAATTATCATTCATGCTTCCAGGGAGACCACACACCTGGTTTGCCTGGGAGGGCCCTGGCTTGTGCCTGTTGTCCGAGCATAATTACTAACACCACCCCCTTCACTCTCAAAAGTGTCCAGTTTGGACTATAATTATATGGTCACCCTCATGCCATTCTACCTTCTAAATGTTCTATGTTCCGCTTTGTGGAATATAAAGAAAGAAGCACAAAAACCACTAAATAAGCAGTTTTAAATTGAACAAGACACTTTATAGGTGACCACGAACACTATTTAAATAGCTTTTATACAAAGCAGATGAAAATAACTATCTAAATAAAATACAAAGTTCCATGGAAGTGTGCTGGAGGGAAAGAACTCCAACAAATTAGAAGAGAAGGCCTCTCTGAGAAACACAGAATTTCCTTAAAACTGAGCAAAAGGTGAAATTTTCAGTAAATGGAAGGGGCATTCCAAGTAGAATATGGAAATACTTTTATACTCATGTTTATTCATTCATCCATTTATTCATCTAACAAATAAGAATATAAGCAAAATTGGCTCAAGGAATATTATATTAAGTAGGTAATAAAATAGGGAAATGGAAATATTGGGTTCATCAGATATTCCTGTATCAACCTTCCTTTTTTGTTGTTGTTAGCAACAGAAATTGAAATGGAAGGAAAATAAGAGCAAATGGGTTTTCCAAGGTATTTTACATACATAAATACTGAGAAAAAATGTACTGTTATTAAAATGCTGTCAAAAGAGTAGAAACTGAGGGAGCTAGAAAATTCATACATAACCTCTTTTTCCCACCCCCAGGAGTAATCTCAGCAGTCTCCATAACCTAAAGCACTGAAAGACCCTCCCCTGAACCTCAGACCCGAGAAATTTCTTGGACATAGTATATAGCCTGGATTTTACATTCAAGTAAATATGCTCTGTGTGTTCCCAAAAAGGCCAATATTTATATATCAAGCTCACCAAGTTAAATTTACTTTCCCACATTAAGCCTGCATGATGAATGGCTTTATCTTGCCCATTACAGCCTGTTAAATCATAAATCCCCAGGCAGGACAAAAAGAAAAAAATGACTTGAATGAAGAAAACCACTGAAGGACAAACCATTACTATTTAAGGTGGTTGTACTGAATCACATTTGCTAACAATAATACATATATCCATATTTATATTTAAAGAACCATAGAAATTAACATCTAGCCACCTGGAAATTCGAGGGTAGGTCTACTCTTGGTAGATTTATTCACAAAGATGGTTGGAATGTCCCTGACAATGACAGGGTAAATGAAAATGGCATTTTATGAGTTTTAATACCATGTCTAGACATTGTTCATAAGCCACCAATCATATTACGTGCCAAAAAGGCTTTGGGTGGTATATGGGATTGTCAGGGGGGACCGACTAAGGCTATGTATCAACCAGCCAATACAGAGAAATATTGTCAGGCTGATCAGTTAAATGACTTCACTTTTATTCATCTTTAGCCATGGATTCTAGCACTCTTTAGATAAGGCTGACATTTAGACTGAAAAATTTGAGAATGTAGCTACATATCTCCATTTAAAGTTTTAGTATTAAGAGCCACACTTAAAGTTCTCAGTGGATATGTTCTATTCATATAATTTAAAATATCTTGAGATATTTCTCTTTTTATTTTAAAATACTTAAAATAAAATTGGGGAGCTGTGTACATGAATAACACAACTCTCATTAGAGGTGGTGGTTTAAGTCAAGTCACCACCAATATTGAACGGTTTTGCCAAAGCCAAAACAGAAGCCACCTTGATTCTAGTCTCAGCTAAGACAACCTCAGTTAAATAAAAAAAATCTTCAGAAACCAAGTTATCAAAGAATGCTATGTGATATCTCTTTTTTAATGAACATATTTCAAACAGGCATGCTCTATCCAGTTTCTAGAGAGAATTCAGTTCAACAGACAATGCTGAATGCCTACAACATGATAGCCTCTGGGTGCTGGAGGTTGGAAGCTAAGTAAGCCATAGCCCCTGTCTTCAACAAGCTTATAATCTTCTGGTTTAGGTTATGAAAGTCATATAAAGAAAAAGAGATGGACTCAGATTATTAATACTCAATTTTACCAACGCTTAAACTATATTGTTTACCTAGATACGGTTGACAAACCTGGTTGATTCAAGGAAGTACATATGTACTGGAAGAGGAAGGGATATACAAAATTATGGTAGTGAACCTCCCCTTAAGGAGCTCAGAATTGAGAATCTGGATTGTAGGGAGATACGCACACAGAGACACAATAAGACAATACTCCAGGGGTATTGAGAACACTTAGTTCAATTGATGATATAGTCAAGGTAGTCTCCAAGCTGGTCACAGAAGCCTTCAGAGAAAGGGTGGAGCTTAAGATTGTATTGGCCACAAGAAGAGAGATGGCATTCTAGGAGGTGGGAAAATCACAGCAAAGAAATCTATGCAATTTTCTATTGATTGAAGAGGGACAGAAAAAGCAATGAGACAGACACTACATCTCAGTTAACAGGACAAAGGACTTGAATGATAAGGCCAAAAACAATTATGGTGGACCTACAATAAACTAAATAGCCAGAGGCTGGGAAAATGAACCAATGATCTGCGTTGTTGCAGCCTTTCAATGGAAATTTCCAATTCACAAAGTCAGGGCATTCACAGTTATGATGGTTGACCTCATTTTCATTGAGAGATAATGCTAAACAGAAGACAGTTACTCTGTGAAATGCACCCAAACACAAAATACTATACATCCATGCCAAGAGGTGAGGCTCCAGTTGCCTGGGGATCTAATCATAAATTCTCTATTCTGTGTTGGAAAATAAAACCCTGGCTTGTCTTGAAAAGAGAATTTGAGCATGCAATTAATTCACTGTACACTGACTTGTCACCCCAAGTAGATTAGTGCTTTCCATCAATTTTAAGTACATTAGAGCTTTCAAGCAGCAAAACATATCCTGCATTATGAAGGACATCATTAATCATGTGTATCAAGCCCTAAAATGTCAAAAACGATTCCAACATTCACTTAAACTGTTAGAAGACCAGGAAATCACAGAAGTGTAACTTTAGTAATAACAGCAAAAAACAGTGAGAAAAAATAGAATAAAGAGGTGAGCAGGTAAATTACAACTATATCTCCTATTTATTTCCTTTAGGGTTTAAAGGTCTCACCCCAGGTAATAATTATGACAGCACATACACTAAGCTTTCAACATAAGGCTGACAAATGACTCCAGAATAAGATTTGAGGTCTCAGAATGCTTAGCTGAATGAGTTAGGAAACGCACACAATTAGGGAAAACCCTTTGGCCTCAGAATATATTGACCTTATAATTGTTCCTATACTGATAATGATACTTAAAATAATGTGCTCAGCTTACACTTAGAAGAAAAAATTTCCATTCTAGATTTCTTAGATGGGAATCTCTAATTGCATTTAAAAGCTGAGAAAGTGTTCTTTAGACCCAACTGTTCACTCTTCTAAAATATTCTTCTATAAATAAGGCTAATAGCTTCATTTTCTTTAAAAAACGGGATTAACCATTTATGGGCATAATGACAGGTCAAAAACCAATCTCCATTATCTGTCAGATGAAAACAATTCAATAACTGCTTTCGGCATTTTTTCTTAATGTGGTGGATGTAACACAATATTATTTGAGATAATTACTGCCCTTTGTCAGGATGCTATCAGCACAAACCTACCCTGAAACTAATAGGCAAATGAGATGCAGCTATTGCAGATTCAAGGTGCTGGAGGGCGAGGAGAGCAAAGGGGGCCTTTACAGTGGGTCTTTCTGTCTGGTGGCAGCCGCTGATCAGAGTATACTTTATAAAGTCAATATACATGCCAGGTGCTTTTTTGTTTGTTCTCTAATATTGTCAGTTCTTTGAAGGAGAAAATGTCCCGTAGTGTGTGTGTGCCAGTTTACCAAAATAGTCAGCTACTGCTTGCCAAAACTGAAAAATAAACTGTTTCTTACAGTTAAGAGTTTTTAAAAATCAGTTTTCTATTAAAATAACATTGCCAAAGATAAAATCATAGGAATTAGGTTATTCTAATCATTCTAAACCTCACTGTCTGAAAGTTTTTCTAAAAAGGCACTCTTCATTACTAATGAGTTGGGTTGAGGTTTATGCTGTTTTCTTCCTGTACCTAGAAGACCAATCTGCCCTCTAGAAAAATCTGTGATCCTAATTGTGGGGTCGGCATTCTGAACTACAGAAAAGGGTTTCTGGCCACTACTGTATTTTTGCCTGCCCTATAGACTCCTCTGCCTGCATCCCTTCCTATTGAGGCAGTCATTAACTCATCCTACAGTCCGCTCAGAAGGAATTAACTGGCTCTTCTACCATCACCCTGCCCTTTTATTCTCTCTCTCTCTCTCATATTTTATATCCTTCTCGGCACCAGGAGAAAACCCTAAAATGCTATTTGTCCTTATTGATTTTCCAATCATTTGACTCACAATCTACGTTTAAATAAAATTTTTAAAAGGAAAATGTTATTGCCCAATCTTCTCCTTCTTTGCCACTTTCCCCCAGCTCCCATAATTTGCCGCCGTGAGGATTCACTTCATTTTACCAGTAAAATATTGGCATCTCTTTATGGCTACCAACCAATTGTGTAGCAATTCCTTTCAAAACCTCAGTCCATTTTCTTTTTTATCCTGGACACCATTATAGGAACTTGATGGTCCTTGAGTCAAAATGAATTCAGGGACTCCTACTCCAAAAAATGCATGCATGAGATTAACAAGATTTTGGAAACACAAGTGGTAATTACAAATCATCAAATCACACTACATACAGATTACTAAGCAAGTACAATAATAAGTTTTTCAGTTAATTGGAAGTGTAAAGTAGAAGTGTTATTTTGTTTTTCATCATCAATCCTTCCCTATTAAAGAGAAGATAAAAGTCAGAAAATCCGACTTTGTTAGGTCTGGAGATTATCCCTGGATCACTGGTTTTCAGCCACTTTTGAACCAAACCTACTCTTTGAGAAGGTCCCTCCCAGAACCCCTAAAATTTACAAAGGACAATTGGAAAGTCACTTAATATAGTCCCTCCACTTTACTTAACAGAAAAGGACTCTGATTCTATGCCTTGCCCAATCATTGACACATGGCTAGTTTAAAGGAGGAGCATGTGTATTCCTCTCTCTCCCCATCCCCTTCTCCCTCCTCCTTCTCTCTCCTTCCCTCTCCCTCCCTCTTTCCTTTTACCTCCTCCTCTTCCTCTGCTTTGGTGATGGGCTCCATCTGCCTAGGCGCATGTTTCCTTTCTTCCTGGTGTACTGGCTTCATGCCCATGGCTCTTTTATTAGTCTGTTTTTTGCACCTACTCTCAAGACCACATTCTCTATTTGAAATAGAGTTTCAGTGCACTTGACCCCTTCAGTCTCCACCCTGTGCCTCCCAGATAAACAGCCCATCACTTGTGGTCATACACTAATTTTTATACAACTCTGAGCAGTCTTTCTGCTCTGACTTACTTCATTTATTAAATAGGAAGAGCAGTTATTTCTTGCCTTCACTTTTTCTAATGAGAAAAGACTTTCCAGTTTTCTGGGAGAGTATCTCCAGAATGACTGTCACTCCAGGACAACAAGAAAACTTGTTTGATAGTGCTTTTTGTTTATATCCCTGCCCTCCAACACCACTTTTAAATATTTATCTTGCAGCTATAACAAACACAAAGTGACAATACTTCAATTAATTCTATTTACAATTCTAAGTACTCCTAATCTATATGGTTGGCTACTTTTAGAATCAACAGTTGGCCCATCTACCTGACTACCCATCCATTTCATGGGCTCACTCATCATTATCAATTCAGAAATTGTCCAAGATTTCCTGCTTAAGATTTGATGCAATGGACCTGCAGATGTGGATACTGATCCCAGAACATCAGCCAGCTAGAAGCCTTCGTCACTATATTGTGTGATGAAATCTTCTTTAGCTCCTTATTAGAATGACCATAATTGCTATCATAATCGTAAGGATCTGCTAGTCACATGGCTTACCTAACTACAAAACTGCCGGAACTCTTTTCAGACTGGATGTTCTTCCTCCTCTTTTTAGACCAGATGTATTTGCTGTTGACATTATGGCACCTACTGCTTTGGGCAATAAATGTCCTATGGCATGAGGACCAGACCAGATCAGTAGGTGGCAGCTTTGCTGACAATCCTGTACTGTCTTTAAGAAAGTGAGAGTGGTGGGGACCTCACCAAGGTTTGTAAAATAGTAATGCATGCTAAAAGATAATACACTTCATAATCATCAGCTTTGGGGAGAAAATGAAAACACAAACTCAATCTATTGCCAACTTCAATAAACACTTTAAAATATAATAACTGCCACTAATGGCAGTGGCAGCTACTATAAACCTTAAAAGTACTAAGTCAAGAAGAGAATTGTCAATATACAGAATTGTCCACAGAGCTATTTACTGTAAATTTTTTGAGGCACCTATTTAAAAGCTTTAGCATAAAAAATACCTTCATAGTTTGTGGGTGTTTCTTCTTTTTACACTAATTAAAAAGTTAATTATGGCTAAGAACCTATACACTGGATACATTTAACAGAGAAACGATAATATACTAAGTTCTTGGTAAACACAGAACTATAAGTCCTCAGCCATCTTTAATAAGAATTCACTAAGACTACATTCTTGCCAAGGGGTTTTTTGTCATTCAACAAATATCTATTGAGCACCTATTGTGCACTTATTACTGAAAGTGCTGAGGGCAGAACAGTGAATAGAACAGCAAAACTCTCTGCCACCATAAGCTTAAAAATAACTTTTTTTTAAAGTAACCATACTTTTAGGAAGTTACCACACTTTTAGAGCTTATTGCTCTCAAGTCATAGTTATAAATAACCACCAGAACTGGTTATAAGTCCATGTAATCAATAAATGACAACTCATCTAGGAATTGCTCTTCTGAAAGTCAACCAAATGGCACAGCCCTTGGTCTGCTTTTCTGTTTTCTCTGTCTCCCTGCCCCATTCTTGAAAATAAGGTTCAGGAAGGTGAAGACTGGCTCTGCTTTCTAACCCCATCTCTCCAGCATCCACTTCAGTTCCTGGCAGATAGTTGGTACTTAGTAAATATTGGTGACTGACTAAATTGAGGAAAGCAATAGGACTAAACTAAGTCATACTAATTTGTGAATTAATGTTAACTCTTTAAGTTCCACAGCTATTGTACTCTGAAAGGACCAATCTTGTTAAACTCAAATAAATTTGGACATGTTAGGGAAGTAGGGACCTATGAGTTGGTGAGCCAGGTTTATAAAATTCATATTTCTAAGATGAACTATATACCTGGTTCCAGTCTTTTCTGCATCCACAGAATTCTACAAAGCTTCAAATTTTCTCACAAGTGCTTCCCTCCCAGTGCTCCAGCAGCAGATAAGACACATACATATATTTAGATGATCAGTTTGTGAGATGTGATTGCCCAATTTACCCTTGTCCATTTACGTGTAACAACAACATTATGAAACCACCCATCAGACTTCTATTATCTGAAGTGTAACTGTTACTCCACTGAGGGATCACAAAGAGAGTACCTGTCTTACATGTTGTTGCTTCAACAGTTTGAGACATTCATCCAAATTAAGCTTTTGTTTCAGAGGAAAAGGGAGGAGATGGGAAAGCAACCAATAGTTACAGAAATGTCTCTTAGAGCCAGATACTCTGCTGCGTGTTCTACTTACATTATACAATTTATAATCAAACCTATATACTTAGTAATTAATTAACTCATTCAATATTCACTCAATCCATGTTTATGGAGGATCTGTGATATGCCAGGTATTGTGCTCAGCACTGGAGATAAAATGGTGAACAAGATAAATGTAGGAGGAAATGTCTATATTAGAATGATACACGTGATGGCAGTATCACTATCCCCATTTTTCAGGTAAGAAAACAAGACTCAAAGACTTGTCAAACAACTTGTCCAAGTCATATAAGTTTCAAGCCATCATAAGTTTCAGAGCCAGAATTCAAACCACCCAGGCCTTTCGGATTGTAAAACTCAACCCCTTTATGCTACTAAACTCCTTCCCCTTCAGTTAGCTATTTCTACCCAAAAAATGGTCCTCAGACTAGCAATATCAGCATCATGTAGAAGCTTGTGAGAAATGCAGCATCTCAGGCATCTACTCCTGCCAGACCGACAGAATCAGAATCTCCATTTTTAACAATCTTCCAGTGATTTGTATGTACATTAACATTCGCGCAAGTCCCAGTTAAGAAGCTCTTTAGTGAGGGAAGGGAAGGAAAACAGAGAATTAAAACATTTTGTTAAAACTATGCTAAAAGGTCTCTAAGTCCACCAGTGTGGTCTGCATTTTGAGATAAAAGATGTAGGCTGAGCCTTCAAGCTTATAACCTAACTTGGCAAATAGTTTATACACTTACACTCGAAAAATACAAGAAATGCAATCAAAGTTGCACTGAGACCCCCAGAACACATACCAACTCCTGGAAAGCATTGATTTTAATATATCAGTTTGCTAAGAGTCTTCAGGACATGCCAGACTTATACCACTTCTATCCTTGTTCAGTAAATCCTCTTAATTAGAATGACCTCAATATTCCCATTACATTGCTAAGCTAACCTATATTTTCTTCAAGACACAAGTTAACTACTTCTTCCTCAGGCATTCACTCTTCAAATTTTTGAAAACCTCTTACAACTGAAGAAAGGTCACTTGTAGGAAGTAAGGGCTTTTGAAAGATGTCAGTCATTTGCAAAACTTCTCTGCAGGAAGTTTTTCCTACCCCCTGGCCAATAACCTCTCTCCATCTCACTCCTCAGGACCTGACCCAGTGGTCACTAGTTAATGCCCTGCTTCCTCTGTTAGTTCTAGGTTCTCAGCTTTAATTGTGACAGATGCCTGACAGATGCTCAGAACTCTGAGTGACTGAGATCTGGACTTGTGTGTGGTCTTTCTCCATCATCTGTAACGTTCTAGTACCTTTATGTATTCACTTATAAACACCTAAACAACCAACCAACAAGAAAACCCTTCTGGATGCCCTCTGAATCACTGCTTCCTCCAATTCAGTGTTGGAAGTCACCAATAAACTCTAAATCATCAAATCTAATAACCACTTTTTGCAGGTTACAGTATTTTAAATCTTTATTCTCCCATGAAATTCCTTCCTCAGAACTCCCAGTGCTCTTTTCTAGAATAGGAAGCCGTCACTCTTGGGGAAATTAGAAACAAAGACTGCAAAAATACTTCACTAAATTCAAAAGCCACTCTTCAAAATGTACAAACCATTTGCACAAATGAGCAGGAAAAGAGGAAGGGGAGGAGCTGTGTAAACAGGAAGGTGTGAGACCCAGAAGCCAATATCCTCCCTGAAGCAAGGACTATCCATGGCCAGAATCTGGGGCTGTGAGGGCATGCCATCATCCAGACATATTTTTATTGATGCCATTGGGGACCATCAACTCACAGTGGGCAACACGGTACCTGTCGATGTCCACTCGAGAATGACATTTGTCTGTGTTCTGTGACTTTGCTCCTGACCCCATCTGTCCCGCTCCATATAGACAATCCTTTGTTTAATAAGGACACCCATCAACCCCTGGAGGTAGGAGAGTTCTTGAACACCAGGAGGAGGCGGTGGTAGCACGATGAGAAAATTCCCACACCTAACCAAGACAGGACTAGATGGAACCAATTCAAGATCCCATCTTCATCCAGGACAACGTTGGCATTCACAATCAGTTTTATTTTCTCAGATTGATTACTCATGAGTATAACTTTATTGGCCACTAACCTTCCTTAAAACATTCCCATCCTCTGCCTCATGGGTTTTTATAAGCCCAATGATCACTCCTCTCCCCTTGATGGTTCCTTCTAAAGCATTGCCTGCTTCTGCTTCCTCTCACATCATACACACCTGTTCCCCAAGCTTCAATCCATGGTCTTCTGCTACCTGCTTGCCTCTTCCAAGACCCTTTCTCCTCACACCTTCCCTTTGTCAGTAGGGCTCTCCAAACTCTTCAGTTCTTGGTCTTCCATTCCCGTGTCACTCCTCCTATTTTGTGTGTTTCTACAGTGGTACTTGATAGACTTAAAGGTCAAATTTGAACAATTTAGGCTAAGATCAAAAGGACCAAGTATGTAGATCAATAAACAAACATGAATCTTACACTGGAAAAGCTTACACTTTAGGAACAGACCTCGATTGTACCAACCACATGTAAAATCGAAACAGGCTGAGCCTAAATGGTAAGATCGATTGGAAAATTGGAGTAATTAACTGGGTAATTTAGTAAAATAAATAAATAAATTCCAACAACTGAGGGGGTGGGGGAGCACTAAAGGCATCCAGGTCGCCAGTCTACATTGATCAACTTGACAAGAAAATTGCTCAGTTCTCAATTTCATATTTCCTAGTAAACAGTGAAAGACATCCAGATGACTGAACAATTTCATGAAGTGACTCAAGTATATATATTATATTCAGGCCTTAATGAAATCTACATTTGTGCAAATGCTTTGCATGTAGTATCATGAAGAGATGAATCTGTGTTTGCATAATGACCTCTGCCAACAGTGGACCTGTAGGTAGCACTTCAAGAATGAAACAATAAATACTATACCTCTGTCTCAGCAGCTGAAAGCTGGGTTAGACTCTCCTTGGGAATTTTCTGGATGCAGTATACAGTACAAATTTTTTTAAGGCAGCTTGCTATCTCCTTAAGGCAAAGTTCCTAAATTTTCTCAAATCAAAACAGATATTTCATGATCATCTAGACCAGGGATTAGAAAATTTTTTCTGTAAAGGGACAGACAGTAAATACTTTAGGCTTTGCAGACCACCCAGTCTCTGTTGCAACTACTCAGTTCTGTCATTGTAGCACGAAAGTAGCCATAGACAATACATAAATGAATGAGCATGGCTGTTTTCCAATAAAATATTCCTTACAAAAACTGGTGAAAGGCCAGATTTGACCAGTTGGTCATAGTTTGCCCACCTCTGGTTCAGACTCTGGCGTATAAAATTGAATTGGAAAGACAGTCAATTAATCTCGCATCATCTTAATCACCATACTCATCATTATGATCATCATAATCATCATTCCCATTTTATAGACGAGGAAAGGCTAAAAGATAAATTTATACTGTTGTCTATAGTGTTTGGGCTGGGACTCTAATGATTTGTTATCAAGTCCAGTTTTCTTTCCAAGAGAGCACAGGACACATGTGTAACATAAAAATTAAACATTCTAATAATAGTTCAACGTCAGAGTAGAAGAAATGGCAAAAAAGAGCAAAATTAAATTTTAAGGCGTAAAATTAAAGGAGTGAAAATTAAATGTGCACATTAATAATAGAAGTTCATTGGAAAAAAAGAAATATAACTGTCGACAGGTACTCCCCCGACATCTACTGTGAACCACATTCATCTATCTCTTATTGAAGCTCCTTTCCTTATCTGTACCACATCATTGAACTTGGCTACTTTGAGTTTGAGTTCATAATTAAAAGTGTCAGAGTAATAGACACAGAGCATTAGTAACACAAAGGGTGAGCTCTTTCGAGCACCTACTTCCCAAGTTGAGAAGTAGACTTCCTACGTGAGCATAGCTGAGCCCACAATAGGTCAAGATAATTTACCTGCTCACAGAAGCAGGTAAAAATATCAGAAACTTTCCAGCGATACTATTTCATTGTCTGAGCACATATATTTGAGTTGATTCATTGATAAGAGACTTACCAACTTCAAGAGAATATTTTTTTACTCCATCAATTTTCATATATATCTGTTTGCAATAAAATAAATATAATTTATATCTTAAGACAGGACATGTGTACTAAAACAGAAACATTTTTCCTTGCTCCAAAGCATTAAACTCAAACTCCCTCAAAGTGGTCATTAGTTACTACTAATTTTTCTAGTAGCACATGGATTTAGCAAAATATTTTTATCTTGAGATTCTTCTGTTCAAAATAAGTGGATTGGTAAAAAGCAAACATACTTCTTGAATTTTTAAGCCACACTAAATTTACTAATATTCAAATACAGATAGCATTTTCAAAGAGCAAAGCTATTGTTTTTGTCATTCCCTTTTCTTTGAGCCAGTGGGTAGATACCGCTGGTTCACCATGACCTGTCTTCCCCCTCCTTGGGCACACTGGAGACTCTACTTCCTTGTAGAAGGAAGCCCAGGTGAGGCTATGTAACCAGTTCTAGCTAATGAAATGTGAGCAGAAGTACGAGATGTCACTTCTGGGCTGAGGCAGTGAAAAGCTCCTGTGCGGCCCTCCAGCCTCTCTTACTCAGTTTGGCAAACGTGGAGGAGGCTCTGTTGAGGTGGCAGAGCCACAGACTGAAGCTGATTGAATTGCTGAGTTACCAAATGCAAGAAAGCTTCCCTGGAGTGTCTCCTAAACCCCCACACAGGGCCAGCTTCATGGGCATTCGATCTACGCGCTCACACAGGTCCCACCTTCTGTGCTTGGTTTAATGTTCTGCGGTCATGTTTTGAAATTCTGAATAACGTTTGGAAGAGGGATCCAATATTTTCACTTTGCATTAGGCTTCACAAATTTATTCCCAGTCCTGCTCACAGAATCGACTTTGCATGATTTGTGTGTGTATGTATGTGAAGCCGCTGAGATTTTGAAGCTGTTTGTTTCTGCATCATATACCTATCCTATCCTGACTACTACAACCATGAAACCCTTCAAGCCTTAGTAAGTGTAACTCTCCTCCACTGTTTCCCTGAATGCCCCTACTCTTTGAGACAGGTGTCTTCACTAGGTGTTCCCACAGTATGATTATCCCCTCCAGCATAATATTTGCACAATTTATTGTGGTTATCTCCTAACCTGCCTGTCTCCCCGTGGTGGATACTATAAATTCGGTTCCTCCACAGACATTCCAACTTTTCTGGTGTAACTTCCCATGTGACAGAGACTGGAAAGCTAAAAACTACATTTCCAAGACTTCTTTGCAGTTGAGATAGCTGATGTGGCCTAGGTTTTGCCAAGTAGGTCTACCCTTGAGAGGTGTGGAATGAAAAAGAAGGCAACATGAGGTCACTGATACACTTGCGGAGACTGGCTCTTCTTGCAAGCATGGTACTAAGGAGACTTATTTTTCTGTGGCAGCTATGGCAGATGGTCTTGCCCAATATTGTAAAGCAGCAGCACTGGGGCTTCCCCCAGAGCAAGGTTGTGGTTGGCACTTCTCTTGGCAGCTCACCTACCTGGCTATGTGGCATCCAAACCTGGTCCCCAGGGCTTTCCAAAGACTTTGTCAGCTACCTTATGTCCTCAAATAAACAATTCTTTTGCTTAGAGTGGACTCTGTCATCTACAACAACAACATAAACTTATACCCTTCCTCCACCCCCGCTAGAGTGTAAGGTCTTTGAGGACAAGGACTGAATCTTATTTATTTTGAAAATCACCTTCCTCTCCCACCACTCAGCCACCTAGGGCTAACTTAATACACAATAATGACTCAATAGATATTTCAGGAAGAAAGGCAGGCAAGTAGACACGCAGGAAAAAAGGAAGGGAGGAGGGAAGAAAGAATCATTCTTTCCAAACATTCATAGAACTGGAATAAAAACCTGTTAATAAATGACCCTCATACTTTCAGTAGATTATAAATGTAATATATTGCTCTGATACATAGAGCTTCAAATAGTCTTGCAGGTATAGAAAAACTGACTATCTCAAAAGCCCTGGGGGCTCTTTCCACATGGTATAAAGGTAAACAAGAACATTTACTGCATTTGAGTTTCTATAAAGCATCTTATTAACAAGCTCTTTGCTGCCAATCTATTTCCCAGATAATAAAATTCTTAAAAAATAAAAATTATGCAAATATAAAAAACCTGTGCTTTCCACAACTTGAAAGCCAGGATTTCATCAGGCACAGAAATATCACATTACCCACAGTGGGGTAAGCTGCAGTCCTAGTTAGGGAAAGAAAATTTGTCAAAGTGATTCCAATTTAAGCCTCTCCCTTCCCACAGGGTTCCTAAGAAGTTTTCTCACAATCCTCATGGCAATTTCTTGGGTGGTAGAACACCTTGAGTTGCCCCATATTTTAAAAAAACCTGAAGTCAACATATTTAGCAAATAAGAAAAGAATTGGTGCTGCTCAGGCAAATGCACTCTTTGCTTCTCCATATGCTCTCCTCAGTGTGGAATGTAGTACTTCTTTATATAGTATCAACTTATTTGTAATTGTACAGTCACCAGAAAGTAGGTCAAGACACACTGGAGCTTTCCCATTTCCCAAATACTATATGCCATGCATGAAAGTTGAGACTTATCAGGGTTGAAGTACAGGAAAGGATTGGAAAAAACAAGCAGAGGATAAGAAGAAATGCAATCTATTTCCCTCTAAGCCCCTTCATAAATCTTCATCTTCTTTCCAACAAGATCTAGGAAAATCACAGTTTCACTCCGGGACAGGGATGCTCATTACCCAAGTTCAAAACCTATGAAAAATTACAGTGGAAAAATCATTTGCAATTGATTTATGGTTAAATTGAAAGAAGTGGAAGTGTTGGACCAATCATCTGCTTTTAAAATATCTTTCAATCTCGAACCCACTCTAAACCCTGGCTCCAATAAGCTTCTATAATTAGAATAGCAAAATACAAGGCATTAATACCTCCCACAGATCATTAATCATTCCAGCTACCTCATGACGAAGGCCGCAGTATGGACTGGAGGCAGGGTTGAACAAACGAAATTGTCATTGATCTCTACTTGAAGACCGGAGCAAGATCATTCACTCCATGTGTGTTTGCTGGTGTCTGTCACACTGGAAGTGTTATGTAGACCATCAATAACAACACCATTTCACTTTAACAGTTTGAAACAGAGATAGAAACTAGGTGTGTTTCCTGGCAACAAGCAAACTAAGATCCACGTTAGTTGCCTATACTTGGTTAGCACTTAGTTCCTAACAGGTGATTAAACAGCAACCATCATTGTATCCTACCACCTCCATACTGAGACAAAAATTGACACGTATGCTCTGAATCCACAAATCCACAAACTGTCTCCTGGATTCTCTTGAATGCTTCACAAATCAACATCTTTTTGGAGAGCAGTAAAACCTCACTAATATGAACTGTTTAGAAGGTAAACTTTCTAAACAATAGGAGAAAAGTAGTAATTAGATTTGTTTTCCTCAAATAAGTGAGGTTGCCTTCCTTTTATGGTCCGTTAGAAATGCTCTAAGATTAAAAGCAATAGATGTGGAATCAACCCTAGCTCACCCAATTTGGAAGGAAAGATAAATCCCCAGGCACCCTATTTCCCTCATCTGTGCATTGCAGATCACAATACTTGCCCATCCTTCCTTATAGGGTGATTTTGAAGATGTTACGATATAATACTTACAAAGCAGCTATGCAAAGCTGAGATCACTATGCAAAGGTAAACTTCCACTAAGACAAGTGAAATAAAGTTGGAGTCCTTTAAAGATCTGTATTAATGAACATATAAGAATAACAACTTTTTAGCATATTACTAGTTTTATCTATAAGTGGATGCTTAGATATCACTGGAAAATTATCTTAAAGCAGAACAATCATTTCGAATTTGACACATTTGAAATTCCCTTCTAACAATTTCCAATGCATCCCAATGTTCTCCACTTTGTAGGTTGTTCCTTTAATGCTTGTGGATATTGGTTATCCATATGGTAGAGGAGAAATGCCTAGTCTAGAAACCATTGTCTATATTCTCATCACAGAGGGAAACTAAATCTGGTTACCTGTGAGAGCCAAGTAACTCACCAGAAACAGATTCACAGTGAAAGCACCCCCAGTGGATCTGCCAGGCCTAATGTGCAAAAGAGGAAGTAAATGGTTCTAAGAGTACTGTTCTGGGTTCTTTTGCTCACCCTTCTGAAGAGCACCAGGCCCTGAAATCTCCAGTAAGTGATGGCAATGGTCCTTCACTGCTTAGATCCAGAAGACACTAGATTCTCATATCCAATCTACTTTGATACCTGGATGAACTACTGTGTTGTCAATGACAACATAGTGACTTCATGCTGGGAGGCCTGTTATGACAATAAAATTAATACTGACTGCACCTCTCCAGAGAACATGGTGCTCCCCTGATTCAGACAGAAAATAAACCCTAAAGCCAAATGCTTACAGGGCTATGTGCAGGTTATAACCACAGAAGTTTGATGAGGCTTCTGTTCTTTTTTTTCTTCAGAAAGAAAATTGGACTTGGAAGAGAACAATACACTAACCCAGTGTTTAAAGGAAGGATGGCCATTCTAATGCCTTAGTATAGAACCAATCTCATTATTTCACAGAATAATAGAGGGCCGTTATTGTTACTTAATCTTTATGAGACACAATTCCCACATTTTCAAAATATCAGTAATAGCACCCACCATGCAAGTTTGTGGCGAACATTAAAGACAATACATTACATGTCTGGAGGAGGTACTCAGGCTATTATTATTCAGCATTCTATACCTACCTAATTCCTACATCACTTCTTCCAGAAATCCTTACCTCGTCTCAAAGTTTGGGAAAGGATCCTTCCTATGAGGATCCCAAACACCTGAATTTTCTCTATTTAAATATGTTTTTCCTCTCACTAGACCTTGGCTATCCTGTGTACCATTATATCCCAAGCAATAATACCTAGAACACAACAGAAACTCACTATATATTTAAAGAATGAATGAATGAGTGAGTCAATGAAGGAATGGATGCATATACCTTACCCATCAATAGAACACATGTGGGAATGATTTTTTCCACTAGTTAGAGTTTATTTCCCATTTCCTTTCAGAACTGGAATCACCTGGTGTGGTAGGCAGACTAATGGCCCCCAAAACTGTCCACATCAGAATCCCTGGAACCTGTGAATATGTTAGGTTACATGGCAAAGAGGCACTAGGATTGCAGAAGGAAATAAATTTGCTAATCAGCTGACCTTAAAATAGGGAAACTATTCTGGATTATCTGGATGGGCCCTTAAAAGGGGAAGAGGGAGACAGAAGAGTTGAGGTGGAGGGAGACGGGACTGCAGAAGAAGGTCATAGTGATGCAATGTAAGAATTTGGCTTGCTGTTGCTGGCTTTTACAAAGAAAGAAGGAGACCAGGAACCAAGGGATGTGGGTGACCTCTAGAGCCTGGAAAAGGCAAGGAAACACATTCTCCCTAGATCCTCCAGAAAGGAACACAGTCCTGCTGACATTCTGATTTCAGCCCAGTGAGACCGGTGCCTGACTTCTAACCTACAGCACTGAAAGGTAATAAATTTGTGTTGTTTAAGCCATTAAATTTGTGGTAATTTGTTACAGCAGCAATAGAAAATAATCCACTTGAGTAGTTTAAAAAATATATATTAACACTTGAGTCCCACACCCAAAGAATCAGATTCAGTTAATCTGGGATGTTGCCAAGGTATTAGGATTTTTAAAAGTGATGCAGGTAAGTTGAATGTGAACCAAAACTTAAGAATTATTCAATTGTCCAATAGCATTTGGATATTCTATATCACACACACACACACCTGCCCAGAAAAAAATTGTCAACCAAGTACCATGTTCAGCTTGAAAGAAACAGTGGGTCAAGCAAATTTAATATTCCTTAATTTTTTAATAGGAATGTGCATGTTCCTGAGCTGTGTTTAACTTGGCCTTACAACAACTCTGTTAAGTCAGTAGGGAAGATAGCACAACCTAGTTCATACAGGAAAGAAATAGGAGGTTAGTTGCAGAGATTTAGTGGATTCTCCAAATCTGGGAGTTAGTAAGTAAGGAGACCACTTGGTGACCAGGATCTTAAAAATGGAAGTGCCTAGGATACTTGGAATTGGGCATTGCCCCTTTGGAATCTACACTTGATTGAGCATTCCTGTGCACCATGACCAGGAGTAACCAAACTAGGAAACAGAATATGAGCATAAGTCATTAAAACTATTTTCACATTCTTGACTTTGAAATTGTGTCTCTCTTGCCATTGGTTCAATTTAGTAACATATTTCTGAATCAGTTCATGAGTAGTCAGTGCAATTTAGTCTTATCACCTAGATCAGGTGTTAGCAAACCACAGGCCAAATCTGGCCCACTCCTGTTTTTGTAAATAAAGTTTTATTGAAACATCACTATGATTACTTGTTTACATATTATCTATGGGTGCTTCCTTGCTACAACGGCAGAGTTGAATAGTTGTGACAGAGACCATATGGCCCACATTGCTGATAATGTTTTTATCATCTGGCTCTTTACAGAAAAAGTTTGCCAACACCTGACACAGATCAAGTACAGGTCCTTCACTTTCCCCGTGGCCTCCATTGTTATTCTTCAGCATGTTAACTTCATGAGCACAATTTAAAGAGCCTAGTAGAAGCATCCAACAATAACAGTTTGTGGATATAGACAGAAACACCTAAGACTGATTTTTTAATAATAATTTTAATTTAACCAGTGATTTAGTTCAGAGAAACTCAATATACTTTGAAGATTATCTCATTTTCTTCTGACAGTTTTTATTAGAAAAAAAAATTGGGATAACCAATACATTAAAGACATCACTTAAATCATTTAAGATATTACCAGTTCCATTGTGCCCTCTCCAACTGTCAGTGTTTTGAGAATTAATTGCTCGTTTGTGCATAGCACTGTACAATGCAATTTAAAAAGACATGGTATTTGCCTTCTGGGAGCTTACACAATCTAAGACAGTCAAGGATGGCAGAGAAAGAGTGCTCCTTAAGGAATACACTAAATAAATCCATAAAACAAACAAATAAGCATTAATGTAATGTATTCATAAAAGGTAAGTCTATATTTAATGGTAAGGCAAATAAAAAAGTGTTCATAAAGTAACCCAATTCTTCTAACAAACTTTTAAAATTATTTAATGGAAGATGAAGTTTTGTGGCGATGAAGTTGTAGATGAAGTGATTAAGGTGACCTGAGAAACAATTCTAGGCATAGGGCTTAATTACACTTAAAAGGGCTAATTAGATGTAAGCGTTGGTACAGAAATCTACCCAGGAAGACTAAGGAAAGTCAAAAGCATTCTAAAATCCAACACTGAATGGGAAGACAAGGCTCTACACTTGGGATGTCAAAAGTGGAGCACGAGTACCCCTGTCTCCTAACACACTGCCATGGCAGGCATCACTAACTGATCACAGCATTCTTTCCAGCTAAGTATTGACATAGCCCTACATTTCCTTTCATCACAACACTCTGAGTACACTCAATGCTGATAAATGATCAGAAGTTGCCCTTAAATTAAAAAGGAAAGATATCACCTCTACTTTAAGTCTTTATTTACTGGACAATGAGAGATGAATAACTGGTTGCCCTGATCCGCTCCCCTTGCCAAAAAAAAGTTGAAAAGTGATAAGATGATAACCTATACAGAGTTGTTAGACACCAATTCAAAAAGAACAACATTGGAATTAGGGGTCTGGAGAGGAAAAAGCAATTGCTAATCAGAGTGAAACCTAGTGCTATGAGAAGAGAAAGGACATGGATGCCAAAGATAGAGGAGAGGCAATTCCAAATTACCGAGCATGAAGTAGATATTGTGGGGTGCACCCAGATCCCCTTCAGGACCGAGGCACCAAATTCCTCAGCTATCAGAAGTGCTACCTACTGGTAGTTCACAGCTCCATCCCTCTCCAGCAGCTGCCCTTGGTCAAATAGAGATACACACTCAACTTGACACTACCTCCCCCGGTAGCCCCCACCCAATGACTGGTTGATGCAGGAACAAAGGCTGAGCCACTTTGTGATAATTCTGAAGGATCATCCTGACTACAGTTTCCCCCTGTGTTTGGTTAAAGCTTCAGTTGCAATTGCATTGCAGTTCAACTTCTGTCCAATCCCACTGCCCTTAATTCCTTATAAATGTTGTTCCAGAGACAACTGCCCCCAAAAATCTTTTGCAGGTAAATCTCTGCCTCGGACTCTGTTTCCAGGGAAACCAATTTAAGACAGAGCACCAACTGAATGGTGAATACAGTTAGGTGCATTTTTTAGGCCTCACAACAATTCAATGAGATCATTATTACAGTGGCCATTTGAAAGATGGTTGAGGCTCAGAAAAGTTAAGTCACATGCTTAAGGTAAGTGCTAGAGCCAGGAGTTGAACCCAGGTAGGTGCTACGCTGTTCAGAACAAGGATTGATTGGCAGGGCTACAACAAGTTCAAATATTCAGGTGAGCAGATGAAACTAGAAGGGTAAAGATTATAAAGGTCAAGGAGACACTAGGCTGGGGTGAAGACTAGTAGAATTCTGTGAATCTAATAGTGATAACAACAATGGCTGACAAATTATGAAACATATATCTTCTCCCTCTTAAATCTTTCCAACTCCCATATGAGGTAGGTGCTGTTATTTTCTTCATTTTACAAATAGCAAAAAGAGACATGGAGAAACAGAAAAAACTTGCCCAAAGTCACATAGCTAGTGAGAAACAGCATAATGACTTAGCCATCTGACTCCAGTGTCCCTGTGTTACACACAAGATGCTGGATAAAGTATCTGGGGTTCATACAGTCCCTTAAAACAAATAATGAACCAAAAACTGCTCTACAGTTTGTGACATGAAATCTCAGATACAAGAGAGTACAATCTGCTGTGACAAGAAACTGGCATTAGGGAAGAATCATGGGGTTAAGATGAAATAAGTACTTATGCCCAGTGAATTTTGAGTAGACAATAAAAATATTCTATTAAATTTTACTTTTAAATAGTATTTCAGTTTCAGAGTTTCTCCTATATTATTATAGAAAGTATATGATTTATACGGGGTTAGTTCAAGCTGACCACTCAAGGGTGGCCAGCAGATTGGGATATCATCTAAAATAGCCAAACCCAGAGAAGAAAGTAACTGGTGGGGATCCTGAAACACAGGAACCCACAGAAAAGAGACTGAAATTTTAAAACCCGACTCTGGCTAGAGAGGGAGGAAGCGACATAGAAGTTGAATATGCCCTGGAAACCCAGTGACTAGTGTGTCTGAGGAGAAAATAGCCTGGAACTTCCAGTTATTTAATGACATTTCCACATATATTAAGAAGGAGTTCTCATTTTTTCCTTCAAATGCCTCCTTCCAAAACAAGTCTGTGGTTGTTCCCATCCCAAGCCTGACATCACCTCTGGCACCTTAGTCACTGCAAAAAAAACTATGTTTTCACCATCAGCCCCAGGGCTGTAACCAAGGCTTCCACAGCTGAATGCTTCTTATAGGCAGCAGTCAACTCCTTTTGAACCAGGTTCTGATTTGCTTGTTGAACCTTGCCCTAAATAGCCCTTGAGTAGCTCTACAAACTGTTTTCTTTACCATAGAGACTTTGCTTGGGTGGCCATCTCTGTCTGGCCTCTGCTTTCTCTTCCCGATACTGTAGCAGAAAGAATGAAGCAATATCTTACTAGAAGCCCGTTTATCATTTACTTTTTCTCAACTTGCCATTATAAGGCCATTCTTCTTCCTCCTCAGACATTCATTACTCCTAGGTTTTTGAATATTGTCTCTTTCTCTTCTTGCCCCACTCCTGAAGCCCAACTGAGTGGGGATTAGCAAGCCCATGATTATCACCTGGAAGAAACTAAGAACTGCTGGTTCCTGCTCCTCATCTATGCTGTATTCATCCTCCCACCATCGTTTTACTTTATTGCTCTTCAGCATTATCACTTCCCCTAGACTTACAGTCACCACCTTAATCCATCCATTTTGCCTATAAAGGCAACAGACATCTCAGCTTTGCTCAAATCCTCATATGACTGTTAACCAGAGAATGACACCCATTGCATTTACCATGAAACCTGGGCACAAAGAAGTCCAATGACTCAGTTCTCACCAGCATTGCAAAGATACAAATCTCTTGGCTCCCATTCCATTGGTTTTACCAAGGCTTCTTCCACCTTTAGAGAAGGGTAATGGCAAATATACTCATGTCCTTATTCATGCAAATATATTTTTAAATAGCAGATAGCTTTATCTGGTTCAGTATGGCATTCAGTCTCTCTAGTCATACATTCATGGTATGAAACTGTTATCAAATAACGTTGGCAAGTAAGCATGAATGCTTTATAAGTACAAGATTTTGTGCCCCAGCGCTGAGTTAGACATGATGGACTAGCCAGTCTCTCAGGTCCAGTTTTAAAAATGCAGTCACCAAGTGATTAAAGGCACTTCTGGGTCTAGTTACCTCTGGTCTAAGCACCAGTAGAAAATCCAGGCATCTACTGAAACTGAATGGGCACCACACGCTTGCCTGTCTGATACTACCCTATATGCTCACTGGCTAGTCCCAGCTCTTTCAGTCCAGTTTCCTCAAAGGACTTGGTTCAGATGAAAAATGGGTCATAAAAGGAGACAGGCTGATCCCAACATCCCTACTGATCGGATTAGTAGGGATCGATCCAGAGTCACCTTCCAGAATCACAATGTTTAGAGGAAACTGCCAAGTAATGAGCTTCCCATTAGACTGGAAAAGGGGAGGGAAGACCACAAAATCTAGAAGTTGAGGGTTGGAAGAAGCTTCAATGAGAAAGTTATTATAATAAGACGAAATTCATATTTGTGTTATTTTCTTTGAGGTTAGTGAGCAAGACCTGGTTTGGCCACTGATTTACTCTGAAAGTTTGGGTAAGGCAGCCACAAAGTATACCCTCTGCCAAAAGAGAAAGGCATAGATGCCTGAAAAAAATAAGTGTTTCACTATTCTGGTTATAAATGTTATTGAACTTACTAGTGAAAATTATATAGAAAATAGATCTCTGCATCTCCTTCTACCCCTCGCCCCCCAACATACCACTCACACACATTCTCCACCACACATCCAGGAAAGTCCCTAAGTCTCCAATAAATCCCCTCGTACCAGAACACACCAGAAATGTGGAGCAGAGAAAGCAGCATAATGGATGATCGGGTCCCTAAAGCCACTCTCCAGTTAGACAAGGAATTGGGACAAAAGCGGGATCTGGGAACCAAATCAAGCAGGTGCAGCACCTCCTGCATTTTAAATCAGCCAAGCATTGAAGTTACTATCAACCAGGACTCTGGGCGTTGTTGAATTTAAATAAAAAGCAATGTGTTTTGCAGAACATTTTCCATAAAATTATGAATCTGGAAGAACAATCACTCATGGGGAAGACAATTAGAGGAGCTGAGAAGTTTTTGGCTCTAACATCAACCACCGTAGAAGGAAAAAGAATACACGGAATTCTGCTCATATTTAAAATTTAGGGGAGGCTGAAGGAGCTAAACTTGGTTATCCTTTATAAAACAGTGCTCCAAGTTCGGGCATGATAGATAACTCCATATAAATATTGGAAAGTAAACAATGCTGAAAAAACAAAGGACAACGTCTACAGATATTGGCTTTGAAACAAGAAAACGGCTGAGGCGGACAAAAGATGCCCTATGCAGAGCTACTTGTCTTCCTGCCCTTTCCACTAAGAAATAAACAAGGCTTTATAGTATTCTGGACAGGTGTGCAATTTATCACCTGGCAATTTAAGAAACATCGTGGTGCCTCCAACCAGCTTTACCCCCTCTGATAAGGCTGATCAATTGGTAAGCAACTGGATTAGCATGCTTGACACCAAAATACTTAAAAAACAAAACTTCTGAACTCATTGGAAAATAGCTGCTGTCCTGAATCCCTGCAGGTGTCCCCCACCCTGACTGCCCTTGGCCTCTCTTGGAACCGTCCATACCTCCTCATGATTCAGCATGTAAAATGTTAACAGCCGTCACACCAGGTGGCCTCCAGGACCCTGCTTCAGATTTAAGCCCTGGATGTTTAGATTAAATGGTGTCCACATCTTACCATTTAAGGAATATTAAACATCACCTCTATCCTCTTTCTTTTTCTTGTGGTTCACAAGTACATAAATCATACAGTTACTTCCTTTCCAGGCAAAACCACCAGATCACCATTCCCCATATAAACCCAGTGGAGCTATAGTTTTCAGAGTATCATTCTAAGCAGTGCTTTTTCTTTTGTTTTGCCCTGAGAATGAAATACACAGCACCTCAAGAGTGCAGGAAGCCTGGACTTGGCATCAGAATGACTTAGGTTTAAATGAAGCCTAGATCTTCCCCTAGTTTTGTGGCCATGATGCAGCCCTGGCCACGAGCTTCAGATGTTTCACCTGAAGCACTGAAGTACAGCCTCTGCAGGGTTTGGGGAGGATTCGAGATAATATGTATAAAGTGCCAAGCACAGTACTGGGCATCTGGTATGAGTTTGATAGAATGTTCCAATATTACTATGACACTAGAAAGTCAGTAGATAGGAAATCTAGAGCTAATACTCACATCTATCCCTGTATTCCAAGATACATTCCTTTCATTTCCCCAATTTTTCATCAACTGACCCCTTATTTTATGAAACATCAATCAATAATCAGAGCCCACGTTTGTAGATGCTACTCTATTGGAAAACCATGTACAATCCAGGGGTCAGCTGGTACATCCATGTCCCTTGTCTGCATGATGTGACACTCCAGGACCTCAAAGCTCATATTGTGGACCATCTATAACTACCTCCTCACATGTGAAAGACGGACTAAAATAATACCCAAGGCTGATACTCAGTTGACATTGATCTTCGTGGTCCTGACAGTGGGACTCCACTGAATCAAGATCTTGCCCTGAGAATTGGCAGTCACAAAACACCAAACTCCAGCAAGATGCGCCTGCAGCAGAAATGCCTGGTGCTTGCTGGGTTCTGCGCAAGAGGCAAGCCTCATGGCTACACATTCTTGGGCCTGCTGCAATGTTGGCTTCAGGGTCAATACTATTAAACTTCATTATGAAACCAGGATATGATGAGGTTCTAACTATACACCTTTGTCTAGACAAGATCAAGGCCAGTCCAATTTATATCGAATTTTGAAATATCATAAGCTGTTTGAGAGTCAGGCCCCAGGGTTTGTATATAAAAGGCTACAATGATAGCAGCTATTGCCTATTAAGCATGTTTTAGAGGCTATGCACTGTGCTAACTATTTTCCATATCACATTTACAACCACTCTACAACATAGGCATTATCTCAATTAGACATATGGGGAAACTGAGGCTCAGAGAGGCAAAATCAAGTTGCCCTGAATCACGTAGCCAAGAAGAGACAAAACTGGGATGCAAACTATGTCTGTTTTACCTCAAAAGTCCATGCACTTTTCTGTGTGTGATGCCTCTATTCATATTTAATTCTCATATTGAGGTAGCAATCACTGTCTCCATTTCACAAGTGAGCAAACTGAAATGTAGAGAGGCCCACACTTCTCAGTGGTAGAGACAGTATAAAAACCCAGACACACTGTATCCCTCCATCTAAATGCATGCAAGAGTGCAAACACTAAAAGGGAAGATTTAGCACTTATTTTATACAAAAATAAAATTTTTGAAGCAGCCAGGGTGGGACAGGAGGTATGAATAATAGAAGAAGATGAGTGAATAGGGTTCAGAAAATGTACACCAGGCAACCAGCACCAGGCCTGTCATCTCGATCTTCCCTGGAAACAATCTCCAGGGAAGTGTCAGTCCATGAGTCTTCCCCCAAATCAAGTTTGCCCTCAGACTTTGCTGTTTTGCTTTTTTTGTTTGTTTTTTTTTATTTTGTTTGTTTGTTTGTTTTCAATTTTTATTTTTTTCGGATGTACATCATATTTCAAATTCTGTATACATTACATCATGTCCACCACCTGAACACTAATTATAGTGCATCCCCTCACGTGTGACCCTAATCACCCCTTTTGCCCTCCCCCCCCTTCCCCAATGGTAACCACCAGTCCAATCTCTGTTCTATGTGTGGTTTTTTTGTCGTTTTTATCTTCTACTTATGAGTGAGATCATATAGTATTTGACTTTCTCCCTCTGACTTATTTCACTCAGCATAATACCCTCAAGCTCCATCCATGTTGTCACAAATGGCCGGATTTCATCATTTCTTATGGCTGAGTAGTATTCCATTGTGTATAAATACCACATCTTCTTTATCCATTCGTCCCTTGATGGGCACCTAGGTTGCTTCCAAGTCTTGGCCATTGTGAATAATGCTGCAATGAACATAGGGGTGCAAGTATCTTTATGCCTTTGTGTTTTCAAGTTCTTTGGATAAATACCCAGCAGTGGAATAGCTGGATCATATGGTAGATCTATCCTTAATTTTATGAGGATATTCCATACTGCTTTCCATAGTGGCTGCACCAGTTTGCACTGCCACCAGCAGTGAACAAGGGTTCCCTTCTCTCCACACCCTCTCCAATATTTGTTGTTTCCTGTCTTGTTAATTATAGCCATTCTGACCAGAGTGAGGTGGTACCTCATTGTAGTTTTGATTTGCATTTCCCTGATAGCTAATGATGTTGAGCATCTTTTCATATGCCTGTTGGCCATCTGCATATCTTCTTTGGAGAAATCTCTGTTCAGATCTTTTGCCCCATTTTCTAATTGGATTGTTGGTTTTTTTGTTGTTAAGCTGTATGAGTTCTTTGTATATTTTGGATATCAACCCCTTATCTGATATGTGGTTGGCAAATATCTTCTCCCACTTGTTAGGTTGTCTTTTCGCTTTGTTGATGGTTTCCTTTGCTGTGCAGAAGGTTTTTAGTTTGATGTAGTCCCATTTGTTCATTTTTTCTTTTGTTTCCCTTGCCCAGTCAGACGTGGGACTTGAAAATATGCTGCTCAGACCAATGTCATAGAGCATACTGCCTATGTTTTCTTCTAGAAGTCTCATGGTTTCGGGTCTTACATTCAAGCCTTTAATCCATTTTGAGTTGATTTTTGTGCATGGTGTAAGGGAAGGGTCTACTTTCATTCTTTTGCATGTGGCTGTCCAGTTTTCCCAACACCATTTATTGAAGAGACTCTCCTTTCTCCATAGTATGCTCTTGGCTCCGTTGTCGAATATTAGCTGTCCACAAACGTGTGGGTTTACTTCTGGGCTCTCAATTTTGTTCCATTGATCTGTGTGTCTGTTTTTGTGCCAGTACCATGCTGTTTTGGTTACTATGGCTTTGTAGTATAATTTGAAATCGGGGAGTGTGATACCTCCAGCTTTGTTCTTTTTTCTCAGGAATCCTTTGGCTATTCGGGGTCTTTTGTTGTTCCATACAAATTTTAGGAATCTTTGTTCTATTTCTGTAAAAAGTGTTGTTGGAACTTTGATAGGGATTGTGTTGAATCTATAGATTGCTTTAGGAAGTATGGACATTTTAACAATGTTAATTCTTCCAATCCAAGAGCATGGAATATCTTTCCATTTCTTTGTGCCTTTTTCGATTTCTTTCAACAATGTCTTATAGTTTTCAGTGTACAGGTCTTTCACTTCTTTTGTTAAGTATATTCCTAGGTATTTTATTCATTTTGATGCAATTGTAAATGGGATTGTATTCTTAATTTCTCTTTCTGCTACTTCGTTGTTAGTGTATAGAAACGCAACCAATTTTGGTACATTGATTTTGTATCCCGCAACTTGACTGTAATCCTTTATTATTTCTAAAAGTTTTTTAGTGGACTCTTTAGGGTTTTCTAGATATAAAATCATGTCGTCTGCAAAGAGTGACAGTTTCACTTCTTCTTTTCCAATGTGGATCCCTTTTGTTTCTTTTTCTTGCCTGATTGCTCTGGCTAGGACTTCCAATACTATGTTAAATAAGAGTGGTGACAGTGGGCATCCTTGTCTAGTTCCTGTTCTTAGAGGGAGAGCTTTCAGTTTTTCTCCATTGAGAATGATATTTGCTGTGGGTTTGTCATATATGGCCTTTATTATGTTGAGATATTTTCCTTCTATACCCATTTTATTTAGAGTTTTTATCATAAATGGATGCTGTATCTTGTCAAATGCTTTCTCTGCATCTATTGAGATGATCATGTGATTTTTATTCTTCATTTTCTTAATGTGGTGTATCACGTTGATAGATTTGCAGATGTTGAACCATCCCTGCATCCCCGGAATGAAACCCACTTGATCATGATGTATGATCTTTTTAATGTATTGTTGTATTCGATTTGCTAGTATTTTGTTGAGGATTTTTGCATCGATGTTCATCAGTGATACTGGCCTGTGATTTTCTTTTTCTGTGTTGTCCTTGTCTGGTTTTGGTATCAGGATAATGTTTACTTCGTAGAAGGAGTTAGGAAGCCTCCCCTCCTCTTCATTTTTTTGGAAGAGTTTGAGAAGGATAGGTATTAGGTCTTCTTTGAATGTTTGGTAGAATTCACCAGGGAAGCCATCTGGTCCTGAACTTCTATTTTTTGGGAGGTTTTTAATTGCTGTTTCAATTTCCTTACTGGTGATGGCTTTATTCAAATTTTCTACATCTTCTTGGTCCAGTTTTGGAAGGTTGTATGTTTCTAAGAATTTATCCATTTCCTCTAGATTATCCAATTTGTTGGCATATAGCTTTTCATAGTATTCTGTTATTATCTTTTGTATTTCTGAGGTGTCCGTTGTAATCTGTCCTCTTTCATTTCTGATTTTATTTATTTGAGCCTTCTCTCTTTTTTTCTTGGTGAGTCTAGCTAAGGGTTTGTCAATTTTGTTTATCTTTTCGAAGAACCAGCTCTTGGTTTCATTATTTTTTCTATTGTTTTTTTAGTCTCTATTTTGTTTATTTCTGCTCTGATTTTTATTATTTCCTTTCTTCTGCTGATTTTGGGCTTTGTTTCTTGTTCTTTTTCCAGTACCTTTAGGTGCACTTTTAGATTGTCTATTTGGGATTTTTCTTCTTTGTTGAGGTAGGCCTGAATTGCTATAAACTTCCCTCGTAGAACCGCTTTTGCAGTATCCCACAGATTTTGGCATGTCGTGTTTTCATTTTCATTTGTCTCCAGGAATTTTTTTATTTCTTCTTTGATTTCTTCATTGACCCAATCATTGTTCAGTAGCATTCTTTTCAATCTCCACATTTTTATGGCTTTTCTGGTTTTCTTTCTGTAGTTGATTTCCAGTTTCATATCTTTGTGGTCAGAAAAGATGCATGGTATTATTTTGATCTTCTTAAATTTATTGAGACTTGTTTTGTGGCCTAATATGTGATCAGTCCTGGAGAATGTTCCATGGGCGTTTGAAAAGAATGTGTATTCTGTGGTTTTTGGATGGAATGTTCTGTATATATCTACCAAGTCCATCTGGTCTAATGTGTCCTTTAAGGCGAGTGTTTCCTTATTGATCTTCTGTTTGGATGATCTATCCAGTGGTGTAAGTGGAGTGTTAAAGTCCCCTACTATTACTGTGTTACTGTCTATTTCTCCTCTTATGTGTGTTAATAATTGCTTTATATATTTAGGTGCTCCTATGTTGGGTGCATAGATATTTACAAGTGTTATATTTTCTTGTTGGATTGTTCCCTTTATCATTAAGTAGTGCCCGTTTTTGTCTCTTATTACAGTTTTTGTTTTAAAGTCTATTTTGTCTGATAGAAGTATTGCTACCCCCGCTTTCTTTTCTTTGCCATTTGCATGGAGTATCTTTTTCCATCATTTCACTTTCAGTTTGTGAGTGTCTGTAGGTCTGAAGTGTGTCTCTTGTATGCAGCATATACATGGATCTTGTTTTTTTTATCCACTTGGCCACCCTATGGCATTTGATTGGAGCATTTAGTCCATTGACATTTAAAGTAGCTATTGATAAATATGTATTTATTGCCATTTTGTCACTTTTTCTTTTTTTGGAGTGTTTTAGTAGTTCTTCTCACTTCCTTTCTTTTTCTCTTGCTCTCTTCACTTGTTGTTTGATGGCTGTCTGCTGACAGCCTGATGGGCTTCCCTTTATATGTCACTTGTGGCCCTTCTCTTGCTGCTTTTAGGATTCTCTCTTTGTCTTTAATTTTAGACATTTTGATTATAATATGTCTTGGTGTGAGCCTCTTTGGGCTTCTCTTGTTTGGAGCTCTCTGTGCTTCCTGAACTTGGATGTCTGTTTCCTTCCTCAGGTGAGGAAAAGTTTCCTCTATTATTTCGACAAATAAATTTTCTGCCCCTTTGTCTCTCTCTTCTCCTTCTGGGACCCCTATAATCCGAATGTTAGCATGCTTTATATTGTCCCAGAGTTCCCTTACACTGTTCTCATTCTGTCTAATTCTTTTTTCTCTTTTCTGTTCTGCTTGGGTGATTTCCTCTAATCTTTTGTCTAGCTTGCTGATCCATTCTTCTGCTTCCTCTACTCTGTAATTGAGTCCCTCTAGTGAATCTCTCATTTTGAGTATCGTATTCTTCATTTCTGATTGGTTCTTTTTTATACCTTCCAATTCTTTGCTGATGTGCTCACTGTGTTCATCCATTCTTCTCTGCATATCTGTGAGCATCCTCATTATGTTTTGTTTGAATTCTTTGTCAAGGAGGTCGCTAGATTCTGTTTCACTTAGTTCTTTTTCTGGTGTTTTGTAGTGTTCCCTTGCTTGGAAAGTATTCCTTTGCCTCCTCATAATGCCTCTTTCTCTGTGCTATTTTCTTTGTACTAGGTGAGTCGGCTATGTCTCCTGATCTTGGAGAAGTGGCCTTATGTATGAGATGCATTATGAGGCCCAGCAGTGTGCTTCCCTCTCGTCACCAGACCATAAGAACCAGGAGTGACCCCTTTGTGGACTACTTGTGTTCTTCTGCTGTGGCAGGGTTGCTCCCACTGCAGGTCCCCAGGGAGTCTGATCTTTCCTTCCCTGGCCAGCTGTTTGCAAATCCAGTTTGGAGGGGCCTCAGCACTGTTGGCTACAAAGTCTATTAGCACACGCTTATTGCAATTGTCCTCTTAATTGGGTTGGTACCCGGTGTAGCTGGTTGCTAGGCTCAGGGGCGTACAGTTGTGATAGGCCTGAGGCCAACAAGGCTGATGTCAGTTCTCTTAGGAGTGCAGCTGAGTAGGGCTAGCCCTTGGCATGGAGGCACTCAGTTGTTTCAGGCTTTGGAAGGTGGGGCTGATCCTTTTTATGGCTATTTGTGAAACACAAGTCTTCTGCTGCTGATAAGCCTCACCCCCCTCTGGACCACATACACTGTCAGCACAATCCTGGTCCATGCACCCTTCTCAACCCCCTGGAGTGTACCCCACTGCCACACTGCAGAGGCCCCCACCTCTGCCCCAATGCCCCCCACAGTTCACCAGGTCCTCACACAAGCCCTGCCCCACAGAGGCAGACACCTTTGCCTGCCTGTAGAGGATCAAGGCACTCAGTCAATGCAGGATGAAAAGTAGCCTGAGGGCTTGCTGTTAGGTGGGGCCAGTCCCTAGGGCGGGTTGCCTGCCCTGGCTGAACTGGATTAAATCTGTGCTCTAGTGGGTGTGGCAGACCCCTGGGCTAACAGCCCAAGGGACGCACCTCAATGGCCCCCACCGGTGTCCGTATCAGCACACCTGGACCAGCTCAGAACAACGGCCCCCACCAATGTCTCAGTCTCCGGAGAGGATCCTCCTCTCACCAAGATGCCCCCAGAGCCCATCAGGTGAGTCTTGTTTCACCAAGGGACAGTCAGCCTTCTCTCTGGTGATTTTAGGTTGCTGCAATGAGTGAGTTTGTGCGTGGGCCCTTTAAGACCCGGATCCTTTTGGCTTTCGGCTGATAGCTTTTCTTGGGGGGCCTCGCTGCAGTTAATAGCCAGCAAAGCCAGACAGTAAGACGCCCCCCGCTCAGTTGGGCTGAGTCCGAAGGATGGTTATAGCAGTATTGACCCCACTCCGGACCTCACTCCTCCATGGAGGGCTGCGTACCTTAGGTTGGCTCCCGCCTGGCCAGCTGAGAAGCTCCGCTACTCCCAAAGGTGGCTTTTTTCCTCTCTGGCCGGAGTTACTGCCTCTTCTGCTGTCCCTTGTTGTGGGGGTTCTTTTTATCCAGTTTTCAGTTTTCAATCCAGGGTGATTCTTCCTAAAATTGTTGTAACCTGGTTGTGTTCGTGGGAGGAGGCGAGTTCAACGTCTGCTCACAGCGCCATCTTGATGAGAACCTCACTTTTTTTTTTTTAATGTGCTACAAATTCCCAGCTCAACAGGCTAGTTGCAGAAAGATATGTGTCATCTACTGGCCAGAGCTGATGGACGTTGGCTCATCTTTTCTGCAGACTTCAGAGACTTGAACCAAGATCTTGCAATTTATTTTAATCATGCAAACTCCTTTCTTCTCTTCATTTCTGACATGATCAGTTCAAGGAGTTTTCAACCATGAGCACAAAAGGCAATGTGCCCCATCTGATAGGAACAGCCAATATTTAGCAAAAGGTTAACATGTGACTCAAGTGGTCAAGAAAAAAATGGAGGCTGAAAACAGCAAATCCTGCTTGCTGCAGATAGCCTACACAAAGCTCTCTTAGCCTTGAATTCAATGCCTTTCTTTCAAGCAAGAAATGCAGCTGCCCCTGTTTGAGAATATTAAAAGAGTAAATAATGGCACCTTTACAAATTTAGCAGGCTCTCCCACCGAGGGGTTTGAACATAACTGCCATGAAGCCATCCCACACATAGTGAAAGGAGATAAAATCACTGCTCTGGCCAGCAAAATAAATCAGGGGGCAGTCCTACAGGATGGTTTTGGGTGAAGGAAGGCAGAGTTTGCTTGTTAAGAAGCTAACATCATGTAAAATTTAAATTAAAAAAAGAAAAAAACAATAAGACAAAACTCCCTTAAGGATCAAAGATTTCACAGATTGAGAGGAGGTTCTGGAACAGCTTTGCTAATTAACATGGCTGAGAAGGCCTCTGCTGCCACAGCTATGATGGGAGATGCATCTCCACACTCCCCACGCCAACGTGGAGCTCAATAGCCCTGGGCCAGGGCCAAATGACCTTGGCATTCAGCTTTACCCACAATGCAAGTGTACATAATAAAACTCAGAGCTTTGCCATTCCTTAAACATTTTAGTCATTTTGAGTTCCTCTGAAGAGTGATTGCTTTAACTAAATGGGATCTTGAGACCCAGATTTCTAGAAAAAAAATTAGCATCTGGTATACCTTCAGAGATGATTGAGTTCATTTGCCACTGTTCTTCAGATAGGAAAACAGGGAGGCACAAGTGAGAAAGGACTTGCCTAGGGACTCCTGAAAAGTTTTAAAAGGCAACTTTAATGAGGGAGCCTAGAGTGAACCAGAGTGTTCATATGAAAGAAAATTGGATTTTTCCCCTGTCTTCTTAATAAAAGAAGCCTATCTCACTTAGAGAGAACTTTAATAGGCCTTCATAAATATTAAAATCAATTTTTGCCTAATTAGTTGTTTTCAAAATTTACACACCAATATCAATTTTCACCAATATTTATCCCAAAAAGCTGATAGCCTCATTAAATTCCTATGCTCTCCTTGTATATCATGTTCTTGAGACATGTAAGACGTCTACCCTTCATTTTCTTTCCATAGAACTGCATAGTCAAGTACCTCCCTGACTCCTCTATGTGGCTGTCTAGTAACTTCCCAAACCAAACATGGCCCAAAGGAAATGCCTGCCTCCATCCCTTTCAGTGCTTGCTCAGTCTTCCTCATCACAGAAATGGTACCACCACCATCCCAGTTGTTCAAGCCAAGGAACAGCAGTCAGCTCTGATTCTAATTCCTGCCTTTTGTTTATTGCCCCACCCCCATCCTGGCACACTCCCAATTCTTCAGAAATCTTATCAAGTCAATCTCTAAAACAAATCTCAAACATAAGCACTTCTTTCTCTTTCTACAACCAGCATCTTAGTTCAAATCATCATTGTCTTCCAACTTATTGTTTCTCCTATTTTCAATCTTGCCCCCTTCCAATACATTCTATATTTAGCAGTGACAATCACACACAATATATATATTAGATCATATCACTCTGTTTCTTAAGCTTATAACCTTTCAAAGGATTCCACTGCTCTTAAAATAAAATTCCATATCCTTGCTACCACCTTTAAGACTTCAGTTGAGCTTGCCCCTTCCTAACTCTCCAATATCAGCTCACATCATCCACCACTCACTACCCCCACCTCCTGTCCCCCAGCACCATTCCAGCTTCTCTGGTCTTCTTTCTCTAGCTTGAATCCACTGAACTCTCTCATACTTATTGGCCTTCACATTCACTTTTTCCTCTACATGGAATACTTGTCCCCTGGCTGTTGACAGGGCTGTTTTCATTTCATCCTCAGGTCTCACCCCAGGCTTTTTCTAATCACCCCTTTGCACACCTCAGTTGCTCTCTTCCACATGACCCTGTTTATTTCAGTCTTAAAACTTACCATGCTTGGAACAGCCTTGTTTAAATGTATTTACTTGTCCCCTGATCTTCCCCCACACTAGCCATGGAATATAATCTTCAGAGGGTCATGACCTTGTCAATCACATTCGCCTTCCTGCTGTCTTGATCTATCAGAGCCTGGCACAAAGTAAGTGCTCAATAAATATTTTTTGGATGAATTAATATTCATAGCTACCATGCTTTAGGGTTCTTACAACTTTCTTATGTGCTGTCTTCTATTTTATGGGTAATAAAGCTTTCTCTCATTATACCCCAACAACAACAATCCCACTCCCTAGCTTACTAATAAGATGCTTCCAGTTATCTATAATCCAGAAAAATAGATCAAAAACTTGTTAGCACTGAAAGCAGCATAAGAGTCAATATGATCTGAATGAAGATCTAAGTAAGGAGCTTATATTTAGTGTTACAATTTTATGATTCCTATTTTGCTGCTCAAAAGACTATCTTTGCTTACATTATATTTATAGGTATATTTACAGAGTATAGCTAAAGGGAAAATGACCTCTAGAAAAGAAGCCATCATAGTGATAGTAATATTAACAATAATTTTAATAATAATTAATAATAATAATAATATCAGTTCATATTTACTGAGTACCTACTAATTGCCAGGTACCTTCATAATTGCTTTATATATTTTAACTCACTCAATCTTCACAATAATTCTATAAAATAAGTACTGGTCTTATCATACTTATTATACAGATAAGGAAACTGTGACACAAAGAGGTTAAATATAGTAAATTACCAAAGTGAGACAGTTAGTCAATGGCAAAGAAAGAATGTGAACCCAAAAAATCTTACTTTAAAATATGTGCTCATAATCATTACCCCATACTGCCTCTCAATGAGCCATTACTGGGTCATAATGCTATGTTTTAAATATGAATGGGTTAGGCATGTATACACCCAAAATAATGTATAACCAACAACATATAAATCCATTAACCACATTCCTTGACTTCTAGAAATGTTTAAAATGACACAAAAAAGATGAATAAAAGGACATATAAATCAATGTAAAGCAATCAATGGCAGAGCCAGAAGAAACTTGAAATAGCACTTTTGTGCACATATAGTTCATCATGAGCCACTGACTTAGAAGAAATTCTTGCCTGTGGCTCCTCAGAATAGAAAAGATGTCGCCACCACAATATTGTTGGCAAAAATATTTTGACTTTGCATAATTTGTATATAGCAAAATTAACTTAAATTTTGGAATAGTTGATCCCATATGTACTATGTGTCCTTGATATTCATGAGTATGCACTGAAGGATTACTGGATGGATAACTCAAGAGAATGCCACTCAAGGGGTCTTGATCTGAGAAAGGCATTTAGCAATCCTTTACTGCATTCTTGGTGACACACTGAGGACACGCAGACTCATGACAGCGGGAACCTGTCTTTACCTGAGTTTCCAGAAAGCAGTGCCTGAGTCAAAGGGAAAAAGGAGTGAGCAAAATGGGGAGTGCAGTAGGGAAGGTGGGAGCGCTAACCTGGCAGCCACCAAATGCTACCAGTTGTTTATCTGATGCTACTCAGACCATGCCCAGGGAGAAAAAGACCAAATAATGTATCTTCAGGCTTCAGTTTTCTTTTGCTCAAAGATTTGTTCCACAGGGCAGAAAACCCTCACATTTCCAGACTGGCCATGCATGGGCAAGATTGTGATCCTCCAGGCACCTACATCTTGGTGTCAACAGGCATGTCTCCAGACAGTGATGAATGGGGGCACAATCAGGAGGCACCTATATGGAGCCCCAACGAGAGCCCACACTGAGCAGGTTACATCAGTAGCTGGAAGAAGTGCTGAGACCAAGAGGATCTGAAGTGGTACATAAGGGGTTCTGAGGCAAAGCTGGCAGGGTGTGTTTGTAACTGGTTGAATCATGGGGCCCAAAGAGAGCTGAGGAGCAGATCTGCTACAGCTTGGAAGGGAGTATGCACTAGAGGGCTTGGAGGGGGGTACTATTCAATATCTTCATTACCTACTTGGATGAAGACGTAGAAAGAGAGGTCATCGACCATTCAGATGTCAGAAGACTGGGAAAGATAACTAGCAGACTGAATGAGCAAATCAAAATTCTAAAGATTTTGATAGGCTGGAATGATGGGTGACAACTAGTAAGATGAAATTTTATAAGGGAAAAATATTGCTTGGGTGGGTGCCCTGCATAGAAGATGAATCACCAGCAGAAATGAACATCCACAGGAAAAGAATCATAAAAAGAAAATGTTTATCTCTAATTCTTTCACCTGAGGGAGTGGACAGGGGACATCAGAGGAAAAACACGGCACAACATTATTAACCAAATGTCCAAGAGCCCATGTCTTCCCTCCGATAGCTGCCAGTTCCCTGGGCTCTTTATTCCATCAAAAAGGCAAACAATAATTGCTTGTTGGATTTGTTTCCCAAGTTTTTGTTTTGAAAATGTTCAAATATAAAAAAGTTAAAAGAATGCTACAATGAATTCCTATATGCGTATCACCTAAATTTGAATTGTTAGCATTTTGTTAAAACATATAAAACACATTTTATATATGTGTCTGTCTGTGTTGTCCTAAAGCATTTGAAAGTAACTCAAAAAACGTCAGCATACATTTCATAACTACAATATCATTATCACATTAACAAGATGATATCAATTAACCATAATTCTCTAATAACATCAAATACCTAGTCCATATTCAAATTTCCCCACCTGGCCCATAATATCTTTTATACTTTTCCTTTTTTCACACTGAACCAAATCAAGTTTCCCACATTACATTTGTTTGTTATATCTCTAATAATCTAGAGGATCCTCTTAATGTTTTTGGTTTGGGATTTGTCTGGTTGTTTTCTTTTGGTGTCATTTAACTGATTCCTTATTCTCAGTATTTTCTATAAACTGGAAATCATGTCTACATCTTGATTAAATTCACCTTCCACATTTCTGACAAGAATGCTTCTTAGGCAATGGTATTTTGAAAGCTTGCATCATATTAGGAGGCACGTCACATCCATCTGTCTCAGTTTTAGTGATAAGTCTGATTACACGGATAAAGCAGTGACCATAAAATCTCTCCCTTACAAGAAATGTTATGTTCTTCCTTTTACAATTAGAAAGTCATTTGTGGCATCATGCTTCCACACCATGTGAGTATACTTTTTCCAAACAACGCTTTACACAAAGGTTTTAATATCCATTGACAATCCTTATCTGGATTTCATAGGAACTGTAAAAATGGAAGTATTCTAATTCTATCATTACTTCTTTATTTATTCCTTGCCATTCTTCGTTAAAGAAGAGCCTTCCCTCATCAACTGCAGATGAACTACAGTTCCTCCCAAAAGATGCTTATTTCTTCCTCACATTTGACAATTCCAACTAAATAGTCAACACCTATAACAGGGGTCAGCAGACTTCTTCTGCAAAAGGCCGACAGCAAATATTTTAGTCTTTGCAGGCCAGTGTTCTCTGTCACAACTATTCAACTCTACCATTGCAGCATGAAAATAGCCATCAACAATGCACAAATAAATGAATGTGGTTGTGATCTAATAAAACTTCATTTACAAAAATAAGCAGGGGGCCAGATTTGAACCTCAGGCCATAATTTTCCCATCCTAGTCTATAAGAATATCATTTACTTTTATACCTTTCATTTGCTCTACTGAGTGGCTTTCAAAACACTTTCATGTCAATCATCTAATCTGTTCTTCACAGCAGTCATGTTATATAGATGGAGCATACATATTATTGCTATTAGACAGGTGAGATGAGGCTCAGAAAAGTTCAAGGGGGGCCTAGAGCCTAGATTTCTCAACTCCTTGCCTGATCCTTGTATTCCCGTGATCTCTCTTTATGTAGATGGATACAGACCCCAAACCTACCATTATGAGCAACAAATGCAATGCCCCAAAGACTTCTGAAAAATTAAAGGTCAAACACTCTAATCGCCAAATGATCCTTTCCCCAGAGAGTCAGCTATTGATTTGCAAGAATGAAAAATAAACCATCACAGCATAAACATGTTCTGAAGGCTATAGTTATGTTTTCCTCTCCAGGAAAAGAAAACAAAATTTAAAATGTTCTGAAATGCATAATGCTAATGGAAATTCATGTCTGGGTTTAGTTTGTTAATAGAATAAAAAAATAAATAGAGGTGCAAGCCCTTCCACATTGCCATTAACTTTGCAACTAAATCTATCAAAATGTCAGAAGCCACAGTTCTCCTTTCTAACTTATGAACAGGTGGTAAAATATACATAAGCACGTTGCACATTGTAAAGAGCTACTCCATAGTCAGTTAATCTTATCGTTGTCACTGCTGTTCTTAAAGACGGAAATGATCCTTAAATGGTTAGACAAAACGTATATTTTGTCTAACCAAATAAGCTTGCATTCATGCTGGGAAAAGACTATACTTAAATACATAGTAACAAGCTCCAAATCCAGCCTGTTATTGATTCTCACTAACATACAGTCTTGGTGAAAACAGAACATTTAAAAGATAGCATTCCTCTTTTTAAAATTTCTAATGCAGAATTTGTCTTGAACCCCATGGGAAAAGACCACGCTACTTAAAGTTGGAAAAACCTTAGCCATCATCTTATAGTCACACCTCGATACTATGTTGACAAATGCTCAGCGATACAGCAATCCTTTCACTATGAAAGACAGAGGTTAGGGAAGAGGAAGCTAACTTTTATGAGGCAACTAGTATGACCTGACAACTTACATTAAGCCTAACTCTAATATTTGCAGGGGCAAGAGTACACATGAAAGCCTATGTACCATATGTTTAGTATTTTAAAGTTATATATAAAACTAATAAAGAGTTAAATAAAATATGTTCTATTCTCCTACCTTGAAAAATACTTCATAACTATAAAATTTCTAAAATGTATGTAGAGTTATGGTTTTTATATAATTGAAAGTCAGCAAAATATCAAAAACAACTGAATTTAATTGCTTTGCAACACATCTGGGTGTTCCGTTGATGGACATATGATTTGGAGATGAGTAGTTGTTTCATATTGCAAAATGTTCTTCAGCCACCATGTGCAGCTACTGCAAAGAGCTCACTAATTCACAAGGACCTCCGGAACCATGAAGAGAAGCCAGAAAATGGATGCTCAGTACCACTGAAAAATGATACTTTTTATGTAATAAACTACTGCATTCATGCTGAGAGAAAGGTTTTACAATTTAATTAGTCTTTTGTCTTATCTAAGTGCTTTTGCTGCTCAAATCCTCCCCACACTCCAAAGCAGTGCCCGTTTCAGACAGCACAACCCACAGATCCTCCTGGCATTCAGATGCGGTCCTCTTTTGTTTGAGAACATTGGGCAAGACGTGGAAAGCATGTCCCTGGGGCCTGAACAGCATCAGTATTGAGAGTCGATGTTTAGCTGCCAGTGTCGAGTGCTGAATCCTGAGTAACAGAGGCACCATGGATTCTTTATCAAATATGTATATGTATATATATACGTATACACTGTGTGTGTGTGTATGTGTGTGTTGAACGTGAGGCCTTTCAAAGTGTGTGGCCCAGGACAGAGGTCCCTTTTGCCTAGTTTTAGAGGTAATACTGCTTGATGTTTATTTTCTTACTCCAGGTAGCTGTGAACCACTATTTCTCAGTGCATATCCCTAAGTCTATCATGTTCCACAAGTGAGGGCTTTAACGGCACTCACTTTGTCATACCACGCTAAATCCAAGGTTTCAAAATAGCCATTTAGTATTGACAATCGCCACCATTCATGGTCACTTCAAAGACAATTCCAGTTTTCCAACTGCACAGTCTGATGTGGGTGGGGCAGGGGAAACAAACACAAACACTGGAGCTCTTGAAAAGAAGGAGGAGAGAAAAACTGGGAATATGGTTCTTCCAAGGTCACTTTTTCTTCAGCTTAGTTGTTTTCATAGCAAAATCACACGAGTGCCTTCTAACACCTTGGTAATTGGGAACCTCCTTTCAACGTTTACCCAGTAAGCATGTGCCAAGCACTGTCCTGGGCTCTTGGGATAAAGAGACTAGTCCCTCCCATTAAAGATCTCAGTAATCCATATACATGGTTTTCTGTACCATTTCTCAGGCCATTACAAGGAAAATATTCATTTCTTTCCAACACTTTCTCTTTCACTGTTTCCCTTTTTCAGTAAAAGGCATTAACTACAGCATAAAAAGATGACACTAGGCAGAGAGCCCTGTTTTCCCTGTAATTGAGAGAAGATGCACTAAGTGTCTCATATTCTAAGGTCAAAGAATCAGCCACCTTCCTACAGGGCTTGTTGAAAGGTAACAGGTCAGGAGAAGCAGCATTAACCCTCCCCCCCCGCACACACACCTCCCTACACTCACCGTGTTGATACAAAGCAGAACAAAGCGGAGAGAAAGGAGGCTGAGGTACTGGATGATTTCTCAGAGAAGCTATTGTCCCCTCCCTCAACAGTGCCAAGGGAGGAAGGCGCCTAGCAAAGGCAGATGACACTGTGTGCCCCTAAAAGATGTGATTTTAGTCACTGAGCTTGATAGCAAGTCCCTGTACTGATGGAGGTAAGCAAAGGGCACCAGGTAGAGTTGGTGTAAAAAGAGAAAACTTGGGAAGTTTCCTGTTCTCAAAATTTATGTAGGTTAGATCTGAACATGCAGGCAGGCCACAGAAATGGAAACATCAACATCAGATAGCACGGTCTTACAGTCATGCCAGGCACAGGCACAGGGTAAGGCAAAGTGATGTGATGTCTCCAACTTGGGATCAATTAGAAGATGGGATTGAGTCATGTACAAAGCCACATGGCAGTGAGGCCTTTATCGGGAGGGACTGATGGAGCCACTAGCCATCCTCAAGGAGCCATGGACTAAGTCATAAACTAGGTCAGCAGTTATGACCAACGAAGAAGAGTCACGCAACCCCACTGTGGGGAGACAGGCAAGGCAACATTTTCATCTCATCCCCTTCCTCATTGCCCCAACATCTCAGTAGTCATTCCAAGAAAGTAGAGAGGCAAGTGAATGAGAGAACAGATCATGACCCAGATTCCTCCATTCCCAGCCTCCAGACCCACAAGTTTAGCCCTGGTAGGGGGAAGGGAGGAGTGTTGAGAGGGAGGAAGGAGGGGTAAGGTGAAGAAATACAAATGAAATAGGAGATTGAAATTTTAAGTTGATAACTGAGACTTTAAAAACTTTAAGTGGGATTATGTTACAAGAAATAAGAAAGAGGGGCTGGATAGAGCAAATTGATAGCAGTTATTGAACAAAATAAGACCATTTCATGTATGATACCAAAGCAGTCAGACAACAGGAAACTCATAAACATATTCATCAAGCTGCAATGAGTGGAAAACCCCACTGTGCTACAAAGAAATCTGGTGTGTGCCTAGGAAGGGTCCCGTAAAGCTAGGCTTGGGAAGTTCAGCCCTCTTTGCTACCTCCCAGCTGCTTGGAGTTATAACAGAGAGATGCTGTGTCTCTTGATGGGCAAAGGCATTTCAAGTTGGCAGAAAGTCTGGCTTAAATGTTTGCAAATTGTCCACATTTACAGCAGGGATCTCTTTCCCTAAAACTGCAGAGAACAGAAAATTGCACTCTGCATTTTTCTCTTTGTACCTTCTTCTTCTTGCCTCTCATCTTCGTGGTCACCCATTAAAAGTGATCGCCTTTGGAAAGGAGATCAGAAATTGCTTCAGAAAGGGTCTGTTCTTCCAAATGACATTGTTAAGACGGGGGTGTTTTTTTTTTCTCACAAATCTGTTTCTCTTCTGATCTCTTCGCTTTGCAGTTCAAGTCTTTCAACCTCCTTGGGATGAAAGAAGTACTGTAGAATATTGATTTTTTTCCCCGTGCCCCTGTAAATTCATGACAAATGGTGAACAAAAGCTTATCTGGAAGTTTAGATGTCCAATTAAAATTTTACTCTCAAGTGAAAAATTCCTCTAAAAAAAAGAACTCCAACTTCTGTGCACTCCTCGTACATCTTCATCTCACTGGTGACATGTCCCAGGGCCAGTCTCAAGAAAGTCATCATAAAATTAACTTGGGGAGTGTGTGTGCGTGTGTGTGTGTGTGTGTGCACGCACGCACGCCTCTGTGTGTGTGTGTGTGTGCTAAAAGTGAGAAGCACAACTCAACGTATCTTCTTCCTTTGGGTCAAAAGGAAAGTAAGTCACGGCATCTATTGGAAGGATGATGAGATTCTGTGAATTTGGTGGACATTTAGATGCAGGCCCTGGGTGAGTTTGGCCGTGGTAGGATAAGACACAGAGGGCTAGAAGGGGAAGGGCACGTGATTTCAGGCAGACTGTGCATGTAAGTGTAGAGGCAGGAAATCAGAGGGCGAAGGAGGAGGCCTGGACAAGTATGAGCATTGTTTAGGTGACTGACACATGGTTTGCATGACGAAAAGCCAGAAAAATGTCTGGAGGATGAATTGAAGTGGCCTTGCATAGGTCCATTTCATAAAAGCTTTAGCATTTAAATTGGTTCTTTGCTCACTTTTTTGTTTGTTTTTTGCCTCTGATTCTCTCTTTCCATCTACGAACATTCCTGGCTACAACTTTGCCCAGTAAGCTTTATCTACTCCTTTATGTACCTTCTCCAACCACCACTTGAAACTATTATAGGAAAGGTAAGAGGACATTTGGTGATAAAAGCACTGTTGATTATGTGAAATTATGTGTTGATTACGGTAATGAAACACCAGGATGGTGATTATGATTCTGTAACCTAAAATAGAAAGATAAATGCCTAGATACATATACGTACACAGGCATCCACACACATACAAATACATGCACAAAGACACACAATGCACACATATGCACGCACCCACATGCACGCAGGTGTACACGTGTATATCCATACACACAAATACACCTGCATATGTGTACACCCAGAGAATGAAAAGAAAAGGAAAAAGTGATTCTCCCCTTTAAAAACAAACCTGGCCCGGAAAGAGCCTGCCAATCTTTTCACCTCCCAGGGTTCACTGTGTTACTCTAAACCCCATAGTACTCTCCCACTGAATAATAATAACAACAATACACTATTGATAATCTAACCTCAACTCGATCATCATTTCTTTGCAGCACCATAGAACATAGCCTCAGGAGCTCTGAAGCATTCCCACATTCCCTGCTTCCTGCCTTCCTCGTGTGCCTATCTTTTCCAATGGCATTCATCTTGCTCCTCTGGGGCACTCTGCATTTGCTTTGATCCAGATTGGGTGCTGCTAGCAAACCTGTTTACCCTTCATCCCAGAGAGAGACGTTATCTTTATTATTCTGTTCAGAAAACAAACCTACCCACTGCCTGGAGAGAGACCCTCTCTACCTCCCAAGCTGATACAAGATGTGCAGAAATGTGAGAGACCCATAGAGAATTATCTTCCAAAAAGATGCTCATAAACCATGAGGGATGACAATGGGAAGAGGTGGTCCTCCATCAGGAGGAAACAAGCTCTGACACCAGAAAGGAAACCCTGGGCAGACAAAAAGAAGTACTGTCCGCCCTAATTTGGGGGTATTATCCTAACTCCAGGTATACGAAATTTCTCTCTGGCTCCCTAACTCACTTTTACCTGCTAGGAGCACTTGACACTGTTTTTGCACCTGGGTGAATTGTGTCAATGCCAAATTCAGACAGTTATTTCCATCTGGCAACATGCTTCTCTGAAACCCATCTCTTTGTAAAAACCTCAAAGTCCTGGAGGTAAAAAATATCACTGTGAAACCACCTCTCCACATGGACCGTGAGTGATTGTGGGGACCTGAGGTTGGCCACCCCAAGATATGTCTCTTTGGCATCAGGATTATTTGAGGCTGATTGCTTTTGATAAACTGGGACAGCGAAGGAGGCTCTGAGGAATGGAACTTGCCCTTCCTTAGGACACATTTACGTTTGTAAGGTAAATCTCTATCTGTGAAAGTTGCCTCCCTCTCTGTACCAGGAAGAAGAAAGGAGATGACCTTCTCTCTAAAAACTCTTAATCAATACCAAAGGCAAGGACTTAAAATCTGCATCTTATTGTGCTAGTCTGGTAACCTCCTGTAACTGACTTCCCTCCCCCTCCCAATGTTGGCATTCCTTAAGGATTAAGCATCTTTCCTTAGGCTAGGAACCGATTGCTGCTGCACTCACCTGTGACTGCCCAGCTCCAGACATAGACTTGCCTCCTGCTACACCCACCGAGATAGCAGACCATTACCTGCTGTGTCCATCAAGCCCTGTGCCCACAGGGCAATCTTGTGACTATTGTGGGAGGGACATTTCAATCACATGTAAAACACCCTGTTTGGGGGTATATAACCACTCTGTGCACCCCACTTCTTCGGTGCCCTTTCTTCCTTCGGGAAGAAAGGCCCCAGGCCATGGTTCCTCATAAAGCTTTGTTTAATTTTCTCTTGCTATTCTGTCTCATGTGAATTTAATTCGTTCTCTGGCCAGACGAACCCACATTTGGGGAGAGGAAATGTCCTCCTCCCCTACAGATGAAGATCATGAACTCCTGTCTCAAAAATTCTGGCTACTTTTTTAGCCTGATCCTATAGGGTACCTGAATTTGACAATTTTGCCCCTGCGTGATCACTTGCTCCTCTCTAAATCCTCAAGTCCACACAACTAAGTAGGAGAATTGGGATTCAATATGTAGGCAGGGAGGTTAGTGCTGTGCTAGATTAGATGAGTAAATAGCAGCCTTGAGTTCAGAATTTGCTTTGTTTTGTAACTGCTATGACCCTACCAGTCTGTGAACTCTGAGGAATGCTTTGGGCATAAGTTCCATTGAAGGAATTTAGGAAGAGAAGATTGGTCAGAAAAGATAGAAGTAAGGTACGGAGTCCAGGAAGGGAAAATTTCCCCAGAGAAATGGGCCATGATAAAAGACAAAGGACAGTCCCAAAAAGGAAGGCATTTGAAATTCCACAAAACTATTTCTGAAAAAATCCTGTTATTTTGAGCCAAAAATATGTTTCTCAAAACTTTGACTTTACTGTGAGTAAAGAGCACTACAGTATAAAGATATATGGATTAGTTCTTTGAGTCACAGACATGGTTTTATTAACTTGGGAATCAGATTGCCTGAGAAAGGAGTTTTAAGGGAGACACACGTTGTGAACCGATCTGAGCAAGCAAAGTAGGTGGGGGTGCTGACGGCACCAGGCAATTCTGGGTCCTCAAACAAAAATTTCAAAAACAGACCCTGGATATGTTCATTGACAGAGACACCAGTACACACGGCTATTGACAAGTGCTACATGGCAGGTACTCTTTTTTCCTACTCTCCTAAGTTTTTCCTGCAACCCTCAAGTCTTATTGAACTTTATCCATCCATCCATCCTTCTATCCATCCAACACTGAACAAATATTTATTGAGTGACTACCATGTGCCAGGCACTGCTACGTACTGAAGATTCAGCAGTGACCAAAACATACATGGCCCCTTCATCATGGAGTTTATAATCCAAGAGGAAGTTCAATTATTCATAAAGTAAAAACACAAACAATTATCATAAAATATTGTGCCAAAGACTATAAAGGAAAAAAAAAAACCTTCTCTTTATGAGAACAAGCAGGAACATGACCTTTGTTTGCGTGGTCAGGTATGGCTTCCCTGAAGAAGTGACAGCGTTGCTGAGAAGGAAAGGACATACAGGTACTAACAGGTGAGGAAAAGGAGAGAAGAAGGCCTCTACAGACAGCAGAAATGACAGGAAGAACTGGAGGCTGGAAAGAGCAGGAGGTGCGGTGGGTCCTGAACAGAGGATGGGGAGACAGTAGAAGGGTGAGGGAGACGCAGATGCGTAGGCAAGGTTGGAAAGTCAGGGTGGTCAGACTTGTGGCCTTGTGAGTCAGAACACACAGGGCCTCCTAGGCCAGGCAAGGACCTGAGGAGGTATTGAGAGGGAACAAAGCTTTCTGACTTTGTTTTTACCAGATCACTCTAGCTTCCGCATGGATAATGAGTCTAGAGGCCAAGAAAGGAGGTAAGGAGACTATTCAGAGCACAGTTTCTCAAAGTGAGGTCTGAGGACCAGTGTCATCAGCAGAGTAGGGAGGCGGTTGGGGGCAGAATTTGTGTTTTAACACATCCTTCAGGTGACACTGATGCACATGAAGCCTGCAAACCACTAGGTAGGACGTTACCATGTATTTCTGGCAAGAAACTATGGTGGCTTATAGTGGGATGGTGACAGTAGAGATGAAAGCCATTAATCCATGAACAATTCATAAGTATTAATAGGTGCTCCTTACAAATTTGGCAGAGGGGAGTAAATGCAGCGCTGCTTCGAGCTATTAGAAGAGGAATAATTGAATAAGTCAGCAGGTCTTGCAGTACAAAGACAGCACAACTGATGTCCTCCAGCAACTCCATTTGCTTGCTTAAGGCTTTCTCACTCCTAAGGACATCAACACTTGGGGTTCCTTAAAGACTAGCAGCATCTAAGAGCTAACATTTGAAACATAATTATATTCAATTTCATTCATCAAGTCTTTATTGAGGACCTGCTGGGTACAGAGTGAGACTATGAGCAACAGAGGCCTGTATGAACGTAAAGGAGTCTTTGTAAATAACTCCTACCAGGCAGGCCTAGAAAATGATAATGAGGATGTAGAGGAATTCTAGAAGGCAGCAGTTGTTGCATAGAAGCCAACGTAAAAA